>NC_080834.1:118229900-118844017 GCF_030435755.1 Ochotona princeps | reverse complement strand
GGTTCTAATCCCGGCAGCTCCACTTCCCATCCAGCTCCCTGCTTGTGGCCTGGGAAAGCAGGAGAGGACGGCCCAATTCATTGGGACCCTGCACCCGCGTGGGAGACCTGGAAGAGGTTCCTGGTTCCCGGCATCGGATCGGCGCGCACCGGCCCGTTGCGGCTCACTTGGGGAGTGAATCATCGGACGGAAGATCTTCCTCTCTGTCTCTCCTCCTCTGTGTATATCTGGCTGTAATAAAACGAATAAATCTTAAAAAAAAAAAAAAAAAAAAAGAAATGGGTTGTTAACTGACTTAGTCTTCTGTTGTTATTTTACTAGAATGTTCTTCACATTTGCACTATTCCTCTTGTTTGTCAAGAGAACATATTTAAGTGTCACTTGTGTAGCAGGTTTGGAAGAGTCATACTCTTTCTTTACTATGGAAGAATTTTATTTCATTTTCAAAGACAAAGGAAAGCTTTTATCTTTCTCCATTTTACTATTAGTCTTTATGCTACTATTGTCCCTGTATTCTCAAACCAAAGTCATATTATTCTGTGGACTATGTTTGGTATAGCTTTGCCTTTAAACTTATTGCTTTCTGATCATTATTAAATGTTTTGCTTTCCCCCTCTTCTATCCAGATATTTTCTTCTTTCTTTATTCTCCCTATACACCATAGCTTTCTCAGTTAACCTATTTCAATGATTGTCAAAGGTTTAGCAATATCAACTAAGAACACTGTTTGCTTCACAGCACAAACTAGTCTGCAAGAACACACAGATATAGCTGTATTCCTAAACATTGGAGACATGGTGTGAAAACTAGGAATGCTGTGTTTAGGGCCTAATGAAAAGCACGATAAAATATAGAGATGAGAAGGTGTAAGAAAAAGATGATCTGCCTTTCGTTATATTAAGAAACAAAATTCTAGAATTGTACCATAAATTCAAAATTTTAATTAAAAATAAAAATTAAAAAAAAACTTACAAATTGAGTATGATTTTATCTTACCCATGGGAAACATGACATCAGCCTCTGAAAGCATTGCTAGGTTGCTCCAGGAGTTGTTGCAGCCAACAACAGCAGACTTTTTAAACATTTCACTGTGAAGAGATGTTCTAATCTCTACTAACAACACTTGCTGGTGTGGATAAAGGGAGAAAGGTACACTCCTTCACTACTGGTAGGAATGTAAGCTAGTACAACCACTATGGAAATCAGTACGGAGCGTGCTTAGAGAACTCTAAATAAACCTTCCAAACAACACAGCTATCCTGCTCCTAGCAATACATCCAAAGGAAATGATAACTGTATATGAGAAAGTGACTTGTGCTCCTGTATTTACCTCAGCACAATCTACAATAGCACAGTCATGGAAACAACCCAGATGCTCATCCAAACAGGAGTGCTTAGAGAAACTGTGGTACATCTACTCCATGGGATATTACTAAGCCATCAAAAAGAATGAAATTATACCAATTGCAACTGGATGATCCCAATTAGAGCTTATTATACTCAGTCAAGTAAGTCAACCCCAAAACGAAAAATATCATGTTCTCCCTGATATAAGACAACCTGAATGCATAAGATTAATAACCCTTTCAGTGCTGTTTTTGCTGCAATTCATGTGTTTTGATAGCGATTTTGTTGTCATTTCTTCAAAATAGCTTCTTTTCACTTATTAAGTCCTTTACTGACTTGTGGATAACACAGTAGCATCATTGTACTCAAGAAGCTTTTTTGTTTTCTTTCCCATTTCTTTGGTGACACATTGTTTAGTAGCATGTTATTTAACTCTATGGTACTATAAATTTTTTGTTGTAACTTTATTCCTGTTGCTAACTTTGTTGCATGGCTTCTCATTTAAGGGAATGGATAGTGACTTTGTGGTAGAGACTATCATGTCCAGGTTACAGCAGTGCAGTGTGGATCTCTACTTCCATGTCAAGGATGGACTCCCAATGAAGCTGTTGGATAAGTCTTGACAATAAGATACTGGACTGTTTGCATTTTCTGTACCAGCAATGTTAGGACACACTTAAATAACAGAATGATGGACTTATGACTGCTTATGAAGGACTATGCCGTTGTAATAATTTGGGAAAAATCAGTTGAGGGGAGGGACCTTGGAGAGTGGGTGTGGTAATCCCAGACACTATGGAATTGTACTATAAAAATAAAATAGAAAAAAGAGATGTGCTAATATAATAAAACATCATACACATAATGTTGTTTCTGCACTTCATCACAGTTTTGAAGGGTAATTTTTGTATCAAGCCAGATTGGAAGCAGGGCCACTGGGTTATGAACTGGCACCCATATGGGAGCCCGGCTCATGCAAAGCGAGACTTTAGCCACTGTGCTAGTGTACAGGGCTCCAAAGCTATCATTGCTGATTATTGAAGCATTTACCATAGTTAAAAAAAAAAAACCTTAAGCATCTATTAATACAAGGAATGCAGACTCTAAATTTGATGTAAACTTACAGGATTAAATGTTTGGTATGCATCGTTTCTCTCTTATCCTCTCTATAGCATGCAACTGTCTGCCCCATCATCCTCCTAAAAGCTACTTGGGAGTCATGATGCAGTGTCTAGTCATATTCAGTCCTGCCTCTTCTGCTTGTTTCTTCTTGGGTCTCACCTCTGATTAACAAGCACATGTTCTAATCCCACGGGATTGTAGACGTTGAGGGCACAGGCTGGCAATCTTATCTCCAGAGTTCCTGCTTCATGAGAAGACAGCAGACAGATGACTTGGGGGAGGTACTTGGGGTTACTCATTCTTTCCATGGGTTATGGTGGTCTCACTGTTAAAACTGTCCAATTTGTGGGCACTGTGCAGATACACTGAGTTGTCTTGTATTTACACAAAGGGGAAATGGACACTTTCACAATGAGGGATCCAGTCTACCCATTAGGGAAAGGAACTGTGTGGATGATGGAAGAACACAGTAAAGGGAGAAAAGAAAAGTTCAATATTATGAGGATTTTGTAGAGATCCTTGAGTTATGAATAGGCACCACAAAGGCTTGACATTTGTTATTAGCTTACAAGGAATATTGGACAAAACATAGTGATTTATCTTCAGCAAATAAGAAGTGGTAACAATGGTGCACTTCTAGCAAAATCCATTGGGAAACATTATTTCTCACACTACCATATTAGATTTATGATGCCTCAAAAATAAAGACAATATTCAATCATTAAATCATGGCACATGCAAAGATTTATTTATTTGAGAAGCAGAGTGACAAACATAGAACATGTATGTATCTTCTGGCTTTTTTCTCCAGATTGTTCCTCAGCCAGGGCTGGACCATAATGAAGCCAGGGTCCAGGAACTCCATCAAGTCTCCATCATGAGATGGATATATAGACTCAGGCCATCACTCAGTGCTTTGCCAGGCATGTAGCAGAAAGCCACCAGCACTCAAACATGGAAACACGGAATGCTTGTGTAGGGTCACAACTTAACACTCAACTCCAGGGTATCAAACCCATCTGTTTTGTTTTACTTTTTTTTTTCATTTTATTTGAAAAAATAGATAGCAACTTGGGTAGAGTTGCACAGAGAAACAAAGATAGAGCTCTTGCATCTGTTGGTTCACTCCCCAAATGCCTGCAATAACTCTGATTTTATCAGCCCGACACCAGTAACAAGGCACTCAATATGGGCAGTGGATGTGCATGTGTGTGTGTGTGTTGGAGAAGGAACCACAGGTGACTTAGTCATTGGCTGCTATTTGCTGGAGTGTATATTAGCAGAAAGCTGGAATGGGAAGTGGATCAAGTGCTTGAACCGATGCATCAATCATGATATTTTAGGCGACTTAACTGCCATGTCACTTGCCCACTTCCAAATACTGTTAATGGTGCAGAACAAACTGATTTTCTGGAGTTCTTTCTTTAGATTTGACTCCATGTGATTACACAGTTCATCAAAACGGAAACGGGGCCAAGGGCATAGCCCCTGGCCACAGATGCCAGTATAACTTGACTTGTGATAAAACCCACCAGCAGGTGCCTTATCAAATAGCTCTGTCTTCTTCTCTCCATTTGGGAGGAGATAATGGGCAGAATCCTGCTGTGTATCTGTGTCAGTGCAGAAGGCAGCCACAGCCAAGGCCAGACTCTCAAGAGGTGGGAGAACCAGGTAGCAAATCATGACAGGACATTAAAGTGTCACCCTGTGTCAGATGATGGAGCTTCAGGACCACAGATGGACAACATGCAGAGAATGTCATGAGGATATCCACTTTCAGATCCCATGTCACGAATGGCATTATTTTCTTTCCCTGAAAGAGCGTTGAGTTGAATTCTGTTTCATTCTCCTACATGACCTTTACTTTTCTCTTTGAGAGTTATCTTGTTCATTTGGCATGATTTGTTTTTTTGACATGCTTTAGCACATGACTTAGCTTTTTAGAAATCTTGCCAGTATCAGCAGAGTGTGCAGACAGTTCTCCGATGAGCGCTTCCTTAGCACATCAACAGAGAGGCTGCCATTAATCCACAGCGGTGTCCTCTGCTATTCTACAAAAGGCAGCTAAAGGAACTGTCTACAAGATGGCCTCCACTGAGCTGATCCTAAGAAGCTTCTGCTTAACTCCCAGGGCAGTGAGGTGCTATCTGGGCACAAAAGAGCCAGAATGCCAGTCCTGGAGCCCATGAGGTTACATCACCCTTTTCCACAGCACATGCCTGATTACGTGCCTCTGTAGGGAAGGGTAGCTGCTGGTCAAATTAGATGGATAATTGGCTTAAAAAAAGTGCAGGGATAAGAAACAGGGCAGGATACACCCTCTTCGAGCACAGAAGACCAAACAGACGCAAACAGATGCAATCAAAGTGCTCATTACCCTTTGGGACCTCCCTCTTAGCTCCATGACTTTGTAGAAGTTACCTTGTCTCCCCTGAATACTGACCTCACTGCTCCCCTATAGTAAACCTAACAGGGTCTTATGGCCGTTTGAGTAAGTTCTGCCTCCTTATGTGTTACTTGCTTCCCACTATGAAAGTTGATTTTCTCCATTTCTAAATGATTGTGAACTATATGACAACCCTATACAGCAGTCACTCAGAGAGATGATTGCTTTTTTCAAAGCAGGATAGAGCAGGGATATAAAGTATGGCTGTCATCCAATAATTTGTTGGCTCTTCTGCCCCCTGTAAATGCTGTTTCTCTGCCCACTGGCCTGGAGCTACCTTGTATACTTGAGCAAGGTCAACTAAAGCAGCTGAAGCTTCATTTCTGCAAGTTATTGAATGCACAAAGAATGACACACCCATTGGCTGGCTGTGGAATTTGTTTTCACAGCTCTTGATCAAGATCTGCAAGAGCAATCTCAGCAATGCAGCTAACTGGAGTGGCTTTATAGCTAAATGGAAAATGAACGGGTTATAATTACAGCTCCTGGATGATCTCCAGGTGCAACAGAGGACCAGAAAAGACTGGGATTGACAGCCAATTCTTCACAGTCTTTGGAGTCAATCCCACTGTCTTGTGGAGCAACTGGGACACGAACAGAAATCCATATGGTATCCTGGTGGACGCAAGGCGAGGGTTTTGCCATTCAGCAATTGTGCTTGGCCAAAATTCTTATATTTGTAGAGATTAATTTATGTTTACTCAAAAGACAGATTTTATAAAGAGGGAGAAAGAGAGAAGGTGTTCCATCTAACGGCTCACTCGCCAAGTGACCACAAGAGCCTGGACTGAGATGAGAATTAGCATGCTGCACAACCATGCCAGTTCCAGCTTTGCAACTTCTTACCCAGTTTCTAGCTAATGTGCTGGAGAAAAGTTGTAGTAAATGATACCAGTGTTTTTGCCCCTATGAAGAGGTGAGGTTCGTTGGCAAGGCTCTGAATTGCTGGCTTTGGCTTAGCCCTAACCTGGCCTTAGCAGCCTTTAGGAGGTGAAAAAATGAATAGAAAGTATCTCTGTGAGAATATGACCCTCATTTGAAGACTATTCAATTTTATTTTTCAAACTCTTGGGGTTTTCTTATTATTGTAAGATTCATTGAATCTGAAAAAATAAATATCAATAGCAGTAGTTTAAGTAGGAAGAAAAAACCTGTGGAAAAGTTCCCTGAATTTCACCGTTCCCAAAGAAAAATGTGTGGAAATTAACCTCCCACTCATCCCCACATCCCAAAATTCCTCAAACCCTGACATGTGCCTACTCACTCCATCTCTAAACAGATTTTAGTAATGTTTATACAAGATGGATTTTACCTTGAGGAATATGCACTTTTTGTTCTCCTTTTCCTCCTTTCTTAAAATCATGAGTGAAAATGATAGCTTTCCCAGAATGATTGTTTTCTGAGGGTACATTTCACAAAACCAAGATCTATCTGCATTTGAGATAAAGAAGTTTTCTTTAATTATGTGAGATGCCATTTTACAAGTGGCACGAAAAGCAGAGGGTGTTATTCCAAATCACTCAAAGACAAATGCATTTACTCTGGATGTATTAAAATGCAACTCCATTACCTCAGCAGGATTCATAGAGTCCCAATGTATTCCTGATCAGTTTGGCTCTTAAATTTCTTCAGCTGGCCGCATGCCTGTGCTGGATGCTACTGCTTTACCTGCAGCTGCTCCCAAAAGAAAAGGTTTTTTCAGAACATACATTTTATGTTTTCATCAACACCAAGAAAGGAGGCACTGAAAAAAGCCAAGCCATGGCTTTTTCCCCCTACTAGCATGATTTGAATGATTCCACAGTGAGTGAAAGAGAGGAAAAGGCTTGATTTGAGAAACATGATGACTGTAAATATGGATTGTGTTATCCAATAATTAATGTCACCAAAATTGTTCTGGTAGCTTGCAAACAATGCATGCAAATGCATAATGGTCTTTGGCAAGGACATTAAACTCTCTCAAGGCAGAGATGATTTCCATCAGAGAAAAGCAGTTTCCTGTAAATGAGGGAGAATAATGATCTTATAGAACATCAGATATGATTCTCCAGGATCTATTTTCTGCTGTTTTTCTGGAAACATTTGATGGAAATTTGAAAGGGATATTTTTTCTGCATAATTTAATCATCTATTTCCATCACCATCAGCAACATCAAAGTTAGTAATTTTTGCATGATTTTTGGTTAACTTTTGCTCCAAGAATGCATTCAATATAATGTTAAAAGAATGGCTGCTCCTTGTTTGTAACCTGAATTAGGTTTCCATAAAAAGTCCTCATTACGTCCCTCAGCACACTGATTGGAAACAGATACAGGAAAAAAAAGTGAAAAGAAGTTGATTAAACCTAGAAATATTTTGTTTATAAATAAAGGAAGATAAGATTTGCTATGGATCATGATAACCAGAAGGAGGTAGAATGATGCTTGAAAACTCAGAGTAGGAAAATTCATTTCCTTCGTCTGGAGTTCAGGAAATGACGCCTGCCCCATGATCACTCAAATTCTGCCCTCTGATACCTCAAGGTAGAGAAAATGCCTTCCAATGGCATCTCATTTTCTCTGATTGCTCACTTCCACTGAACCCCACAGTTGTAATGTGTGCCTCCACCTCCTGTAGTCAGCAGCTTCCTGTAGAGTTTCCACAAGAAAGGAGCTGTGTGTCAGACACCCACGGGCATTAAGAATCCTTCTTCAGAAGAGAATGTGAAAGGGAGTTTGAGAGATGCTGGAATGTTTCATCTAGCCTGGCAAGCTCAGGTAGACTGATGCACAAACAGAAAGCAGAAAAAGATTTTCCTTTTACTCATTTTCATGGGTTTCATTTTGAATACTAAATTTTATTTCAGCTTTATATTTCACAGTATTTGGTTTGTAAAACCCTTGACAAATCATTTTAATAGCAGCAGTTGTACATATAATGCCTTTTATGGAGGAATCATTTAATTGCTGCAGAATGAATTATGGTAAGGTGTAATGTATTGCAGGCCTCCATTAGTGAACCTATCATGTTTCCAGATCAAAATAGCAATGATTTTACTGTGAAGGGAACTTTTCCTTTACAGATAATCAAGCTGTAAAGATATAAAATTGAACATACATGCAAACAAATCAGTATCCATATTTCCCTCTTTAATTTTTTTTAAAAAATCTTGCTACCTGCCAACTACCTATCTCCCAAAACATTCTTCTTCATTTAGTGAAGATGCTAAAAGCTAGCCAGCTCATCAAGTGAAGATGGCAATCATCCCGAAACAAGTGGGAAGAGCTGACCTCACTTGCCTTTAAACATGCGCTTGGACCAGACCCTTCCTTTCACAAGTTATCTTCCTTGTCTGACTTTGGAAAGCCACTTGCTCTCTCCATCATCATAGCCCTATGTTAAGGGTCTGCAAGAATCATCAGGACATGCCAAGATCTACAAAATGCTATAAACGTATAAAATTGCTTTATTTATGCAGTGATAATCAAAGAATTAGAAATATGTCCAGATGATATTTGAAAGAAAAGTATCTTTTATGCTTTCAGACTTGGTCTAATCTGTACCTACTCTTTGGCTCTAAGATGTTTTAAGACTCCAAGCTGGCAATAGAACAAAAGGGTATGTCACGATCACAAAAAGTACTGGAAAGTAATTTATTCAAACAACTAAATGCAGTGTGTACTTGACCATGCAGGTTTAATTATCTTTAATTTAGGGAAAATAGATATGTTTTTAAGCCTTTTCAAATATGAATGCTCCCCCCTCGAATGAGACTCAGGGATGTACGTCTAGTCATTATGCTTTTCTACCTCTTTCATTATGATTGCAGAAGATGTTTGTTCTCTTTTTCTTTTAGCATGAAATTGTATATCAGGAAATCTCTCCCTAACCTTCTTTTTGAAAGACAGGTAGAGTGGTAATTATCCTACATTATTGTCACATCCTGCAAAATAATAGTGTTCATTATTTAACTTTGGAAATGCTTTTTTTTTTTTTTTTCTGCGGGGGATGATTGCCACAGTGCTATTGAACTTTGGGAAGGTGATATGTATGCCAAATTTTATACCACTGTCAGGAAACCATTTTTTTTTTCAAAGTCAGATATGCAGAGAGGAGGAGAGTGAGGGAAAATATCCTGTCCGATGATTCACTCCCCAAGTGGCCACAACAGCCAGAACTGCGCCAATCCGTAGCCAGGAGCCAGGCTCTTTTTTCATGTCCCCCACAGGGATGCTGGGTTCCAAGGCTTTTGGCCAGCCTCCACTACTTTCCCAGGCCACAAGCAGGAGACGGTTGGGAAGGGGGACTGCCAGGATTAGAAACGGCATTCGTTATCATCGCATGTACAAGGCAAGGACTTAAGCTACTAAGCTGCCATGCTGGGCCCTGGTGCTTCTTCTCTTTTCTATTTTCCTTTCTGTCTGTTTCTGCAATTTCACCATGTTGCAATCTGCGGAATCAATTGGTATTGAGTTTGTGTCGTTGTGCCTGTGTTAGATTTAATAGCTTCCATTCAGAATCCATCATCCATGGTATTTATCAGTCCAGCCAAAGAGCAAACCATGGTTGATTCCTTCTCATCAGGCAGACAGATAAAGCATAGTTAATGTATTTCATTGCAAATGCCATGTGATCTTTTTTCTAATGTTTAAGAAAAAATTATAGTGTGCTTCATTCAGTCTATTCAAATATTCACTCAAAACCAATTTTTTAGGTGTAGCAGGCAAAAAATCATGTCCGATGCTAGGAGAAAACACATGAGAGATGACATTCATCCCTCAAGGCGTTTCTGACCAAGATGGAAGACATAAAAGTAGAAAATTATAAAAAATTATGTTATTAGCACATAGACACATACTTCAATTTCCTGACAAACAATAGAAGGGAACGTTACTCTGAGTTTAAAATATTAGAGAATTTTGAAAGAAATTACAAGAATGAAAAAGCTGTACAATGGGAAGAATCTCTGGAAACAGCTGAGGGTGAGTTCCCCTGCCCCGGCATTTTCACATCACTTGCAGAGCAATGCTCCAGAGATTAAAAATGCCTTGACTAGATTATGGAGCATTAGGCTGCCCCCTACCTGACAGAACAGAAGGTGGCAAGACTGAAAATAACGACTTTAGAAAGGCCGTGCAGACCTCTCTGCAACTTTGGGGAGGGGATGATTTAATGGGAATGTCCTGGTGATCAAATCAGCATCTGGACTAAGCACTTGGGTTCAGGGTTATCTGATGAAATGCAGTTAGATGTAAAATAAAGAATATAAGCATTTACTGAAAAAATGGAAGGGTATTATAAATTCCACATTTAACATCTTTACGTTTTAAAAAAGGCATTGATCACCATTTTGAAGTTAGACTTTAATTGGGCATCTTGTGTTTTAATGAGTCAAATATGTCCAGTTTAACTCATGGCAGTGTGGATGGCACAGGGAGGGAGATCAGTCTGGGAGGACAGGATAGGGACATCCAGACTCACCAGCAGTGTTGGGCTGAAGACGTAGGCATAGACGTAGACATGGACAAAGACATATAGACATAGAAATAGACATATAGACATATAGACATACAAATAGACATAGACACAGACATATAGACATATAGATACAGACATAGACATAGACATAGACATATAGACATAGAAATAGACATAGACATATAGACATAGAAATAGACATATAGACATATAGATATAGATACAGATATAGATACAGATACAGATACAGATATAGATACAGATTAGATATAGATATTTTCCCACAGCTCTAAGAGCCACAGTACTGTTGGTGGGATGTCTGATTTTGAAGTAGGTGACTTCAGGACCTAGGTTTTTTTGAAACTGGGACCATAACAGAAAAACAAATGCCAAAAGAGAAAAGAGATGGATTTTTTGAAGTTGTAATTAGAGACACAGCGATACTTTTGATGACACTTTTTCTATGAACATATATGTATATGTGCTCAGCATTTTCCTTTTTGACAACAAAGTCGATGTGGAGTCCGATTTTGTGGATTATGTGAATCATACCATCCAAAGCAAGGATGAACTGCTTCCCCCCAAGGGAGAAAGCATCCTCTTCCTGGCCCCATTGCACTTCCCCAGAATCTCTCATGTGCATGACACATCTTAAGAATGAGTGGCAAGTTAAATGGGTCTCACGTGCTTTCAGAACCACCAGAACCTCCTTTAGAGTGCAATTCTTACCTTTATCTCCAAGAACGTATGCAATTCTTGTAGCACTTCACTGGCAAAACAAGTAAAACACAGTTACAAATTCAATTTTCTGCATGCTTCTAGGTTATATCATCCCCTGTTGCCCAAAGTTTGTTTTTGTCTCCAAAGGAAAGCTTTTGACCTGGTATATGAAATAATATGAAACATGAGTAAAGGGCCTGAGAAGATGGAAGAGAAAGAGAGAAGTGAAAGAGACGAAATCTTACTATCATGTTAGGGAATGCTCAGTATAACAGCAGCTTCTCTCTTTCCTCTACTGCTGTCCTTCTTGCTTGCAAGATCTTCAAACAGGATGGGAGACGGGGTGAGTACCTCGGAAGTAGAAAAGTGACTGCACTTTCAGTCCCAATATTTCACAGATAAATACTGTCCTTTATCTTATTTGAGGCCAGGGTCTTACAATAGCACCATAAGGATCTATAGCCCTAACCATGAAAATCACCCCTTGAGCTATGGTCTGTCCATTCAGTAAGTGCTTTTTAAAAAAAATCTGAAAAGTGTTCAATAACACATCCAAGTTTAGGTGATTGATCACAATGTGCATGTCCCAGTGAGCATGACAGGAGAATATGCAGCGCCCCTGTGTACTTGGTGGAGGCAGGAAGCAGTAAAGTAAACAAATGAGATGAGGGAACAGAGCAGAGGCACACACACTATGCTTTGATCAGCACATTGCTCAAGCACGGGGTGATGTATTGTCCAGCTGGGAGCTTCCTACGTGTAAGATTTAAGATTCATATACTTTCATATTTATAGCTTTTGTCAGGGTGTTTGCCCTTTGATAAATTCACAGTCAAGAATCATTGAATTAATTCCTTAATTTAATTTAATTTAATGACTAAAATTCTCTAAATAAAGAAGAATATAAGATATAAGATAAGATATATAAGATATATAAGATATATAAGATATAAGATATATAAGATATATATATAAGATATAAGATATAAGATATATAAGATATATATATATAAGATATAAGATAAGATATATAAGATATATAAGATATATAAGATATATAAGATAAGGTTAAATGCAAATAACTCTGAAAAAGAGATAACACATATACTCAAGAATTGAAGGCATGAATGATTGATGTTAGATCATTTTCTTAGATTATGGTTTATTACAGAGGTGGAGAAGTTTCACTGAAGAAGTTTTATCAGGGATGAGGGATGGCCCAGGATGACAGAATCTGGGGGAGTGAGACAAGATGTGCTAGTCTTTGGGCGTCCTGGGTATCTGAGCAGTCTTCAACAACGTGATGAACATCTGGGAAAGCATGTGCACTTAGAAGTCTCCATGGAAACTCTTTCTAGTGTAGAGAGCATTCATGGCTTAGTATAGAGAAAGGGAGTAGCTGAAGGAAGGGAAAAAGAGGTAAGGGAGTTTGGGATTGGCTCACCTCTTGTTTCCCCAAAGTGACTGTCTATAACCAATCTTGAGGAAGTTTGAAAATCAAGTCCTTTAATGAAACCTGAGGTAGTCTTACGTTAGATAAAATGACTAGAAGATCTAATTGTTAAACAAAAACAGAGGGAGAAAAAGAAAGGAGGAGGGAATGGGAGAGGGAATTGGAGAGTGAGAGGCAACCAGAGAGGGAGAGATTTCAATACAATGAAAAATTAGAATGTTATCTACTACCAGTGAATTTGTTCTCCCTGCATCTCTAAACAATGAGGTTAACTATGACTCAATCTATTGTCATTTAAATGGCTCCAGTCTGGTATAGATGAGTAAATTCAACACCATTTATAATGGGATTTTTTATGAGTTCTTTAATATTTCTTTCCATTAAGATATCAACCTAATCGCTTCTCGGCCTTTTGGCTAAGATCAAGTGTAAGATATCAACCTAAAACGAATGACGGTACTTAGAAGAAATACATACGCCAATACGGTGCATCCACTAGATAATGAGGGATGTCAAGGCTTAGATTTAATTCTTATTGTTCAGACAAGAAGATACATCAGACACTGCCAGAGTTTCATAGATTTTGGAGATAACTGGTAGATGAAACAGGAATCCCTTGTGAAGCTGATGTTCTTATTCAGGAGGAAACCACGATGATCAATCACGTGTACTGACACCTGCTATCCCATGTGTGAGAGGGTGAGGATGGAGCCACTGAGGAGCAGAGCCACGGGTGCCCTTCCTTAGCTGGCTTTCATCATAATAATTAACTTGAATTGATTGAGGAGCAAAACCTCTTTTGTTTAGGGGAGGTGTGTTTTGTTTGTTTAATAAACAGGGCACAGGTCTAAGAAGGTACTTCAAAGATTCACGGAAAATGAAATGAAAATGTTCTCAGCACAAAGACACTAAAACCATGAATACACGATTTTCTTTTTTTTTTAGAAAGTATTTATTTATTTAAAGATGAGAGAGGGAGAGAGAGAGAGAATCTTCTATTCGCTAGTCGCCTAGATGGCAGAAACTGGGCCAATATGAAAGCAAGAGCAAGGAGCTTCTTTCAGGTGTGCCTTTGCAGTCCCCACACACATTAGCATGGAGCTGGATGGGAAGCACTGTAGCCTGAATTCAAACCAGCACCCACATGGAATGCTTTAGTAGCAGGCAGCAGCTTTACCAATACTACTGCACAATGCCGGCCAAACACACATGGATTTTCAAACAGTTGATGGATAGGTTTGTCATGGGGCCCAGAGCAATGGCCTAGTTGCTGGATTCTCACCTTGCATCTGCTGGGGGTCTATGTGAGCACCAGTTCAAATCCCATCTGTTCCACTTCCCAGCTTGCTCCCTGCTTATGTCCTGGGAGGGCAATGAAGGATGGCCCAGGGCCTTTAGGCCCGGCACCCACCTGGGAAACCTGGAACACACTGGAGTGGTACAGCCAAAGGAAGATCTTAATCTCTGTGTCTCCTTCTCTCTGTGTATTTGTATTTCCAACAAATAAAATAAAATAAATAAAATAAAAATTCCAAAGTTTGTTATGGAAAAATTCTGCGTGAATTTCAAATTCTTGACACTAATCTTTTGCTTTTGAAAGAACTCTGAAACAACTCCTGTTCATTTTAGAATTGACAGAACTTCATCTTTAGATTGCTAAAATTTCAAAACACCTTGCCAAGTGTCAGAATTATTTCCGGTATACATGAAGCACGGGGATGCAGGTGAAAAGGTCTGAGCTGTACTTAGCTCCTGAACTTCAGATTAGAGCAGGCCATGCCTCCAGGTTTGCCTTTCAATTTGTTTCCATTATGGTTTTAAAATGTTTCCATTATGGTTTTAAAAAGGCTTCAAACCCCATTGAGGGCTTTTGCCTCTGGAAAATTGAAAATGCATCCTCCTGTGTGATAACCTGTGGAGACCTCAGAAGTTCTGGTGCTTCTCTCCAGACGAAAGATACGAAGCACTCATGTTTGAATTTAAAAATTCAGCTGCCATTTATTTTGCTTGGTAACACTTTTGGCAAGTAACTATTTGCTTCACTTCTATAATGTGCATATGACTTGAAAAATGATTTCTTTGGCTGTTACATTAACACTTGGTAGGCATGTCCTTTAAAAGCATACTTCAGGGTTGGTTAGGGAAAATATCAAGCAGCAGTTGTTTTATGAGTAAATAAAATAACACATAGTGGTCAATGTTAGTCTCTTTGGGAAGAAAGCACCAATGAAGTTTCCAATAATGCTTTCCCCACAAGTGACCTGGGGATCTATATTAACAGAAAGGCATTAATCCTGGGAGTCTTCCCTTAAAACCAGACATTCCCCAACTTTGCACACAACTACTTCTTAGTCTGACAAAAAAAAAATCAAAATGCATGCAGCAAGGGAAATGCAGCTGAATTAAAAGTCTCATGATATTAGGCAGTAACTGTGAAAAACAGCACATTCTCACTCAATATCCATCTCTTTAAAGCATTGTCTTTATTAGAAGAGCAATAGGTTGTTACAAAGTGTGTCATCAACATGAACTTCTGCTACTTTTCCAGATACTCGAACCAAGGGCTTCGTGGGATGCCAATTTCACAGGTGGCAGCTATACTCACTATGCCACATCACCATTGCTTTTGTTTCTTATTTTATTTTAAAAAAACATAGTAGAAAAGTATGCATTAGTAATTTTAATTACCAGTTGTCCTTGTATCCTACAAGCTATGAAATATTAAAAATGTGTACTCTAAAATAACAGTAGAAAAATCTAGTGTATCAAATAAAAAAAAAAAAAAGCAGATCCTGGTTGCTTTTCGTTGTTGTTATCCTCGACAGCACTTTCTGGGTGATACTTTTCACCCAGTGGCAGTACAGTTGCTGATTAGGCTAGCATTGTCTCAGCCGTGTAAGCGATGAGCTCTGATGGCAGCGCAGTGCCTGGTTACAGTAGCACTGTCACAGCCATGTGAGTTGAGCACTATTGTCTTGGTGTCAGGACAGCTGTACATAAGGAGAGCTGGCAGTAATCTCTAATGATCACACTCCTGAAAACATTATGACGGAAGACATCCTTGTAGAGGGCATGACTGTACTTTGATATAGGCAAAGGAAAACTATTCATGTTCACTCTCTCAACTGTAGTCAAATTCTAATATGTGTGTGAAGTGCACAGATGGGGATGAGCTGGAAAGGGGGAAAAGGACCTTTGCCAGCTTCGTATAGTTTCCTGTGGTGATATGACATATGCAAAAAAGATGTTGAAGTCCACCTCAGATGATGCTATCAAAAAAGGAGAAACTTGAACTTACTGTTGCGCACATTACAGGACGGAATACACAAGAGGACAGGGTTGTGTTCCTTGAAGCCAACCCAGCAGTGAACTAGACATAGTCTCACAGTAAGCAAATTCTGTATCTTTCATCCATTCAATGAAGGAGAACTGCATGATCAAAAGAATATATAATAGAAGGACTCTCACTAGCGCACAGTAGGCTAAGCTGCCTGCAATGTCAGCACGCCATACAAACATAGGTCCAAGTCCTGGCTGCTCCACTCAATTCAGCGCCCTGTTAATGAAAATGAGAATGCATCAGAAGTTGATGCAAGTACCTGGGTACCTCTCATCTACGTGGGAGACCAAGATGAAGTTTCAGGATCCCAATTTGGATGTTGTCTAGCCCCAGCAGGGCCGCTGGGATTAGAACTGGCGCTCATATGGGATCCTGGCACATGCAAGGTGAGGACTTTAACCACTACGCTATCATGCTGGGCCTCAGCCTTCTATAGAGAAAGAACTATAAAAGCTTCCCCTGGAGACCTGTGTACCACCTGGGGAGAGATAGTCCAGACCCTGGGAGGCAAAAAAAAAAAAAAAGCAATCAGGAGTTACAGTCTGGATCTGAAGTGGGGCAAAGGAATGTGACCATGGAAGCAGTGTGTGAAACTCACCCAAAGGAGTAGGATGCTGTATATTTACACTTAGTCTCAAATGTTTATTAAATCAGTATGCAAAAACATTTTTAGACACATACCCATTTTGTAATTCTGGCTCAGTTTAATTACCCAAATTGACAAAAGTCACACACATCACATCACTGCTTCTTGGCCTCATTGTAAATGCTGTTCAGATTTAGCTTTTTCCTTTGCCTCCAGAAACAGTGCCTGCATGCTTGAAATTCGAGCCACTTATGAATCGTGGTGTGAGTGTATATGTGTGGAGCTTTTGAAGACGTTGTTTATTTTTATTGGAAAATCAGATATATGGAGAGCAGGAGAGACAGAAAGGAAGATCTTCCCTCTGATGATTTACTCCCCGAGTAGCTACAATGGCCAATGCTGAGCTGATCGGAAGGCAGGAGCCTGGAGCTTCTTCCAGATCTTCCACGTAGGTACAGGGTCTCAAGGATTTGATCCATTCTCTACTGCTTTCCCAGGCCACAGGCGGAGGCTGGATGGGAAGCAGGGCTGCCATGATTAGAACCGGCAGCCATATGACATCCTGGTGTAGCCAAGGTGAGGATTTTAGCTGTTAGGCTATTGCACTGAGCCCCAATATCCTTTTGAAAATCAGTTGTTTCAGCAAATATTCACCACTGCCACTAGAATTATAGTGAGCACGAGTTGTCAGAATATCAAAGCAGCCCACACTATGATTCAGTGGGGATGGGGTTGTTCATCATGTTAAAACTTGCCATAATACTGGCATGTAATGTTGCCTCCAGTTCAAATTATAACCACTTCACTTTCAATCCAGCTGCGTTCTGATATGCCTAGGAAAACAGTAGAAATGACCCAACATGTTGGGCCTTTGAACCCATGTGGAAAACGTTGAAGAATCTCCAGGCTTCCAGTTCCATACCAGTCCGACTGGCCTTTTTGGCCGCTTAAGTATTGAACCAGTGGATGGACTAACTCTATGTGTCTCCACCTTTCTCTTTATAACTGTTTTTTTTTAATAACTTTCTCTTTATAATTATTTCAACATGATTCAGTGACAAGTCTGAGAGCTGCCAAATAAGAAACTTGATTTTGTAAACACCAAATTCATATTGCTATGTATTCAGTAATACTATGCTGAAAATCAAAAGCCATCACGAGTTTTCTATGTATTTACAACTGATCATGGGGAGGAGTGGACTGTGTATTAGGTATGTCAGTTTTCAGAATGTGTTCTGTACATCAATATTCCAGCAACGCCAGAAGATAGACTCTGAGGTTTTGCAGCCAGTTTTTCTGGGATAATTTTTGAAGAATAAACTCCCATTAATGTCAGAAGTCTGTTAAGGCTTGGAGGCCTAAATACAGCTCTTTCGGTCAGGCTGACCAGCTTCAGAGACACATGAAGTTGAACAGCAATTAGCAGCTCTTGCAGGTCTGATTGTACTGGAAGCAGAGAGTGCTAAAATGGAAGGTTACTAATTTGAAGGTCACTCTGTTTCATTTGTCCTCTGTGTTGCTAGTCCCAGTGGACTGTGTGTTTTTGTGTTCATGCATATGCTCATAGTGTTCAAAATTGACCATCAAAGAACTCAAGAAATAAATAAGAAGGAGTCTCTGTCTCCCTTTGCAAACTGTAGAAGATTCTCTAAAAATTGATTATGGAATACTTTCATAGGCCCTGTAATAATGCCTGGCAAAGTTGTCATCAAAATCTTGTATTTCTTCTTAGCGTTGTAAAATTGACCTCAAAGCTGAGACTAGTTGAAAAGAATGGATCAGGCAAGTTTCCTGGATCCATTCTGCATCATGAACAAATATTTTAAATTCTTTTCTCCTCCAAAGCTTGACTCCTAATCACTGGAGATGGAGCCGAAGCTGACATAAAAAGTGAACATGCTTTGTCTTCTTGCCTGGAGGAAATATTCGGCAGGAGATTTCCAAGTGATGTTGTCATCAAAACTACATTTAACCTTATTTAAGGAAGAAAAGGGAAAGGCCTGAATGTGCAGACCAGCTCCTTGTCAGGACCAGTCAATTTGCAAAGCAGAATGCTGGGGAGGTAAAGAAAAAAGGAAGAAAAATTGCAGAAAATCCTGCATTTTGAGATTAAAGATCACTTCTATTGTGTTGAGGTGACATTAAGGTGAGAGGTCTTGGTCCACAATCACATACCACTCTCTTATCTCCATAGGTTTGCATGCACAGTTTTGAAATATACTACTTTCTCTCTTCAGCAGTGAAATGCAACTTTCCTGGGGTTATAATTGCTTCACAGGATGCCTTTTCTTATGTTATTTGATCTACTACAAAAGTGCGTATGTTTAGTACATACCATGCAGTACATTTACTTGCTTTTTAAAATATTTGTTCATGGGCCCAGCAGCGTGGCCTAGCAGCTAAAGTCCTCGCCTTGAACGCCCCGGGATCCCATATGGGTGCCAGTTCTAATCCCAGCAGCTCCACTTCCCATCCAGCTCCCTGCTTGTGGCCTGGGAAAGCAGTCCAGGACGGCCCAAAGCCTTGGGACCCTGCACCTGCGTGGGAGACCCGGAAGAGGTTCCTGGTTCCTGGCTTTGGATCGGCGCAGCACCGGCCATTGCGGCTCACTTGGGGAGTGAATCATCGGACGGAAGATCTTCCTCTCTGTCTCTCCTCCTCTCTGTATATCTGACTTTGTAATAAAATAAATAAATCTTAAAAAATACTACATTTGTTCATGAATAATTTGAAGTACTGGGGAAAGAAAACTGGAAATTGAAATCATTTGACTGTGACAGATTCCCAGACTCTAAATACAGCATACACTTTATTGAATTTGTTAAATTACAGCACCAGGTGGGGAGAACCCAAGTACCTATGAAACTGTGTCACATAGTACAATGTAATTAATGAATTAAAAATAGTAAATAATTAAAATAAATAAATAAATAAATAAATAAATAAATTACAGCACCAAATACCTAGACACATCTATACAACATGTCACTTTGTGTCTTCATATCTACCGCTGATACTTGTTTAATTCAATTGTAATTGAATATAGACTGAGCGAGAAGAACATTTCACGAGTAAACGTAGAATATGCTGAAGCATTTTGCCTGGAACAAGCTTCTATTGTTGGCCTTCCCCGTCCCTCCCAATTTTTATCTAAAGACCTGAAATGTATCAAACATTTTCACTTTTGCGTGCATGGAGGGTTATATCACGAGTCCTACAGGACACGGTTTGATATCCAACGGGTGTGCTCTCTGGACCACAGAGCAGTTGGTAGGGTGGATTGTCTGTTGGAAACTCCCGTCTCCCTCTTAGTCACCCAAAGGAAAAGCTTCTCAAACACATGGAATTTCAACAAATGACATGCTACGCTTTTAGTACAGTAAATCACACCTAACATTGTATGATGTTTTTACACAAAGTAGTTTCCAAAACTGAAATGTAATCATGAGTATCAATCAGTAGCTCAATTTTACCTCCAGAAAACATGTAGTATTCACTCTTAGTGCTTAGTTTGCATATATATTACAAGGAAGGAATGAAAGAATAGAAAAGAATGCCAAACAAAAGAAACCACTTGCCATAGATTTTAACCTTGAGTTCTCTTCAGACTTTTCTCTTTTGATAACAAAAAGCCTTTTTTAATTGCATTTTATTTTATTTCATAGGCTCTGATATTCCTCCACCCCCTCCCCCCATGGTGGATTACTCCACCTTATTGCAGTATTGCAGTTCAAATGCAATCTTGTTTCTTTCATTGCAAGCATGTGCCACGCATAGAGTCCAGCATCTTATTGTCCAGCTCAATTCAATGGTTTCTTGGGTAGACCAACTCTGGTCTGAAGACATAGCTGGCAGAATATCATTCCGAATCGATTAAAAGCTCTAACATAACATCAACAACAGTTTCCAACATTATGGGATTAATTGACATTGTATTGAGTGACTGATATGTTAGAAAATGCAGGTTCTTAAACACATGCTGTGACTACTTCATTAACATTTCAGTTTTAGTTTGTATACAACTGGCTTCTATCTACCTTAAAATGGCTATAAGATACTATTCGGCTGTCTCGTGTCTGTTTTCATTTTTTATTTAGCAGTTTATTGTGTTGAAGCATAATTTTTACTGAACTTGGCAGATTTTAGGATAGTCTAAACTGGCTTATAGCTCTAACAAGGCATATGTCACCAGTTGAGGTACAGAACACTGTTGAGTGGGGTGTGCAGAGAAATCCTCCATACCTTAGTTAGGAGTAATTTATTTTCGTGTCCTACCTAGCAAGGCATGTGTGAGTCCCCACTGATCATTTCCTGTCTAGTTCTAAGCTTTCCTTGTTGTTCTTTGTCTATTCTAATCTTTTGTTGTTGTGTGTTTGTTTTGTAATAAAAGAATAAACGCATGGGGCCCAGTACAGTAGCTTAGCAGCTAAAGTTCTTGCCTTGAACATTCCTGGATCCCATATGGGCACTGCTTCTAATCCCCGCAGCCCTGCTTCCCATCCAGCTCCGTGCTTTGTGGCCTGGGAAAGCAGTCAAGGACGGCCCAAAGCCTTGGGATCCTGCACCTGCGTGGGAGATCCAGAAGAAGCTACCAGCCCCTGGCTTCAGATTGGCTCAGTCCCAGCCTTTGTTGCCTCTTGCGGCATTAATCATTGGCCGGAAGATCTTCTTTTCTATCTCTCCTCTTCTCTGTATATCGGACTTGAGAGAGAGAGAGAGAGAGAGAGAGAGAGCAAGAGAGAGAATAAATGCATAAGAATCACCACTATGGAGTGAAGGAAGCCAGATGGTGAATGTGAAATATTCATGAGCATTTGCCACCATGATCAATGAAGAACTCCTGTTCTTTTTATCTATCTATCTATATCTATCTATCTATCTATCTATCTATCTATCTATCTATCTAATGACACAATTCCATAAGAACTTGGATTTCCCCTCCTCCTCTCCCTAAATCCCTTCCCCCTCACTGGTTGTACCTATATCATAATAGTATAATCCTTCATAAGCAGCTATCAATTCCACCATTCTGCTATTGAAGTGCATCTGCACATTGTAGGCGTAGACAGTTCTGGCGACCCTAGTTTTCTGTTTCTTAAATGAAGAAATTTGTATCTATATAAATATAATGAAGAGTTGAAAGTCATTAACAGGGTCATATGTGCCTAGTTATTGACAATTTTCACTTCACAATTTTAGGATCTAAATAGGAAATCTGTAAAAGTCTGCAGTGATGACAACAGACTAATATATTGTTATACTTGCCAATAATTCTGCCATTTCTCTGTGTCAAATTGTTTCTCTGTTGATTATAATGCTCATTACTTGTTGTGATGTCCACCTGTATCACATTGATGCTACTATTTTCATTTTTCAGAATTGGCCACAGAGAAAAATTAGGTCCACTATGTCCATCAGTGGAGTAAGTAGGGTGGTGCTACACATTGCTATGAAGTTTCTGTTCTGCTTCATAGGCCTACCATGGTTGGCATGCTCATAGAACTTCAAGGTCCTACACATCAGCACCCCCTCCCTTCCTATTTCCAGGGGGATTCCTGGGTCTCTCCTGACTTTAATTTCTTTCTTTGTTTTTAAGATGTATTTATTCTTAGTGGAAAGTCAGATTTTCAGAGAGACAGAAAGGTGCTTCATCTGTTGGTTCACTTTCAAAGTGGCTGCAACAGCCGGAGCTGAGCCAATCTGAATCTAGGAAACAGGAGTGTTTCCTAGAAACAGGAGCAGGGTCCCAAGGCTTTGGGCTGTCCATGAAGCCATCCCAAGCCACATGCAGGGAGCTGGAAGAGAAGTAGACCAGCTGGGACACAAATGCCCATTTGGGATCCTGGCACATGCAAGGTGAAGACTTTAGCCTCTAGGCTACTGCTCTGGGTCCAGGGCTTTGATTTCTTCAAGAAATAAATGAGAGTGTAGATGGTTGGCACAAGTTCTATAGGGAGATGATGTCTTTGTCTTCCTAGATAAAACTATGTGATGTAGATGCCCTGCCCTGCATCTGTCACACAGTCGTCATCGTGGCTCTTCTACCTCTCTGAGTTGATTTTAGCAAAAAGAATATAAAGATGGTATCACAAATCACACCTATTTAGAGAATGGCAATGATGGTCTTGTCAGTATTTGCTTCCAGAGTTCACAGCGTTGGTTTTCATCAGCCTCCTTGTCATTTCCCAGCTATTTCCCATTTTTGAAATATGGCTAGTTTCCTCCCAGGTTTTTAGTTCCTGTTTCATGCTCTCTTCCACTTCTCTAAAGTTTTACTTGACAGATAATCACTGAAAAGCACTTGTGCTCATCACTATGAAAGGCAATGATGAGAAAGAATTATATCCAAGTGTATGTAAGAAGGAGGTATATGAACATGGAGTCAGCACTTCATTCTAAAGGCATGGACAACTGCAAACCTGGGAGGAGTCATTTTTATATGAAACTCATTCTTATGTATGGGCAAAAATATTCATCATTTGGGTCTGGTGCTATACTCTAGTGGATACATTCACATCTTGCATTCTCTGGGATTCCATATGGACACCAGTTCACATTACAACTGCTGCACTTCCCATCTAGATCTGTTCTTTAGCACTGCTCTTTCTTTTCTGCACATGGTTAGCAGATTACAGTGAGTCATGTAGGTGAAGCTAGATCAAGGCATTGCTAATTTAGATTACAGATGAAGTAAAGCATGAAATAATGAAATGCTTTTAAATTATTTTTAAAGATTTATTTATTTATCTGGAAGTCACAGTTATAAAGCAGGAGGGTGCAGAGGGAGGGAGAGAGACAATGGTTTGCTGTCTAAATGGCTGTAGCAGTGAGAACTAGGTGAGACTGAACCCAGAAGCCTCATCCGGTCTCTCATGTGAGTGACAGGGTCCCAAACATGTGGTCCTAACTCTGCAGCTTTTCCCTGACAACCAGGATGTGGACCAGCACCAATATGGGATGTGGATATTACAGGCAATGAATTTATCTGATACACGTCAATGCCAGCCCCCAATTTAAATATCTCCAAACAAGAACTGAAACAACAGAGGACAGAAGATATATAAACTACTTGTTAAGATGCCTGCTAGTGAAACACCTGTATCCCATAGAGGAACACCTGAGTTAGATGCCTGATTCCAGGTCTGGCTCCAGCTGCTTGCTATTGAAGATGCTAGGACACAGCCATGACAGCCCAAAATATTGGGTCCCTACCACCTGTGTGGAAGACATTAGCCTAACTGATTGTGACAGGCCTTGAGGAAAGTAAACAAGTTGACAGGTTTCTGGTTTTTGTCATCACTCCATCAAACATTAGCAGGATTATAGAGACAAAAGCAGGTGGGAAGGTGTCAATCTGAGAGGAAAGCATTTTATGGAAGAGTGTTTCAGAACCATGGATGTGGATCAAGTAATGGGCCATGTTTTGAGGTGCTCTGAAAACTTAAGAGGGAAAGAGCTGTAGTCGTGCAAGGAAGTCAGGTCAGTGTGGGTCACCTTAGCCACCAGTGTTGCAAGCCTCCATTTGTTCTACTAGTTGCAGTGCAGAAAGACACAATGGCCTTGGTCCAAAGGTCAGTTTAGTCATTCAGTGCAGCGTGAACATGTTGAGTCATCATCTCTGTAATAAGGAGGACGCAGCCCTCTGCTCAGCACCACCTTACCAGGGCACAGTCTCTGCTGACTACTGAAACATATCAGGAGTTGCCCAAAGAATCCTGTATCAGCTGCCACTTCGTTATTGTGCTTATTGACTTGATTATGACATACTCCCAGTAAACCACATGCAAAGATTAGTAACTAGAAAATTCAAGGAGAATTTTAGACAGAACACTTTGAAAATCCTGAAAAAAAGGGGACAATGCTATGGCTCACCAGTTTAATCCTCTACCTGCAAGTGCCAGTATCCCATATAGGCACAGGTTCATGTTCCAAGTTCCTCCACTTCCCATTCAGCTCCTGGCTTGCAGACTGAGAAAGTAGTGAAGAATAGTCCAAAGTCTTCAGATCCTGTACCCATATGGGAGACAAGGCTGAGTCTGCTGGCTTGTAGCTTCAGATCAGCTCAGCTCCAGCTGTTGGCGCCATTTGGGGAGTGAACCAATGGGAGCAGATCTCTCTGTCTTTCCTTCTTGCTATAAATCAGCTTTTCCAAATTTAAAAAAAGCAATTAAACAATTTAAACTCTGAAATAATGCCTAGGCCGGACTAACCCCTGCTTTGGGTTTCTATAGCCTGACATGCATTGTCACAGAGCCATGGATAGTCATTTGCATCAATTCTGGACAACTCTGTCATCACTTCAAGTCCCAAGTCTTACCAGAAATGTTGACACTCGGTATGTGCTCAGTTAAAGTGTGTTGAGGAAAGCAATGAAGAGGAACGCTGCACTCGAGAGTTGAAATACTCAATGACAGTTTAGTTTTAGCACAGGCATAGATACAAGATCAATGGGTTGCTGTATGTCCTGATATAGAAAAGTTAGGGAATTTAGGTCATATATAAAATAGCATATATATTTACATGCATGTAATATGTATGTGTGTATACTTTATAATAGCTGCATGTTTATACTTTATAGTGTATATATAATGCATATAATAAAATAATAATGTGTATATACTTGATATACTTTATGTATAGTATACATAAATAAATTGATGATGTGTATAAACTTTATATTTATCATATACATTTATATATAATATATTTATACATATATATTATATGAATAAAGTAAAGGCTTGACTTCTGAGTTCAGAGGCTCTTTCTATGAATTTATTGTGTTTTACCACAGCAAAGAATACAACATAAGTGTCCAAGTTGTGCTCCAAAACCAAGCACTCAAGTAGGTTAAGTCACCTCTTGCAATGCTGGCATGCTCTATGCATGCCAATTCAAAGCCTGGCTACTTTGTTTCTGACGCACTTCCTTATTATTGAATTGAGGAATGGAGGGCAATGATCCAAATGCTTGATGCCCTGTCACACACATTGGAGGACTGAGATAAAGTTCACAGAACTTAGCTTTATTCTGACCCAGCCCCAACTGTTGACACCATCTGGGGAACAAACCAGCAGATGGAAGACTTCTCTCTAGAGCTCTACCTGCCTCTCTGTATTTCTCTGCCTTTCAAAGAAATAAATACATCTTTTTAAAAAGAGCAAGTGCTAAATCAGTTTGGAGAGGGACCTGAGGTTAGAGGTTTGACCTCTTCATCTCTTACTTCAGAGAGCAATTGTTATGGAGTAGGCTCCTTATGAGTTAATTTTATAGTGTTTCCAAATGGAGAACGAAGACAGGGTCAAATTCAATAGATACAATGCTTTTGATTTTGCTGTTTGCAACGTTAAATTACAGGCAACATTAGAAAAATGAATGAAGCTAAAACATGAGTTGTTGCTTCTACCTAACATTTTTTTTTTTAAATTATTTTGCATTATGTGACAGTTTCATAGGCTCTGGGAATCCCCCCACCCCTCCCCCTCCCCTCCCCCTGGTGGATTCCTCCACCTTCATGCAGTATTACAGTTCAAATTCAATCAAGATTCTTTCCTTGCAAACATATACCAAGCAGAGTCCAGCTACTTATTGTCCAGATGGGTTGAACAGTTTCTTGGGGAGACCATTTCTGGTCTGAAGTTAGAGCTGGTATAATATCATCACAGTCAATTAAGAGTCCCAATATAACATCAACAGCAATTTGCAATATTATGGAATTGACATGGTTTTGAGTAACCAATATGTTAAAAAAAAAAACAAAAAACAAGTCCTAACCACAACCTATGATTAGTTCGTTGACATTTCAATTTTAGTTTATATTCAGGACAGGCTGCTATATAACTTAAAATGGCTATAAGGTACCATTCAGCTGTCTCGTGTCTATTTCATTTTAGTATTTAGCCATTTGTTGTGTTGAAGTATAATTTTGCTGATCTTGGCAGATTTTAGGATAATCTAGACTGGCTTGTAACTCTAACAAGATATTTGTTGACATTTAAGATGCAGAACACATTTTTTTTTTGTTTTTGTTTTTGGGGGTAAGAGCTTGACTAAATGCATGCCTTACGTCTTTATGCAAAGTAGGCCATTAAGTGTGCAATGCTTAAAGGAATTTTATCTCACCTATAAGTACAAATGACTCCTTTAAGTTCCAAATCCCATATGCAAAACAAATTTATAGTGGTAATCTAGGCAATGTGCACAATTTAGCTTTAGTACCATCTGTAACTATTGGTATTTTAATAGTAGTGAATAAAATATGTATGTTGCCAGCAAAAAATGTTATTTAAAGTAGGATCATATAAGGAGTCAATGATAATTTGAAAGCAGCAGTATAAATATCCTATTTATTCAGAACCCTCTTTTGTGTTTTTTATATTTTATTAATGCAAAACGCATCTTTACTATTTGATTCTACACATATTCGGAAGGAAAAATAATTTCCATTTCTTCAGATGGAAAATATCAGGTAAAATGCACAAATATCCATGCAAATATTGATAAAGGAGTGTATGTATTACTTTTATTTATCTTCTTTGACCCTTTGAAAATTTACTCAGTAAGTTACTGTAACATCAGAGTATGTGTGCGAGAGAGAGAGAGAAAGAGAGCAATCTTCCATCAGCTAATTCATTCCTCTAATTAGAGGCAAGAGATAAGCCAAGGCTGCCATCAAGGGGTGCCATTTCACATCCAGGTCCCTCTCATGGGTGGCAGCAACCAGTTACCTGGGCTTTCAGCTGCTGTCCTCTCAGACACTATAGCACAAAGCAGAATATGAAGTGCAAGAATCGAAATACACAGCAACTGCTCTAACAGGCTCCCTACCCTGCCTGAGCTCCACCCCTCTGACCTGGTATGGCAGCGTGCCACATTGGCGTCCTGCCCTGCCTGAGCTCCAGACCCTGTCTTATCTGTTTTTCCCTTGGTTCTTTCATGCTTATTGTTTATTTTTTTTTTCTGAAGGGAGGAGATTGATTTAAAAAAAAAAACTGTAAGAAGAAAAAAGGAAGGCAAGAAGAGTGGAGGGAATACAAATTATTTTGAAAGTTATATACTTTTCTCCATTAATGTTTTGCTGTTGATAAGCAAATAAAACTGTCTTTTCTTTTTCAGGAAAAAAAAGGATCTAATAAAAGATTTTGTCATGAAAAAATACACAAAATGGCAGCTGCTGGTTTGATGCAGAAATAGAAAGTACTGGCGTAGGGATTGTCAGATAGAAAACACACAGAAACAGCGAGTCTACTGACACCAGAATGATGGTAAAACCAAGCTATTATTGAGGTCTGCTCCTAGGTGAGATTCACTGGTCCATAAGATAGCCGGCCGGCCTCAGCGTGGTAGCCTGGTGGCTAGAGTCCTCCTCATGATCCCCTGTGGATGCCAATTTTAATTCCGGCAGCCCTGCTTCCCATCCAGCTCCCTGCCGTGGCCTGGGAAAGCAGTCGAGGATGGCCCAAGGCCTTGGGACCCTGCCCCCACTGAGGAGACTTGGATTAAGTTCCTGGGTCCTGGCTTCAGATCAGATCAGCTCAGCTCCAGCCATTGTGGTCCCTTGGGAAGTGAATCAAGGGATGGGAGATTTTTTCTGTATATCTGACTTTCCAATAAAAATAAAGCAAGTGGAAAAAAAATCCAAGTCACACTCGGACTGAACCATGCATTCCTTAAGTGGTGATGACGGAGGGGCTTGAGGTAAATGTATGTGTTAACTTCTGATTGGTCAGCTCCATTTAAATGAGTCTGGTGCTGCTATTCTCACCAGGAACTTTGGGCGCCACCTAGGGGCTTTCTGCCTGCCCCTGGGCCCTCTAGGCTAACATTCCTAACACTTTGTTGGAAATACATTGCTGCTGGTCTTACCTGGCTGTCTCCTGTTGAATAGGGGCGACAACTCAGGGGAGGTAGGGTTACAGAGGACCTGACTGAATAAAAAAAATGGGGGGGGGGGGGTGTCTGCGCAGGCACAGCAGTTTGGACATGGAAAATTTCCCAATGGAGGAGCATCTAATTTATTGTGAGTCAGGATGCCTCCCAAATCTGATCTGTTGTTCCCGTTCTCTTTGCTGCGTTATGCATGGGATGTGATTTCATTGACCATATCCTGGACTGCACCACTGTCGCTATGGCCAGAAGGTGGGAGCAAGTTCCAGCAGATGGTAGACCCTGGGCATGTGTGCGTTAAACCCCACCTGGATCTTCCTGTCCAGTAATTGATTCCCTGATTTGGGCACCTGCTAGAAATTCATAACATTTGACTGAAACTGAGGAAAACTTCACAAAAGAGGAATTGGTGCTGGAGGCAGGGCAATTAAATTGAGCTATGCTGAGAGATGGGACAGGGGTTGTCCAAAAGGGAATTGGCCCTGGAGATTCCAGACACCCTGAAAGATAATCCTGTATGAAGATCACGGCTTGATACTGAGTTTCTGCAGTGCCACACAGCTGTTTGGAATAATGCTTGTTGAGAGGGGGGTTAGACACATGCCCTCCGTATTCCATGGGTTCCAATGTCCTAATGGGGAGAATCCAGCTGCAATGAAGAGGAAAAGATTATCTGTTGTCAGGAAGAGGATCAAGAGAGGGGTGAGGTAGTCAGGAGAGTTTGAGTGTGGTTAGTCACAAGGAAGTGACAAACCACTCATGCTTGGTATGAGTAAAACATCCCAGGCAAGTAACATGATACCAGAAAGTGTGACCAAGGTGTTTGACAGCTGAAGGTATGGTCAGGATCACCAAGTGAGGTCCAATCCACCAAGGTTGAAGGGAGAGTGGGTGAAGGGACTTGAGAAGGGCTGAGTCACCAGGCTAGAGAGGAGAGATGTTGGATCTGATGGTGTGGTAGCAGCCAGGTCTGGAAGACAGTGGAAGACACGTGTTCTTGCAGAAGTTTTTATGGACTGGTTTTCATCTGGTTGATGTCCCTGCAACTGGTGAGTAGGCAACTTAGCCTTAAGGGCTCTTTGAGGAAAAACAGTGAAACAGATTGGGCAGGAGGAGTTTGTTACTGAGTGAGGCATTGGTGATGGGAGTTCCTTTGGTGGTACAGAATCCCCTCAAAGAGAGTGAAGTCAGGTGACTGTAGAGGCCGGTCCCGCAAGCCTACCCTAGGTAAGAGACAGGAGTCAAGGATCTGCGGGCAAGAGGGAGAAGTTGGGGGGGTGAGGGTGAGGGGACTGGAAGAAGTGAGTCAGGGTTAAGGGGAGGGGACCCATGACCTCTTAGAGCTAAGTTTGGGCAGTGTTCTGTTGGCAGTGGACACAATCTGGTTGGGGAGGAATGTGAGGCTACTAGCTCTGCAAAATAAACTGGATAATGGTTTTGTTAGGAAAAAAAAACTATATTTGAGTGTGCATTACACAGAAATGGAGGGAAGATTTAGTTATCAAATGTCCTTTTTTTTTAAGATTTATTTTATTTTTATTACAAAGTCAGATATACTGAGAGGAGGAGAGATAGAGAGGAAGTGGAGCTGCCGGGATTAGAACCAGCGGCCATATGGGATCAAGGTGAGGACCTTAGCCACTAGGCCACGCTGCCGAGCACAATATCAAATGTCCTTTTGAAAAGATGGCTTGAGTTCTTCCTGTTGTCTCTGAGGGTTGGTCCTGAGGAGCTTCTTGGAGGTGCCTCTGTGGTGGAGCATCGATCATCATGGCAGATGCTGAACTTCTGCGCATACTCTGCATTCTAGCCATTCTTGGATGGAGTGTCCACTTGGCTTTGGCAGGCTATTGGTGTCACCTCCATTCAGCCTCAATACCCCAGACTTTTGTCGTATGGCATTAGTGGGGAAGCTTAGGCTGGATTATGCATGAAAAACTGGTTAAGACTGTGTACTAAGGCCTTGAGAAATAGTCAAGATATGAAAAGAACAAATAAAAATAACATGTATGGTTGTGTGATGTATAGTGCCTGTGTTCTATTGGAGATAATCTGGCCTTTTCCTAGTCCTGTGCTCTTTCCTTCCTTTTGCTCATGGGGACTCTGGTTGCTAGCAGGAGCTAGGGTGATTGTTTTGGCCTTTCTGAGCTCAGCAGGAGCAAAGGAAGAGCCTATGGTAAAGCCAGGGCTCCAGCAGACAGTGGCCTTCAAGGCTACAGTGCTAGCTAGTAAAAACTGTTTCTGAGGTCTTACACAAATGGGCACTGGAGTTTCAAGTCTGGGCGCACCCAGGAAAATTCTGCTATTATCCAAATCCGGAAGTTGGCCAGGCATATGTGAGGCCCAGGGCCATTTGTCCTTTCATGTGGGGTACTGGAAACTCAGAGGAGACATCCTATTGACTTCCACTGCCTGGCTGGACAGAGAGGAGAGCTGGCCTGAAAAGGAAGCTGATACAGAACAGTTGGTGTCTCTGGGAGAAATCTACAACTTTACCTGTGACACTACTGACACTAGGCCATCCTCCATTGTTATGAATTCTTTGGGAACTAGGCAGAACGAAGGGCTTTCTAGCTTGTGGCTACCATGGTTCTGACCCAGGAATTCTTTGACCCCCAGGGAGGTTCCATTTCTACTGGGCCTGGCTCTTGGCAGAGCTGACAGGATTCTTTGAAAACCACTTCTGTCATTGGAAGCTGATTGCCCTATCTTCTAGCTTCCCACATTAGAAGCAGGTGCTACTTGAGAATGGACTGTCTTTAAGGGGTCTCTTTGAGAATAGGTTAATGGGCCTCCTGCTGCCTGACCAACCACTCTTCTCTGTGCCTGTGGTAAAGTGGGCCACAGAGGCAGCCTTGGGATGTTAGCCAAGACGATGCTCAAATCTATCCATAAATTTCTTAATGGACTGAGCTAGAAATTTGTCTGGACAGTTTTAAGGTGATGTTCTTAAGAAGATAATTAGACTCCTTGGTGTGACACATTAACCATCCATTTAAGTTCTGGAGAGCAAATTGTGCAGCCTGTGTCAATCAGCATGATAGAGAGAGAGACAGAGAGACAGAGAGACAGAGAGACAGAGAGAGAGGAGTGAAGAAAGGAGTTGGAAACACCAGATGAATGACATGACATTGTCAAGTGAAAAACCATCAAATAAAAGCTCTAGGAAACATTTAGCAAAGGTCTGATGTCCACTACAAACTTGAAACAAGAGCACAGGTTTACAATTAACCTAAACTGTACATTAGAAAAAACAATCACACCAATGATAAATATTTAGGAAATGCTAAAGGCAATTTTTGAGGACAAGGATCAATTGCGTTGCATATAAATCATACAAGATAATTCCTCTCAAACCTTTCATGATTTCCCACCCCTTCTGCAACATGTTTTAACCTGGAAGAATTCTGTAAATCAGTCAGGAAGAGCAAGTGGGTTTATGCCATGCTTTTGAATAATGTGGCAATGGATTAGAACAAGTTCACATCAGATTATCTTGCTATATAAATGTTAAATCAAGTTTGGCAAGTAACAGGATTTTGCTTTTTTCTTTCAAATAGATGGTAATCAGTTGACAAGAGCAAAATAGAACTCAAATCAGCTGCTGCAGCTGTAGCAGCAAGAAAAAAGAAACGTGGGAAGAGCTGCTGGGCATGGGGATGGGGTGGGTGGGAGAGCCAGAGTTTAGGCCCTGAGGTGGATGTGTGGGAGGAGGGGGCCTTATTGGGGTTAACTCGGAAGGACCTAAGAGGGAGAGCAGAATAGACAGAGAGAGTGAAAATGGAGAAAGGCAAGATGGCACACGGTGTCCTGTGCCATGGAGGAGAGAGGGAATGTGGCAGATGGTGTCCTGTCACATGGAGGAGAAAGAGAAGGTGACTGACAGGGTTTGTTCACAGGAAGTGGAGTGGAGGGGACCTGGGAACGTGGTGTACATGCAGGAAGTGAAGGATATGGAGGAGGAAGGTTTTGAGTGTGTGTGTGTGTGTGTGTGTGTGTGTGTAGGGGAGTGAGCAGTGGAAAACATGGAGGGTGAGGGGTCAGAGAGATCCTTGGGTGAGGACAGAGACCTTCCTTGCAGCTGTAGTGGCAAGGATCCTTCACACGATGGGGGACAAGAGAAACAAAAGAAAGAACAGGAGTATGAAGGATGGAGGGAAGGGGACAGGATTAGGAGGAATAAGAGAGGGGTGGGAGCAGATTCCAAAGGCCTGGAAATATGGAACTTGAGACTGCTTGCCGTTACAGTGACAGAAATTGCCCAAATCTGCTAGAAAATTAAAGTAAAAGAGTACCTTCCATCTGCAATTTAGCACTGCCTGTCCTGTCCTGTCCTGCCCTGACAAAGTACACCATAGCTAGCCCTAATGCGAGGAAGATACCCCTACCTGGAATTTCAAGCTAGAAGGGAATCTGGTTCCCAGAGGAAGCATGACATGCACACAATTTAGAAGGTCCGGAGGAGTTTGGAGAGGGTTTTTTGGAACAGGAGAAGCTGGATAGAGTCTTACCTCGTGGTCTATTGCCCTGTGATAGTCAAGGTCAGCGGAGGTCAGCAGTTCAGAAAGGGCAACGCAAGTGGCCCGTCCACAGGCAAGAAGAGGAAAGGATAGGGGATTAAAACCAAGCAAGGGAGAACTCGCACCACTTCCCAGCCAACACATCAAATTTGAGATAAAAACTGCACCAAAATAGTGGGGCTACTGAGACCAGAATGATAGTAATACCAAGCATTTTTTAATGAATGAATGAATGAATTAATTAATTAATTTTGGAAAGTCAGATATGCAAAGATGAGGAAAGACACAGAGGAAGATCTTCTGTCCAATAATTCACTCCCCAAGCAGCCTCAATGGTCAGAGCTGTGTTGATCCAAAACCAGGAGCCCAGAGTCTCTTCTGGGATTCCCATGTGGGTGCAGAGTCCCAAGGCTTTGGGACTAGAACCTGCACCCATATGTGATCCTGGTGAGTGCAGTGTGAGGACTTTATCTAGTAAGCCTCCCCAAGCAGGGCCCAAAATCAAGGTTTGATTGGGGTTTGGTCCCAGGTGATGTTCACTGGTCCACAAAGTTGCAGGATGCTGAAGCCACAGCCAGACAGAGCTGTGCAATCCTTAAGTAGTTGTGATGGAGGGACTTGAGATAAAGATATACGTTTTCTTCTGGTTAGTCAGCTTCATTTAAATAAGTCTGGGGTGGATATTGTCCACACAAATTTTTGGCATCACCTAAGAGCTTTCTGTCTGTCCCTGGGCCCTCTAGGCTAGCAGGGATCAACAGTAGACAAAGAAGAAAACCTGAGGTTGGTCCAGGCTAATCCACTAATTGATGGAGTCATTCTGAGGATTTTGTCACTCTTCAATGCCCTCCTTTGTCTTTACAAAGCTAAACCTACATAATTTCAGAGATTTCCTCTGGTTCAAAAGCCTTGGTAGACCTTGGTGTATGGCTAAGTCATTGGCAAATAGCACTAGGCTTCTATGAACAGCTAGTTGTGTGTAACAGTTATGATGGTTCTGTCACCTAGGATGGGTTTTTACTTTTATGGGGATGTGATGCTATAGGCAGTGGCCTTTATGTTGTAACAGACAATGGTAAAAATGGCCATGAAGCAAAGTATTGATGACATGGAGGATCATAAATGACATATGCATGAGGATTTGCATTTGACGCCCGTCCTGTTTTACAACAATCTTAGAAGATATTCAATAGAACTTCTTAAGATTTGTTGAATATATTCTACCATCCCAATCCATCGTTTTTGGAAGATTGTTCTTAGAGATGTGGATGTGACCTATGGCATTTGGAAGTGACTGAAGCAGCCCTGGTTGTTTGTATCTGCTCTTCACATGCCTTTGGCTGAGCCCTGGTACCTTCAAAGCTCCGCCTTCTTCATGAGACACAGGTGAACCTCTGCACACATTGCAGGAGTGAGTAAGTAACTTAGGGCACATGCACACCCTGTCAGAAGGCAGAGACACTGCAAGGGCCCAGAGAGACATGGGAGCTCCTTGAAGGCCTGTGTGCGCAGCTGGAGCAGATGTTTCCATCTACAGCCATGCATTTCAGGAGACAAAAATCAGTCTCTTGGAGGCTGCCCACCACAGAGGGAGGACTTCCTTGAGCCATTATCCTCATCCCCGACATCTCCTTTCCCACTTTACTCACCTTTGTGGCACATTCCACTGTTCAGGTGGACGGGTGTCAACCTTCCATGACAAAGCTTTCTCTGTGACACCAATTCTTGGGCTGGTTTTGTGGCTGAGATCAAGATTTCCAAAAGTAAAGTTCTTAAGTGTAATGGCTTTCAGTGGTAGCAGTTTCAAGCAGCAATCCACATACACCTTCATGATCTCTTCATGGACTCTGTGTTTTAAAAGGGGCTTTTAAGGTCTCTTCTCATTCCATCTTTTAGAGAATTCTATGGCTAAACACAGCAGAGATGCTTGTTGTATTGCAGGCAGTAGCAATAGAGCTTAACGCACTTGAATGAATCACTTGGAGTCACTGAGTGAAAAGAAGAAATGGATCTAAGACAGGGATCTCCTAGCTCTAATCCTCTGGATAATATCCAGACTCAGGCCTGGTGCTGTAGCTTAGTGGCTAAAGTCCTTGCCTTGCATTCCCCAGCATCCGAAATGGGAACTGGTGCATGTTCTACCAGCTCTGCTTCCCATCCAGCTCCCTGCTTGTGGCCTGAATAGGCAGTGGAAGATGTCTTGAAGCCTTGGGACCCTGCACTTGCATGGGAGATATGGAAGAAAGAGCCTCCTGGCTCCCCCCTTCAGATTATGGCCATGTGTTCACCGGGGGAGTGAATCAACGGATGGAAGATCTTCCTCTCTGTCTTTCCTCCTTTCTGTAAATCTGACCTTCCAATAAAAAATAAATGAATTAAAAAATCCACTTTCCCAGGCTGCCCCAAGTCATCAGACAAAAGGAAAGAAGGCTAGTTCATTTCTCCTGTTCTTTAACTTGCAGGAGCATGTCTAAAACATGATGCAGCTTTGCATTTAGACTGGCCATTGGGACAGAACATTAATTTCCAATGCCTAGGACACTGTGATAAGTTGTCAGACTTACTCTCAGTTTAGGTTGGTTACTCGTTTCATGTAGCAATGTGTGTGTGCGTGTGTGTGTGTGTGTGTGTGAGAGAGAGAGAGAGAGAGAGAGAGTGTATCTGCTTTGAGACTGGGGCATTATTTCTCTCTGATTTGAAATCTTTCCATTCTTATAAGTATTATGAAGAAGAAAAAAAAGTCACACATATCCTGCAAAGACACTCTTAGATACCTAGGGTGTGTGGAAGAAAAGTCCTGAACCGTAAACGCTCCCAAATCCTGCACATCTTGTCCAACATTTCCATTTGCATAGACTGTCCTCAATGCATTTTCCAAATTCCAATGTTGAACCGCACAGACTGACTTTTTTTTTGATGAAATTGGTCTTTTATTCACTTTGTAATTAACTTTCTTTTTTTTTCTTAGTTAATTCTTTTTAAATTTTTTTTTTTATTTTTCATTAATTACATTGTATTAGTTTCATAGGTACTGGGATTTCCCCCACCCCTCCCCAAACCCTCCCCCCATGGTGGATTCTTCCACCTTGTTGCATAACCACAGGTTAAGTTCAGTTGAGATTCCCTCACTGCAAGCATATACCAAACATAGAGTCCAGCATCTTACTGTCCAGCCTAGTTCAACGGCTTCTTAAGGAGACCCTTCCAATATACCATCAGAAAAAATTTACATTGTTATGGAATTAATTGATATAGCAATGAGTAACCAATATGTTAAAAATAAATGCGGGTTGTTAACCACATTCTGTGACCACCTCATTGACATTTCAATTTTAGTTTATGCATAACATAGAGGTGGGGGTATGCACAGCAGGCTTGCCTCAAGGCCAAGGCCATGTGCTCCCCAAATTTAGTTCTCACTAAGACGAGGACTTTGTGGAAGAGAATAGCGCCTGGAGCTGGTGGGAAACAAAAGTTGATTTGCTGGAAGTCTGGAGTGCTAGGAACCATCATTACTGGCTGGAGTGTTGATCTTGGATTAAAAAAGTAATAATAAAAATAATAACCCATGCACACTTCCTACCAGTTGATCTGTTTACTTGTTTGCATTTTCTTCTTAGTCTGGAATTTAGACCTTATTAAACTCAAATATTTTCGCAGATCATTTTCAAGAGCAAATATTTGTTCCCAAGCTTAGTACTATGGCTTATGGCCATCTGGGGAGTAAACCAGTGGATGGGAAATCTCTATCTGCAAATCTAGTTGCTAATAAATGAGTAAATATGTGTTTTTTAAAAATTTGTTCTCATGGGCCCGGCACTGTGGCCTAGCGGCTGAAGTCCTCGCTTTGAACACACCAGGATCCCATATGGGCACCGGTTCTAATCCTGGCAGCTCCACTTCCCATCCAGCTCCCTGCTTGTGGCCTGGGAAAGCAGTGGAGGACAGCCCAAAGATTTGGGACCCTGCACCCACGTGGGAGAACAGGAAGAAGTTCCTGGTTCCTGGCTTTGGATCGGCACAGCACCAGCCGTTGCGCTCACTTGGGGAGTGAATCATCGGATGGAAGATCTTCCTCTCTGTCTCTCCTCCTCTCTGTATATCTGACTTTGTAATAAAATGAATAAATCTTAAAAAAAAATTTTTCGTTCTCATGAATAGAATTGAAGTGATGAGATTCCTTCTATTTTGCCTACTCCATGGTCATTGTAATGATTGATACATTAATCCATGACTATTATAATAAAAGCAAAAAGATAAATTCCCATACTTAAATGAGTTGACTTAAAATAGCTACAGGGGGCCTGGCATCGTGGCCTAGTGCCTAAAGTCCTTGCCTTGAATGCCCCGGGATCCCATATGGGTGCCGGTTCTAATTCCGGCGGCTCCACTTCCCATCCAGCTCCCTGATGGCCTGGGAAAGGAGTCGAGGACGGCCCAATGCTTTGGGACCCTGCACCCATGTGGGAGACCCAGAAGAGGTTCCTGTTTCTGGCTTCGGATCGGCACAGCACCGGCCGTTGTGCTCACTTGGGGAGTGAATCATTGGACCGAAGTTCTTCCTCTCTGTGTCTCTCCTCCTCTCTGTATATCTGACTTTGTAACAAAAATAAATAAACCTTAAAAATATATCTACAGAGGAACAATACAACATGGTTAAAACAATCAGTTGGGGCCCAGCACCGTGGCCTAGCGGCTAAAGTCCTCGCCTTGAACACACCGGGATCCCATATGGGCACCGGTTCTAATCCTGGCAGCTCCACTTCCCATCCAGCTCCCTGCTTGTGGCCTGGGAAAGCAGTGAAGGACGGCCCAATGCTTTGGGACACTGCATCCGTATGGGAGACCCAGAAGAGGTTCCTGGTTCCTGGCTTCAGATCGGCGCAGCACCAGCCGTAGCAGCTCACTTGGGGAGTGAATCATTGGACAGAAGATCTCCTCTCTGTCTGTCCTCCTCTCTGTATATCCGGCTTTCCAATAATAGTAAATTAAAAAGAGAAAAAACAATCAGTAGTTGCACAACAGATATCCTACCAAGAAAAAACTAAGGGAGTAAAACAAGACCCGACACTCAGAAATGTCATCAGTCACACACACACACACACACACACACACACACACGCACACACACAGATAATGGTAACCATATACACATATTAAACTTTTAAGAAATACACAAGCGCCTTAGACACACCAGCAGGTAGTTGTGGAAGGATTTTGGCTGTAAGATGGTGTAAAGAAGATTCTAGGCTGGGGGATGCTGTAACTACCTCTGATCGTTGATTTGGACTTGGACACCTTGTGGTGACTGTTGACAGGATGCATTTATGTGTGTGTGGGTGGGGGAGGCTTGTGTGTTCCTGAGGCATTCATCCTACTGGATTCATCAGACAACCCTTGATGATGTGAGGAAACAGCCAAGTGCCAGGGATGCGTTTTTTCTAATTTATATCCTCACTCAGCAGCAGAGAGGCAAACGCGTACCTTCACACAAGAGTGATGCAATGTTGTCTTCCCTCTCATGTGTTCCTGACACCAGAGCCGAAGCACCTAAGTTATGTTTTTCCAAGTGTACCAATCACTGCTGGGATTGCTGTGCCATTCCTTTTTTTAAAAAGATAGTTATTACTATTTTGTTTTTGGAAAGGCATAGAGATAAGTTCACTCCTCAAATGGCCACAGTGGTCTTGGTGTAGCCAATTCATAACCAGCAGCCAGTAGCTTCTTCTGAATCTTCCAGGCAGGGGTGTGATCCCAAGTCTTTAGGTCATCCTAACTTTTCAGGCCACAAGCAGAGTGCTTGAGGGAAAGTGGAACAATTGGGACACGAACCAGTGGCTACATGGGATGCTGACAGTTAAGATTAGAGGATTAATCAGTTGGACCAATGCAGCAGCCCCTTAAAATGCTTTTTTAAAGTTTTAGTCTTTGGGCAAAATGCAAGCTCTAGTTTTCCAATTTATTTTGAAAATACACTAAATCTAATGAATGAAAATTTAATACTTATGTTAAAATGAGTGGCACATTTCAAGTTTATTTTGAATGAAATATGTCTATATAAATGAAGGAAATCATTTGACATTGTCCAGCAGATCAGTTGGGTACAAACTGGAAATTGGGGAAAAAGCATCATTACTTTTACATTGATTGATCAAACCATCCCCCCCCTTTTTTTTTTGTGCTTTCACTCATTTACTCAACACTCCATTCTTTCAACTGTTCTTTTTTTTTAAGATTTATTTATTTTATTACAAAGTCAGATATATAGAGAGGAGACACAGAGAGGAAGATCTTCCATCCCATGACTCACTCCCCAAGTGAGTGCAATGGCCGGTGCTATGCCAATCCGAAGCCGGGAACTAGGAACCTCCTCTGGGTCTCCCACGTGGGTGCAGGGTCCCAAAGCATTGGGCCGTCCTCAACTGCTTTCCCAGGCTACAAGCAGGGAGCTGGATGGGAAGTGGAGCCTCCGGGATTAGAACCGGCACCCATATGGGATCCCAGGGCATTCAAGGCGAGGACTTTAGCCGCTAGGCCACCGTGCTGGGCCCTCAACTGTTTTTTATGGAAGGCCTGTAGTAAGCCGAAGCTTTTCCTATAGTCCCACAAATGGGCCACCACCTAGCGGAAGATACAAAGAAGTGAGTTGTTACACAACTGTTAGGTAACCAATTGTCTTGGATGTTTTATGTGGCTCTGACAGACTTCTTGGAGTCTGGCATTGTGGCACATTGAGCTAAATACCAGTAAAAATGCTGGCATCATATACTGGAGGGCCAGTACAATTGTGCTCCCTCTGCCTCTAATGCAGATCCTGGCTAATGTGCCAAGGAAGGCAATGGACGAAGTCCAAGTTCTTGAGCCCCTGACAATCGCATTAGAGACCTAGGCTCCTGGCTTTGACCTGAGTCAGCCCCATCTGTTGGAGTTATTTGAACAGTGAATGAGTACATGGATAATATCTATCTCCTTCTTTCTCCCTCCCTCTTTTCACTTTTCATTTTTCAAATTAAATTTAAATTTAAATTCTAATATTTTATTATATTTTCCATTATGCTATTGTTTTTTTAAAATAAATATGTTTGTGAGAAAAAATGACAATCTGAAAGCAGGATATTTCCAGTGAATTGAACTTATTGACAGACAGTTCTAGAGTCTGCAAAATCTAGTATCAAATTGTACACCGCTGCTGAAGCTCTTTTCGTTAGTTTATCATTTGTGTAAATGTGAAGAGATGAAGAAAGAGAGGAAGCTCACTAACTAAAATTCTTTCATCAGAGTACAAAAATCACCTGAAAGACTGACCTCTTATGCCCTAATCACCTCTATGTGAGCCTGTCTCTAACACCATCGCCAAATAGATCAAATTTCAATATGCATTTTGAAGGGGAGGAAAAATTTCATTCCCAGCATGACAGTGTAGACGCTTTTAAGCATGCGAAAGTGGATCATCCTGGATTCTATGCTGAGGCTGGTATTTCTGCCCTTGCCCTCGAACTTGCCAAATTTTGATCTCATCACAGAAGTCTAGCAGAATGGGCTGTGTCACATTTAAGGATGTTTAAACAGAGTGTTTTCTCATAGAAATTCTAGATTCAAGACTACACAAACTCTAGGACTATTCTCTATTATTCTGTAGAGCAGAAATTAGCTATTAGAATGAGTATCATTTTCGAATGTATTCACACAAGTAAGAGTACACCATTGTAAACTGTATTATTTTTCTAGATGCAATTACTGCAGGGTCCGTGGCGACTGAAGATGTAGAGTATTTAAACAGTGCGCCTCCGTCATGAGTAGTCTGTCTTCCCATAGAATAAATTCAGTGACAGCATTTACAAGCTTCTGTTGCAGACTTGCAATGCTGAAAGATTGAATGAAAAAATAAATCTAGCTTTTTTAAAAAAAATTAGCAAACCTAGCAAGAATTCTTGATATGCTGGTTTTTTTTTTTTTTTTTTGTGCTATATCCATGGGTGACTTATACGACCTTTTTAGGTTTGTCTTCTCTGTGAGAGGAAGCTTTGCCTGTCCTTCAGTGTCCCATGGGGGAGAAGATGCAATGATACTTGTGTCTCTGTGTTCCTAGCAGTTGGTAATTGAATGAGGGTAGTGTGTGTCATGCCTTCTCTCTTCACAGAATAGGTCCCACTAACAGAATTGGGTCTCTCTCTCTCCCACCATTGTAGACAACTGTGTTGAGCCTTTAGCAGCTGAGCTCTCTCCAATGGCTTTTACCAGCTCCTCCGATCTCACCGGTACTCCCAGCGCAGCACAGCTCAACAGGAGAGTTGGTAAGTAGCGACACTCAAATCCAACACTCAAAGGCTGAGAAGCACATATTTGTATAAGGAAGGAAGAGAAAATTCACTTTTTTCCACTAAACACATAGAATCCCAGTTTAAATGTACCTGCTGATTTATTGTATTTATATGAATGGTAGAAAGAAATGCAAACACATGTGCAGAGAATGAAAATTAATGCTTACTCCTCCAATGCCTGTCGTGCACAGGACTGAGCTGGGTCAAGGCTTACCCTTGGGTGAGAGGAGCACATTGGATTGAGTCATCACTCACTGCCTCGTATCATGTGAAGTTCATGGTGTCTTAGCCACGAAATAAAATTCTCGGCCCCCAACTCTCCATTTCAATTTTTTTTAAATTTTGTGAGTATTAATTCAGTTGTGAGTGTTGCACTTCTGATCCAGCTCCCTGCTAACACACCTGGGAAAGCAGCGGAAAACGGCCTAAGTGCTTGGACTGCTGCATGCACATTGGAGACCTCAATGAAGTTGCTGCCTGCTTGCACTGGTCCCAGCCAACTCTGATCATTGTAACCATTTGGGGAATAAAACAGTGAGTGGAAGATCTCTCTCTGTTTCTGTCTCCTTCTGTGTTACTTTGCCTTTCAAAAAAGTAAATGAATAAATCTTTGAGAAAAGTAAAGTGTTTTATTTTTATATTTTCTGGAAAAACCGCCTACTAAGAAATTATTATGAAGATACTATAATAGAAATGTTTACTAAAATTTTCCACTATAAAATTACATTTTTGATTTGGAAATATACAAAAGGCTTTTACTTACAGATGAGGAAGCCATAGTGTGGTAGCCGATGTGTGCTACCGAACTACGATGAAGCATAGGTAACCATCACTGCTACTCCCTGGTGTCAACTGCCTTGACCATTATGATGTTGGATGTGCACGCAGTTCTCACATAATCAAATCCAGATGTTTATTTGATAAAGAATAGGCAGATACAAAGAAGTTGGGGTTACTTCTATTATTAAAACATTTTCCCCTTATTTGTGTCTTTGAATATCTGATTAATATTATAAACACTTTCAAGGTTAAGGAAAAATGGCATATTATTTCAGACAATCTACTCATTAATTATAATTTCTACTACTTAACTCTATCTCCCATTGGTATACTAAGCCAGACACACTAATAGATCTCTCAAAAGTTCTAATTTCTCGTTATGGTATTGACAATATGTTTTTCCAGTGTTAAATGTTTAATTTGTTAACACTTTCATTCAGAATTTTGAATCTCCCTTAATAGCAAGATTGATTTGTGATTCTTCGTTGCACATTGGTTTTTTGATTTATCCTATGTATCACATGTTTTTCATTGTAAAGGGATCAGCAATTTAAAAGTTCACCAGTGTCAAAGTTTTATTGCATTACCTTGCTTGAGAATGATATTACAGGCAAAGACCCAGAAGGCAATTAATAACAATTTTGTATTTCTCCCACTCTTTGGTAAATTGCCTTTTAAAGAAAAAAAATAGGCATTGATTTGCAAAGAGAGAGTTCTTTCATGTGTTAAACCACTTTCAAAACAACTACAACAGGCAAGGATAAGCTACAGGGAATCTGGGATCTAGGAACTCCAGCAAATCTCACATATGGGGGGAACTGAAGTACGTAAGCCATTACCCACTACTTCCTACAGAGCACCTTAGCATGAAACTGATCAGAAGCAGAGTTCCGGCTCAGTTCTGGAACTCGGATCTGACACGAGTGTGTCCCAAGTAGCAGCTTAACCTACAGAGCCACAGCATCTGTATCCCCATTGCATGTCACCTATAGTGCAGAGTTTAGAACTTACAGAACTGTACTTACATGCCCATTATCACCGTTCACCTTCAGTAGGGTTCCTGAGACTCAGCAAAGTTACAAATTTGCCAAATAACTCAAAAAGGAAAATGCTTGGATTCAAAATTAAGTCAGCTGACTCTAGATGCCATGCTTATTGCTGCATTATATAAGTCTATAAAAAAAAATTGACTCACGTTTACAGGCTGTAGAAGGTTAGAGGAAAAAGAAACACAACTTTGAATTAATCAGCTGGAATTCAAATGCTATCTCTAATATTTAGAGATTTTGATAATGTATTACATGCTTACCTAGTCTCGGCCTTAATTTTTCATGAGTAAGTAGCCCAGTAACACCTGCCTTGCTGAAGCCCTCAGGAGTCTGAGATGAAACGTGCGTATCTGAGAGCTCATTTTCATTGCAGGCTAAAGAACTGAACTGTAACTGGCAGGTTTCCTTTGTAGTTCCAGGAGAAATGCAGGTTGGCAAATTTTAATGTTGCCTTCAACAGTGCTTCTTGCATGCCATTTGTCGTATCTCACCAAACTGTGGCTACAAAAAGCCATGAAAGCCCAGTCACTCATGAACCGTTTCTGGGGAAACCCTGGGCCTGATCTCAGGGTAACTCCTGACTGTGTGTGCATAGCGCAGTGTCTCTGGCCCAATCTGCGATTATGGCTCTGTTCACCTGAATAAACATTCACTCATCTATCTCCTCTATGGGAGGGATCTGGCAAATGGAATTGGTGTTATCTCACTTCCACGTACCCTTAAGTCTCCATCCCCTCCCAAGAAAAAACAAATTCTTTTGAGAAAAAATATAAGAAGATGCATTAAGTTGCCTGTCAGCTCACCATTAAATTAGGCCACTAAATCAATCTCTATAATTTTGGCTTAAGAAGGATCTATCATTGTCAACTTTGACGTGTGTGTGTGTGTGTGTGTGTGTGTGTGTGTGTGTGTGTGTGTAAAGAAATCTTTTGATCTGAGCATTAACTTCTCTGGGGTTCAAAGAAGCACTTACTGTTAGCAGGAAATATAGGAGCTGGTGGCACAGAGAGAGGCCATCAAACTGTGGGTTAGATCTTCTGGAAGATGGAAAGAAGGATTTAACTCGCTTAATATGGTTAAAAGGGAAATAGGAAGAGTCTGTCGACTCCAAGAGAGGAGTGGTTTGTAGGATTTGTTTTCATCTTTTTTTATTCCATATCTGCAGACAGATAGATATCCATTTACTCCTTCAATTTTAATCACTCTCGCTCACTTCATGTTTATTTTTATTTTTGCTTCATTATTATTTCATTTAATGCTTGACTGGAAGTTGAGAGAGTGTGTTGAGAGAGTGTGTTTCTAGAATGACAGTGGTGTTGCCATGGAGTGTTTGGCTTCTTCAATCAAGGCATTTATAGCTTCTCAGTGGGTGAAGAGGTTTGACGATCCTGCCTTCACACTGCACAGAATCTGTACACACTTGCCACATCCGCATATTCTCTGGATGCACTGAAGGCCAAACACTGTCGAGCCATAAGGCTTGGGAAAGTTTCTTTTGCAGTTTTGCGCTATCAGGATATCCTTGAGGAGATGGAAATTGGAAACAGCACAGGAGTCAGGACTTCTTCAAGGAGCATGGCATCAGCTGTCTAGGGATTTGTTCCAGGCAGCAGTTGAGCACTCTGAGGATCCAATTGCACTACCAATGCTACAATATCTCTCGCTAAGGATGGTTCAGTCTCTCAAACCAGAGGTGATAAAGACAGGCATGGAAATAATCTCATTTGCATTCACAGGGAGATATGCAGAAACTCCCTTCAGAATGTCCTCTTCCTTCCTTCCTTTCTTTGTCATGTCCTCACTTTCTCAGGCATGGCTGGCAGCAGGTTGTGCTTATCTTGTTGCTACACACTTGTTTCTCAAGGCTTCAGGCATAAACACAAGGGAGCACTTGGTATCACCTAGGTTCTTGGTTGCTATGCAGAGTCATTGCTTCAGAACCAGTGTTTTAACAACTAAACAGCATTTACACATTTAGGTTGAGATGCGTCATCTTAGAGCCTGGTGTCTCTCTGCTTCTTTTGTTCTTAGCAGTGTGTCTTTTTCGTTCAGCATCTCAAGGTTAGGGTATATGTGGAATGTTACCAACCTAAGCTTATCATAGAAATAAAAAGCCTGGAAACTGTTGGAGACAGAAAAGTTTACTTGTGAAGGGACCAGGTGAACATCGAAGGGGGAGGGAAGGGGAAAGCGCCTCCCAAAAAAAAAGCCAGGAGGTGGAATGCCTCTCAAAAGAGGGAGGGAGAGACAACCAAAGGTTTGAGGAAGGGTCTTGGAATTTTAAGAGTTCCCTGACCCCTCCTTGTTGGGTAGAAATCTACAGGTATGATGTCACCCATTGGTGGTCTCTTAATCGGTTAGGAAATGGGTGGGCGGTGCTTGTGCCATCCACCTGAAGGTGTGGCCAGGACCTCAGCAGGCCTGGATGGTCTCATGGGGGATATTAAAGCAGACGGAATCATTACACATAGGAAATCATGCTGGAAGCATCAGTTGCACGTTTTTTGCGCATATCAGTACTCTAACATACTTGGTATTTTTACTTTCAATAAGGAGGAACCAGGCTGAAAAGAGGGAAGTCACTGACTCAAGGACACAGAGCTAATCTGTGGTAGGGTTGGGTTTGAATCCAATTCTACCCCAGGTTAGCTAATAGCGTTATTCATGCTTATGTGCTCTCTTATTATGCATAAAGATGTATTTGGTATAATAGTTACATTCCCCCAGATAATTTTGGCATTTTGAATGAAGTTGCCTGTATTCTAAGCACAAAGACCAGATTTTCACAGCTTGTGAGAGAGTGATTTGGTGATCTCAATATTTCCCAAATTATAATGTGGCCTAATATGCTTGTGGGGAAGACTCTTCATCTAGATATTGGAATGCTCTGAGCCCCATCTCTTCCTGGGGCAGCTATATATCACAATGAGAGTGATAGCACAGAAACATTCTGCAATTTCGTAGGAGCTTTGTTTCTTCTTTCACATGGAGGCAAAGCCAAATATGTCAGTTCTTTCTTCAGCTAGGCTAAGTGTCAAACTTCTGTGGGGTAGGCAGCTAGTTCAGGGTCATGAACTTGGAAGCCACTCCCCCTACCACCTATGCAGTTCCTTCTGTCCACCTGTGATGTCCACCTATCATTACCTGCAAGCTGAGAGGGGGTGGTATTGTCTTGTTGCATTATGATTCCCCTCACAAGCTTAAAGGTCCATGATAGGGAGGAGCTTGTACTCTTGGTAGTTTGCTTCCATTGCTCTGGCACTCCCATTCTTGGCCTGGTCGTTATTTGAAGCAGAGAAGATGCTGTTTGCTGTAATCAGCAATATCCATCTGTTATCATTATCAAGTATTATACACTGTGCATACATTTACAGGTGATAGCTATAAACCTTTGATAATGCAGTAATTTTGATTAAATCAGCATGCCCACATAAATATGAAAGTGTTGTTCTATCATCTCATTAGTGTTAGGAAATGGGAATTCTTCAATTCTACTGTAACACGATGGGACTGCTGACCTATATGTGGCCTGTGATTAACTGAAATATTTCCTGTCATCTCATGGTAGTGAAACAATATGTGACCTACGTTCCAGTTTTTCTTGAGCTGCGCAACCTGCCCTCTCCCCAATGTTTTGGGGTACACTCATCATCTTCCTGTCAAAAGAGTAACTTTCCATTGCCACGGTATCTCTAGATAAGAATATATCTAAAATGAAGCCTTTGCGATAATAAGAAATTTCATTTATGATCATTTTTTCCATAGGACATATAAGGGAGTCTTGAAGTCATCCTTGAAAAATGCACTTGATGATAAAGTCTGCAAGTATTTCTTCTTGATGCATCAAAATAAATTCATGATAACGGATTCTGGAATTTTTGAACAGTGATTTTTAATTTTTATGAAAGAGAAGGCATGGGATTGCAAAGAATTGCTAAAGCAACATGAATTCCACCAAAATTTGTTAGTGAAAACATCATATTTATGACAAAACTAGAGTAGAAGATGATGAATTCATTAGAGCTTCAAAACAATATCCATGTACACAATACTCCAAAGAAGCCAACAGTTTACAAGTGCGTAACACCTTCTGACAAAGAGTGAGATCATTTTTAAGATGAAGCCCATAGAAATATACCTTACCCATCATTTACGAGGGACATGAAAGTTGTACGGTAGTTGAAAAGAACCAGCAATTATCACAGGCACACAGGATTGAGGAAGACAATGTCCACGTCCTCCGATTCCAGGCCTGGCATTTGAGGAGCTGAGATGAGGGCTCTTTTGTACCTGAACTGATATAGATTCAACTAAGTCTTCTGGTTGAAGTGACCCTTGGGCTGTGCTCTCTGGAGTCAGGAATGGAGGAAACGGTGAAATCCAGGGAAGGAGCCAGAATCCGGATCCTTTGGAGTCAAGAGGAGGTTCCAAGTTGTAGAAAACACCGTGAGATCACCGCTGCCAAGAAACAGTGCAATCTCTTGCAATTTGATTCAGGCAAGCCTTGGGCAATACAGGGAGTTGGTGAGGGAATGGAATAGCTTCCCAGAGAAGGCAGTTTCTTCTTGGTCAGATGTTTCTCTGGTTGAGGGGGGAGCTCTAGTTGGTGTGAGTCACTAGCATATGGGGTGGTAATGCAGTTGCTGCAGGGGAGTCCTGAGACCACCCCCAACAGAATCAGACCCAACCCAATGGCAGGTTTTCCCAATCTCAAAAAGTTTTTGTGATATACAGAACCCTCCCCTACTGAGATTCCTCTTAAATTCATCCTACACTGCTAGAGATGAGCTCAGTCACAGAAGTTAGGGCTGGGTGATGCATCACAGATTGGTATTATCTGTCTATCTATCTATCTATCTATCTATCTATCTATCTATCTATCTATCTATCATCTATCCATCTTTCTATCTATCTTAATGGGAAAGTCATATATACAGATAGAAGCAGATGCAGGCATAAGGATCTTCAGTCCACTGATTCACTCCCAAGTGACCACAATGGCTGGAGCTGAGCCTGTTCAAAACCAGAAACCAGGAGCCCCTTCTCAGTCTCCCTCATGGGTGATGGGTCCTAAGGACTGGGGCCATCCTCTTCTGTTCTTGTAGGCCACAGGCCAGGAGCTAGATGGGACTTGGAGAAACTGGGACATGAATCAGAGCCCCTATGGGATCCTGGCCCATGCAAGCTGAGGACTTTAGCTACTATGCTACTACAGTAGGTCCTGCCCTTCCTCATCACATCCCACAACTCACCTGGACTACTGGGTCACTTTGTCAACAAACCATTGCACTCAAATTTTAGTTTCATAAAGCTCAAACTAAGTCAGACACAGCACATTCTGCTCCAATTACTGGATCTCCCTGTGACGTAAACTCTCCCCTTCCTTACCTGGAACCTGTGGAGGAGCTCTGGACAGTGCCAGAGCGAAGCATCTGGCTCTCCAATACCTGCTCAGGAGCTAAATGAAGGTGCCCAGTTCTTCATTCTGTGACTTCTCTGCTCCAGAGGTCAATGCTCAGACGCAGATCCTGTTACACACGAACGTGGGGGAAATAAGTGGAGAGGCAGAAGTAGAGACCCCACAGTGTTCCAAACATGTTGTAGATGTCATTGCTACCCATCTGTGCACTGTGTCATGTTAAATATTTATATCATTTCCTCTCCTGCTTCATTCATTATAGTTATCAGATGACTTTGTCCAAGAAAAATCTCAAACTTTAGCTTGAAGAGAAACCAACCTGGTTAATGATTAAAGATACAGTGAGGGGCTAGTGAGGTGGCCTAGTGGCTAAGGTCCTCGTCGTGCATATGCTGGGTCCCATATGGGCATCAGTTCATGTCCTGGCAGCCCTGCTTTCTATTCAGCTTCCTGCTTGTGGCCTGGAAAGGCAGTCAAGGATGGCCCAAAGCCTTGTGACCCTGCACCTGTGTGGGAGACCCAGAAGAGGCTTCTGGCTCCTGGCTTTGGATTGGCTCAAATCTGTCTGTTGTGGCCAATTACAAAAGATGTTCCTTTCTGTCTTTCCTCATCTTTGTATATCTGACGTTTGAATAAAATAAATAATATAAGATAGTGTGAGTCATTCCAGGTAGTTTCCTGGTCATTTTCTAAATATGCCTACAGCATTACGAGTCCTTATATAAGATAAATTCTTACCTAAGATGAATGAATCTATGAGACTCACACACTAACTCTTTTGTTTTTAGTTGTTTTCCTGGTCAGACTGTGTTCCAAAACCAGACTAGGTATGGAAATGCCATGGTATGAAATGCCATCTGTTTTATCTCTAATAAGTCTTATTCTAAATGGATAATCTTTCATATATAGGTTCTACATGGATAATTTTTCACTTATTTTACCTCTAATAAGCCTTATTACTTTGTCTTATCACTATATTATTAATATTTTACTATATAATTATATATTATGTAAGTATATAATGACTACTATTATAAATGTATTTTTATTATATTCATGGCATTAAATGCCGTCTATTTTACCTTTAACTAATCTTATTCTAAAAGATAATCTTTCATATATATTCTAAATACATAATCTTTCGTGTGTGTGTGAGAGAGAGAGAGAGAGAGAGAGAGAGAGAGAGAAATGGTCACAGAGAGTGGGGATGTAGAAAATTTTTGTCTGCAGATTCAATGGCAAAGCAGTCACAGTGGTGGGCCCTGGCCAGACCAAAACCAGCAGCCAGCAGCCAGCAGCTTCATCTGAGTCTCCCACCTGGATGGCAGGTGCCTAAGCAGTTGGGTCATCTTCTGCTGCCTTCCAAGGCGTATCTGCAGGGAGTTGCATTGTGAAGCTGGAAGTGGAGCTGGGGAACATCAATTGACATCCATTTGGAATACCAGTATGGGGCAGCGGTCTAACCTATCATACTACCAGCTCTCATGTTTCTGTATGTGTTGATTAGTTAATTAATGAATTGCAACGGAATCATAAAATTTTTAGTTTATGCTAGAATGGTGTGCTCAATACAGAAGATAAAATTACAGAAGGATAACAATATAATTTCACGAAACAGAGGCAGAAACTCAACTTGGATCTCCAATGTGGGTGAAGTAGCCAAAATATTTGGGCCATCTTTCATTGCTTTCCTAGAGTCCTTTGCAGGAGGAGGATGAAAAATGGAACAGCACATGCTAACCTAACAGACAATGAATTAACTCACTTCAGCACAAAGCCAGCTTCACAATTCTGCGTATTTTTCAGCTAAGAAGTTTGATGGGTGTTTGGTTCAGGGTTCAGAGAGTACTTGGGATACCCATATCCAATTCCGGAAGGATCTGGGTTTGAGTCCCTGCCCTATTGCCTTGCTTATGTGCATCTGTGAATCTGCAGATGAGGACTTATGTCTGATTCTCACCATCCATGTGGAATACCATGTGGAGTTCCAGACTGGTGTGGATATTTGGGGAGTGGACAGCAGAGGGGAGATATTTGCCACTCTCTTCCTATTTCTTGTCATGTAAATTTAAAAAAAAAACAATGAATACAAAATAGATCAAAAAGCTTTGTGCAATGGAGAACAGGAGAAATTGAGTGGAAATACAATGAGCAAGCTCAGAATAGCTTTGGGTTTCCCAGAATGCAAATCTTCTTGGTATCATTGAGAAGCTAGATCGGTGAAAGAATGATGCAAAACAGCAAACTTGTTGACGAAAACAATGTTGTTGCATAAAAATGAAATTTTATTCCTGGTACCTCAGGATTGCTCTCCCAGTATCTCCTCTTTACAAATTATCTCACTAATGACTAGCATTTTAGAAGCTTAATGCACAACTATATTAAAAAGAACCGAATTGCCCTTATTATTCTAGGGACCAAGTGTCTAGAAGATGTGCTGATTCTTAATTCCTTCAAGGAAATAGTGGGTATAGTGTTTACTTCTTGAGATACTGTGTATATGTGAAAATAGGCTAAGTTTCAGTAACAAGTAGATTCTTATTTTCAATGATTTAAATAAGATACGTATGTGATTTTTAATTCCTTCTCCACACCCTCACCAAAGACACTGAAGGGATCCAGGGCAATTCCATGCTGAGACCCTGCCATTCTCCATTTTCCATCATCCACATGCCTCACTCTTGGCAAGGGAAACAACGAGGAAAGAGACCACCGGCCTCAACATTCCACGTTTATTCACTCTTCGTTTTGGTGCAAAGTTTGGCCACATAGCCACACAAATGCTTCTGTGGAAAGCTGGAAATTGCCTTTACAATACACACCTGCTGCTCTGCAATCTCCACAGAAGGCAGAGAGAAGGTTCTTAGTGAATTACAGCAGTATCTGTCACCGCATTCCTGTCTCTCCCTCCTTCTCTCTCTCTCTCTCTCTCACACACACACACACACATGCACACACCACTTAATGAAGTGCACTATCCAGTAGATACTTCGTTGTTCCAGCCATTAAAGCATTTCAATCATTTCAGAGGAGGAGTAAAGCCTTTATCAAACAGAAGCTCCCAAGGAGGAGCTGTGTACCGGGGATACATAAACCACATCTTGTGGGGTGTGCTCTATGTCCTTCTCCTCCTGTGTCTACCTGTCATGATTTGTTCAAGGGAGACTGTAGTGGGGGGGGGGGGGGCATAACCTAGAAATGGACTCAGTTTCCAGGAAAGTAGATGGGAATGCCGCTAGCATGATCTGCAGTGGCAGAGTTTGAATGAAATGAAATTTATTGATTTACTTCTCTAAATGAAAAATCCAATTCACTCCCAAACTGAAGTCCCAAACAGGTCATTAGTAAAGCATTTGGTTTCCAGCTGTCTCTCCATGGTGTAGGGCAGTCTACTATAACCCCACTAAGGTTTCAGAAATTCAGTCAACACTGTGTTCAGAAGAAAACAGTGATTTCCTCATTATTCAGTGAAATGTAGAAGGAACAATTGAGCCAGTAGCCTTCCAGTTAACCAAAGATGGTATTAACCTGCAAAGTTCAAGTCTGACAGCATTGAAGTCCAGGGTCAGAGGCCTGTTTAAATGTCAGAAGGCCACTGTGTGTAAAGTATGTTGAACCACATGTGATCCAACACGTCATACTCTTCCGACTTGCTGAGATTTCCAAAATTTGTTTCCCTTCTTCCCTACTTGGTCTCTATGACTATCCCTCTGCACACAACTGCAATTGCTCATGTGGCCACTCTGCTATCCCTGTATTTGTTAGGCTTCTCAAACACCTTCTACAGCGCCATGCACCCTGTGATTCCATTTTTATTGATTGTTTCCTCTTGTAAGGGTCCTTTAAATATCCCAAAACGTATTTGGGGCTGTATCTCTTTCTGAAGTAGGCAGTTTGTTCTGGTGTTCAATGGGCATCTGTTGACTAAGTAATGTATAAACCAATAATGTCCGTTAGTGTTAAAGTCAGTATTCTTCCACCTTTGTGTGTACAATAAAATGCCTGACATCACAGTGCATGCTTGGAAGACAAGGAGAGCAGAGAAAAGAGGAGCGGGATAAAAGAGACCAAAAGAAGAAAGGAAGGAGATAACTGAGAGAAAAGCAAGACTTGCTTTGTGTGTCTATAATCTAGGCTGAAGTTGTAAAGAATAAAGAAAGAGAGAAGATGCAAAGAAGGAAGGAAATAAAGAAGGAGGAAAAAAATACCCCCACTAGGCATAGAAACTGTAATGGCTAAGGGAGAAGTGGCAAGCTATAGGGGGTATGATCTTAGTAATGTGTTTTATGCCATGGCAGGAATTGCCATGAAGATAGAGGAAGGAAAAATTGCAGGGATATACCAAGGGATTAAGGACAAAGTCATTGAAAGGTGGGGCTACTGTTTCTTTGTTGACATTTGAACCTTGTAACAACATAGGGGATTGCTACCATGCTTTCTGTGTGTCTCTGCTTTCACTCAGGAATTGGTGGTTGGTCCCCAGCTGACTCCAGTGCCCAACAGTGGCTCCAGTTAGACTTCGGAAACCGAGTGGAGATTACAGCAGTGGCCACACAGGGAAGATATGGAAGCTCTGACTGGGTGACGAACTACAGCCTGATGTTCAGCGACACAGGGCACAACTGGAAGCAGTACAGGCAAGAAGACAGCATCTGGGTAAGATGTCTTCTCTCTTTCAATGCACAAACTGGAAGTGTTGATGGTAAGCAGTGAATGTTTATGTCATCTGATGATGCACACATTATCATTAACTCAGCAACTCTGATAGGCATCTCCAGAAATAGACACTTGTAAGTACTGTCTCCAGCCCTGTTCATTCACCAGGAAGCTAGGATGTCTCCTGAAAAATATGTGTTTTTTTTTCCCCTGAAAATGGGTAGTTTGTGGAATGAGTCTTAGTTCTCTCATCCACACAATCTGAAAAAATTCAACAAGTTCTTACCATGTTCATTGACAAGTAAGCACTAGGTTTCAAGTTCATGATCTACGAACTCTTTTAAGGATTATTGTACACCACTAAGTCTGTTAAGAAGATTGTTTGTGTTTATTTATTGATTTAGTTGCTTGTTTAATTAAATGTCAAACAGTTTAAATACGTTGCCATAGCCCAACCACTTCGATTATGTCAGTTGACGAGAGTTTCCTAACTTGTGAATCCTGGCCTGGGAAAGAAAACAACCGGAAGGGTTAAAATATTATAACTCTCTGTGATGATTCTTGAAGATTGTTGCTTGATTGCCTAGCCATTTTTTGTTTTGCTACTGCTATTGTTGTTGTTTAAGATTGCTTTATTATTTACAGTCATTTGTATTTCTTATGAATTTTAGCATTTTATTTTCCACTTCTAAAAAGGATATTGTGATACTGATATGGATGTTGATTGCTGTATTTTGATTGGTGTCACATTGATTCTGTAAATTACTTTTGTTAAAATACAGAATCTGATAATATTAATACTTCCGATATATACATTTGGAAGATTTCCCCCCCTATTTTTTGTGTCTTCTTTTACTCCTTTCTTTAGTGTTTCATAATTTTCATTATGCAGCTCCCTCAAATAGTTGGCTAAATTTATTTCAATATATTTTATTTATTTATAGTGTTTGTGAACCGGCCTGATCTTACATGTTCTTTCTAACTCTTTGATTGCTGTTTCATGCTGAATGTCTCTGGCTAAAGCTTTCAGAACTACATTTAATAAGAATGGTGAAAGTGATCGTTTAAAATGTTGAATTACATTATCAGTGTAGAAAATCTTCTGTTTTGGAGTGAAGATTTTTCCAAGTTGTGAACAAATCTTTCCTTCTCTCATTCCTCCCCTGCCCCACACCAAGCTCCCAAGGTTTCCTTTGTATTATCCAATGGGAAACGGGAAGAAGACAGAAAATTCACCTTGCTTCTTTGGGGAAAACTAGTTTAGATCAACTATTATTTTTCTTCTTGAGAGAGAGAAAGAAGAAAGAAAAAAAGAAGGAAGGAAAGAAGAAAGGAAGAAAGAAAGAATGAAAGAAAGAGAAAGAAAGAAATAAAGAAACAAAGAAAGGAATTTATTTTGAGATATAGTTCCACAGTCGCTGAGGTTCCCCCTCTCTGAACCTACCCCCTACTAATTTTCTCCATATCATTACAATAGCACAGTCCTACAAAAACAGTCATAACTCCATCAGTTTGCTATTTAGATGTTTCCTGACTTTGCAGATGTGAACAATGGCACAATCTACCATCCTATTGTCAAGATATGTTGAAACGTTTCATTGGGAGTCCATCTTTGATTTGGAAACAGAGATGCAGGCTGCAGTGCCTCTCCCGTCTCAATGTATCAGGCTCTGTTATGCTGTTCCTCTAGATGGCTATATGTACATGCATGTTTACCTATTTTACATTTATTGATCTTGTGTTTTTGCATGAAGGTTGCCTTAATTCAGAGAGAATATATAATATTTGTCCTTTTGGGGTTGATTTATTTCAGTGAGAATAAGGGTCTCTTATTTGTACCATTTGGTTGCAAATAGTAAAATTTCATTTTTCAAGTGGCTGAGGAGTATTCCATGGAGTAGATGTGCCAGCATTTCTTCACTCACTCCTCTTCTGATGAGCATCGGGGTTGTTTCCATGTCTTTGTTATTGTAGATTGTGCTGCTGTAAATATAAGAGTACAGGTCAAACCTCAGGTTGTTGGGCCTGGCGTGATAGCCTAGTGTTTAAATCCTCATCTTGCATCTGCCGAGATTCCATGTAGGTGCTGGTTCATGGCCCAGCTTCTCCACTTCCCATCCTGCTTGTGGCCTGGGAAAGCACCCGAGGGTGACCCAAGGCCTTGGGACCCTGCACCCACATGAAAGACGCAGAGGAAGCTCCTGGCTTCAGGTGGGCTTCAGTCTTGCCACTTACTTTACTCAAGACACTTCACTCAGGTCTCACTGAAGACACTTACTTGGGGAATGAGCAGCAGACAGAAAATATGTCTTTCTGTGTCTCCTTCTTTCTGAAAATCAGACTTTCCAATAAAAATGAATGCTAAGCAAGGAAACAAAACAAAACAAGCAAACAAAACCCTTAGGTTGTTTTACAAATGCATCAGAATAGTGAGTAAAACATGCCTGTCACTTTCACCAGACTGTGCTCTGGATGAGATTGTTCACCTGAAAGGCACAGCAACAAATGAGAAAGCAAGGTTACGATTGAGAGTGGAAGTGAGTGAAGGAGAGGAGGAGAGAGATCCAGCCTCTTCTTTACTCCACAAGTCTCCCCTCCATAGGCAGGACAAGGCCACACCAGAAAGCCATGCCTGTCCTTCTTCTGAGTGACAGGCAAAACCTGGATCACTACTTCTCACTGTGTTAGCAGACAGCAGGATGCAAGGCAAAGTAGGCGGGACTTGAACTGGAGCTCTAGTATGGATGGGGTGATGCATCTCTAACTGGGACTTATCTCGGCCAGCATGTAACCTAGCCCCATCCCTAGTAACTCTAATGTAAAATCCTGTCTTCCTAAGCTTGCAATCCCTGTGCTTACAATTATTTATTTATTTATTCATTCATTTATCTTATTTACCATCAACTCTGTTGTTAAGTATCAACTGGCCAACCTAGGGGACAAGTATATAGCTAGGTGCAAGCCTTGGAATTCATTCATTATCCCTAACTCTAGCATCCTAGGATGGGGCTCTAAAATGCCTTTCAGGAACTCAAACCTGATCAAAACAAAATCACAAACAGTCTGTCCCATAGACACAACATCAAAGCCCCTTTTGTCATCAACATAGATAAACATGTTGGCCTCTCACTGTGACCAATCAGAGAAATGCTGTGGATAATTTTCAAAAACTGATGGAGGTTCAGACTCTGCTGTTTATTAGCCACAATGGGGGTCCAACCTTGTATGATCCATAAGGGAGACATTCTCAAAAACAAGAACATGCCAGTTTACTATTTCTTGGGGCACTTAGCTAGCTATCTTCTGTATGATTTCTGAAACACCTAGCCTAGGTAGGCTAAGCAATTTCATTCATTTCTAAAAGACAAAACAAAACAAAACAAAACAAAATTCAAGTACTGCTGGGGATTCACTTTGAGAAGTATGTGTCAACTTGGGTTGGACTCTGTATATGCTGCACACAATTGAGATCACCACCAATTTGCGATGCAACTGATGCCCTGGCTGAGATACCGGGAGGACACTGACTCTCACAGCTCTCTAAAGTCTTATTTTATGCTTCCTGTGAGGTAAACATAAAAGATAAACAAGGTTATTATTATTATTATTATTATTATTATTAAACTGCATGCTAAGTGTTACTAATTAAAGATAGCTACTCTGGTGGGCTCAGTAATTACAGTCATTTTGTAGTCCTGTGAGCAAGCATCAGAGCTAGAGCAAGATTCTGGGTGTAGAGTGTGGGTCTGCACTTGAGATGTTCAGTTGACACCAGTCTGGCTGAATGACTTCGGATTTGGCAGTGAGGCAAAGAGACTTCCAAGTATTAAAACAATGAAAGCATAGCTCAAAGACACAGTCTTCATTTAATCTACTTCTAAAGGATCATGACAGATAATAAGCAATCTGACACAGCACATCAGTGGTAGGCTTCTGCCACTCTTCAGTAGATCTTCTCGTCTTGTATGCTGCAGTAGTATTTGAAAATACATTTTGATTTGCGGGAATATCTGAACAAATGAATTTTTATACTACTGCTACTGCACACATTTAATATTTTGTTGTCCTAGATTTTGTGTTGCTTCTGTATGATTCTTGTCTAGCCCTAATATAAGATTCTGTATTTCTACAAATGTTTAAGAACATCCAAGCATCCATTACCTGAAAATATAAAATCAAATATGGAAAGGCACTATAGAATAATCAAAAAGGTGCATAAACATAGGGAAAAAGATAATGGCATTATTGTGTAAGTTTCCTGTTCTGATAGTGTTTAGTCCACAGTCCTAATTTGTAGCCTCAAATCTAATTGTAATAGCAACCCATAATCTTACTGACTTGAAGAATTAACAGAATTGCTAGCTCCTGCGATGCCAGCATGCCATTTGAGCACTGGATACTCTGGTCCAAATACCTGGACACCTGCCATGGGCATCCAGCTGCTTGATCCATTGCTGCTGTTTTCCTATACCCACATTAACAAGAACCTAGAGTTGGGAGCTGGAGGCAGGCATCACATAAGCGACTCTGACACATTGTGCCATTTTCCCAATTGTGAATAAATGCCCACTTCCAGGCTGGTTTTATTTGCTCTGTGCATCCTAGGTGGGATTTATTTATTTATTTATTTATTTATTTATTTATTTATTTATTTTTTGTTAAATTACCCAAAATCTGTCACAGTGAATTGCGCACCCCTGACATCCCATCCTATTTGAATGTGATTTCGGGCATCAAACATCTGTGAGCCAATTCCCCATGCAGTGGCTTAGGAGGCCTCCTTGCATCAGAGGGAAGATGAACGCATGGGAAGGGGCACACTGCCAGAAAGATGCACAGATGGGCAGGAGGAGAGCACAAAGTGCCTGAGCTGCCAGCAGAGTGAGTGACATGAACTTAATTCCCATAAGCTATTTTGATTTGGTTCAATCTTTGTCCTATCCATGCCCTTCAATGGCACCTTAACATAACTGAGAGCAGGGATTGCATAATGGAAACAATGTATAACCTAAGGATCAAGCTTGCAGGCATGAATGAGTTAACACCATGCTTCTCCAAACAACTCAGCTCACTTGTGTGTGTGTGGAGGAATCTGAGTGCAAAGGACAGGAAAATGCTGAATGGGTGCAGACCACTGTGTCCCACATCCAGGTCACTGAGGCAGGCCCTCTCTTCCCTAATGCTTCTATTACCTAGTCCTCTTCTCCAGTCTTCTGCACCCTGGTGATCTTTCTAGAAGCTACGGTGCTTTCAGACACTGTCAAAATTACAGTATAGATGTATAAAAGAAGGTTGGGAGGGATACCCTAAACCTCCTTGTTACTTAAGGTAGGATGATGTGTTTGCCAGTCAAATTCTGTTTGTAGATCAGATATTTGACCTCCTTGCATTCAACAGGGCCTGCCCGTACAGCTTATATTAAAAAAAAAAAAATAATGAAGTTGCTTCCTAGTCTTTGTGTTGCAACCAGCTCCCTCTACCTCACTGAACCAGACCAGCTTCTCTCTGTGTCTTGTGTGGAAAAAAAAAAAAAATCAAAACAAACCAAACCAAAACAAACAAAAACACCTGCTCAAGAAGACTCAGGTTCTGGACTGGGATAGTGGCAGCAGTCACGGCTGATCCAGTTCCAGTCCATTTCCTGCTAATACTCCTTGGAAAGCAGCAGCACATGGCCCAACTTCTTGGTTCTCTGGATTCAACAAGGACACTAGGATGAAGCTTCAGACTGACTCAGCCCTCAGACTTTTCAACAAATAAATTGTTGCAAAGACTCCAGGGCTATATCACTTTTTGCTTAGTGATCCTAATGTTAATGATATCTTTATAAACCTTTCCTTTCTTCCACATGATTTGCTGAGTTCTCTTTCTGAGACAGATTTTTCACTTCATTAATAATTAGTGCGACAATTAAATGACACCTTAACAAATGGCTTAGTCAATTTCATGTAATGGAATGCCAGTGTATCCTATAAAAGGCTGTGTTTTCAGACTTGTAATATTTAAAGAAGTTTTTTAAAAAAGAACTGCACGGTTTAAAAATTCTGGTTTTTACATTTGCAAAAACAGAAGAATATCTTGTAAATCTTTTTTTTTGCCTCTTGAAAATGTGAAACTTTACAAATGGTTTTATTTAAGGACAAAAATTTAAGTGAGACTTTAAAAATGAGCTTCCAGTTTTTAAGATAGAATATGTACATTATCTTGGAGTTTACATATGCATTTAAAATACTATTCAGTTTCATTTGAAGGGAGGGCTGGAATGAGTGGGGGTACTGAGAAAGAGAAAAGGAAAGAGAAAGAAAGAGAAAAAAAGAGAGCTCTTCCATGTACTACGTGACTCCTGCAACATCTCCAACAGCCATGGGTAGGCCAGACTCAAGTCAGTGGTGTGAAACTCATCACAGACCTCCCTCACATGTAGATGCCCTGCCTCAACTATTTGAGTGCTTACTGTTGTCTACCAGGTTCAATATTAGCAGAAGCTGGCATCACGAGTGGACCTGGGATATAAATCCTATCACTTAGATGTGAAATATAGGAGTCTTAATTGGTATTTTAGCCCCCTGTGCACACCTGTCCCCATATGAAGAAATTGCATGTAGACTCAAACATGCTAGTATATAGATTTAAATAATATGTGTTCTACATATATGCACATGAGGATATACATTTAAATTTCAGCATATTATACAATATTGTCTTATTAAATATAAATTATGATATTTTATTTTGTAGCCTTACACATAGTAACTAAATGACATATAATTTTGTTTTGTTGATTCTGCAGTAAACTCTTGCTAATATAACCAGACACTAAATTCCAATGATATATAAATTATTCAAAGTCACTTTGAGCTCGTGTCACTAGTTTCCAAAACCCTAACGTAGCACAGAAAGTACACAGAGAAAATAGCATGCTTTCTGCCTGTCCTCATGGACACTGGCTGCCTTTGGAGGCCAGTAACTGCAGGTCACAGCGTAAACACAGCAATCAAACTGAGAACATTTGTCCATGAGGTGACGTCAGTCTTGTCAGTAAAGGCCAGAAAAATTCATGAGATAATCCCTCTCCACCTGTTACTCATGTTTGTAAGACAATGCGAGGTTCGATCCACCTATGAAACACTGGCACTAATTGGTGATGTTGCAATTGAAGTTTTGTGCAATGACTGACTTTATTTGCTTGTGTTTTGTTTTTGCCTGCATCTACTTTTCTCACTTTAAAAACGATAATATCGGCAACATATTTTGAATGTCTACCTTAAGTAATATTTTTGTCCCAATTTATGAAGTCATTCCTGCAAAAGAGAGATTATCTTTACTGAACAATCAAACAATAAGAACCACTGGAATTAATCATGAGCCCTGCCTGCTCCACCATGAGAACTGGGGCTGGGATTTAGAAGAGAGGCATTGAAACTTCAAACCTTTGTCCTTCTCAGCACACAAGGCACAGTCACAATAAACAAAAGCCTGGCTATTTAACTATAGAGAAGTCAGCTGCTTTAGTTTAAAATGGAGCAATCACAATTCTTTGAGACGACTGTAATTCTTCTTTTTGTAAGCTACGTGACCCATAACGAAGGGTCACACTGAAAATTTGTGGAGTGTCTTGCTCCGTTGTCCAGTTCCTTATTTGATTTCTTTATTCAAATAAGAACAAAGAAAGAAAAGGAAAGTACACATTTTATAGTTAGACATGACTTGTTAGAGTGTTGGGTGGATGGAGTAAAAAGGGTTTTGAATTAATTGTGTTTCATTTAGAATGACTTTTGTTTATTCAACAACAGATGCCATTCTGCCATGAACTTATAACTTGACTCTGTGGGTAGATGAGAAGATGATAGGGGAGGAAGGAATTTTTATTTAAACTGTATCAGCATTACATTCTTTCATTTGAAATCACTTTAATTCAAAAGTACTTAAATAAACTCTCCTTTCTAGAGGGATTTGGAAAATGAACTTTGGATTTTTCTCAAATCCAAGCTTGGACTCTCTGCTACATTTGACTCATATCACTCTGAGCAGCATTTTCCATCCCTGAGCCCCGTAGCTCAAATAGATTAAATATTTATTAAGCTGGGCCCAGTGAGGTGGCCTAGCAGCTGAAGTACTTGCCTTGCATGCACCAGGATCCCATATGGGCGCAGGTTCTAATCTTGGCAGTCCCGTTTTCCATCCAGCTCCCTGTTTGTGGCCTGGGAAAGCAATCGAGGACGGCCCAAAGCCTGGGACTCTGCACCCATAAGGGAGACCCGGAAGAAGTTCCTGGCTCCTGGCTCCTGGCTTCGGATTGGTGCAGCTCCTGCCACTGGGATCACTTGGGGAGTGAATCTACAGACAGAAGAACTTCCTCACTTTCTCTCCTCCTCTCTGTATATCTGACTTTCCAATAAAAAACACATTTTTAAAAAATATGTTTATTAAGCCTTTATTACAGTGAGGCAAGAACTTACTGAGCTGAGCTATGTTGGCTCCCAATGTTCCTAATGTATGAGAAATACCAAAATTTACAATATCTATATGATTATTTAGATAAAGTTAAACTCCTGGGAAGACTGTGATTATCCCCAAAGGCACCATTCTCTCATGGAGTGTACAATCCCAAGTACCTTCAAGTAACCATGCTCACACACCCAGTTATATTTTCCTTCGCAATGGACCATTGCAGGTTCCAAGGTCATGGAATTCAGGTTCTTGTGTAAAAGAGAGAGAGGGGATCTCTGGGATTCTATTTGAAGTCAACATTTCCCATACCACGTGATGCTTCTCTCTTAACTCCCAGCATGGAGGAAACATCTGTTTTTATGTCAGTGTTCGTGGTGAATGAGAGACATAAATGGAGAACATGTATGGGTCTGGCCACAAGGCAATCACCTACAGAGTTGAAAGTTCACAACAAATCTGTTTTAAAATTCATACTTCACTGAAATCTATTCCCAGGTGACTCTGTTAAGCATAACTTTCTTTGACTATTTGTATGCATATTTGGAATGATTTTGTGGCAGAACCATTAGGCAGTCATTTCAGAGTGAGCTCCAAGTGAGCTATTCCAAGTCAGTTCAGCAAATGGTGGGCTTGATTGCCAAAGGTTTAAGCAGTTTTCTCTGTTTGTTGTACTACTGACATGGATTTCTCAACCTCCTTCCACTAAGTAAAAAATCTATCCAGCAAAGCTTCCGATGCAAGCAAAAGCTTGGATCGCTGCAGGTGTTAGGAAAAGATAGAGTAGCTATGTCCAAAAATACATTTTTAAGTTGTGCATACATAGATTTGAAGTGCATTGGAGAACATCTGCACTGCATTCATTTGAACCAGAACTCAGATTGTGACTTTATTTAGACAGCGATCTTTGCTGAGTGAAGATCTCAAACTGACCCCGATCATGGAATCTACGCAGAAACTAAGCCCAACACTCAAGGCCTTTATCTGAAGAGGAGGGAAGACAGAGACATGCGGGCAAACTAGAATAAAGAAGGATGCAGAGACTGGAGTGGCAATGTATCGACAAAGTAGAACTACCCATGACCAGGAGACAAGAAAAGCTCAGAAGAAACATGGTAGGGTTCATCACTAGAGCTTTCTGAAGTCCCAGGTCCTGCTTGAACCTCCATGCTGAACTTCTGCACTCTAGAACCATGAGAGGGCACATTCGTGTTTTAAGCCTTCAGTATGATGATGATTTTTTGTGGAAGCTCTTGGAAACACATACACAAGTTCCTGACATCCCCTAGGTCTCCATACAAAGCTGAACTGCTTTATTGGAGTCTGAACCTCTTGGCTGCACAGACAGTTTATGCACAACCTCTCATATTCCCAGTACACCCAGCACAATGTCACTGCTATTTGAGCATTTTCATGCTTCTTTATCACAAACGCTATGCTTGCTGTAACACCTTCATCTTAAATTTTTCCAAAACCTTTCCATGTTCCCCAGTCCACTCTCAACTCTAGAGTGTTTTTCTTGCCTTTTACAACCCGGTTTAAATCTAACCCCAGGCCCCCGTCACAATTCTCTTGATTCAATTAATCCAGGAACAAGTGACTTCTTGCTCGTCTGGACTCTTTTCCAAAACGTAGAGTCATGTCTCAGAACATAGAACACTGCTTTTCTGAACTTTTTCATACTCACAATCCTTTCTGGCAGATATTATTTGGAGGGTCTTGTCTGTAAAATGAATGAGAGTTCTAGGAAACCATGTCCAATATGATTTTTGCTTCTCTCTCCTTTCGTTCAACAGTAATTTGTTACCTGGCCTGTAACTCTTATTACACAGAGATAAAATTGAAATATTTTATACAATTACTTTTGCATAATGATAAACGTGACTTGAAAGCCATACAATCGATGCAGTTTCTGGAATTGTATTTTGCCCGTAGCTCATTAGTGCTGCCTTCTCAGAACGTCAGTATTCCTATGGGCAGCTAAATGGAAGAATTCAGGTGAGAATGAGACCAATGCATGTGGCCTAGCATAAAGGAAACACCCACAACAGAACAGGGAGTATGAATGGGTGGTTGCACGTCACTTTACAGTGAAAAGTGAGCTGACCTGGAGAACACATTCCAGAGCTATCAGCAGAGAAATGATGCCCTCCCCCATGAATTAATTCTCTGCAAAGATTAGCCACAAGAGCATGCCCCTAGAATATGCACCCGGTAAATGACCAGAGATGATCCTTTAAGCATTTCAAATTACTGGACTGGTAGCAGTGCTAGGGAAAGGAGCTTGTTACAGTTCATTTGGAAGATTTTGAACACAGTACTTAAATAGGTTACAAGGCTGCTTTGGGGCAAAAGGCCGGACAATGGCAAAATAATATTTTAGGCTCCCTTGACTGTTTTGGACATTAAGTATCCTTTTTTTATAAATTCTGTTATTTATAGACCATGCAACAGTAATGTGTATTTAAAGTTACAAATCAAAATCAGGGCCACTTTTATACTGTTATAAAATTACAAAGAGATTGGCTTTCTTGTTGATTTGTAATACTCCAAGAACATGTAAGCCTGTGATGTCATCCACTCCTACTTCAAACACATCCAACAGACAAAAAACAACATTTCAGCAGAGAAGACTTCACATACATCACTTTTTTTGTAAGACCCGCGTTCCTTCGTATCACCAATGGGATGACTTGACATCAAATGTGCTTGAATAAGCTTAAATGCATGTGAATGCATTGTGAATGCATGTATCCACATTTAACATAATTCAATGGATGGTTTTAGAGCTACCCTAAGAAGCCATTACAAGTTTTTATTTGCCCATTTTCTGAAGGATTACATTTCAGTTTTACAGTAAAGAATCCAAAAGTACTTTGGAAGTTCAGAAAGTGGAATATTCACTCTAAGAAGGAATGTGAATCAATACTGACCTCCATCTGGTGAGTTGGTAATGAGAGGCAGTGAGTTCCCCGTTAAGGCTCATTCAACGGCAGCAAACTCTAAAATGCGTATATAACTCGCTATGCCAACTCCTTCTGCAGCAAAGGTGTCCTTAGCCAATCTCACAGTACTGTTTATTCCCAGTTTAACTAATTATCTCATCATTTCCCAATTAGGAAGCAGGCATGATATGTTTTGTCGGGACTACTTTTTATTTGTCTTTCCAAAAGAGAGTGAACTTTGAAATGAGGCATAGACTATATAGCTCATGTAAAAATATCAAAAGTGGTTTTGCTAATGAAAACGTGGTGGCAGCAGCAGCAATGGCATTTCCACCATACACTCAGTGCATCTGACCTCACAACATCCATGTGGGAGGCTGCAGGAGTCCTCACCCCCAGGTGGTGGTCACATGACTGACTGCTGTGTGCCACTTTGTGTGCCTCATAATGGTATTTCTTATGTGGGGGGTACCAGGCAAATTGCTATTTCCACAGTGACATTTCCTTTCTTCTTGGCTGTCACAAACAGCAACTATTGAGGTTTGCTCTGACATAAGAGGACAATTGCTGTGCACGTAGCTACAGAGATGTACAATTCGTCTAAGAGGGGTTTCCCAACTGATAGATTCCAGGAAGCAGCGACAGATTACGCATATACAACTCTCAGCTTCACTGTGCTCATCAAGACTGCTGGGAGCTTTTCAAAATCCAACCCATTCTAAACTGGAATGGGATGTCTTGTCAAAGCAGTATAATTTGAAATTATAAAGCAGAGCAGAGAGGAACTAGTAAACACATAGAAGCAGCTTCCACAAATATAATGAACCTCATGCATTGCTAACACACAGAATGCACAGAAAGCATAGCAGGTTTTCCTAGGACAAGTTTCATCTGCTAAAGTTGGGGGTATTGGTAAAATAATGTCTGGGTGTGAACTGATATAACAGACATAGCAGCTATTAATCTGCCAATCCCCATCACTTCTAAGTACTACTTTCAATATGGCTAGATGTCACTAACATACCTCATGGGAGATGCTCTGTCACTGTTCTCAGCCATAAATGACATTAGCAAAGGACCCAAGGGTCCTTCTCCACCAAGGGATTAGTAACAAGCAAACTCATTGGGGATTTTAGTTATTTGATAAAAGGTAATAGACTTCTTTTGTGAGTGTGTGGTTTTGGAACAGAATGGCCGTCTCCTCTCCACCTAGACACAGGAACGGTGAAGAATGACACTTTTCTCCTAAGTGATGCTGGTCTTTCCAACTCAGCTTGCACAGCTTCCCAGCACTTCTTTGCTTCATTCCTTAATGAAAGTTTCATCTGCTGCCTCCACTAGGAGACCAACAGGTGGCAGGAATCTATGCATGGCACAAGTATGCCAGCAATGTTTCACTGACCACACTCCTGGTCATGGGGTGCCAATCACCACAGAAGTCAATGGCATAACTTCTGTCCTAACTCATTGCCATTTTTCATCCCAACATTACTTGGAGTTTAAGGAGTTCCACTGAAAATGGTGACTGTTCCAGTGATTTCTAGAAGTATTCAAACAGGAAGGAAGGAGAATACAAAGAGGGAAATGCCTAAGACAGACTGAATCAAGTGTGGGGAAATAGAGAGCCTCTGGCAAATTTTTGTAAGATTTATTTTTATTGGAAAGTCAGTTATACAGAGAAGAGGATAGACAGGGAGGAAGATCTTCCATCTGGTGATTCACTCTGAAAGTGGCCGCAATAGCTGGAGCTGCGCCAATCTGAAGCCAGGAGCCGGGAGCCTCTTCCAGGCTGTCCATGTGCGTGTAGGGTCCCATGGCTTTGGGCTGTCCTCAACTTCTTTCCCAGGTCATATATAGGGAACCAAATGGGATGCGGGGCCGCTGGAATTTGAGTCGGTGCCTGTAGGGGATCCTAGTGCGTGCAAGGTGAGGATTTTAGCCACTAGGCTACCATGCCAGGCCTCCTTTGGCAAGGTTTAACAATGAAGGAATGATGCTACCTACTTTGTGAATAAATGATCCTGACAAATGCTTGGAGCCGGCACCTTGTGTGTACAATGTGGCTTCTGTAGGGAGAGAAGACTGTCGGAAATTGAAGAGCTGTTTTAGGCACCAGCAACCCTTACCAGGGTACACAAAATTAATGGGCCTTTAAGTTTGCACTTGCAGCACAGAAATGGTGAAAAGAGTAGAGGTAGTCACGGAGTTTTGGGTCAGCACAAAATCAAATGCCAAAGCAAACGGTCCAGTAGCCATAAGCTGGCAAATACAAGGCCCCCCATAACCAGTAGTGCCAGCCTTCTTTCTGTCCCTGCCAAACGCTATGCCGATGTGTTTATCCCCGGGGGCTCCAAAGTCAGGCTTCATTAGATTTATATTAACTACAGTGCTTAATCTTGTACAAACCTTGTTCCCTCAAGCTAACATATTACACCAGAAACACAGTTGTATTTAGCTTTATTCATTAAGCCTCTTAGGTCATAAGATTTCAACTAACCAGTTGCCACTGATGCTACTTTTATCTGTAATTGAAAAGATGCTTGGGATGTCTTGTACTGAGATAGCCAAAAACAGCACATATGCTAATCTATTAGTTTTCTAGTCTACATCATTAGAAATGGACGTTACTTGAAACTGGAAGGGCTGAGTGGATGAAATCAATCACTTGGCACTCACAAATGCATTACCAGTTGCTCTGCAGACTTTAGAAAGTGTTTTTTTCTTTTTCTAGTTTTTGGCACTGTGTGTTGAATTTTTGCTCCAATTAAAAAAGGCTGGGGAACCCTTAGCATGATTTATGTAAAGTTCTCTGAAGTATAACACCTCATTTTTTTGGAGACTTTTGTCAAAAGATTTCCTGATGTGCATCTTGTGTAGAATTTGGTCATCATAACCCTCACCTCCTGTGCACAACAAATATTTCACTGCCACATCCTCTGTACAGGTCTAGGGATGAGCAAATGTGACTAATGGACTGATGTCTTTCCTTTAACTCCTTCAGTAAGAACTTTATAGCATGCTTTGCATCTTATTAATGCTTGAGTCTGCAAGTGCGGATGAGTTACACAATAAAACTCCTTTGTCAGCCATTGGGGATTCAACTGACAGGCAATACTTTGCCTTCTGTGTGCTTACCCACGAATGATGAAAGGACAGCATCTCATTTGCCTCTTCCAAAATACATTCCCATAGAAGAGAAACTGCATACATTTTTGCTAGGTAAAACATAGTATGGATTTATCATATCAGGAAGATAAATGACCATGTTGCAAAGGCTTGGAAGTTATTTACGGTTCTCATTATCATTAGAAAATGGGCATTATCTGATCTATCCCTCTGGGTTTTTATAGTGAAATATACTTTAGGATGTGTAAGTTTTAACCATCATCTGCTCGTGTTTGGGGTATAATTCTGCATGGGGAAAGATGGCTTGATTTATGTGTGATCACCATCTCCAAAGCAGGTTTGGGAAACTGGGTGATTTTTTCCTAACACAACATGATTCAATCTTGAACAAAGTGGATCATTCTCAAAAGCTTAGTTGGAAGGGAACAGCTGCTGAATCTGTGTAGTGTGAAAACTTAAGGGTCAAAATTCAAATCTCCACATTTTGGTCATGGTGATTAATCTCCAATCCCAATGTGTAACATTTCTAACAGGAAATTAATTAATTGCCCTGTGTGACCAATAACCACATGAGCCATTGGTAGAATCAGTAAATCCGGCAGGATTTCTTTGGGATATTGTAATTCTCCCAACATGCCATTTAATTATGAAGAGCAAATATACAAATGATACATCAGGAAGACAAAACATTAATATTTAGGGCTTTAGCTCTTGCCTTTGTACTCATTTGTCAAATTTGATTGAATGAGGAAAGTGTGCATTCATATGAAAATATATAAAATTTATGTACCTTTCTGCAGAAATGTACTGGCATTGTTTATGCAGCACAATATCTAGGGAGAAATATATTTTTATAATATACAGTGTTGGATAAAATTAAAATATTCTGAGATTATGTTCAGAGCTTAGGAGAATTTGGGACCAATGCTTCTGGCAAGCAAATTGTTTTTTTTTTTTTTTTTGCTTTTTCTTTTTAAAGATTTATTTATTTTTATTGGAAAATCAATTATACAGAGAGGAGGAGAGACAGAGAGGAAGATCTTCTGTCCGATGGTTCACTCCCAAAGTAGACACAACGGCTAGAGCTGAGCCAATCTGAAGCCAGGAACCTGGAGCTTCTTCTGGATCTCTCACATGGGTGCAGGGTCCCAAGACTTTGGGCCATCTCTGCTGCTTTCCCAGGTTGCAGGTAGGGAGCTGGATGGGAAGTGTGGCTGCCGGGATTAGAACCGGCACCCATATGAGATCCTGGGTGTGCAAGGCGAGGACCTTACCCACTACACAATCACACCGGGCTCGCAAATTGTTTTTAAGAAGAAAAACTAGAAAACCAAGGCGCAGGAGGAAAAGCACAATGCAGCCTGTGCTTGCTCTTGCAGTTCCTGAGATGGACTCCCTGAGCTGACTCCTCAGGGAGAGGCTGGCCTCCAGAGGAGGGCGAACAGTGTAGGGAGACAGCTCATGCTCATCTCCAGATGCAGCTGAGATTGTCACAGCACTCAGGACATACACTGCAAAGGGGACCAGCCTGCCCTTTCCTGTGTGGGCTGGGGACTCACTACATGCCCTGGTTGAAGTTCTCTGTCCTTTGCACCTGACAGATAGGAACAAAGGCAGGAATATCACAGTGTTTTGTGATTGTTCATGCTGCTTCCCAGTAAAGTTAAAGTACTATCTTTTGCTCTTTAGCTTAAAATAAGTATTTAGTTATGTTTTTCAGATACAATTTTTAATTTAACATATTTACATGCAGAATGAATCTAATAAATAAAGAGTAAGAGGAAAAGTTAAAAAAAAAAAAAAACATTCCAGCAGAGATGGTTAGACAAGGGCTATAAATGATAATCAAATGAAAAGCTGTTCCATTTTTCCCGTGTAAAGAAGGTGTAAAGTTCACAGAATCATTAATTCTATAGTAACATGATTTACATCAAATTTCGACATACCTATACAGGAAAGTTTGACAAAAAAGTGTATTGTCAAGTTAAGTTTCTGCCCTTATTCCTCACTCCTTTTCTTCCTTTCTTTATCTCATTTTAGCTCCCATATATAGTGCGGGACTTCTCCCTTTTTTATTGACACTTTATAATTGTACATGTTAATAAGATGCAAAATAATGGTTCCATTCGTGTTGAGGATAGAGTAATGATCAAATCAGGCTGAGACGTATATCCATCTGCATGATGTTATGTCATACTTTAGGATGCCAACCTCTAGGGTCTGACATACTGACTGCTTTGAAACAGGTACTGCCAGCCGCAGGGGAGAGTTTGCACAGGGGGATATGGAGACATTAGGTTAAAAATATCCCATTAGAAAACAAAAGCATGCACAAAATCTGGCATGGGAGGGGTTCTGATGGAGGAGCCTGGGCAACTCCTCTGGCAGGACACAGACCCGGCAAGTAAGCGCAAGAAACATGATAGGAAACAGCCCAGAATAGGCCATGGAAAGTTTCCCACTGGCATACATTTGGCATGGGTGGGGGAAAGACCAGGCTGAATCAGTTCTCGTCATCCACTGGCAAATCCAAGCACCAGAACAGTGTGGGTCTAGCCGGGTTCAGTCGCAACAAAAACTAGTGCACAATACAGAATGCCAAGGTGAGGTTGCCTGTACTGGATTTGACCGCAGCACCCAGCCAGCATTCGTGAGAACCAGGAAGGGAGGCGGCAGAGCCGGCAGGGAAATATGGGGGTGCTTCCCTTGATGGACGGCTACTCCCACTGGAGAGCATGAGCTGGGATGGGGACAGACCAGACTGGGCAGGGCTACAACACCTGTGGGCCTCATGTGGACCAGATCAGGGAAAAGCCAGACTGGGCTGATTGTTCCCACTGGTGCGAACAAAATTAGAGTGGGTGAGGGTTGTTTGAGCTTAGCCATCGCATCAGCTGGCAGAAGCTGGCACTGAGGTCTAATTCTGTCAAGTCTAACCACAGAACCACCTGGAGAGTGCATAATCCGGGAGTGGGAGAGGCCTGGGAGGGATATAGTGGGCTCCTCCCTCTTAGGTTACCACTCCCACAGGAGGGCATGAAAACTAGGACAGGGGCTGGGGTGGCTAAACAGATACCCAACAGCATCTGTGTGGGCTGCATAGTGGAGCTGGTTAAATGGAACTAGGCTTTAATACCCATTGACATGTATGAGAGCCAAATGGGATGTGGGACAGACTGGACTAGTCTGCTACACATACTGGCAAGCCAGGGTAGGGGGCGGGCCTGGTGGGGGTTATTGCGGGTCGCTCCAACTAGACTGCTGCTCCCACTGGTTAGTGTGAGGGCCGAGTACGTGCTGGGCAGAACCAGGCTAGACTGCAACACCCATTGGTTCCAGTGGAAGTCGGGGCTCAAAACAGAGCCAACCCAGCAATTGCAACCACCAGCTGATCAGGGCAATGGACTGTGCCAGGCCCTGTACTTGCCAGTACATACTGATCTGAGAACACCTCAGACAAAATTTCTTTGGAGATCCCCCCATTCGAAATGGCAGGCTCAGAACCCTAACCAAGAAAAGACAGAAGACAGAACAGGTCAATCAACCATCTCAGCTATATGTTGGCAGAGAAATACTGGGTAAATGGAGACTAAATCAGTGAATTCTTCAAAGACCTCATCGTGCTTGGAGTGGCAAGATTGGCAGTGATTCATAATTGGTGAACCATCAAAACCACTTGAGCAAGAACCTTGGAGAATGCGCTACATACGGGACCTGGGGAGGGTGGAAAATTGGGTGGGCCTTCTCCCTTAATATCCTGCTTTAAACATGAAGGAAACAATATGGAAATAATAGTCTTACCCCCTTCCCTATAGCCCTTGAACTTTTTTTACCCTAATTAACTATGTAAAGATTGTCAAAAATATAATTAAAAAAAATGGAAAAAAAAAAAGAAAACAAAAGCAGCAATGTTTGCCTCGAGCTTCAAAACTACTATCCATACCAGAATGAAAATAGAAATACTGCTTATCCAGAATTCAGGTAAAATGAAATGTGAGTGACAGCTGTCATGTATTTAGCATTATTAAGCTCTCTTTATTGCAAATCTATACAGGAAAATTGAACTTTGTGTATTATTCCCAAAGGCTGAAACAGAAGCCACTTTTAAGTGACTAGAGGTTAAGAGTAAGGAAAATCCTTATAATGAAGTACCGTTCCACATGTACATGGAGGTGCTCAGAGAGGGGACAAATTACTGAGGAGCACTGATTCAAGAACTATTGGATAGGGCCCGGCGCGATAGCCTAGTGGTTAAAGTCCTGGCCTAGCACGCCCAGGATCCCTTATGGGCGCCAGTTCTAATCCTGGATGCCTTGCTTCCACTCCAGCTCCCTGCTTGCGGCTTGGGAAAGCAGTCAAGGATGGCCCAAAGCTTTGGGATACTGCACCCGTGTGGGAGACCCGAAAGAGGCTCCTGACTTTGGATTGGCTTAGAGCCAGTCATTGCGGCCACTTGAGGAGTGAACCGTCTGACAGAAGACCTTTCTCTCCGTCTCTCCTCCTCTGTTTATCTGCCTTTCCAATACAAATAAACAAATCTTAAAAAGAAAAGTCCTATTTTCTCTTAAGAAAGAGTGAGGAGTGGAGAAGGTAGAGGGAGTAACAGCTATGTTATCAGGTAACAATTTGCAACCAGCAAACAAAATAGATCTGTGAAAAACAAATGGGAAACAGGTCTTTCCTATTAGCCTTAGCTGTCTCAGAGGCAGTGACTGCAAGGTTTGGGATGGTAAAGCAGAAGGCAAAACTCAAGTTCATGATGTCTTCCTATGAATGTGAAACTTGAGAGAGTTTTCCAACCTGTTTTTCCTCAGGAGCTTTTTGGAGGCAGAGCAGCCACGTCTTGAATTGTGATGTTATCTGGGACCTCGGCCTTGCAGGAAGCAGTTTCCCCAGTATCGGGTGCAAGGTTTCAGCTTGTTTGGTTTGATACCAGTTTGTACTGATGTAGGTGTGCCCTGTTCCGTGAGGTTGGCAAGGTCTGGGCGCTGAGCTTCCTGAGAACTGTTTGCTCAGATTTGTTCCTGGCCATAGCCCCAGGATTGTTTTCCTCTTCTGGTAACTGCAACTTTCTAAGTAGAGGTGATTTTTTGGTTGAACGGAAATGTTCCTTATAAGACATTTTACAGGAGCAGAAAATGCTTAAGGGAACTGTAATTTGTATGCGTTTATACTCATTCCCTTAAAACTAAATTGATGATTCACATTTATCTTCTGTCAATATTTTCCTTAAACATGACGTTCTGTCATTCTGAATACAGTTCATTTGCTTTGTCCCATTTACTGATTCCCTGTTGAAATCAAAGCAGATGGTACATAGCTTTTTAAAACACATTTATTTGGGTCTTCCGCAGTAGCCTAGTGGCTAGAGTCCTCAACTTGCACACCCCAGGATCCCATATTGGCACTGATTTTAGTCCCGGTGACCCCACTTTCCATCCAGCTCCTTGCTTGTAGCCTGAGAAAACAGTAGAGGATGGCCCAAAGCCTTGGGTCCATGCACTAGCGTGGAAGACCTGGAAGAGGCTCCAGGTTCCTGGCTTTGTATTGGTTCAGTTCTGCGTGTTGCAACCACTGTGGAGTGAATCATTGGACAGAAGATCTTCCTCTATGGCTCTCCTCCTCCATGTATATCTGATTTTCTAATAAAATGAGTAAATCTTTAAAAAAAAAATATATATATATATATTAGCTTCTTTAAATGTCACAATAACCCCTGTTTGTGGGGAACAAAAAGACATATAGATGCACTGATAATTAATAATTTGTGTAATGGAGTTTTGGGTCAGTTTCTTTGAAAGTAAAAAGCATTCTTGATTCTTAAAGGTAGACATGAAAATAGAGAAGACACTGTAGGTCTTGGTTGGCAAAATAAGCAGCAGCAACTGCAACATAAAAAAAATACTGTGTTTTTTCACAGTTGTGAATGTCAGCCCAATCTTATCCAGCTCAGAAATCAGAGGTTGAAGTTTTCATATACCATGACTCCGTAAAACAAAGGGAGGTTAGAGTTCATATGCTCTCCTCTCTCCTGACTGCAGATAATCCAGTGGCTGCCGGGGCATCTTCTGCACCCTTCTCAGCTTTGTTCTTCCTATCTCTTTGGGATTTGGCTTCAGAGCTTGTCCTCAGACAGACGGTTCAATGTCTACCAAAGGGCTTGGAACCGAGCCTTGATGAGTGACTTCTGTCTCTCTGAATTTGTTTACGCCTACTCCTGCTGTGCCAGAATGGCTTGCCTTTCAGCACAGAATCATCTACTCATGGTGCTCATGGCCCAGCCAGTTTTGCTCCATTTCTTTGGCCACCATCTGTCACCCCATTCAGCTTGTGAGAAATATTCATAAAACAGATAAGTAAACAGGGACAAACTGGTGGTTACTGAATAAGAATTTCACACAGTGGCAGGCACCTGTCTGAGCAACCTGGACACTTGGAAAATTGTTAGTTTTCTAGCAACTGGGGTGAAAGTAGAAACCGAGTATGTTACAACAGAGAAGGCATAGCCATTTAAGATAGAAACCAGTTACTTTTTATAGTTTGCATTCAAGAAGGAACTATTTGAGTTAACCTCTATAGAGAAACAATGAATATCATGATAGATGTTTTTAAAGATTTATTTTATTTTCATTGGAAAGTCAGATATACAGAGAGGAAGAGAGACAGAAAGATCTTCAATCCAATGATCCACTCCCCAAGTTGCCATAATGGCTGACACTGAGTTTATCTGATGCCAGGAACCAGGAGTTTCTTCCGAGTTTCTGACACAGGTGCAGGGTCCCAAGGCTTTCGACCATCCTCAATGGCTTTCCCAGGCCACAAGCAAGGAGCTGGAAGAGAAGTAGGGCAGCCGGGGTTAGAAGTGGTGCCCATATGGGATCCTGGCACATGCAAGGCAAGGACTTCAGCTGTTAAGCAACCGTGCTGGACCCATGATAAATGTTTTAAGTAGTATTTTCACATGAGTGTATGAATGAAATGGTTCAGAAATTTAAAATGAGGTTCAACGATATTGTTTCACATGATTCAGCAAGGCCAATGCTCTCAAATCAGAAAGCTTGGGCTGAGGCAATCTATAGAGGCATTTCTGCAGGAGAGAAATTATGTATCTGCACTGAGCATCAGTTTAGAGAATCATGGGTTCTCATCGTTTTATTCATGGTCTAGGAGTAGGGACAGAATCAAGTTCCTCAGGTTTCAAATCCCAGTTTTGGAAATTAAGAGATATGGTATTGGTCATGCTAGCTACTTTATATGAGTCTGTCTTGACTTTTTAGACAAGCATAATAATATCTGCTTCAAAGAGCAAGGCTAGAGAATCTATCAGTCAATCGTTTTAGTATGCTTTTTTTTTAAACCTGTTACATAACAAATTGGATTAAATACAAATGTTACATACAAAGAAAGCAAACCACAGGAAGCAGCAGCCTCCCTTCTCCAAGAGGAGATGTGCTATCCCTGTACCTCCACTTCCTTATCACCTCAACGCCCCAAAGACTCCCATGGAGCAGGCAGCACACACTGGTGGGCTGCAGCAGCACACCCGGGAGAGGACACTAGGGGAGCAAAGGAGCAACACCACCACTCAGTTTCAGGCTAACAGATATATTTCATATTATAAGATATGTTTAAGATATGTTTCCATATGCTAACTGCAGTAGTAGAGATGTTTGGATAAAAAAAAAATAGGGGAAATTGGGTAGGGTTTATTATCTGTGACAAATATACAGCTGTTACGGCAAGAGGAGAAATGGGGAGATGCATATATGGAAACTCTTTGTGTTACCGCCTTGCCGATTGAAACCTTGTCTTGAAAGATAATGTTAGGAAAGAAAATAGAAGGACAATGTAAATGGAAAGAAGACGGGATTTGACCATGAATGGAACTGATAAGTCAGTTTGTATTCCTGTCCCTGGGACACTGCACTTGCCCTGAGCAGCTACTTGGCTGGCATTACACTTCAGCGCTTTTCTTTGTCACTGTATAGAGTTACTTGTTTCAACTCCTGTGGAGAAGATGTAGCTTGGATAAATACTAGTTCTGGAATTGGAACACTCACTGTGGAAGAAAGGAAAGGAAAGGAAAGGAAAGGAAAGGAAAGGAAAGGAAAGGAAAGGAAAGGAAAGGAAAGGAAAGGAAAGGAAAGGAAACAAAGCAAGAAAGAAAAGAAAAGAAAAGAAAAGAAAAGAAAAGAAAAGAAAAGAAAAGAAAAGAAAAGAAAAGAAAAGAAAGAAAAGAAAGGAAGAAAAAGGGAAAAGCAAGTAAAGGCACAAGAATGATACGCACACACGACAGGGAACAAGGATCATGTACTGGTGAGAAAAGGTAAGGTGACAAGCATGAAGGAGGATGGAGGACAGTGCAAAGTGACTTCTCTCATCTTTGCTCTCTGCCCAGAACACTTAAATTGAGGCACAAAGATATTCATCATGGGACCCTTTTAAAGGACCAATTAGCATTTCCTAGGCATCAAGATTGCTTACTGTGAAGAAATGTTTACAGGAATGAAGAACTATAAAAGTTGACGAGAAAAGGTCAAACCATCTAAACAAGATGAAAATGGTATATACTCAGTAATTAACCCATATAATGGAAAGAAACTATGTAGCTTCTGTGAAAAGCAAAACAGTTACAAGATTGCTAACCCTTTAAACCAGTAGTCTTTAGAAATCTCTAGAAGCAGGCTAGTTAAATCAATTCTCTTAGTAAGGATACCTAAATTCCTAGAGTCAAAACTTCTTAGTATTTTTTGTTTTGTTTTGTTTTGCTTTGTTTTTAAGATTTATATATTTTTATTGGAATGGCAGATATACAGAGAGGAGGAGAGACAGAAAGGAAGATCTTCTGTCTGATGGTTCACTCCCCAAGTGGCCACAACAGCTGAAACTGAGCCAATCTGAAGCCAGGAGCCAGGAGCTTCAACCAGGTCTCCCATGAGGGTACAGGGTCCCAAGGCTTTGGGCAGTCCTTGACTGCTTTTCCAGGCCACAGGCAGGAAGCTTGATGGGAACTGGGGCTGCGGGGATTAGAACCGGAGCACATATAGGATCCTGGCGGGTTCAAGAAGAGGACTTTAACCACTAAGTTATCGTGCCGGGCCCGAGTCAAAACCTGTTTTAATAAAGACAGAGGTCTGATGCACTTTTTATGTTTCTTTTTTTATATATATATATTTTTATTTTTCTTTGTTTTTTAAAGATTTATTTTTATTACAAAGTCAGATATACAGAGAGAGGAGGAGAGACAGAGAGGAAGATCTTCCCTCCGATGTTTCACTCCCCAAGTGAGCCGCAACGGGCCGGTGCACGCCGATCCGATACCGGGAACCAGGAACCTCTTCCAGGTCTCCCACACGGGTGCAGTGTCCCAAAGCATTGGGCTGTCCTCAACTGCTTTCCCAGGCCACAAGCAGGGAGCTGGATGGGAAGTGGAGCTGCCGGGATTAGAACCGGCGCCCATATAGGTTCCCGGGGCGTTCAAGGCAAGGACTTTAGCCGCTAGGCCACGCTGCCGGGCCCTATGTTTCTTTTTATTGCAAGGTCAAATATACAGAGAGGAGGAGATACAGAGAGGAAGATCTTCCCTCTGCTGATCCACTCTACAAGTGACCACAACAGTGGTAGCTGAGCTGATGTGAAGCCAGGAGCCCGGAGCTTCTTTTGGGTCTCCCACATGTCAGTTCAGACTCCCAAAGCTTTGAGGCATCCTGAACTGCTTTTCCAGACCACAAGCAGGGAGCTGAAGGGGAAGTGGGGCTGTCAGGATTAGAACTGCAGCCCATATGGGATTCCGGTGATTGCAAGGTGAGGACTTTAGCAACTAGGCTACTGTGCTAGGCCATGTCTGATGAATTTTTACAGACTCAGTGAAATTTAAGATAGGGATTATACCATAATGACATAAAGTCATATTGAAATTGATTCATAAAACCCTGTCATTTTACTCAGAATCCCTTGCTCTTGCTCAGAATAATTTGTGCAGATTTGATTCCTAAATATGCTATTTTATAAATATGACTTGTTATTTGCATTTTGTTGTCTTTTGTCAAAAGACAAAAAAAAAAATAAGATAAAGAAGGGTGGGAAGATACGACAAAGACAAGAGGCATTTAACATTTATTTTTTCTTTGTGAATGAGGATATGTAACTCTGGTTCAAGCCACGGCTGCACACCCAATCCCAGCTTCAAGCTCACACACCTTGGGAGGAAGTACTATGGTTCAGGCAGCTGCATCTTTTCCAACTCATGTGGGACTCTTGGGTTGGATTCCTGGTTTAGCCCTGCTCTGGTCACCTCGCCCATTTGGAGAGCGAACCTGTAGTTGGATGATTTTTTTTTTCTCTCAAATAATTAAGAATAGTTAAACAATAATTTAAAAAATATTAAAATTAATTTGCACATGGGCTTTTGAAAAAGTCCATGGCCAATGCATGTTATAGAAACGTATGAATGGTTTCAAATATATTTCTCAAACAAATTTGACTTTTTCAAAAAAATGACTTATTTTTATTTTATTTATTGAAAAGCAGAGAAATATAGAGATACAGATAGAGATCTAGCGGTTGGTTCAATCTCCAAATATTTACAAGAGCAGGGAACTCAACCCAGGGCTCCATGTGGGTGGCAGAGAGCATCCTCGGAGTGTCCACAGCAGGAAGCTGGCGTCCAGAGCCGTTAGCACAGCATGGAATTCAGCTGTCTCAAGCAACATGTGGACCGCAGTACCAGGCTCCTGCAGCTAAGCTTGTATTTTAATTCTGCTTTTCTACAAATCTGTTCACTTGCCTTCATTTTGATGCTATGCACCCAGTTGTGTTCTGATAGTCACTAACTGACACCAGGAAACTCTAACAAGTTTCTTAGTGTTTAGTCCTTTTAGTGAATAGTGTCCAAATACCATTAATTTTCCTTTATCATCCAGAACCATTTTTTGTTAATTTCCTGTGCAACTAAGAGTGGAAGAACTTCATCAAACACAGGTTTTCGTTGTCTGTATCCTACAGCTCTTCTCTGTGTATTGGGTTGTGTGGAGTTTCCAAATGTCACAATTTTCTTTTTTTTTTTTTAATTTTTTTAAACACCTTTATTTGCTTTAAAAACATAAGACTTCTTGTACAATAAAGCATAAGCATGTTTCATCTACAAAGTCAGAACAATTTTCATTGTTCCCAAAGGCCTTTAGTCAAGTCTCATCTTTTTTTGTTTGTTTATTTTCTCTATGACTTCTCTGATCTTTATGCATCAACCTGGAGCCCCTGAAGAATGCTTCCACGTTCTTCAGAGTCCCTCCTGGCTGCTAGCTGCTTGTCCCTTCAGGCAGGACTCCCATGCTTTCCGCTGTATCAAAATCAACCTGCACCAATCCAAGGCACAGCCACTTCTGTTAGCTCCCACAGAGACTTTGGACGGCTTGCAGGAGGAGGACTTACAAATCAGGATACTGAAATCACAACACAGAAACCCTTCTGACGGATTATGATGCGTTAAAGATGGCAGACCTCTGGGAGGCTGTAGATCTGTACTGTGCTTCTAGGAATCTCTGCCCCCCAGTTCCACCCTAAGCCTCATGTTCCAAGTCCACACCAGCTTACTTGTTCCACCTCACGCTAGGGATAGGATTCAGTGTGGACAGAATACAAGCTCTCTCACCCTAGCCTCAGACCAGCTCTAAGACCGCATCACAAAGTGCAGCTACACACTCCATTATCCTGAACTCCACCCTGACCAATACAATTACATATCTGCTTGAAAAAATCAAGGGACACACTGAAGTCTTGGGTTTTATTTCTGCAAAGCAAATGTGATTTTCCCCCAATTAACAATGATAAACAATCCTGTCCAGTTTAAACTGTCCAGTTTAACCTCCTTCTTAGTCATCAAAGTTCGAAAAAGTTTAGAGAATGTTAAGGGACCTAGTTATTAAAGAAGAACCTCAAGCGCAGCTACAGCATGCATGGGATACCAGTCACATTTTATACACTGATAGCACTTGATTATTATGCTGAGGGTGTGTTTTATTTGACTTTTAATAAAACAAAACAACAACAACAACAAAAAAACCAGGCAAAAGCGGGGGAGCACTGGTTCCACAGATGCAGCTCCTGGGAGAGTGCCACAGGCTTCATGGGTGGTTTGTTTCCATCTGTGTGTCCTGGCATGTGGCATATCAACGACAGGAAGGAGGAAGCAAATGTGTGCAGGGGCACATCATGTAACATACGTAACCATCACCTTTCTTCCTGCTGACAGCTCTCTGTTAGACCCAGTGTTGTCACCCCCATGTGACTGAACAGAAAGCTAAAGCACAGACAGGGACCACATCGTTGCCATGCCCCTCTGTGATGGAAATAAGAAGGAAGCTCATCTGTTACACGTTCTCCCTTCTGCATCCTCTGCAACTAAGCAATTCTGCCTGCACAGGAAAGGACTCACAGCAAACTCAAACTCAAGTCAGTATTCCCTAACAATGCTAATGTCTGATATCATAATGGTCTTTTACTAACTGTCCAATGCATTCTTAGTGCAGCAAAATTCAATAAAATGCTCTGAATTATGGTTAATCATGCGGAGACGAAGCCTTCCAATAATTGAATTCCCTCAAAGAATAGGGACTATTACAGAGGAAGCAAACATATTGATGAAGCAAAGACATTGACAAAAGTGGAAATAAGGAATGCTGGATATGATCAGATATTAAATACTTGTCAATTGTGTAATTCTAGGCAGGTATGGAGGCTACAGGTCAAGGAATGGGTATCTGTCCATAGACAGATGATGGAAGAGATGTCGGAGAGCGGTTGGGGGATTCTGCTCGGAAAATGTCTCTTCTGTTATGGTGAAGGCAGATGAGTACAGACACAGCACGGAGCATAAAGGACCGCGTGTCATGAAACAAGTGCAAGCATGGGCAGGTGCTGGCCAGGAGCAGGAGAGGTGATGCTTCCCCAGAGTCACTGGCCTTGCACAGAGAGAGGGAAGGTTTGCACACCTGGACAGACACGGGCCTAGATCTCATCTCCAACCTGGGAAGTTTTCTGAACTTTGAGCTTTCCGCATTCTCCTTTCTGAAACACCCAGACACTCAGGGTGTGACGAGGTCTGATGTGAGAACAGGCAGCTACATCATTCTCTGCATCCAGTAAATCCTCTGCTCTTTCTCTTCCCTGAAAATTGGCACCCATTCATTTAAAAGTTCAGGATTTGACAAGGATAATTACATATACAAGCATAATTATATTGTTAATGAAACATGCACAAGAAAGAAAAAAGAGTAGTAGTTGTATAGGTTGTATGTTATGACAAAACTTTGTCCTATACGTTAAGCAATATGTGTGTGTGTGTGTGTGTGTGTGTGTGTGTGTGTATGCAATGTATATCGGTGTGCAGTTTTGGATAATTTGGGTATAATTTATTAGAATACACATTAATAATCCCACAGGCCTTGAGAAACGCACTCTTCTCATCATTGTAAACTGGAGCAAGTGCCAGGACAGAAAACCCAGGTGCTTGTCTCGGTTCTCAAAGGCAGTCAAGTGGTAGGGCAAGGGTCAGAACTGAGATCACATGCCACAGTTCTCACCGTCAGCCGCTCATTAACATGCTGCAAGGCATAAGAGAAAGGTACAGAAACCAGACTGGGACAGCACATATGGCCAAACAGATTGAGTGTATGCATGTATGTATGTATATATATATATATATATATATAGCTTGTTTGTTTACAGTGTATGCTGGGACTGTGAGAAATAATACTCATCAAACAGAGTAGCTATTCTGTTTGATAAGAGATCTATCTAGCCTGTTTGATAAGAGGTCTATCTAGCTCATGAAGTGGAGGGCTCAGAATACCTGCTTAGCTTGATTCAAACATTACCAACAACAGAAAGAGACCAAGTGTACGTCTATTAAGTAGGAGAGTCTGAAAATCAATATTTAAACTCAGGAATGATGTGAAATATGTATACAGCCTGAACATTCCTCCTTGACACAGTGAGGAGCAAATCTATTTATCCAGCACTAATCCTCTGTGTTGAACACGGAGCATGCCAGCCTCCCTGCCACGTGTGCCAGGGAGCAACTGGAGGCAGGATGAATGTCAGCAAGAGGGGTGCTGCTGCGAACTGTTAGAAAAGACCCATCAATTCACAATTCCAAGACACCATTTTGTCATTTTATTTTTGCTTTAAAATGTTTTAATAAATAAGCTTTAAAGAACTGGAATGAAATAGAGGCTGGAACAAGCATTGTTTCTTTTCATTTTTTTTTCAAACAACTTGTCAATTCAAAAATATCTTACTACTTTAAATATCGTGAAAGTCAAGACAATAAAGAAAATTCACACATTTCTATGCTGAGACAATTCGCTAGGAATGTAAACTGGGGTTGTTGACAGATCTTTGAACATAAAGCTTCGATATCTGTTAATCTCCTATTCACATTAACAGTAACAGGTGCACAAAGCATCTTCAGGTTAGATCCATAACCCCAGAATTCTGTCCCTGGTGACTTTACGTTGAGCTCTGTCCATCTGCCAAGCAAGAGGGAGTCCTCAACTCCAGTGTAAATCTGCTTGGGTCACAGAGCCAGTGTCAACACTGGACCTTGTTATCTTTTTTTCTACTCTTGAAAATTATTATTTTATGATACAGTTTCAAAGGCTCTGTGATTCCCCTGATCCCTCGCAAAAACTCCCCTCCCAACACATTATTTTCCACTCTGTTATTAACAATCATATAGTTTTTCATAAACAGTCATAAGTCCATCATTACGGGCATGGACAATGCCAGACAGTTTAGTAGCCTATTGTCAAGACAAACTTAACACTTTCATTGGGAGCCCATCTTTGATCTGCAGTACAGATGCATGTTGCAATGTATCCTCACAGGTGGGTATGATACTTTTCATTCTACAGTAGTTATACATCCCCGTAAATGAAAAGCCACAAGAAAAAAATCAATAACAGGAAGAAAAATAGAAATTTACAACATCATGAATTTAAATACATGCTACTGAATGACTAATGTGTCCCTGATGGAAGGAAAAGCAAAATCAAGAGCATTCTTGAAGAAAACGATACTACTGCATGATCTGTGAGTCAGCGAAGAATTTAATGAGTACAAAATGATTTGAAGAAATGAAAATAAAAACAAAAAAAGTTTAAAATCCATGAGAGGGCCCGAAGCAGTGGCCTAGTGTATAAAGTCCTCACCTTAAACATGCTGGGATCCCATATGGACTGCAGTTCTAATCCCACTGGTCCCACTTCAATCCAGCTCCCTGCCTGTGGCCTGGGAAAGCAGCCAAGGACGGCCCAAGTTTTTTGGACCCCACACCTGCGTGGGAGACTTGGAGGAAATTTCTGGCTTTGGATCGGCGCAGCACCAGCTGTTGAAGTTACTCAGAGTGAATCATTGGACAGAAGAGCTTCTTCTCTGTCTCTCCTCCTCTCTGTATATTTGAGTTTGCAATGAAAATAAATAAATCTTTAAAAAAAATACATGAAATATAGTTTCTGCTGATGTGCTGATATGTGTACTGTAGGAAATAAGTAAGTGATTTTGTCTTTTTTTTTTCAATTCCTGAATAATGGGACTGCATTTGCATTTTTGATGTACCATACCCTGGGAAGGAAGAGCCTTACAGTAGGAACTGGATGGGAGAAGCAACTCTAAACTCTGGTATCATCATTTTTTTCTTTTGCTTTTGAAGCATTGTTCATTGAGAAAAAAATTCTCAATCAATTTTATTCTCAGCCTCGTCAGATTCTATGAACAGGAATTTCTCTCTCAAGCTACTTCATACGCACACATCAATACACAGGATTTTACCATGAGTTGTAGGGACACAAAGGCCATGTATCCTTTCCGAATCAATGCAGACATGTTATGGGTTACCTGTGCCCTGCTGCCTGAGGTTCCAGAAAACTGTGCCCTCACAACACCTGGACTGTAGTGATGAGGACACAGGGATGAACAAATCAATATGTATGTATAGGGATGCTCTTCAAAATGAATGTCATGAAAAAGCTCTGCATGGCTCTACAGATTATTTTGCAACAAAATGAACTTGCTATAAATACATATTTTCCATAAATACTTGGAATACCTTCCAGCCAGCCAGTTCTAAGTCCTTAGAAACAATTTCAATTGGCCATGCCAAGACTACTGCAGGTGGATTACAAATTCAATAAATCTATGGCTGAGTAAAATTAAAGGTTACCGTTTTTAAACAAACATATTGGGTCTGGTGCAATAGGCTAGCAACAAGTGCTCACCTTGAATGTGTCAGGGTCCCATATGAGTGCTGTTTCTAATCCTGGCAGTCGTGCTTCCCATTCAGCTCCCTGCTTGTGGTATTGGAAAACACTAGAGGATGACCCAAAGCCTTGGAACCTTGTACCCCCTGTGGGAGACCCGGAAGAAGCTCCTGGCTCCTGGCTTGGGCTGCGCTCAGCTGTGGACATTGTAGCCACTTGGGGAGTGAACCAGTGGACAAAAGATCTTCCTCTGTTTCTCTCCTTCTCTCTGTATATCTGACTTTCCAATAAAAATAAATAAAATCGGGCCCGGCGGCGTGGCCTGGTGGCTAAAGTCCTCGCCTTCAAAGCCCCGGGATCCCATATGGGCGCCGGTTCTAATCCCGGCAGCTCCACTTCCCATTCAGCTCCCTGATTGTGGCCTGGGAAAGCAGTTGAGGACGGACCAATACATTGGGACACTGCACCCGCGTGGGAGACCCGGAAGAGGTTCCAGGTTCCTGGCTTCGGATCGGTGCGCATCGGCCCGTTGTGGCTCACTTGGGGAGTGAATCATCGGACGGAAGATCTTCCTCTCTGTCTCTCCTCCTCTGTGTATATCCGGCTTTCCAATAATAATAAATCTTAAAAAAAAAAAAAGATCCAGGTCCCTTCCACATGGTGCAGGAGGTCTCACAGCAGAAAGGACACACTGTCCGGGACTTCAGCAGAGGTCACCAACAGCAGCCTAGAAGCTTGCTCTCATCTCTGTGCCTATTTCTCTGGCAGATATTCATCATGACATTGATAAGGCCCTCAAGGGTGATCAGTGGTCTGGATTTGCATCCTAGGAGGTGAGCTCAAAAGCCTATTTCTGTTTCATTCTGAGTTGATATATTGGATTTCTGTATTGGTTGGCAATAATTTGTTTATGCTTCATTTATTGTTGGAAAAGTTTTTTTTCTGTAATTTTTTAAAGATTCATTTTAGTTACTTGAAAGGCAGAGGGAGAAAGAAAGCCTTATGCACTGATTCACAAGCCAAATGGTCACACCTGGTACTGCTCAAGAAAAAACACACCTCCTCGTGGTCCCCTGCATGGGTGGCAGTGTCTTTCTCTGCTGATTTGCCAGCTGCATTAACAGGGAATGGACTGGAAGGGAGAAAGCCTGCTGCTGTAGGGAGCAGTTTAACACACCGCACCACAGCACCAGCCCCAGAAGAAGAGTTTGAAAGCAAATCATTTACTGGGAGGCCCTGATTCATCAAAGCTGAAGGGTAATGATGGAATAGAGTGACTACTCACTGTTTGGCCTTGGGGTACAACATCTTTGAGGAACCAGGTTTTTCTGCAAGGCCACTCAGTCCACACCGATGACTCCAAGTGTGGGAGGCATTTAACTGATGCCATCACACAAATGTCTTCAGGGTCTATTGCATCCCACCTTAAAAAGTACAAAAGGAAGGCCCTGCACAGCAGCCTAGTGGCTTAAGTCCTCACCTTATAATTACCAAGTGCCGGGACACACTCTAGGTGTGTCCGCTTCCCATCCAGCTCCCTGCTTGTGGCCTGGGAAAGCATCTAGGATGGCACAAAGCCTTGGGACCCTGTACACATATGTGAGACCCAGAAGTTCCTGACTACTGGTTTGGATCAGTTCAGCTCCAGCTGTTTAACGACTTAGAGAGAGTACAAGCAGACAGAAGATCCTTCTCTTTGTCTCCCCCCTCTCTCCATAATTCTGACTTTCCAATAAAATAAATAATTATTAAAAATATACGAAAGGAATATAATGGGGTCAGTGGAGTTCCAGTTGTGTGTTTGGTGAATTCATACCTGATAAAATTTTTCCCAAGAAATAATTTCAATATAGGTGACTCAGGAACAACATTTGCAATATTAGGATATTCTTTAAAAGTTCATTTTCTAAAATGGTCACACCACCTTTCAAGACAACGCATGGTACCTACATTCAGAACAGGAAGATTTGGAGCGGAAAGGTTCCTGGGCCATTGACTGCACAAGGGTACAAGTGGTGTCACCGCTGGGACAGGACTGAAGCGGCACTAAATAACCAAGAAAGGTATCTCTGCTGCCAGAAACAGAGCTAAAAGGAAATGTATCTTTTATGATGCAGCTACAGAGGCCAAAAGCAGGATGAGCCCAGGGAGGGTAGTTATGTTGCATGACAGACACAGCTTGAGTGACTGATTCTCATGAGCACAGCTCATCCTTAGCGGGCCACATGAGTTCTTGTCCCTTCCTGACAATCAGAGAAGGAGGAAATGATTGTCTTCTCTATGGATGTTCTATGGAGATGATAAGCTTTTCAGAATCTGGAAGTTCCATAACTAATCAATGCATTATGTTCATTGAGCCCACTGCACATCAGAGGCCAGGAGGACAACACACGCTAGGATTTGTGTATTTCCACCTCATGACCACGGCGCTGATGGAACTATGCCACTGCCTAGCATCACCACAAAGGATGGGACCACATATCGCTAGCCTGGAAATGGCTGCAAATGCTGAATTCCAGTGAAGATCCTCATGCATGGCATCACACAGGCTAAAAACCATCCCTGAAACCATTGTAAGTTATGCCCTCCCTATAGTGACTAAAATTCCTACCTGGTTTGCTCTCTAGGTAATGGAGGCTGGATGGAGAGTGGCATGGTTCCAGAATCCTAGTTTGCCAAATATTGGGATCTGAGTAGATCTGTATGTGCCAAATATTTTCTTAGTGGTCTCTTAGTCAAATTGGACAGCTTTCCCCAAGCATTGACAAGCATGTGTGACCTATGTTCAGTAAGAAGGAAATAATGGACACTGTGCCACAAAAGGAAGAGTCCTAAAAAGAGCTCAGGTGGTTCATGCTCATTTTCCCCTTTAAAACCCTTCTTTTCAGAACACCCATTTATTCCCCTGAGTGGCCAGTACCTAACCCCTGCCTCTCTTGTTTTGCCTTGTAAGTTCATGAACGGAAACCATTTTCTTAAGTTATTTATTTTTTGTTGGAAAGGCAGATACACAGAGAAGAGAAGAGACAGAGAGGAATATCCTCCATCCGATGATTCACTCCCCAAGTGAGCACAACAGCTGGTGATGTGCCGATCATAAGCCAGGAGCCAGGAACCTCCTCCAGGTCTTCCACTTGGGTGCAGGGTCCCTAGGATTTAGCCTGTCCCAGACTGCTTTCCCAGGCCACAGACAAGGAGCTGAATGGGAACTGGAGCAGCTCGGACAAGAACCGGTGCCCATATGGGATCCCTGCACATTCAAGGCAAGGACTTTAGCTGCTAGGCCACCGCGCTGGACCTGGAAACCATTTTTGTCTTTCACCCCAAAACATCTGTTTAGAAAACTGAATACTAAATGGGTTTATCAATCTTAGTTGTAACTTTATGGCTTGTGTGTTAATTACTATTTATTAAGTGTCTTATCAAGTTTAAAACAATGCATTCGTAATTAGCCCTGGGCTATTAGACTCTTGATAGCTTTAGTTTTCAGTCTTTTTTTGTTGGGACATGGGGGAGGTAGGGAGGTAGGGAGTGGAACATTTTGAACTCCGTTTAGAAAATTTAAGCATGATTGGCTTAAATTGCTCGGGGCCTGAGAGTAGTAAGGCTCTTACTTGAGAGTACTAGGTAATACAAAGATATTTGCCTAAGGATTGTCCAGTTGGAACTTGCCTTCCCAACTACTCTCTCAGCAAATATGTGACTTATATTAGTAACATTGAATTGAGTGCAATGTTACTTTCATATGTATCAGATTCAAGGTTCAAAACTTCCCTGAGCATGTTATTTTGCCTTTGTTTGATTCCCTCTTGTGTTTAGGATGAACATGGCATCATCACTGAATCCCAGTGAGTCATTTCAGGAAGGTTAACCCAGACCTAGTCAGTGTGTGTGGCTAAGCACACTGCACATTTTTATCATAGCTTCACAGTTCACACCCACTGAATTTCAGCCACAGAGATCGGGGAAAGACCACAAATACAGTCATCACATTTGCAGATGAATACATCAATGAAACAAATTGTGCTGACTGTCAAGTGTGGTTTGAAAGGGAAGCAAGAGCTCACGCCTATCTTTGTACACTCTCAATCTTGTATACACTCTACCTATGATTCCTTGCCCAAGGAGCCATTGTCTGTTAGCACTTTTGGGGCACATGAACGATGTGCAAAAGAGGAGTAAGGGAGTTAGTGGTGTTTTAAAAGAACATGGTGAAAAGTCACGAGCTCTGACAACCTGACAATACGTGCACTTCTCTGAGTTTCAGGTTCTTTAGGGAAAAGCCAACTCTTGCCCTGAGTTGCACTGTTAAGGATCAGACACACAGGATTTAAAAATATATATATATTTATTATTCTATTGGAAAGTCAGATATACAAAGAAGAGAAGAGACAGAGAAGAAGATACTCTGTCTGCTGATTCACTCCCCAAGGGACCGCAATGGCTAGAGCTAAGTCAATATGAAGCCAGCAGCACCGAGCCTCTCCTGGGTCTCCCACACATGGGTTCAGAATCCCAAGGCTTTTGGCCATCCTTGTCACAAGCAGGGAGCTGAATGGGAAATGGGGCTGCAGGGATTAGAACCAGTGTCCGTGTGGGATCCCAGTGTGTGCAAGGTACAGATTTTAGCCTCTAGGATACTGTGTCAGGCCTAGACACACAGTATTTAATAGTCATAGTCATGGTAGCTTTTATTTTATTAAAATTGTGTGATCCTGTTCCAGCTCCTGTGTCTTGCTGCTTTGACTTGGGGTAGACAGACAGCGTATAGACTTCTGAGATGTGGTGATGTAATATGAATCAGATTGAACATCAGCAAGGATCTGATTATGTGCGTGTTCATGTCATTAGTTATGTGAGCCTTGGGTCATCCCCTGTGACATGATGACACCAAATTAACTGACCACATGATTGCCAGATGGATTGTATATTCAGAGAGGTTAAGTGTGTTTGTGTGTGTGTACACATGTGTGCACACATCTTTGTGAAGGCAAAGGAAGTGAAACTGTCCATCAGTTACATATGGAGGTGAGAACAAGAATAAAGCTAAAGGATCAATGCATTTTAATCATGATTTCTGATGATTAGTCCCAGTTTCTGATAGATTTTCTTTTTTTTTTTAAGATTTAAGATTTATTATTATTGCAAAGCCGGATATACAGAGAGGAGGAGAGACAGAGAGGAAGATCTTCCATTCAATGTTTCACTCCCCAAGTGAGCCGCAACGGGCCAGTGCACGCCGATCCGATGCCAGGAACCAGGACCCTCCTCCAGGTCTCCCACGTGGGTGCAGGGTCCCAAAGCTTTTGGGCCATCCTTGACTGCCTTCCCAGGCTACAAGCAGGGAGCTGGATGGGAAGTGGAGCTGCCGGGATTAGAACCAGTGCCCATATGGGATCCCGGGGAGTCCAAGGCGAGGACTTTAGCCCCTAGGCCACGCCGCCAGGACCCTGATAGATTTTCTTGATGTGTGACCTGATTTCCATTTGGGCACCTCACTTAACATCTCCAAAACCAAGTCTTCTCATCTAAAAATGAAAGCAACATGGATTTCCTCAAACTTTCAAATCTGATAGTGAATTGGCTTTGGTCATTAGAGTTTTATAACTCTTGGAACCTTCTAGTTGTGAAATAAAACAATGTTTAATTTTTAAATACTGCATCTTCGCTCAGCAAGATCTGTTGTTGTACAAGGTGGAGGAACGCACCATGGGGGGAGGGTGTGGGGAAGTGTGGGGAGAATCCCAGTTCCTATGAAATTACAACACAATGTAATTAATGAATAAATTTAATGAATAAAATAAAAAAAAAGATCTGTTGTTGTAGATATCACTACTATATTCCTTCTTGTTGCTGGGATGTATTCTAATCTTAATGGTGAATCTTAAGCTGTAAGTGTGTTACTCTAGTCTGATCAACATGAAGGATGAGGAGTAAACTTTAAGATTTTATCAGCCAGAAAAATATTCTCCAATAGTCATTCATCAAAATGAAAGCTGTTAGGTAAATTGTCTTCAGGGCAGATTGTCCAATGCTCGGGTTTCTTTGATTAAACCTTACAAGGGAATGTGTAAACATGTTATTGCCTGAGTTGTGTTGTCTGCCTCTTGTAATAATTACCATGGGACAGTAGAATAGTGCAAGGTTGTAGAAAGACCACAAGCTTTGAAACAGGTCAACCTTGGAATTGAACTTCAGACCCGTTACTAACCAATGGAGTGGTTCAGAGACTTCCCGCTCCTTTGTTTCTCAATCTACGATTCAATGGTTTTGTTTGTTTTTATTTTTCCTTTTCATCTGTGAAAGCTGGTAATGATAAAACGATTCAGCGTAGTAACTGCCCTCAATTAGTGATAATCATTGCTCCAATTAAAACATTTCTTTGTAAGAGGAGATCTCAGTTTTCTCCAATTCCATGCCAATTTTGAATATTTTTGTTGTGCTGTAAGATTTTATGAACTTTAAAGTGACTTGTCTTTCAACATCTTCGGATTGCCTTATACATGAAATTTGGGACTGAGATGAGGAATGCCTTGAGCATATTGGATAGAGCTTCTGAAAAAATAGCTAATTTTCACCCAAGACACGTTTCTATTTAGAATCGGTTGGAGAACTGAGGAGTTCTCTCAAAGACTTGCTGTGGTTGACTTAGGATTCCCACCACTGTGCATGGTGTCACGGAGCTCAGCTGCCCTCTTTCTCTCTGTAGACCTTCTCGGGGAACGTGAATGCTGACAGCGTGGTGCACCACAAGCTCCCACACTCTGTGAGAGCCCGCCTCATTCGCTTTGTGCCCTTGCGGTGGAACCCAAGTGGGAAGATTGGCATGAGGGTCGAGGTCTATGGATGCTCCTACAGTAAGTACCCCACATAGCATTTATACTTGTCCTGTGTGTTTCAGTGCACTAAACACAGAATGTTGGTTAATCCCTATTATAACTGACAACAATTTTGAAACCTTTTCTAGATGTTAAGTATATCTATATGTAATAAAATATAAAATAAATATAAAAATATTTGAAAGTATATATTAAATGTATTATGTATATAAATAAATACAGGGTATGTGTATATATATATATATATATATAGTGTGTGTGTACTCTAAGACATACTAATCAATGCAGAAGCAGGGAAAAATCTTCTATTTCGTGCTGAAGATTTGAAATGTGATAATATCATCGAGACTCAGTAAAAATCTAAGTCAAGAGCTTTTGCTGTTGAAACAACATTGTTTCCCTTGGAATAAAAGAGAACTTTAAGCTTAGTTCTTTTTCAGATGTGGGATGAGTTAGTATGAAATTTCCCTTCCTGAGGGAACAGACAATAGTTCTGTTATAGAAGAAGGCATGTTTCAAATTATAACTCACAAAGTATCTCTGTCTGGGAATGATGCCTTCCATTCATATCTGTAGCTTATTTCTACTGAATGTAAAAGTGGAACGCTATTGTCTACACGGGATGACTGAAAACATGGGCAGCATTGGCATTATAGTAGAATCTGACCAAAATTAGGCCAGGAGTCTTTCATCCCTAAAATTCATTCTTTTTCACTGAAGTCTAGTTTTATCATAATAAAACTTTTACCTTGGGCCCAGCGAAGTGGCCTAGCGGCTAAGGTCCTCGCCTTGAACACACCGGGATCCCATATGGGCGCCGGTTCTAATCCGGCAGCTCCACTTCCCATCCAGCTCCCTGATTGTGGCCTGGGAAAGCAGTCAAGTACGGCCCAAAGCTTTGGAACCCTGCACCCGTGTGGGAGACGCGGAAGAGGTTCCTGGTTCCCGGCTTCGGATCGGCGCGCACCGGCCCGTTGCGGCTCACTTCGGGAGTGAATCATCGGATGGAAGATCTTCCTCTCTGTCTCTCCTCCTCTCTGTATATCCGGCTTTCCAATAATAATAAATCTTAAAAAAAAAAAAAAAAAAAACTTTTACCTTCAGTACTAAATCTGTGCTACTCCTGTGCCAAAAAACCAGGGATACTAGTACATAACACTTGATCACTGCCATTGTGACCTAAATCAATTCTTCAGGTTCCTGGGTATGATTGCAGAATTGCAGAATGGCTGTACATCCCATTCCTCAGAGAGATCAATTGCACACAGACAGTAGAACGTGGAACTCACTGTACATGTCACAATCTTCTAGCTCCATCCCATAGAAGATGATTTCTGGGAACAGAGATCCCCTACATTCCCAGCTAAAAAATGTTAAGAAGTTCCCCAAGTACAATACGAGCATAGAGTAGTTGATAAGAGTAAAGTTCTGGGCGGTAATTTGCTGCTAAAATGCCTGTGCTTATTTGCAGAAGCACTTTCTGAAAGAGTGCTATGTAGGACATAGGCATCAGCAATGAGATGGGCCAAGGAAGGACTGCTTGCTGCTTGTTCCCCTGAATCAGAAGGCACAGGGCATCTAATGGGCGTAGATTCCCTCTTCCTAGAATCTAGAATCTCTTCTAACTCCTTCCTTGACAATATGTGGCCAAGCCAGTTCAATAATATTTATTTTTAAGTGAAATATGGAGATTTCATGCTGACAAATTGCTTGTTTTTGTTGTTTCGCCAGCCATCTATTTTGGTCTATAGCAATTGTATTGCTCCTTAAAATGCCCTCATTCTTGTGTTTCTTCCTACTCTGTTGAAATGTCTTTCGTGTTCATCTGCATTGTTAACTTGTACAGAAAGACTTGGAGCAGCAGAGGGTAAAATATGTGCAATGAAATTGAAGGCCACCTTTGAGTTTTATGTTGAGCTTTTTCTGGCCATGGGTGTTTATGCATGCTCCAATTAGAAAAAAAGATACCTGCAATAGTGTGCATATTTCTTTGAAAAGTTAGATGGTTCCTGGGTATACTGAAGCCCAACTGGATCCTTTGTCTAGTAGGTCCTCTCGGGCAATAAACCTCCAGGGTAATATGTCTATTGATGGGCAGGGAATCATTTAAGGAATTGCAGTCACACAGTCTCCTGTCAGGAGCCCCAAACCAAGGACTGTGCAGTCCTGAATTCCTACCTTGGTGCGTTCATGTTTATCCTTATGGAGCGGGAATATTAACCTCAATTTCAATCTAAAATCCATGTTCTATGTTTCTGCTGTATCTAATTCTCCCTTCCAGAATCTTCTTATCATTTTTTTAAATTGTGTGATTCCTCTAAACGTAAAACTCCATTCTACGTGCTGATGAACATAACAATTAGGAAGGTATTCTGGCTCCAAGAGTGTTTTTTTAAGAGGTGCACAGGATATGTGTACAATGAAAAAAACTATGCATCGATTTCAAAATGTTTTGCACCAGAATAATCTTTTTTTAAAACTTCATTTTTCTAAGAGATATTTCAGAGATATTCAACTAAAGAGTAATCAAGGGAGTATTGTGAAATGTCTGATTTTTACAATCACAGATTTTTTTTACTTCTTTGTATTATTATTTATTAGAATTTTACGATACAGTTCCTTAGACCCTGATATTTCCCTTGCCCCTCCCAAAATTCTATCCCCCTCCACTGAGTTTTCCTACATTATTACTGTAGTATAGTTCTTCATAAACAGTCATATGTCCATCGTTGTGGGCACGGACAATGGAAGGTAGTTCAACATCTTATTTTCAAGACGTAGTTAACAGTTTCATTGGAGTTCATCTTTTGTCTGGAAGTAGAGATTCATACTGCATTGCATCATCACATCTGGATATGATACTCTACATTACACAGTTACTGTGCATCCCCTTAAGTGAAAAGTCACACGACAAAATCAACAGTAGGAAGAAAAAGAGCAATTAAAAATGCCATGAGGCCAAATAACATGCTACTGTTTGACTAATGTGTGGCCACAGAAGCAAAAATTAGGAACCTTGTTGAAGAAAATGATGCTATTGTATAATCTGTGAGTCTGTGAAGAATTTAATGGGAAAGAAAATGTTTTGAAGAGATAAACAAGAAAAAAAATGTCAATCACAGATTTTAAAGAAAGTAGCTGGTCCTGGTCCATCTGAGCTGGCTGGATTCAATTGGTACTGAGTTTTGCTGAGGACAGCTGGGACTTCACTGGGGAAGAATAAAATTAATCTATGGAGTGTAAATTTACTGTTTTCGGTGTGGGCTACACTACAGGTTTCACATTTGCTTGGCCAGCCTCAGAACTGCATGAGGCAATCTCTTGCAATAAAACTTTCAGTGTGGGCAGAATTGCCACTGGGTCTGTTTCTGTGGAAGAACCTTGATTTGCAGAGTGCCTCAAAGAATGGACTTCAGTCCGGGTCATTAGAGATCTATGCCTGTGTTCACTGCAGTTTTCTCATCTCACTTGGCCTCGCAGTGGGATTTGATTCAGATACTGTTTCTTTTTGCCCCCCGCCCCCCCCAAAAAGTTGCTTATTCTCTTGGTTTGCTTGTTAACCTTGGTATTTCCCAGGTCCCAGTGTTAAAATTCTACCTATTTTCTTTTTGCTCTATACCTACCTGAATTAGCAGAGTTCCATGAGAGCATCACCACCTGTATGTTTTCCCCAAAGCTGTTACTCTTGGCCTGTCCTCTGGAATGATCTTTGCCATTGCCAACTGGAAATCTGTAATTGAAAGTAAAACACATATCACAAACTTCGTATAACACGTATTTAAGTCTAGTTTACTTATACCTTCATTAGCTTACTTCTTCTTTGCCACAGACTCGATTTCTGTGCAACTTACCTACAACCCATGGTAGCTCTGTGATTCATTCCTCCTGAATACAATCTAAATCCCTGCACTTGCACCTTTGAAAATACACACTTCTGTCAACATTCACCTGATGTCCTGTGCTTCAGTAATCTCCTATTTCCTTAGAACAATCTCCCCAACCCCATTTTTCATATACATCATCGTATGTGTGAAATCTCAAAGCCAGCATTGTGGCATGCAGGTCAACATGTTGCCTACAATGCTGCATTACATCTGCACATTAGATGGTGTTCCACCTGCTCCATTTCTTATCCAAATCCATGCTAATTACCTGCGAATGGCAGGAGAACACGACCCATGTGTCTGAGCTCTTTTAACCTGCTTTGAAGCTCCAGATGAAGCTTCTGGTTTTGAGTGGCTATTTAAGGAATGAACTAATGGATGGAAGCTATCTCCTTACACCCCTCTGTAACTCTGCAGCTCTGTGTTTCAAACAAATACATGAATCTTTAAAAACGGAAGTAAGCATCCCTTTTGCTTTCTTTACCTAGTGGAAATTTGTGATTCATTAGGAAAATAAGACTCCATATTGGGCAGTTTTTTCAAGTTCCTCTCCCCCATCCCCGCCCCGCCTGTGTAAGTCAAATGGGCCTTCTCTGTGTTTTGAAGTGCATGGGCATCGGAGCAATAGTCAGGGAGGTCACACCTGGGCACTGATGTGTTTGGAATATTTGCTGCGTGCAGGTAGTCCTTACCTCCATCAGCCTTTGCAAAGACTGTGGCATGACTTGGCATTTATCCTGAGGATTTCTGCATCTATTGGCTGGGTTTTCACATTTTACGGAGTTCTTCACTGCATCATCATTTCAACAAACTACAAATTAAATTGAGTTTTCAATAATGAGATTCTAAAAATCAATGTGCAGAAAAAGAGGAAAAAGTTTCTGCTCCAGGAAGTACACTTCTGACAACTGTATCCAACAGCGGTTTGATTGGGTGGTTATTGGATGTCACTATGGACACCCTGCACTCACACACATCCAGGTGGGAGTGCCTGGCGCTGAGTCCTGGCTCGAATTCTGCACTAGTTTCTTGTTAATACGCAACCTGTGAAGCAGCAGGTGCTGGATGGCCCAGTGGTGTGGTTGGGTTTTAGGAGGAAACTGGAATTGGGAGCAGAGCTGGGCCTGAAGCCAGGCGCTCCCACCTGGGATGCAGCTGATGCAGGTGGCACTTTAAATCCTGTGTCACATGCCTGTCACCCAGTAATTGCTGTTGTGATATTCTTGGGAGGTGAAACGTCTGTGGGATAATTTTGTTTCTTGTAGGACTGGATGAATTCTCAAGGAAGGAGCAACTGCTCACTCATGCAAGACTGGCTGAGTTGCTGTGACCATGAGTTGTTACCATAAATCAAAGAGAGATCTCATGACTGTTCCCATCCACACACAGCCTTCCACTTTCTTCCAGTAACTGAAATAGCAAGGGATGTGCACGTTTTGCCATGCCAGCTTCACAACCACGTGGAAATTAGTCTATTTCCTTGTATGCCCCCAGCCTGAGATATTCTGTGATAACAATAGAAACAAAGACAGCAGGTGATCAGATAAGTTTGCAGAAAACAAAAGCAAAAATAGTAAAAAAAAAAAAAAAAAGCTGGAGTTCTTACTAACAATATATATCCATCATTTATTTTTCCTTACAGAAAATGATTTAAGAATGATAGAATGATTTCTGCCTTAATCTCAAACTGAAACTCACATGATTTTACTGTTTCTTGAACTTCCATCCTCAGAGATCTGACTGTGGTTCCAATCTTTTTTTTTTCTAAAGATTTTTTTTTTTTTATTGGAAAGTCTGATTTACAGCGAAAAAAGGTCTTCCATCCACTGATTTACTCCACCAAGTGGCAGTAACAGATGGAGCTTGAGCTGAACCAGTCAGAAGCTAGATCATAATTGCTGTGATGGACGAAGAAGGAGGGCATGCAGTCCAGTCGGAGGAAAAGAATGTGTGACCACCAGAACTTAACCAAAAAGTAATTTATTTCCTCATTTCCTTTGAGAGGTGTCCTTGTGGCAAAAAACCATCAAAAGATGAGAAAATTAAATGAAGGAAAAGTATCAGAGAAAATAGTAGCAAAATAATACATTTTATTCGTATGTATTTACTGATGCAGTTTTTAACATGAGTTTCTTTTTTTTTTATTTTCCTAGGTCTTTTTATTTATAAATTCTATCATTGTCTTTGAGCAAATAAAACACTTCCCCCTCCAGTCCCTGGCCTCTGTTTTTTTTTATTTTTAATTCATTAATTACATTGTATTATGTGACACAGTTTCATAGGTACTTGGGTTCTTCCCATCCCTCCCCAAACCCTCCCACCATGGTGGATTCCTCCACCTTGTTGCATAACCACAGTTCAAGTTCAGTTGAGATTTCCCCATTGCAAGCATATACCAAACATAGAGTCCAGCATCTTATTGTCCCGTCAAGTTCAACGGCTTCTTAGGTATATCCTCTCTGGTCTGAAGACAGAGCCAGCAGAGTATCATCCCGATCAATTAAAAGCTCCAACATACCATCAGCAAAAATGATGTTATGTATAACATGTTATGTTATGTATGTTATATGTTGTGTATAAACTAAAATTGAAATGTCAATGAGGTGGTCACAGAAGGTGGTTAAGAACTCGCATTTACTTTTAACATATTGGTTACTCATTACTATGTCAATTAATTCCATAACATGAGTTTCTTATTGCAGCCCTACAATCAGGTATATCAGTACGGACAATATCATGCACCAATAGTCATGTCCCACAGACTAGTACCAGTTGGCCAAAATGGCTCCCAGTGGGGGAGCAGCTCCCCAGGCTGGCTGCTCCCTTTGCTCTGTGTTGCTCCCAGAGAAGTAATAGCCATTCTGATCTGTGTTCTCTCCCATCAGAGGGCACCTCCCATCCTGTCTCACCCTCACCCTGATGCTCCAGGAAGCTAGCAGCCACATTCATCCATCTTCTCTTGCATCAGATGGCTCTGTCTACTCTGTCTCTCATTCACGCTGAGGCGGGTGGTTCTCAGCAAGCTCACTGAGTCAGGATGGCAACCCACCATCATGTGTGGTGTACCATACATTTAGAATGAGCAATGTAGAATGATGAAATTATGAACAGTGACTTCAACAGGGCGCGGAATGAGTGGACATGCAGAAGTGTTCTCTGTGCTACGAAGCCTCAAGTTTAAACATTGCATACCTATGGCAATGGGGGGAATGCAACAAGGGCTATATGTGACATTTACATGGCTGTGCAAATGACAGCCCTTGTGCTGTGACTCAGCCTGAAGGAGATAACCGCATTGGGAAGCAGACATCTTCCTGTCCATCCCTCAATCTGCAGGTTTCCTGCACCTTGCTTTACACTACCCCTTCTCAAACCCTTGAGGCTCTTTTCTTCCCACAAGGAGCATTTAAGACCAATTTACCTGCTCACTTCCTCTACATGCACAACTTTCTGCCCTCTTTCCAATCTTTGAGGGACACAGTGTGAACTTGCTACTCCTTGCTGGTCAGAGAATCTCCTGCTGACACAATTATTGTCTCAACAGTGAGTCACAGTGGAAAACTGGCAAAAAAGCAAAACAAAACCAGAAACAAATATGTCTACCCTGCACATCTGGACAATTTAATCTGGACTATCTAAGACAGAATGTAGCAGGGCAGGATATTTGGGGGCAGTATATTTGGGGGTAACTTAGAGTTCTTTATTCAGGAAGCTGCTGACTCAATAAGTGAAAATGTTTCTTTAGGGTGGGAACTGAGTGACAACCACCACGGGTGGATATTTGGGCATAAGAGACTCTGCTTTGCAAAATAATCATTGCTACAACTCCTGCTACCCGCTGCTGAATTAATTAGCATAACGTGCCAATCAGAACAACCTCATTTTTTATGTTCTATTACTTTATTAGTACATTTACATCTCACAGCAGTCTTCCCTAATGCACATAATGATTCTCATTTTGCAGACAAGCAAGACATCCTTAATGTGGTGAGGTTGCCCGGGGTGATCAAGGAAGACTAGTTGCACATCCATGGTCTTATCCACACAGTGGCCCTCATTACTGCATGACGAATGGTTGCTGGCTGGATGTAGCATGTGAACTGGGGAGTTCCTAAGAAGAGTGAAAATCTTGGTGAAAATCTTTCTGTATCTAGTTTCTTCTAACACCTAAGAAGCCCTCAGCCACTTTCATTGTTTGGAGCTATTTTTTTTCCATAGCAATTAATCGTGAAATTAATTTAATTGCAAGAAAGCATGATTTAATTAAACTTTTTGGTTTTAGAAAATGAAATTTACAAAGGAGGTTTTTAGATCTTTGATTTGCAAAGCACTTAGTTGTATTCTAAAGTTGAAGCATTTAAATAGCGTTATCAAGAATAAAAATGGGTTTTCCTGGTTGTTGAATTTGAAATAAGAATAATTCCAAACACCCCACACTCCCAATTGATACTATGACACATAAGACAGGGAATGCCAATTATGCTTAAAGTTATGATTAAATAGGCTTATACCTGTTATTTAAAATGCATAAGATGCCTCAGAAATATATTTAGAATTTGAAAAATAGGATAATAGTATGGAAGTAATGTGCAATAGCCATCTTACATAAAATTCCTCTTGGTTTTTTTGGTACAAACTTGTGAGATATTTTTTCTTTTAAAATTATTATTATTATTTTTGACACAGTCCTATAGGCTGTCAGATGTGTTTGTACCCATCAAAATCATGACTGCCTGGCCTTCTCCTTCCTGGTTTAACAACAATGAATGGACACTGTTGTCCATAAACACTAAAGTGATATATTTTGCCAACACAGGGCAAGATAGAAATCAAAAGGACAGGAGTAAATATCGAAGATTCCATGGAAAAATGGAATTTAAAACTAAGTTGATCCAGGCACGAGAATTTTTGAAAACTGTGCTGTGTTTTCACAGTATACATCTTCCATGATGATGATGAAGTTTTTTTTATTTCCCCTGTATGTCCAAATACCATTTTGCTGAAGGACTCCTCCTGGGCCTAGAGTTCTAGGAAGACGGTGTTATTTAACCAGACTTGCCATAAAAGTGCATTTACATTTTCCAATAGTGAGCATGAGACAGTAAATTGAGCAGTCCCCAACTCTCAGATGGGAATGAATAGGAAAGCTAAGTGGTGAGCAGCCACTACACAATGAAGCATAAGCTGGTTTTGGAACATGCTCAGCTTTTGCCCTGAAGTCAAAGCTGGCAAGGCACTAACGGGAACTCTTACCTCTAGGCTCTCATTAGCTGGCATTGACACAGGTAGCATATGGCTTGGCTTCTTGTAATTCCCCTAAGCTTGAACAGGGTTGGCCTAGTCTATGGACTTGCTCTGAGAGAGGACATTCCAGGCATTGAGAACAATCCTGTGACCTGGAGAGCAGCTGGGGTGGAAAATGAGCAGTTATTTTGCGGGCACACACTGACATTTTTTCTCCCCGGACTCTCTCCATGTACAGAATCTGACATTGCCAACTTTGACGGCCGGAGCTTGCTGCTGTACAGGTTCAGTCAGAAGCTCATGAGCACTCTCAAAGATGTCATCTTCCTCAAGTTCAAGAGCCTGCAAGGAGATGGGGTCCTGTTCCACGGAGAGGGTCAACGCGGAGACCACATTACCCTGGAGCTCCAGAAAGGAAGGCTCGCCCTGCATCTCAACTTGGGTAGGACAGGCATGGCTTCCTTCATTCTTTGTGCCAGGCCAAGAGGGACTCCTTTACTGGGCACGATACCCCCATTCTTACAGGGGTAGAGAAGCGATTTGGTTTTGACATGTTTACACCACAGACATTCTTTGACACAAGGTAGCATACCTACTTAGGAAATGCTGCAATATGTTAAAGTGATTCACTTTCCATCCTGTTTATTGATTCCTTCTAGTAACACAAACTCTGAAGTACATTTAGAAAATGTATCTGTTTATTTTCAAAGGTTTATTTGTTTTTGATACAGAGAGTCAAAAACAAAGATGGATAGGGGGAGGAAGAGTGGGATACTGGTTATCTGCCCAAATGCCTACAGTGAGTGGGTGAGTGTGCTGAAGTCAAGACTGGGAGCACAATCCTTGTGTCTCACATGAGAAGCAGCAATCCAGCGACTAAGCCCTCACCTGCTTCCTCCCAGGGTCTGTGTGAGCAAGAAGATGGAGTCAGGAATCAAGTGCTGAGACCAGTCCTTCCAACGCCAAATACAAGTGCGTTACTTCTCTGCTTAATTGCATATTATCATGGCGCTTGTTCAAAATCTGTTCTGCCAGCTGCACTTACAAAACATAGATATCAATGAAAAGTAAAAATGAAGAAGGACTTTTTTTGGCTTGATTATTGTTTTTGGTGAGTGAAGCGAACCTATTTTGAGGCATAGGAAGTGTAAGTATCTGGAAATGTCTAGACTTTGTAAAGAGGACCTTTCTATTTTTTAAGATTTTTATTTATTTTCATTGTAAAGTCAGATAAAACAAGAAGTAATTATTTGCAAGAGACAGAGAAGGAGAACTTTCATCCATCGATTCACTCCCAAGCAGCCACAACAGCGGGAGCTGGGCCGATCCAAAGCCAGGAGCTTGGACCTTCTTCCAGGTCTGTCATGTGGATGAAGGTTACCAAGGCTTTGGCCCATATTCTAATACTCTTCCAAACCACAAGCAGGGAGCTGGATAGCAAGTGAGAGTGAGCCTACTAGGATTAGAACTGGTACCCATATGGGATTCCAGTGCACTTGTAAGGAGGAGACTTTAGTTGCTAGGTTACTGTGCCAGACCCAAAGGGGGCCTTTTCTTTAAATGCTCTGACTGCTTAAGTACAACTCAGAGCGGGCAGATGCCATCCAGGATACTGTAGGACTACCTCTAGATTCTTACATAGGCAGGACTTAACCTCTCCTTGTGGGCTGGCTTCCATCACTACAGGGAGGTGTGTTTGTGGTGTGTTTCACTGTAGCCAGTTTGCTACCCCAGGGCAAGAGAGAGGGGAGCTTAACCTCTTGTATGTGGTCAAAGGCATTTGGAAGGTCAGGCTAGTACAGGCAGCAGGGAGTGGATTCCCAGGGGTGTACAATCAGACTCCACAAGGAAACTAACAAGCAAAATGTAGTAAGAGCAAAGCTGAAGAAAAAGTGGACTTGTTCTCTTCAGAATGACTATTGGCCTACTATTTGATGTGGGTTACTACTAAGGATGTGGGAAGATCATTGCCTTTTAGTCCCAGAGGGGTACCCTAAAAATTTCATGCAAATGTATGTTATGAAAAAAATATACAATCTGGCATTGGGAGGGGTTCTGATGGAGGAGCCTGGGCAACTCCTCTGGCAGGACACAGTCCCTGCAGGTTAGCGCAAGAAGCATGATAGGAAACATCCCAGAATAGGACATGGAAAGTTTCCCACTGGCATACATTTGGCATGGGTCGGAGGCAGACCAGGTTGAATCAGGTCACATCATCCACTGACAAATCTGAACACCAGAACAGAGTGTGGGTCTAGCCAGGTTTGGTCGCGACAAAAACCAGTGCACAATACAGAATGCCAAGGTGAGGTTGCTTGTACCGGATGTGACCGCAGCACCCAACCAGTACACGTGTGAGAACTAGGAAGGTAGTGAGCAGAGCCGGCAGGAGAATATAGGAGGGGGGGTCCCCTTGCCGAACAGCTACTCCCACTGGATGGGAGCAGACCAGACTAAGCAGGGCTACAACACCTGTGGGCCTCATGTGGACTAGATCAGGGAAAAGCCAGACTGGGCTGATTGTTCCCACTGGTGCAAACAAAAATTAGAGTGGGTGAGGGTTGTTTGAGCTTAGCCACTGCATCAGCTGGCAGAAGCTGGCACTGGGGGCTAATTCTGTCGAGTCTAACCACAGAACCACCTGGAGAGTGCATAATCCGGGAGTGAGAGCAACCTGGGTGGGAAATAGTGGGCTCCTCCCTCTTAGGTTACCACTCCCACAGGAGAGCATGAAAACTAGCACCGTGGGGGGAGGGGGGAGGGCTGGGGTGGCTAGACAGAGACGCACTCAACGACAGCCATGAAGGCTGGATAGTTGAGCTGGTTAGATAGAACTAAGCTTCAACACCTATCAACATGTACGAGAGCCTAATGGGATGTGGGACAGACTGGACTAGTCTGCTACACATACTGGCAAACCAGGGTAGGGGGCGGGCCTGGTGGGGGTTATTGCGGGTCGCTCCAACTAGGCTGCTGCGCCCACTGGTTAGTGTGAGGGCCGAGTACGTGCTGGGCAGAACCAGGCTAGACTGCAACACCCATTGGTTCCAGTGGAAGTCGGGGCTCAAAACAGAACCAACCCAGCAATTGCAACCACCAGCTGATTGGGGTGATGGACTGTCGTGGGCCCGGTACTTGCTAGAACACACAAGAATCTGGTCTGGGAATACCTCCAAGTTTCTTTGGGGATCTCCCCAGTAGAAATGCTGGACTCAGAACCCTAACCCAGAAATGACAGAAGAAAGAACAAGTCAATCAACCATCTCAGCTATATGTTGGTAGCGAAACACTGGGCAAATGGAGACTCTATGATGGACTATGTCAATCAGTGGATTCTTCAAAGACCTCATTGTGCTTGGAGTAATGATATTGGCAGCAATTCATAACTGTTGAACTCTCAAAACCACTTGAGCAAGAACCTTGGAGAATGCCCCATATCCAGGACTTGGAGTGGGTGGGAAACCGGGTGGGGCTTCTCCCTCAATATCCCCTTTACCTCAGATACATGAAGAAAACAATATGGAAATAATAGTCTTAACCCTTCCCTCTAGCCCTTGTATCTTTTTAACCTTAATTAACAATGTAAAGATTGTCAAAAAATATAATAAAAAATTTTAAAAAGTTAAAAAAAGAAAAAATATATACAGTTTCAAAAAATTGCGAATACCAAAAGCAATGATGGTGGGTTTAATTTCAGATGAACTTTAAAAAAATACACTGCTATTTATTTTTAAAGAAAAAAAGAAAGTCCTAACAGAACGTCTTTTGCAAGATTGGATTGCGTGGAGTTTGGAACCAAAGCACAGATATCTCAACTATTATTAGTAGAGGGCCTGGTGCAATTGCTCAGTGGCTAAACTCTCACTTTGAAAGAGCTGGGATCAGATAAGAATGCCAGTTCATGTCCTGGGTGTCCCACTTCCATTGTAATTCCCTGCTTGTCCCGTGGGAAAACAGTAGTGGATGGACAGAATGCTTGGAAACCTGTTCCTGCGTGGAAGACCTGGAAGGCACTCCTCGCCCTGGATTTGCCAGCTCCAGTCATTGCAGCACTGTGGAATCGAACAGGGGGAGGGAAGATCTTTCTCTCCATCTCTCCTTCTCTCTATAAATCTGTCTTAACAATAAGATTTTTTAAAAAAATTGTCAATAGATCCATAAGGAGGAAGAGGAAAACTGACTCACACCTGAAATCAGACAACACTGCTCTTTATCTGAAAAAACCAATTATATACTTAGGACTTGGTGTGATAGTTATAAAGTCTTAATTAAACATTCGTGCATTCCAAAGGTTCATAGCAAAGAATACTTTTATAGAATTTAAACAGTTGCTTGGAAAACCAAAGTCCCTGAGTGGAATACCTATGTGCATATCCCAGCTCTGCTTCCTATTCCAGCTTCCTGCAGTGCACACCCTGGGAAGCTGCAAGGCCTGGCTTGAGCAACTGTAGCTCTTGCACCCACAGTTACACTTGGATTGTGTTCTGGGCTGCTTTCTTGGGCCTGGCCTAGCAGTAGCTGTTTAGGGTATTTAGTAGCCTGTGGATGAGAGATCTGTTTACACCTCTGTCTCTTTGATTTTCAAGTAAAAATTTTTTAAAAAAATATTTTTTAAGGTACTCAAAAACTGGTGTCAAAAATATACACTTTTCCCAATACAGAACAATAAAACTGGCAATGTATCAAGAACGAACTTAAAAGGTTCCAGGAAATAAGCAATATACAAAAACTGCAATTGCATGAGACAGTTTTCATTTAATTAGAAATAAGATTTTCTGCTATGCTTCTTTCCCACAAGTTAGCTTCTGCACAGCTTTTTGTTTTCTGTGCTTCATAATTGCCCATGAGAGTTTTTATCTTGCCTTAATAAATCGGAAACTGGGGCCTGGTGCCCTAGCCCAGCAGCTAAAGTTCACACCTTGACCATGCCTGGATCCAATATAGGTGCTCATTCTAATCCTGTCAGACTGGATCCCATCCAGCTCCATGCCTGTGGCCTGGGAAAACAGTAGAGGACAGTCCAGAGCCTCAGGACACTGCACCTGTGTGGGAGACCCAGAAGAGGCTCCTGGTTCTTGGCTTCAGATCTGCTCAGTTCTTGCTGTTGCAGCTGCTTGGGAGTGAATCCATGGATGAATTATCTTCCTATCTGTCTCTTATCCTCTCTGTATATCTGACTATGTAATAAAAATGAATAAATATTTAAAAAAACAAGAAAGGTAAATTGGAAACTGGTTAAACCTGGTGATTAAATACTGCCAGCCACAGTGATAAACCTTAAACCAGATATTCTGAGATGGAGAGTTTGATAATTCCTCATTGTAATTTCTAATGGTGAGGATTTCCAGGGGGGTGTTCTGCAAGGCGCCATTTTCTGTTTTCCTTGGTAGGATCAGAACCGCACTTCCTAACAGAAAGCACAGATTCTCTTGTTTCAGTTACACCATTTGTTTTAATAGAAGATATGTTACAAAATATAGTAACTGATGACAGGAAATGTACGAATTCATGAATACACCTTTCAGGTTAATTGAAAGTAAGCTTATAATGCGTGGCAGAGTCTGGAATCAACATAGATCCAGGAGTGAAATCCAGGTAGATTTATACATGGTGTGCAGGTAGATCCAGGTGTAGAATGCAAAGAGATTAATTTGTGGAATCCAGGTAGATTTGGGTGAGTAATCCAGTAGATCCAGTTGTAGAATCCAGGTAGATAGAGTTATGGAATCCAGGCAGATTCAGATGTGGAATAGATAGATGGGGGTTCCAAATCCAGGTACATACATGCACAAAATGAAGGTAGATCCATGTGTGTAATGCAGGTAGATTCAGGTGTTGAAGCCAGGCAGAAAAAAATGTATCAAATTTAGGAAGATCAAGGTGTGAAACCTAGGTAAATCCATGTTTGGATTCTATGTAGATCCTAATGTAGAATCCAGGTGAGTCCAGGTGTGCAATCCAGATAGATCCATGTGCGGAAATCAGGTAGAAACAGTAATTGACTCAAGGATCATCCAGGTGTTGAAAGCAAATAGATCTATATGTGAAATGCAAGTAGATTCATGTGTGGAATCCAGGAAGATCCACATGAGGAAGCCAAGTAAATCAATGCAGGGATTCCAGGTAGATTAAGGTGTGGAATTCAGGTAGATCTTGTGGAAGCTCTGTACTTCCCGCCATGGAATACCAGTGTTGGAATCGAAGTAAATGTAAGTGGGGAATTAGGGAAGATCCAGGTGTGGATTACAGGTAGATCAAGACAGGTTATGATTCAGATTTTAAGTCCTGGAAGTTTCATGTATGGAATCCAGGTAGGTCCAGGTGTGGAATACAGGTAGATCCACATGTGAAGTCTAGAATAGATCCAGGTGTGGAAATAAGGTAGGTCCAGGCATAAAATTCAGATAGAACTGGACAGGGAAATTTAGGTATGGAATCTGGGTATATCCAGGAATAAACCCAGGTAGTTTGTGGAATCCAACTAGATACAGGTGTGAGATCCAGGAATATTTAAGGATGGCATGCAAGTAGATTTATGTGTGGAATTCACATACATTCAGGCATGGTATGCAGGGAGATCCAGGTATGGATCCAGATACGTTCAGCAATAAAATCCATTCAGAGCCAGGAATGAAACTGAGGTAAATCAAGGTATGGAATACAGGTAGATCCAAGACCAAAAAGCAAGTAGCTCCAGCGGGGAATCAAGGAAGATATAGATGTGGTATACAAGAATATTCAAGTGTGAAATTAAGGTTGTTCAAATTGTAGAAAGGCAGGTAGATTCAAGTGTTGAATACAGGTACAAAAAATATGGAATACATGTATGAAATCCAGTTTGGACTAGCTGGTCCAGAAATAAAATCTGGGTAGATTGAGCTAAGGAAAAATGGGAGTATCAGGGAATATCAAGGATTGCAATGAAGGAAAATCCCAGCATAGTATACTGGAAGATGCAGGTGTGGAAAACAGGTAGTACAGTTGTGGTATCCGTGTAGATTAAAATAAAAGCGGGATGCCGCTAGATGCAGAAATAAACTTCATGCATCCAGGAATGCAATTCGCAGAGCTCCAGGAAAATATACAGAATAAACCAGCTATGGAATGCAGATAGATCACAGAATAAGAACCAGTCTGAGGAAGGAATCCATGAAATTCCAGGATTAAAGTCCAGGAAGAACCAGGAATAGAATCCAAATACATCCAGGAAGAAAAACCGTGTAGCTCCATGTATAAAATCCACGTAGTGTCAGGTGTATCTGCCAGAGAGATCCAGACAAAGTATGTAGGTAGAACCAGGAATAAAAGTCAGAAATCTCAAGGTTTAAAAAAAAAATAGATCCAAGAATGGAATCAGGATAGATAAACAAACAGAATGCAGGTAGATCCAAGAATAAATTTCAGGCATCCGGGAATGCAATACTCAGAGCTCTGGGAAAATTAAACTGGGTAATTCAGGTATGGAATGCAAGCAGATCTCAGAATAAAAAAAAAACAGCTAGAAGAAAAACAAATTCATGTAGATCAAGGAATAATCTCCAGAGAGATCTACGAATAAATTCCAAATAGATCCATAATAACAATCAGGAAATTCCATGAAAAAAAGATTGCATTCTCAGGGAAATCATCCAGATGGATGATGGATCCAGGTGGATCCAGGAAGAAAATCAAAGAAAACTGCAGGAAAAAATTTAGAGGCAACAACAGAATAAGGATAGATCCACAAACACAATGAAAGTAGATGCAGGAATTAATTTCAGCCATGCAGGAAAAAAAGAAAGAGTTCCAGGAAAATTATGTAGAAAAATTATGAAATGGAGCACAGCTAGATTCCAGTTTCAAAACCATGTAGAGGCAGGAATAAATTCCGTGTAGATCCAGGAATAAAGTCCAAAAACATCCAGAAATAACAACCAGGTAGATGCACGAACAAAATCCTTGTAGTCATGGCTGTATCATCCAATAAGACCCAACACTGTAGGCAGGTAGATCCAGGAAGAAAACCAAAGAAGCTCCAGCGGAATGCAGGCAGAACCAGGAATCAATCTCAGACATCCAGGAAACAACAAAAGAGCTACAGGAAAATTATGGAGGATAATCCAGGTAGGGAATACAGGTAGATCCCAGCAAAAAACAAGGAAGAGGCAGGAATAAATTCCACGTAGATCCATGAATAAATTCCAAATACATCCAGAAATAACAACAAGGTAGATCCATGAATAAAATCCTTGCAATCTCTGCTGTATCAACAAGATAGATCAAGATATGAACGCAGGTAGATTCAGGAAGAAAAACGAGGAAACAGCAGGGAAAACAATAATATTCCTGGAACGAATCAGGATAGATCCACAAACGGAATGCAGGCAGATCCAGGAATAATTTTAGGCACCCAGGGAACAACAAACGGAGCTCCAAGAAAATTAGGCAGGATAATCCAGCTATGGAATACAGCTAGATCACAGATCAAAACCAGGCAGAGGCAGGAATAAATTCCACGTAGATCCAGGAATAAAGTCCAAATACATCCACAAAATGCGACCAGCTAGACCCAAGAATAAAATGCTTGCAATATCGGCTGTATCATCCAAATACATTAAGACACTGTAGGCTAGTAGATGCAGGAAGACAACGAAAAAGCTCCAGGAAAAAAACATTATATCCATGAATCAAATAAGCAGAGATCCACAAAGGAAATGCAGGCAGATCCAGGAATCAATTTCAGGCATCCAGGAAACAACAAACAGAGATCCAGGAAAAATTATACAGCATAATCCAGGTATGGGATACAGCTAGATCCCAGAATCAAAACCAGGCAGAGGAAGGAATAAATTCGACACAGATCCAGGAATAAACTCCAAATAATTCCAAAATAACAACCAGGTAGATACAAGAATAAAATTCTTGTAGTCTTGAGTGTTTCATCCAGGTATCCAGGAACTGTAAGCAGGTAGATTGGGGAAGAAAACCTAGGAAAAAGCAAGGAAAATTATATGCACTAACTGAATCAGGACAGATCTATAAACGAAATGCAGGAAGATCCAGGTTTCAATTTCAGGCATACAGGAAACAACAAACAGAGTTCCAGGAAAATTATGCAGAATAATCCAGGTATGGAATACAGCTAGATCTCAGAGTCAAAACCAGGCAGAGGCAGGAATAAATTCTATGTAGATCCAGGAATAAATTCCAAATACATCCACAAAAAGCAAACAATTAGATCCACTAATACAATCCTTGTAATCTCTGCTGTATCATCCATATAGACCCAGACACTGTAGGCAAATCGATCCAGAAAGAAAACCAAAGAAGCTACAGGAAAAAATTATGTCCACCAATACAATCAGGATAGATCCATAAGTGGAATGCATGCAGATCAAGGAATATTTCAGGCATCCAGGAAACAATACACAGAGCTCCAGGAAAAATTTTGCGGGATAATCCAGGTATGGAGTACAGCTAGATTCAATAATCAAAACCAGGGAGAGGCAGGAATAAAGTCACTGTAGATCCAGGAATAAACTCCAAATAATTCCAAAATAACAACCAGGTAGATCCACAAATAAAATCCAAGCAGTCTTGAGTGTATCATCCAGATAGATCCAGACACTACAGGCCCATAAATCCAGGAAGAAAAACAAGGAAACAGCAGGGAAACATTACATCCACAAACGGTTCAGGACAAATCCACAAACGGAATGCAGGCAAATCCAGGAATAAATTTCAGGCATGCAGGAAACAACAAAGGGAGCTCCGGGAAAATTATGCAGGATACTCCAGGAATGGAGTACAGCTAGATTCCATAATCAAAACCAGGCAGAGGCAGGAATAAATATCATGTTGATCCAGGAATAAACTCCAAATACATCCACAAAAAGCAAACACGTATATCCACGAATAAAATCCTTGAAATCTCGGCTGTATCATCCAAAGCTTCCAGACACTGTAGGCATATAGATCCAGAAAGCAAACCAAGAACCTGCAGGAAAAAACATAAAATCCAAGAATCGAATCAGTATAGATTAACAAACGAAATGCAGGCAGATCCAGGAATCAATTTCAAGCATCCAGGAAAGAACAAACAGAGCTGCTGAAAAATTAAGCAGGATAATCCAGTTATGGAATACAGCTGGATTCCAGAAACAAAACCAGGAAGAGGTAGGAATAAATTCCATGTAGATCCAGGAATAAACCCCAATTACATGCACAAACTTTCAATAGGTAGATCCAAATAGAGCCAGGTACTGTAGGCTAGTACATCCAAAAAGACAACCTAAGACTCCAGGAAAAAAAATAGATCCACCAATCGAATCAGGATAGATCCACAAACGGAATAAAGGCAGATCCAGGAATAATTTCAGGCATCCACGAAACAATACACAGAGCTCCAAGAAAATTAAGCAGATAATCCAGGTATGGAATGACGCTACATCACAGATCAAAACCAGGCAGAGGCAGGAGTAAATTCCATGTACATCCAGGAAAAAACTCCAAATATATCCACAAAAAACAACCAAGTAGATCCACGAATAAAATCCATGTAATCTCGGCTGTATCATCCAAATAGGTCCAGACACTGTAGGCAGTTAGATCCATGAATAAAACCAAAGAAGCTCCAGGAAAATACATTATTTCCACAAATCTAATCAGGATAGATCCACAAGCAAAAGGCAGGCAGATCCAGGAATAATTTCAGGCATCTTGGAAACAACAAACGGAGCTCCAGGAAAATTAGGCAGGAATATCCAGGTATGGAATGCGGCTAGATCCCAGATCAAAACCAGGGAGAGGCAGGATAGATTCCGTGTAGATCCAGGAATAAACTCCAAACATATCAAAAACATCAAATAGAGAGATTCAACAATAAAATCCTTGTAATCTTGAGTGTATCATCCAAATAGACCCAGACAGTGTAGGCAGGTAGATCGAGGAAGAAAACCAAAGAAGCTCCAGGAAAAAACATTATATCCACCAATTGAATCAGGATAAATCCACAAGCGGAATGCAGGCAGATCCAGGAATAATTTCAGGCTTCCAGCGATCAATACACAGAGGCCCAGGAAAAATTTTGCAGGATAATCCAGGTATGGAATACAGCTAGATTCCAGAAGCAAAACCACGCAGAGGCAGGAATATATTCGACGTAGATACAGGAACAAGGCCAAATGTTTCCAAAATAACAACCAGGTAGGATCCATGAATAAAATCCTTGTAGTCTTGAGTGTATCATCCAGGTAGATCCAGACGACGTAGGCAGGCAGACCGATGAAGAAAACCAAGGAAACAGCAGGGAAATATTACATCCACGAATCGAATCAGGATAGATCCACAAACGATGTGCAGGCAGATCCAGGAATCAATTTCAGGCACCCAGGAAACAACAAACAGAGATCCAGGAAAATTAGACAGGATACTCCAGGTATGGAATACGGCAGGATCCCAGATCAAAACCATGCAGAGGCAGGACTAAAGTCACTCTAGATCCAGGAATAAATTCCAAATACATAAACAAAAAGCAAACAGGTAGATCCAGGAATAAAATCTTTGTAATCTAAAAAACAGTAAAATAACAATAAAATCCTTGTAATCTTGAGTGTATCATCCAGAAAATACAGACGGTGTATGAACATAGATCCAGGAAGAAAACCAAAGAAAAAACCAAAGAAGCTCCAGGAAAAAAAATTATATCCACGAATCCAATCAGGATAGATCCACAAGGAGATTGTGGGCAGAGGCAGGAATAATTTCAGGCACCCAGGAAATAACAAACGGAGCTCCAGGAGAATTAGGCAGGTATATCCAGGTACAAACTATAGCTACATCCCAGATCAAAACCAGGCACAGGCAGGCATAAATTCCATGTAGATAAAGGAATAAACTCCAAATATTTCCAAATAACAACAAGGTAGATCCAAGAATAAAATCCTTGTTATCTTGGCTTTATCATCCATATAACCAGACACTGTAGGCAGGTAGATCCAGGAAGAAAACCCAGGAAACAGCAGGGAAATATTACATCCACAAACCGAATCAGGATAGATCTACAAGCGGAATGAAGGCAGATCCAGGAATAAATTACAGGCATCCAGGAAACAACAAAAGAGTTCCAGAAAAATTAAGCAGGATAATCCAGGTATGGAATACAGCCAGATTCCAGATCAAAACCACGCAGAGGCAGGAATAAATTTCATGTAGATCCCAGAATAAACTCCAAATACATCCACAAAAAACAGACAGGTACATCCACAAATAAAATACTTGTTATCTCGGCTGTATCTTCCAAATAGGTCCAGACACTGTAGGCAGGTAGATCCACGAAGAAAACGAAAGAAGCTCCAGGAAAAAAAAAAATTACATCGACGAATCGAATCAGGATAGATCCACAAGCGGAATGCAGACAGATCCAGGAATCAATTTCAGTTATCCAGGAAACAAGAAACAGAGCTGCAGGAAAATTATGCAGAATAATCCAGGGATGGAATATGACTAGATCCCAGAATCAAAAGCAGGCAGAAGCAGGAATAAATTCCATGTAGAACCAGGAATAAACTCTAAAGACATCCACAAAAAAGCAACCAGGTACATCCACAAGTAAAATACTTGTTATCTCGGCTGTATCATACAAATAGGTCCAGACACTGTAGGCAGGTAGATCCATGAAGAAAACCAAAGAAGCTACAGGAAAAAAGTTATATCCACGAATTGAATCAGGATAGATCCACAAACGGAATGCATTCAGATCCAGGAATCAATTTCAGGCACCCAGGAAACAACAAAAGAGCTCCAGGAAAATTAGACAGGATACTCCAGGTATGGAATATGGATAGATCACAGAATCAAAACCAGGCAGAAGCAGGAATAAATTCCACGTAGTTCTATGAATAAAATCCAAATACAGCCACAAAAAAAAAAAAAACCAGGTAGATCCACGAATAAAATCCTTGTAATCTCGGCTGTATCATCCAAATAGACCCAGACAGTGTAGGCAGGTAGATCGAGGAAGGAAACCAAAGAAGCTCCAGGAAAAAAACATTATATCCACCAATCGAATCAGGATAAATCCACAAACGGAATGCAGGCAGATCCAGGAATAATTTCAGGCTTCCAGGGATCAATACACAGAGGCCCAGGAAAAATTTTGCAGGATAATCCAGGTATGGAATACAGCTAGATTCCAGAAGCAAAACCAGGAAGTGGCAGAAATATATTCGACGTAGATACAGGAACAAAGTCCAAATGTTTCCAAAATAACAACCAGGTAGGATCCACGAATAAAATCCTTGTAGTCTTGAGTGTATCATCCAGGTAGATCCAGACGACGTAGGCAGGCAGACCGATGAAGAAAACCAAGGAAACAGCAGGGAAATATTACATCCACGAATCGAATCAGGATAGATCCACAAACGATGTGCAGGCAGATCCAGGAATCAATTTCAGGCACCCAGGAAACAACAAACAGAGATCCAGGAAAATTAGACAGGATACTCCAGGTATGGAATACAGCAGGATCCCAGATCAAAACCATGCAGAGGCAGGAATAAAGTCACTGTAGATCCAGGAATAAATTCCAAATACATCCACAAAAAGCAAACAGGTAGATCCACGAATAAACTCCTTGTAATCTCGGCTGTATCATCCAAATAGGTCCAGACAGTGTAGGCAGGTAGATCCAGGAAGAAAACCAAAGAAGCTCCAGGAAAAAACATTATTTCCACAAATCCAATCAGGATAGATCCACAAGCGGAAGGCATGCAGATCCAGGAATAATTTCAGGCATCCTGGAAACAACAAACGGAGCTCCAGGAAAATTAGGCAGGAATATCCAGGTATGGAATGCGGCTAGATCCCTGATCAAAACCAGGGAGAGGCAGGAATACATTCCATGTAGATCCAGGAATAAACTCCAAACACATCCTAAAAAACAATAAAATAACAATAAAATCCTTGTAATCTTGAGTGTATCATCCAGAGAAATACAGACGGTGTAGGTAGATAGATCCAGGAAGAAAACCAAAGAAGCTCCAGGAAAAAAATTATATCCATGAATCAAATCAGGATAGATCCACAAGGAGATTGTGGGCAGAGGCAGGAATAATTTCAGGCACCCAGGAAATAGCAAACGGAGCTCCAGGAGAATTAGGCAGGTATATCCAGGTACAAACTGTAGCTACATCCCAGATCAAAACCAGGCACAGGCAGGCATAAATTCCATGTAGATAAAGGAATAAACTTCAAATATTTCCAAATAACAACAAGGTAGATCCAAGAATAAAATCCTTGTAATCTTGGCTTTATCATCCATATAACCAGACACTGTAGGCAGGTAGGTCCAGGAAGAAAACCCAGGAAACAGCAGGGAAATATTACATCCACAAACCGAATCAGGATAGATCTACAAGCGGAATGAAGGCAGATCCAGGAATAAATTACAGGCATCCAGGAAACAACAAACAGAGCTCCAGGAAAATTATGCAGAATAATCCAGGGATGGAATACGACTAGATCCCAGAATCAAAAGCAGGCAGAAGCAGGAATAAATTCCATGTAGAACCAGGAATAAACTCTAAAGACATCCACAAAAAAGCAACCAGGTACATCCACAAGTAAAATACTTGTTATCTCGGCTGTATCATACAAATAGGTCCAGACACTGTAGGCAGGTAGATCCATGAAGAAAACCAAAGAAGCTACAGGAAAAAAGTTATATCCACGAATTGAATCAGGATAGATCCACAAACGGAATGCAGGCAGATCCAGGAATAATTTCAGGCATCCAGGAAACAATACACAGAGCTCCAGGAAAAATTAGGCAGGATAATCCAGGTATGGAATACGGCTAGACCCCAGATCAAAACCAGGCAGAGGCAGGAATAAATTCCACGTAGATCCAGGAAAAATACCAAATATGGCCAAAAATAACAACTAGGTAGGATCCACGAATAAATTCCTTGTAAGCTCGGCTGAATGAGGCAGATAGATCCAGACACTGTAGGCATGTTGATCCAGGAGGAAATCAAGGAAATAGCAGGGAAAAATTAGATCCATGAATCGAATAAGGATAGATCTACAAACAGAATGCTGGCAGATCCAGGAATCAATCTCAGACATCCAGGAAACAACAAAAGAGCTCCAGGAAAATTAGGCAGGATAATCCAGGTATGGAATATGGATAGATCACAGAATCAAAACCAGGCAGAAGCAGGAATAAATTCCATTTAGAACCAGGAATAAACTCTGAAGACATCCACAAAAAAAAAAAAAAAAAAAAAAAAAAAGCAAACAGGTAGATCCACGAATAAAATCCTTGTAATCTCGGCTGTATCATCCAAATAGCTCCAGACACTGTAGGCAGGTAGATCCATGAAGAAAACCCAGGAAACAGCAGGGAAATATTACATCCACAAACCGAATCAGGATAGATCTACAAGCAGAATGAAGGCAGATCCAGGAATAAATTACAGGCATCCAGGAAACAACGAAAGAGTTCCAAAAAAATTAAGCAGGATAATCCAGGTATGGAATACAGCCAGATTCCAGATCAAAACCACGCACAGGCAGGAATAAATTTCATGTAGATCCCAGAATAAACTCCAAATACATCCACAAAAATCAGCCAGGTACATCCACAAATAAAATACTTGTTATCTCGGCTGTATCTTCCAAATAGGTCCAGACACTGTAGGCAGGTAGATCCACGAAGAAAACGAAAGAAGCTCCAGGAAAAAAAAAAAATATATCCACGAATCGAATCAGGATAGATCCACAAGCGGAATGCAGGCAGATCCAGGAATCAATTTCAGTTATCCAGGAAACGACAAACAGAGCTCCAGGAAAATTATGCAGAATAATCCAGGGATGGAATACGACTAGATCCCAGAATCAAAAGCAGGCAGAAGCAGGAATAAATTCCATGTAGAACCAGGAATAAACTCTAAAGACATCCACAAAAAAGCAACCAGGTACATCCACAAGTAAAATACTTATTATCTCGGCTGTATCATACAAATAGGTCCAGACACTGTAGGCAGGTAGATCCAGGAAGAAAACCAAGGAAGCTCCAGGAAAAAAAAAAATTACATCCACGAATCAAATCAGGATAGATCCACAAGCAGAATGCTGGCAGATCCAGAAATCAATCTCAGACATCCAGGAAACAACAAAAGAGCTCCAGGAAAATTAGGCAGGATAATCCAGGTATGGAATATGGATAGATCACAGAATCAAAACCAGGCAGAAGCAGGAATAAATTCCACGTAGATCTATGAATAAAATCCAAAAACATCCACAAAAAAAAAAAAAAAAACAGGTAGATCCACGAATAAAATCCTTGTAGTCTCGGCTGTATCATCCAAATAGACCCAGACAGTGTAGGCAGGTAGATCCATGAAGAAAACCAAAGAAGCTCCAGGAAAAAACATTATATCCACCAATCGAATCAGGATAAATCCACAAATGGAATGCAGGCAGATCCAGGAATAATTTCAGGCTTCCAGGGATCAATACACAGAGGCCCAGGAAAAATTTTGCAGGATAATCCAGGTATGGAATACAGCTAGATTCCAGAAGCAAAACCAGGCAGAGGCAGGAATATATTCGACGTAGATACAGGAACAAAGTCCAAATGTTTCCAAAATAACAACCAGGTAGGATCCATGAATAAAATCCTTGTAGTCTTGAGTGTATCATCCAGGAAGATCCAGACGACGTAGGCAGGCAGACCGAGGAAGAAAACCAAGGAAACAGCAGGGAAATATTACATCCACGAATCGAATCAGGATGGATCCACAAACGATGTGCAGGCAGATCCAGGAATCAATTTCAGGCACCCAGGAAACAACAAACAGAGATCCAGGAAAATTAGACAGGATACTCCAGGTATGGAATACGGCAGGATCCCAGATCAAAACCATGCAGAGGCAGGAATAAAGTCACTGTAGATCCAGGAATAAATTCCAAATACATCCACAAAAAGCAAACAGGTAGATCCACCAATAAAATCTTTGTAATCTCGGCTGTATCATCCAAATAGGTCCAGACACTGTAGGCAGGTAGATCCATGAAGAAAACCAAAGAAGCTCCAGGAAAAAACATTATTTCCACAAATCCAATCAGGATAGATCCACAAGCGGAAGGCATGCAGATCCAGGAATAATTTCAGGCATCCTGGAAACAACAAACGGAGCTCCAGGAAAATTAGGCTGGAATATCCAGGTATGGAATGCGGCTAGATCCCAGATCAAAACCAGGAAGAGGCAGGAATACATTCCATGTAGATCCAGGAATAAACTCCAAACACATCCTAAAAAACAATAAAATAACAATAAAATCCTTGTAATCTTGAGTGTATCATCCAGAGAAATACAGACGGTGTAGGTAGATAGATCCAGGAAGAAAACCAAAGAAGCTCCAGGAAAAAAAAGTATATCCATGAATCAAATCAGGATAGATCCACAAGGAGATTGTGGCAGAGGCAGGTATGATTTCAGGCACCCAGGAAATAGCAAATGCAGCTCCAGGAGAATTAGGCAGGATAATCCAGGTACAAACTATAGCTACATCCCAGATCAAAACCAGGCACAGGCAGGCATAAATTCCATGTAGATAAAGGAATAAACTCCAAATATTTCCAAATAACAACAAGGTAGATCCAAGAATAAAATCCTTGTTATCTTGGCTTTATCATCCATATAACCAGACACTGTAGGCAGGTAGATCCAGGAAGAAAACCCAGGAAACAGCAGGGAAATATTACATCCACAAACCGAATCAGGATAGATCTACAAGCGGAATGAAGGCAGATCCAGGAATAAATTACAGGCATCCAGGAAACAACAAAAGAGTTCCAGAAAAATTAAGCAGGATAATCCAGGTATGGAATACAGCCAGATTCCAGATCAAAACCACGCAGAGGCAGGAATAAATTTCATGTAGATCCCAGAATAAACTCCAAATACATCCACAAAAAACAGACAGGTACATCCACAAATAAAATACTTGTTATCTCGGCTGTATCTTCCAAATAGGTCCAGACACTGTAGGCAGGTAGATCCACGAAGAAAACGAAAGAAGCTCCAGGAAAAAAAAAAATTACATCGACGAATCGAATCAGGATAGATCCACAAGCGGAATGCAGACAGATCCAGGAATCAATTTCAGTTATCCAGGAAACAAGAAACAGAGCTCCAGGAAAATTATGCAGAATAATCCAGGGATGGAATATGACTAGATCCCAGAATCAAAAGCAGGCAGAAGCAGGAATAAATTCCATGTAGAACCAGGAATAAACTCTAAAGACATCCACAAAAAAGCAACCAGGTACATCCACAAGTAAAATACTTGTTATCTCGGCTGTATCATACAAATAGGTCCAGACACTGTAGGCAGGTAGATCCATGAAGAAAACCAAAGAAGCTACAGGAAAAAAGTTATATCCACGAATTGAATCAGGATAGATCCACAAACGGAATGCATTCAGATCCAGGAATCAATTTCAGGCACCCAGGAAACAACAAAAGAGCTCCAGGAAAATTAGACAGGATACTCCAGGTATGGAATATGGATAGATCACAGAATCAAAACCAGGCAGAAGCAGGAATAAATTCCACGTAGTTCTATGAATAAAATCCAAATACAGCCACAAAAAAAAAAAAAAAACAGGTAGATCCACGAATAAAATCCTTGTAATCTCGGCTGTATCATCCAAATAGACCCAGACAGTGTAGGCAGGTAGATCGAGGAAGGAAACCAAAGAAGCTCCAGGAAAAAAACATTATATCCACCAATCGAATCAGGATAAATCCACAAACGGAATGCAGGCAGATCCAGGAATAATTTCAGGCTTCCAGGGATCAATACACAGAGGCCCAGGAAAAATTTTGCAGGATAATCCAAGTATGGAATACAGCTAGATTCCAGAAGCAAAACCAGGAAGTGGCAGAAATATATTCGACGTAGATACAGGAACAAAGTCCAAATGTTTCCAAAATAACAACCAGGTAGGATCCACGAATAAAATCCTTGTAGTCTTGAGTGTATCATCCAGGTAGATCCAGACGACGTAGGCAGGCAGACCGAGGAAGAAAACCAAGGAAACAGCAGGGAAATATTACATCCACGAATCGAATCAGGATAGATCCACAAACGATGTGCAGGCAGATCCAGGAATCAATTTCAGGCACCCAGGAAACAACAAACAGAGATCCAGGAAAATTAGACAGGATACTCCAGGTATGGAATACAGCAGGATCCCAGATCAAAACCATGCAGAGGCAGGAATAAAGTCACTGTAGATCCAGGAATAAATTCCAAATACATCCACAAAAAGCAAACAGGTAGATCCACGAATAAACTCCTTGTAATCTCGGCTGTATCATCCAAATAGGTCCAGACAGTGTAGGCAGGTAGATCCAGGAAGAAAACCAAAGAAGCTCCAGGAAAAAACATTATTTCCACAAATCCAATCAGGATAGATCCACAAGCGGAAGGCATGCAGATCCAGGAATAATTTCAGGCATCCTGGAAACAACAAACGGAGCTCCAGGAAAATTAGGCAGGAATATCCAGGTATGGAATGCGGCTAGATCCCTGATCAAAACCAGGGAGAGGCAGGAATACATTCCATGTAGATCCAGGAATAAACTCCAAACACATCCTAAAAAACAATAAAATAACAATAAAATCCTTGTAATCTTGAGTGTATCATCCAGAGAAATACAGACGGTGTAGGTAGATAGATCCAGGAAGAAAACCAAAGAAGCTCCAGGAAAAAAATTATATCCATGAATCAAATCAGGATAGATCCACAAGGAGATTGTGGGCAGAGGCAGGAATAATTTCAGGCACCCAGGAAATAGCAAACGGAGCTCCAGGAGAATTAGGCAGGTATATCCAGGTACAAACTATAGCTACATCCCAGATCAAAACCAGGCACAGGCAGGCATAAATTCCATGTAGATAAAGGAATAAACTTCAAATATTTCCAAATAACAACAAGGTAGATCCAAGAATAAAATCCTTGTAATCTTGGCTTTATCATCCATATAACCAGACACTGTAGGCAGGTAGGTCCAGGAAGAAAACCCAGGAAACAGCAGGGAAATATTACATCCACAAACCGAATCAGGATAGATCTACAAGCGGAATGAAGGCAGATCCAGGAATAAATTACAGGCATCCAGGAAACAACAAACAGAGCTCCAGGAAAATTATGCAGAATAATCCAGGGATGGAATACGACTAGATCCCAGAATCAAAAGCAGGCAGAATAGGAATAAATTCCATGTAGAACCAGGAATAAACTCTAAAGACATCCACAAAAAAGCAACCAGGTACATCCACAAGTAAAATACTTGTTATCTCGGCTGTATCATACAAATAGGTCCAGACACTGTAGGCAGGTAGATCCATGAAGAAAACCAAAGAAGCTACAGGAAAAAAGTTATATCCACGAATTGAATCAGGATAGATCCACAAACGGAATGCAGGCAGATCCAGGAATAATTTCAGGAATCCAGGAAACAATACACAGAGCTCCAGGAAAAATTAGGCAGGATAATCCAGGTATGGAATACGGCTAGACCCCAGATCAAAACCAGGCAGAGGCAGGAATAAATTCCACGTAGATCCAGGAAAAATACCAAATATGGCCAAAAATAACAACTAGGTAGGATCCACGAATAAATTCCTTGTAAGCTCGGCTGAATGAGGCAGATAGATCCAGACACTGTAGGCATGTTGATCCAGGAGGAAATCAAGGAAATAGCAGGGAAAAATTAGATCCATGAATCGAATAAGGATAGATCTACAAGCAGAATGCAGGCAGATCCAGGAATCAATCTCAGACATCCAGGAAACAACAAAAGAGCTCCAGGAAAATTAGGCAGGATAATCCAGGTATGGAATATGGATAGATCACAGAATCAAAACCAGGCAGAAGCAGGAATAAATTCCATTTAGAACCAGGAATAAACTCTGAAGACATCCACAAAAAAAAAAAAAAAAAAAAAAAAAGCAAACAGGTAGATCCACGAATAAAATCCTTGTAATCTCGGCTGTATCATCCAAATAGCTCCAGACACTGTAGGCAGGTAGATCCATGAAGAAAACCCAGGAAACAGCAGGGAAATATTACATCCACAAACCGAATCAGGATAGATCTACAAGCAGAATGAAGGCAGATCCAGGAATAAATTACAGGCATCCAGGAAACAACGAAAGAGTTCCAAAAAAATTAAGCAGGATAATCCAGGTATGGAATACAGCCAGATTCCAGATCAAAACCACGCACAGGCAGGAATAAATTTCATGTAGATCCCAGAATAAACTCCAAATACATCCACAAAAATCAGCCAGGTACATCCACAAATAAAATACTTGTTATCTCGGCTGTATCTTCCAAATAGGTCCAGACACTGTAGGCAGGTAGATCCACGAAGGAAACAAAACAAGCTCCAGGAAAAAAAGAAATTACATCCACGAATCGAATCAGGATAGATCCACAAGCGGAATGCAGGCAGATCCAGGAATCAATTTCAGTTATCCAGGAAACGACAAACAGAGCTCCAGGAAAATTATGCAGAATAATCCAGGGATGGAATACGACTAGATCAGAGAATCAAAAGCAGGCAGAAGCAGGAATAAATTCCATGTAGAACCAGGAATAAACTCTAAAGACATCCACAAAAAAGCAACCAGGTACATCCACAAGTAAAATACTTATTATCTCGGCTGTATCATACAAATAGGTCCAGACACTGTAGGCAGGTAGATCCAGGAAGAAAACCAAGGAAGCTCTAGGAAAAAAAAAAATTACATCCACGAATCAAATCAGGATAGATCCACAAGCAGAATGCTGGCAGATCCAGAAATCAATCTCAGACATCCAGGAAACAACAAAAGAGCTCCAGGAAAATTAGGCAGGATAATCCAGGTATGGAATATGGATAGATCACAGAATCAAAACCAGGCAGAAGCAGGAATAAATTCCACGTAGATCTATGAATAAAATCCAAAAACATCCACAAAAAAAAAAAAAAAAAAAAACAGGTAGATCCACGAATAAAATCCTTGTAGTCTCGGCTGTATCATCCAAATAGACCCAGACAGTGTAGGCAGGTAGATCCATGAAGAAAACCAAAGAAGCTCCAGGAAAAAACATTATATCCACGAATTGAATCAGGATAGATCCACAAATGGAATGCAGGCAGATCCAGGAATAATTTCAGGCTTCCAGGGATCAATACACAGAGGCCCAGGAAAAATTTTGCAGGATAATCCAGGTATGGAATACAGCTAGATTCCAGAAGCAAAACCACGCAGAGGCAGGAATATATTCGACGTAGATACAGGAACAAAGTCCAAATGTTTCCAAAATAACAACCAGGTAGGATCCATGAATAAAATCCTTGTAGTTTTGAGTGTATCATCCAGGAAGATCCAGACGACGTAGGCAGTCAGACCGAGGAAGAAAACCAAGGAAACAGCAGGGAAATATTACATCCACGAATCGAATCAGGATGGATCCACAAACGATGTGCAGCCAGATCCAGGAATCAATTTCAGGCACCCAGGAAACAACAAACAGAGATCCAGGAAAATTAGACAGGATACTCCAGGTATGGAATACGGCAGGATCCCAGATCAAAACCATGCAGAGGCAGGAATAAAGTCACTGTAGATCCAGGAATAAATTCCAAATACATCCACAAAAAGCAAACAGGTAGATCCACGAATAAACTCCTTGTAATCTCGGCTGTATCATCCAAATAGGTCCAGACACTGTAGGCAGGTAGATCCATGAAGAAAACCAAAGAAGCTCCAGGAAAAAACATTATTTCCACAAATCCAATCAGGATAGATCCACAAGCGGAAGGCATGCAGATCCAGGAATAATTTCAGGCATCCTGGAAACAACAAACGGAGCTCCAGGAAAATTAGGCTGGAATATCCAGGTATGGAATGCGGCTAGATCCCAGATATAAACCAGGAAGAGGCAGGAATACATTCCATGTAGATCCAGGAATAAACTCCAAATACATCCACAAAAAACAGACAGGTACATCCACAAATAAAATACTTGTTATCTCGGCTGTATCTTCCAAATAGGTCCAGACACTGTAGGCAGGTAGATCCACGAAGAAAACGAAAGAAGCTCCAGGAAAAAAAAAAATTACATCGACGAATCGAATCAGGATAGATCCACAAGCGGAATGCAGACAGATCCAGGAATCAATTTCAGTTATCCAGGAAACAAGAAACAGAGCTCCAGGAAAATTATGCAGAATAATCCAGGGATGGAATATGACTAGATCCCAGAATCAAAAGCAGGCAGAAGCAGGAATAAATTCCATGTAGAACCAGGAATAAACTCTAAAGACATCCACAAAAAAGCAACCAGGTACATCCACAAGTAAAATACTTGTTATCTCGGCTGTATCATACAAATAGGTCCAGACACTGTAGGCAGGTAGATCCATGAAGAAAACCAAAGAAGCTACAGGAAAAAAGTTATATCCACGAATTGAATCAGGATAGATCCACAAACGGAATGCATTCAGATCCAGGAATCAATTTCAGGCACCCAGGAAACAACAAAAGAGCTCCAGGAAAATTAGACAGGATACTCCAGGTATGGAATATGGATAGATCACAGAATCAAAACCAGGTAGAAGCAGGAATAAATTCCACGTAGTTCTATGAATAAAATCCAAATACAGCCACAAAAAAAAAAAAAACAGGTAGATCCACGAATAAAATCCTTGTAATCTCGGCTGTATCATCCAAATAGACCCAGACAGTGTAGGCAGGTAGATCGAGGAAGGAAACCAAAGAAGCTCCAGGAAAAAAACATTATATCCACCAATCGAATCAGGATAAATCCACAAACGGAATGCAGGCAGATCCAGGAATAATTTCAGGCTTCCAGGGATCAATACACAGAGGCCCAGGAAAAATTTTGCAGGATAATCCAAGTATGGAATACAGCTAGATTCCAGAAGCAAAACCAGGAAGTGGCAGAAATATATTCGACGTAGATACAGGAACAAAGTCCAAATGTTTCCAAAATAACAACCAGGTAGGATCCACGAATAAAATCCTTGTAGTCTTGAGTGTATCATCCAGGTAGATCCAGACGACGTAGGCAGGCAGACCGAGGAAGAAAACCAAGGAAACAGCAGGGAAATATTACATCCACGAATCGAATCAGGATAGATCCACAAACGATGTGCAGGCAGATCCAGGAATCAATTTCAGGCACCCAGGAAACAACAAACAGAGATCCAGGAAAATTAGACAGGATACTCCAGGTATGGAATACAGCAGGATCCCAGATCAAAACCATGCAGAGGCAGGAATAAAGTCACTGTAGATCCAGGAATAAATTCCAAATACATCCACAAAAAGCAAACAGGTAGATCCACGAATAAACTCCTTGTAATCTCGGCTGTATCATCCAAATAGGTCCAGACAGTGTAGGCAGGTAGATCCAGGAAGAAAACCAAAGAAGCTCCAGGAAAAAACATTATTTCCACAAATCCAATCAGGATAGATCCACAAGCGGAAGGCATGCAGATCCAGGAATAATTTCAGGCATCCTGGAAACAACAAACGGAGCTCCAGGAAAATTAGGCAGGAATATCCAGGTATGGAATGCGGCTAGATCCCTGATCAAAACCAGGGAGAGGCAGGAATACATTCCATGTAGATCCAGGAATAAACTCCAAACACATCCTAAAAAACAATAAAATAACAATAAAATCCTTGTAATCTTGAGTGTATCATCCAGAGAAATACAGACGGTGTAGGTAGATAGATCCAGGATGAAAACCAAAGAAGCTCCAGGAAAAAAATTATATCCATGAATCAAATCAGGATAGATCCACAAGGAGATTGTGGGCAGAGGCAGGAATAATTTCAGGCACCCAGGAAATAGCAAACGGAGCTCCAGGAGAATTAGGCAGGTATATCCAGGTACAAACTATAGCTACATCCCAGATCAAAACCAGGCACAGGCAGGCATAAATTCCATGTAGATAAAGGAATAAACTTCAAATATTTCCAAATAACAACAAGGTAGATCCAAGAATAAAATCCTTGTAATCTTGGCTTTATCATCCATATAACCAGACACTGTAGGCAGGTAGGTCCAGGAAGAAAACCCAGGAAACAGCAGGGAAATATTACATCCACAAACCGAATCAGGATAGATCTACAAGCGGAATGAAGGCAGATCCAGGAATAAATTACAGGCATCCAGGAAACAACAAACAGAGCTCCAGGAAAATTATGCAGAATAATCCAGGGATGGAATACGACTAGATCCCAGAATCAAAAGCAGGCAGAAGCAGGAATAAATTCCATGTAGAACCAGGAATAAACTCTAAAGACATCCACAAAAAAGCAACCAGGTACATCCACAAGTAAAATACTTGTTATCTCGGCTGTATCATACAAATAGGTCCAGACACTGTAGGCAGGTAGATCCATGAAGAAAACCAAAGAAGCTACAGGAAAAAAGTTATATCCACGAATTGAATCAGGATAGATCCACAAACGGAATGCAGGCAGATCCAGGAATAATTTCAGGAATCCAGGAAACAATACACAGAGCTCCAGGAAAAATTAGGCAGGATAATCCAGGTATGGAATACGGCTAGACCCCAGATCAAAACCAGGCAGAGGCAGGAATAAATTCCACGTAGATCCAGGAAAAATACCAAATATGGCCAAAAATAACAACTAGGTAGGATCCACGAATAAATTCCTTGTAAGCTCGGCTGAATGAGGCAGATAGATCCAGACACTGTAGGCATGTTGATCCAGGAGGAAATCAAGGAAATAGCAGGGAAAAATTAGATCCATGAATCGAATAAGGATAGATCTACAAGCAGAATGCAGGCAGATCCAGGAATCAATCTCAGACATCCAGGAAACAACAAAAGAGCTCCAGGAAAATTAGGCAGGATAATCCAGGTATGGAATATGGATAGATCACAGAATCAAAACCAGGCAGAAGCAGGAATAAATTCCATTTAGAACCAGGAATAAACTCTGAAGACATCCACAAAAAAAAAAAAAAAAAAAAAAAAAGCAAACAGGTAGATCCACGAATAAAATCCTTGTAATCTCGGCTGTATCATCCAAATAGCTCCAGACACTGTAGGCAGGTAGATCCATGAAGAAAACCCAGGAAACAGCAGGGAAATATTACATCCACAAACCGAATCAGGATAGATCTACAAGCAGAATGAAGGCAGATCCAGGAATAAATTACAGGCATCCAGGAAACAACGAAAGAGTTCCAAAAAAATTAAGCAGGATAATCCAGGTATGGAATACAGCCAGATTCCAGATCAAAACCACGCACAGGCAGGAATAAATTTCATGTAGATCCCAGAATAAACTCCAAATACATCCACAAAAATCAGCCAGGTACATCCACAAATAAAATACTTGTTATCTCGGCTGTATCTTCCAAATAGGTCCAGACACTGTAGGCAGGTAGATCCACGAAGGAAACAAAACAAGCTCCAGGAAAAAAAGAAATTACATCCACGAATCGAATCAGGATAGATCCACAAGCGGAATGCAGGCAGATCCAGGAATCAATTTCAGTTATCCAGGAAACGACAAACAGAGCTCCAGGAAAATTATGCAGAATAATCCAGGGATGGAATACGACTAGATCAGAGAATCAAAAGCAGGCAGAAGCAGGAATAAATTCCATGTAGAACCAGGAATAAACTCTAAAGACATCCACAAAAAAGCAACCAGGTACATCCACAAGTAAAATACTTATTATCTCGGCTGTATCATACAAATAGGTCCAGACACTGTAGGCAGGTAGATCCAGGAAGAAAACCAAGGAAGCTCTAGGAAAAAAAAAAATTACATCCACGAATCAAATCAGGATAGATCCACAAGCAGAATGCTGGCAGATCCAGAAATCAATCTCAGACATCCAGGAAACAACAAAAGAGCTCCAGGAAAATTAGGCAGGATAATCCAGGTATGGAATATGGATAGATCACAGAATCAAAACCAGGCAGAAGCAGGAATAAATTCCACGTAGATCTATGAATAAAATCCAAAAACATCCACAAAAAAAAAAAAAAAAACAGGTAGATCCACGAATAAAATCCTTGTAGTCTCGGCTGTATCATCCAAATAGACCCAGACAGTGTAGGCAGGTAGATCCATGAAGAAAACCAAAGAAGCTCCAGGAAAAAACATTATATCCACGAATTGAATCAGGATAGATCCACAAATGGAATGCAGGCAGATCCAGGAATAATTTCAGGCTTCCAGGGATCAATACACAGAGGCCCAGGAAAAATTTTGCAGGATAATCCAGGTATGGAATACAGCTAGATTCCAGAAGCAAAACCACGCAGAGGCAGGAATATATTCGACGTAGATACAGGAACAAAGTCCAAATGTTTCCAAAATAACAACCAGGTAGGATCCATGAATAAAATCCTTGTAGTTTTGAGTGTATCATCCAGGAAGATCCAGACGACGTAGGCAGTCAGACCGAGGAAGAAAACCAAGGAAACAGTAGGGAAATATTACATCCACGAATCGAATCAGGATGGATCCACAAACGATGTGCAGCCAGATCCAGGAATCAATTTCAGGCACCCAGGAAACAACAAACAGAGATCCAGGAAAATTAGACAGGATACTCCAGGTATGGAATACGGCAGGATCCCAGATCAAAACCATGCAGAGGCAGGAATAAAGTCACTGTAGATCCAGGAATAAATTCCAAATACATCCACAAAAAGCAAACAGGTAGATCCACGAATAAACTCCTTGTAATCTCGGCTGTATCATCCAAATAGGTCCAGACACTGTAGGCAGGTAGATCCATGAAGAAAACCAAAGAAGCTCCAGGAAAAAACATTATTTCCACAAATCCAATCAGGATAGATCCACAAGCGGAAGGCATGCAGATCCAGGAATAATTTCAGGCATCCTGGAAACAACAAACGGAGCTCCAGGAAAATTAGGCTGGAATATCCAGGTATGGAATGCGGCTAGATCCCAGATATAAACCAGGAAGAGGCAGGAATACATTCCATGTAGATCCAGGAATAAACTCCAAATACATCCACAAAAAACAGACAGGTACATCCACAAATAAAATACTTGTTATCTCGGCTGTATCTTCCAAATAGGTCCAGACACTGTAGGCAGGTAGATCCACGAAGAAAACGAAAGAAGCTCCAGGAAAAAAAAAAATTACATCGACGAATCGAATCAGGATAGATCCACAAGCGGAATGCAGACAGATCCAGGAATCAATTTCAGTTATCCAGGAAACAAGAAACAGAGCTCCAGGAAAATTATGCAGAATAATCCAGGGATGGAATATGACTAGATCCCAGAATCAAAAGCAGGCAGAAGCAGGAATAAATTCCATGTAGAACCAGGAATAAACTCTAAAGACATCCACAAAAAAGCAACCAGGTACATCCACAAGTAAAATACTTGTTATCTCGGCTGTATCATACAAATAGGTCCAGACACTGTAGGCAGGTAGATCCATGAAGAAAACCAAAGAAGCTACAGGAAAAAAGTTATATCCACGAATTGAATCAGGATAGATCCACAAACGGAATGCATTCAGATCCAGGAATCAATTTCAGGCACCCAGGAAACAACAAAAGAGCTCCAGGAAAATTAGACAGGATACTCCAGGTATGGAATATGGATAGATCACAGAATCAAAACCAGGCAGAAGCAGGAATAAATTCCACGTAGTTCTATGAATAAAATCCAAATACAGCCACAAAAAAAAAAAAAAACAGGTAGATCCACGAATAAAATCCTTGTAATCTCGGCTGTATCATCCAAATAGACCCAGACAGTGTAGGCAGGTAGATCGAGGAAGGAAACCAAAGAAGCTCCAGGAAAAAAACATTATATCCACCAATCGAATCAGGATAAATCCACAAACGGAATGCAGGCAGATCCAGGAATAATTTCAGGCTTCCAGGGATCAATACACAGAGGCCCAGGAAAAATTTTGCAGGATAATCCAAGTATGGAATACAGCTAGATTCCAGAAGCAAAACCAGGAAGTGGCAGAAATATATTCGACGTAGATACAGGAACAAAGTCCAAATGTTTCCAAAATAACAACCAGGTAGGATCCACGAATAAAATCCTTGTAGTCTTGAGTGTATCATCCAGGTAGATCCAGACGACGTAGGCAGGCAGACCGAGGAAGAAAACCAAGGAAACAGCAGGGAAATATTACATCCACGAATCGAATCAGGATAGATCCACAAACGATGTGCAGGCAGATCCAGGAATCAATTTCAGGCACCCAGGAAACAACAAACAGAGATCCAGGAAAATTAGACAGGATACTCCAGGTATGGAATACAGCAGGATCCCAGATCAAAACCATGCAGAGGCAGGAATAAAGTCACTGTAGATCCAGGAATAAATTCCAAATACATCCACAAAAAGCAAACAGGTAGATCCACGAATAAACTCCTTGTAATCTCGGCTGTATCATCCAAATAGGTCCAGACAGTGTAGGCAGGTAGATCCAGGAAGAAAACCAAAGAAGCTCCAGGAAAAAACATTATTTCCACAAATCCAATCAGGATAGATCCACAAGCGGAAGGCATGCAGATCCAGGAATAATTTCAGGCATCCTGGAAACAACAAACGGAGCTCCAGGAAAATTAGGCAGGAATATCCAGGTATGGAATGCGGCTAGATCCCTGATCAAAACCAGGGAGAGGCAGGAATACATTCCATGTAGATCCAGGAATAAACTCCAAACACATCCTAAAAAACAATAAAATAACAATAAAATCCTTGTAATCTTGAGTGTATCATCCAGAGAAATACAGACGGTGTAGGTAGATAGATCCAGGAAGAAAACCAAAGAAGCTCCAGGAAAAAAATTATATCCATGAATCAAATCAGGATAGATCCACAAGGAGATTGTGGGCAGAGGCAGGAATAATTTCAGGCACCCAGGAAATAGCAAACGGAGCTCCAGGAGAATTAGGCAGGTATATCCAGGTACAAACTATAGCTACATCCCAGATCAAAACCAGGCACAGGCAGGCATAAATTCCATGTAGATAAAGGAATAAACTTCAAATATTTCCAAATAACAACAAGGTAGATCCAAGAATAAAATCCTTGTAATCTTGGCTTTATCATCCATATAACCAGACACTGTAGGCTGGTAGGTCCAGGAAGAAAACCCAGGAAACAGCAGGGAAATATTACATCCACAAACCGAATCAGGATAGATCTACAAGCGGAATGAAGGCAGATCCAGGAATAAATTACAGGCATCCAGGAAACAACAAACAGAGCTCCAGGAAAATTATGCAGAATAATCCAGGGATGGAATACGACTAGATCCCAGAATCAAAAGCAGGCAGAAGCAGGAATAAATTCCATGTAGAACCAGGAATAAACTCTAAAGACATCCACAAAAAAGCAACCAGGTACATCCACAAGTAAAATACTTGTTATCTCGGCTGTATCATACAAATAGGTCCAGACACTGTAGGCAGGTAGATCCATGAAGAAAACCAAAGAAGCTACAGGAAAAAAGTTATATCCACGAATTGAATCAGGATAGATCCACAAACGGAATGCAGGCAGATCCAGGAATAATTTCAGGAATCCAGGAAACAATACACAGAGCTCCAGGAAAAATTAGGCAGGATAATCCAGGTATGGAATACGGCTAGACCCCAGATCAAAACCAGGCAGAGGCAGGAATAAATTCCACGTAGATCCAGGAAAAATACCAAATATGGCCAAAAATAACAACTAGGTAGGATCCACGAATAAATTCCTTGTAAGCTCGGCTGAATGAGGCAGATAGATCCAGACACTGTAGGCATGTTGATCCAGGAGGAAATCAAGGAAATAGCAGGGAAAAATTAGATCCATGAATCGAATAAGGATAGATCTACAAGCAGAATGCAGGCAGATCCAGGAATCAATCTCAGACATCCAGGAAACAACAAAAGAGCTCCAGGAAAATTAGGCAGGATAATCCAGGTATGGAATATGGATAGATCACAGAATCAAAACCAGGCAGAAGCAGGAATAAATTCCATTTAGAACCAGGAATAAACTCTGAAGACATCCACAAAAAAAAAAAAAAAAGCAAACAGGTAGATCCACGAATAAAATCCTTGTAATCTCGGCTGTATCATCCAAATAGCTCCAGACACTGTAGGCAGGTAGATCCATGAAGAAAACCCAGGAAACAGCAGGGAAATATTACATCCACAAACCGAATCAGGATAGATCTACAAGCAGAATGAAGGCAGATCCAGGAATAAATTACAGGCATCCAGGAAACAACGAAAGAGTTCCAAAAAAATTAAGCAGGATAATCCAGGTATGGAATACAGCCAGATTCCAGATCAAAACCACGCACAGGCAGGAATAAATTTCATGTAGATCCCAGAATAAACTCCAAATACATCCACAAAAATCAGCCAGGTACATCCACAAATAAAATACTTGTTATCTCGGCTGTATCTTCCAAATAGGTCCAGACACTGTAGGCAGGTAGATCCACGAAGGAAACAAAACAAGCTCCAGGAAAAAAAGAAATTACATCCACGAATCGAATCAGGATAGATCCACAAGCGGAATGCAGGCAGATCCAGGAATCAATTTCAGTTATCCAGGAAACGACAAACAGAGCTCCAGGAAAATTATGCAGAATAATCCAGGGATGGAATACGACTAGATCAGAGAATCAAAAGCAGGCAGAAGCAGGAATAAATTCCATGTAGAACCAGGAATAAACTCTAAAGACATCCACAAAAAAGCAACCAGGTACATCCACAAGTAAAATACTTATTATCTCGGCTGTATCATACAAATAGGTCCAGACACTGTAGGCAGGTAGATCCAGGAAGAAAACCAAGGAAGCTCTAGGAAAAAAAAAAATTACATCCACGAATCAAATCAGGATAGATCCACAAGCAGAATGCTGGCAGATCCAGAAATCAATCTCAGACATCCAGGAAACAACAAAAGAGCTCCAGGAAAATTAGGCAGGATAATCCAGGTATGGAATATGGATAGATCACAGAATCAAAACCAGGCAGAAGCAGGAATAAATTCCACGTAGATCTATGAATAAAATCCAAATACATCCACAAAAAAAAAAAAAAAAAACAGGTAGATCCACGAATAAAATCCTTGTAGTCTCGGCTGTATCATCCAAATAGACCCAGACAGTGTAGGCAGGTAGATCCATGAAGAAAACCAAAGAAGCTCCAGGAAAAAACATTATATCCACGAATTGAATCAGGATAGATCCACAAATGGAATGCAGGCAGATCCAGGAATAATTTCAGGCTTCCAGGGATCAATACACAGAGGCCCAGGAAAAATTTTGCAGGATAATCCAGGTATGGAATACAGCTAGATTCCAGAAGCAAAACCACGCAGAGGCAGGAATATATTCGACGTAGATACAGGAACAAAGTCCAAATGTTTCCAAAATAACAACCAGGTAGGATCCATGAATAAAATCCTTGTAGTTTTGAGTGTATCATCCAGGAAGATCCAGACGACGTAGGCAGTCAGACCGAGGAAGAAAACCAAGGAAACAGTAGGGAAATATTACATCCACGAATCGAATCAGGATGGATCCACAAACGATGTGCAGCCAGATCCAGGAATCAATTTCAGGCACCCAGGAAACAACAAACAGAGATCCAGGAAAATTAGACAGGATACTCCAGGTATGGAATACGGCAGGATCCCAGATCAAAACCATGCAGAGGCAGGAATAAAGTCACTGTAGATCCAGGAATAAATTCCAAATACATCCACAAAAAGCAAACAGGTAGATCCACGAATAAACTCCTTGTAATCTCGGCTGTATCATCCAAATAGGTCCAGACACTGTAGGCAGGTAGATCCATGAAGAAAACCAAAGAAGCTCCAGGAAAAAACATTATTTCCACAATCCAATCAGGATAGATCCACAAGCGGAAGGCATGCAGATCCAGGAATAATTTCAGGCATCCTGGAAACAACAAACGGAGCTCCAGGAAAATTAGGCTGGAATATCCAGGTATGGAATGCGGCTAGATCCCAGATATAAACCAGGAAGAGGCAGGAATACATTCCATGTAGATCCAGGAATAAACTCCAAACACATCCTAAAAAACAATAAAATAACAATAAAATCCTTGTAATCTTGAGTGTATCATCCAGAGAAATACAGACGGTGTAGGTAGATAGATCCAGGAAGAAAACCAAAGAAGCTCCAGGAAAAAAAAGTATATCCATGAATCAAATCAGGATAGATCCACAAGGAGATTGTGGCAGAGGCAGGTATGATTTCAGGCACCCAGGAAATAGCAAATGCAGCTCCAGGAGAATTAGGCAGGATAATCCAGGTACAAACTATAGCTACATCCCAGATCAAAACCAGGCACAGGCAGGCATAAATTCCATGTAGATAAAGGAATAAACTCCAAATATTTCCAAATAACAACAAGGTAGATCCAAGAATAAAATCCTTGTTATCTTGGCTTTATCATCCATATAACCAGACACTCTAGGCAGGTAGATCCAGGAAGAAAACCCTGGAAACAGCAGGGAAATATTACATCCACAAACCGAATCAGGATAGATCTACAAGCGGAATGAAGGCAGATCCAGGAATAAATTACAGGCATCCAGGAAACAACAAAAGAGTTCCAGAAAAATTAAGCAGGATAATCCAGGTATGGAATACAGCCAGATTCCAGATCAAAACCACGCACAGGCAGGAATAAATTTCATGTAGATCCCAGAATAAACTCCAAATACATCCACAAAAAACAGCCAGGTACATCCACAAATAAAATACTTGTTATCTCGGCTGTATCTTCCAAATAGGTCCAGACACTGTAGGCAGGTAGATCCAGGAAGAAAACGAAACAAGCTCCAGGAAAAAAAAAAAATATATCCACGAATCGAATCAGGATAGATCCACAAGCGGAATGCAGGCAGATCCAGGAATCAATTTCAGTTATCCAGGAAACAAGAAACAGAGCTGCAGGAAAATTATGCAGAATAATCCAGGGATGGAATACGACTAGATCCCAGAATCAAAATCAGGCAGAAGCAGGAATAAATTCCATGTAGAACCAGGAATAAACTCTAAAGACATCCACAAAAAAGCAACCAGGTACATCCACAAGTAAAATACTTATTATCTCGGCTGTATCATACAAATAGGTCCAGACACTGTAGGCAGGTAGATCCAGGAAGAAAACCAAGGAAGCTCCAGGAAAAAAAAAAATTACATCCACGAATCAAATCAGGATAGATCCACAAGCAGAATGCTGGCAGATCCAGAAATCAATCTCAGACATCCAGGAAACAACAAAAGAGCTCCAGGAAAATTAGGCAGGATAATCCAGGTATGGAATATGGATAGATCACAGAATCAAAACCAGGCAGAAGCAGGAATAAATTCCACGTAGATCTATGAATAAAATCCAAAAACATCCACAAAAAAAAAAAAAAACCAGGTAGATCCACGAATAAAATCCTTGTAGTCTCGGCTGTATCATCCAAATAGACCCAGACAGTGTAGGCAGGTAGATCCATGAAGAAAACCAAAGAAGCTCCAGGAAAAAACATTATATCCACCAATCGAATCAGGATAAATCCACAAATGGAATGCAGGCAGATCCAGGAATAATTTCAGGCTTCCAGGGATCAATACACAGAGGCCCAGGAAAAATTTTGCAGGATAATCCAGGTATGGAATACAGCTAGATTCCAGAAGCAAAACCAGGCAGAGGCAGGAATATATTCGACGTAGATACAGGAACAAAGTCCAAATGTTTCCAAAATAACAACCAGGTAGGATCCATGAATAAAATCCTTGTAGTCTTGAGTGTATCATCCAGGAAGATCCAGACGACGTAGGCAGTCAGACCGAGGAAGAAAACCAAGGAAACAGCAGGGAAATATTACATCCACGAATCGAATCAGGATGGATCCACAAACGATGTGCAGGCAGATCCAGGAATCAATTTCAGGCACCCAGGAAACAACAAACAGAGATCCAGGAAAATTAGACAGGATACTCCAGGTATGGAATACGGCAGGATCCCAGATCAAAACCATGCAGAGGCAGGAATAAAGTCACTGTAGATCCAGGAATAAATTCCAAATACATCCACAAAAAGCAAACAGGTAGATCCACGAATAAAATCTTTGTAATCTCGGCTGTATCATCCAAATAGGTACAGACACTGTAGGCAGGTAGATCCATGAAGAAAACCAAAGAAGCTACAGGAAAAAACATTATTTCCACAAATCCAATCAGGATAGATCCACAAGCGGAAGGCATGCAGATCCAGGAATAATTTCAGGCATCCTGGAAACAACAAACGGAGCTCCAGGAAAATTAGGCTGGAATATCCAGGTATGGAATGCGGCTAGATCCCAGATGAAAACCAGGAAGAGGCAGGAATACATTCCATGTAGATCCAGGAATAAACTCCAAACACATCCTAAAAAACAATAAAATAACAATAAAATCCTTGTAATCTTGAGTGTATCATCCAGAGAAATACAGACGGTGTAGGTAGATAGATCCAGGAAGAAAACCAAAGAAGCTCCAGGAAAAAAAAGTATATCCATGAATCAAATCAGGATAGATCCACAAGGAGATTGTGGCAGAGGCAGGTATGATTTCAGGCACCCAGGAAATAGCAAATGCAGCTCCAGGAGAATTAGGCAGGATAATCCAGGTACAAACTATAGCTACATCCCAGATCAAAACCAGGCACAGGCAGGCATAAATTCCATGTAGATAAAGGAATAAACTCCAAATATTTCCAAATAACAACAAGGTAGATCCAAGAATAAAATCCTTGTTATCTTGGCTTTATCATCCATATAACCAGACACTCTAGGCAGGTAGATCCAGGAAGAAAACCCAGGAAACAGCAGGGAAATATTACATCCACAAACCGAATCAGGATAGATCTACAAGCGGAATGAAGGCAGATCCAGGAATAAATTACAGGCATCCAGGAAACAACAAAAGAGTTCCAGAAAAATTAAGCAGGATAATCCAGGTATGGAATACAGCCAGATTCCAGATCAAAACCACGCACAGGCAGGAATAAATTCCATGTAGATCCCAGAATAAACTCCAAATACATCCACAAAAAACAGACAGGTACATCCACAAATAAAATACTTGTTATCTCGGCTGTATCTTCCAAATAGGTCCAGACACTGTAGGCAGGTAGATCCAGGAAGAAAACGAAACAAGCTCCAGGAAAAAAAAAAAAATACATCCACGAATCGAATCAGGATAGATCCACAAGCGGAATGCAGGCAGATCCAGGAATCAATTTCAGGCATCCAGGAAACAACAAACAGAGCTCCAGGAAAATTATGCAGAATAATCCAGGGATGGAATACGACTAGATCCCAGAATCAAAAGCAGGCAGAGGCAGGAATAAATTCCACGTAGATCCAGGAAAAAATACCAAATACGGCCAAACATAACAACTAGGTAGCATCCACGAATAAAGTCCTTGTAAGCTCGGCTGAATGAGGCAGATAGATCCAGACACTGTAGGCATGTTGATCCAGGAGGAAATCAAGGAAATAGCAGGGAAAAATTAGATCCACGAATCAAATCAGGATAGATCCACAAGCAGAATGCAGGCAGATCCAGGAATCAATCTCAGACATCCAGGAAACAACAAAAGAGCTCCAGGAAAATTAGGCAGGATAATCCAGGTATGGAATATGGATAGATCACAGAATCAAAACCAGGCAGAAGCAGGAATAAATTCCACGTAGATCTATGAATAAAATCCAAATACATCCACAAAAAAAAAAAAAAAAAACCAGGTAGATCCACGAATAAAATCTTTGTAATCTCGGCTGTATCATCCAAATAGACCCAGACAGTGTAGGCAGGTAGATCGAGGAAGGAAACCAAAGAAGCTCCAGGAAAAAAACATTATATCCATCAATCGAATCAGGATAAATCCACAAACGGAATGCAGGCAGATCCAGGAATAATTTCAGGCTTCCAGGGATCAATACACAGAGGCCCAGGAAAAATTTTGCAGGATAATTCAAGTATGGAATACAGCTAGATTCCAGAAGCAAAACCAGGAAGTGGCAGGAATATATTCGACGTAGATACAGGAACAAAGTCCAAATGTTTCCAAAATAACAACCAGGTAGGATCCATGAATAAAATCCTTGTAGTCTTGAGTGTATCATCCAGGTAGATCCAGACGACGTAGGCAGGCAGACCGAGGAAGAAAACCAAGGAAACAGCAGGGAAATATTACATCCACGAATCGAATCAGGATAGATCCACAAACGATGTGCAGGCAGATCCAGGAATCAATTTCAGGCACCCAGGAAACAACAAACAGAGATCCAGGAAAATTAGACAGGATACTCCAGGTATGGAATACAGCAGGATCCCAGATCAAAACCATGCAGAGGCAGGAATAAAGTCACTGTAGATCCAGGAATAAATTCCAAATACATCCACAAAAAGCAAACAGGTAGATCCACGAATAAAATCTTTGTAATCTCGGCTGTATCATCCAAATAGGTCCAGACACTGTAGGCAGGTAGATGCATGAAGAAAACCAAAGAAGCTCCAGGAAAAAACATTATTTCCACAAATCCAATCAGGATAGATCCACAAGCGGAAGGCATGCAGATCCAGGAATAATTTCAGGCATCCTGGAAACAACAAACGGAGCTCCAGGAAATTAGGCAGGAATATCCAGGTATGGAATGCGGCTAGATCCCAGATCAAAACCAGGGAGAGGCAGGAATACATTCCATGTAGATCCAGGAATAAACTCCAAACACATCCTAAAAAACAATAAAATAACAATAAAATCCTTGTAATCTTGAGTGTATCATCCAGAGAAATACAGACGGTGTAGGTAGATAGATCCAGGAAGAAAACCAAAGAAGCTCCAGGAAAAAAATTATATCCATGAATCAAATCAGGATAGATGCACAAGGAGATTGTGGGCAGAGGCAGGAATAATTTCAGGCACCCAGGAAACAGCAAACGGAGCTCCAGGAGAATTAGGCAGGTATATCCAGGTACAAACTATAGCTACATCCCAGATCAAAACCAGGCACAGGCAGGCATAAATTCCATGTAGATAAAGGAATAAACTCCAAATATTTCCAAATAACAACAAGGTAGATCCAAGAATAAAATCTTTGTTATCTTGGCTTTATCATCCATATAACCAGACACTCTAGGCAGGTAGATCCAGGAAGAAAACTCAGGAAACAGCAGGGAAATATTACATCCACAAACCGAATCAGGATAGATCTACAAGCGGAATGAAGGCAGATCCAGGAATAAATTACAGGCATCCAGGAAACAACAAAAGAGTTCCAGAAAAATTAAGCAGGATAATCCAGGTATGGAATACAGCCAGATTCCAGATCAAAACCACGCACAGGCAGGAATAAATTTCATGTAGATCCCAGAATAAACTCCAAATACATCCACAAAAAACAGCCAGGTACATCCACAAATAAAATACTTGTTATCTCGGCTGTATCTTCCAAATAGGTCCAGACACTGTAGGCAGGTAGATCCATGAAGAAAACCAAAGAAGCTACAGGAAAAAAGTTATATCCACGAATTGAATCAGGATAGATCCACAAGCGGAATGCAGACAGATCCAGGAATCAATTTCAGGCATCCAGGAAACAACAAACAGAGCTCCAGGAAAATTATGCAGAATAATCCAGGGATGGAATACGACTAGATCCCAGAATCAAAACCAGGCAGAGGCAGGAATAAATTCCATGTAGAACCAGGAATAAACTCTAAAGACATCCACAAAAAAGCAACCAGGTACATCCACAAGTAAAATACTTGTTATCTCGGCTGTATCATACAAATAGGTCCAGACACTGTAGGCAGGTAGATCCATGAAGAAAACCAAAGAAGCTACAGGAAAAAAGTTATATCCACGAATTGAATCAGGATAGATCCACAAACGGAATGCAGGCAGATCCAGGAATCAATTTCAGGCACCCAGGAAACAACAAACAGATCTCCAGGAAAATTAGGCAGGATACTCCAGGTATGGAATACGGCAGGATCCCAGATCAAAACCATGCAGAGGCAGGAATAAATTCCACGTAGATCCATGAATAAATTCCAAATACATCCACAAAAAGCAACCAGGTACATCCACAAGTGAAATACTTGTTATTTCGGCTGTATCATACAAATAGGTCCAGACACTGTAGGCAGGTAGATCCATGAAGAAAACCAAAGAAGCTACAGGAAAAAAGTTATATCCACGAATTGAATCAGGATGGATCCACAAACGGAATGCAGGCAGATCGAGGAATAATTTCAGGCATCCAGGAAACAATACACAGAGCTCCAGCAATAATTAGGCAGGATAATCCAGGTATGGAATACGGCTAGACCCCAGATCAAAACCAGGCAGAGGCAGGAATAAATTCCACGTAGATCCAGGAAAAAATACCAAATACGGCCAAATATAACAACTAGGTAGCATCCACGAATAAAGTCCTTGTAAGCTCGGCTGAATGAGGCAGATAGATCCAGACACTGTAGGCATGTTGATCCAGGAGGAAATCAAGGAAATAGCAGGGAAAAATTAGATCCACGAATCAAATCAGGATAGATCCACAAGCAGAATGCAGGCAGATCCAGGAATCAATCTCAGACATCCAGGAAACAACAAAAGAGCTCCAGGAAAATTAGGCAGGATAATCCAGGTATGGAATATGGATAGATCACAGAATCAAAACCAGGCAGAAGCAGGAATAAATTCCACGTAGATCTATGAATAAAATCCAAATACATCCACAAAAAAAAAAAAAAAAAACAGGTAGATCCACGAATAAAATCTTTGTAATCTCGGCTGTATCATCCAAATAGACCCAGACAGTGTAGGCAGGTAGATCGAGGAAGGAAACCAAAGAAGCTCCAGGAAAAAACATTATATCCACCAATCGAATCAGGATAAATCCACAAACGGAATGCAGGCAGATCCAGGAATAATTTCAGGCTTCCAGGGATCAATACACAGAGGCCCAGGAAAAATTTTGCAGGATAATTCAAGTATGGAATACAGCTAGATTCCAGAAGCAAAACCACGCAGAGGCAGGAATATATTCGACGTAGATACAGGAACAAAGTCCAAATGTTTCCAAAATAACAACCAGGTAGGATCCACGAATAAAATCCTTGTAGTCTTGAGTGTATCATCCCGGTAGATCCAGACGACGTAGGCAGGCAGACCGAGGAAGAAAACCAAGGAAACAGCAGGGAAATATTACATCCACGAATCGAATCAGGATAGATCCACAAACGATGTGCAGGCAGATCCAGGAATCAATTTCAGGCACCCAGGAAACAACAAACAGAGATCCAGGAAAATTAGACAGGATACTCCAGGTATGGAATACAGCAGGATCCCAGATCAAAACCATGCAGATGCAGGAATAAAGTCACTGTAGATCCAGGAATAAATTCCAAATACATCCACAAAAAGCAAACAGGTAGATCCACGAATAAAATCTTTGTAATCTCGGCTGTATCATCCAAATAGGTCCAGACACTGTAGGCAGGTAGATCCATGAAGAAAACCAAAGAAGCTCCAGGAAAAAACATTATTTCCGCAAATCCAATCAGGATAGATCCACAAGCGGAAGGCATGCAGATCCAGGAATAATTTCAGGCATCCTGGAAACAACAAACGGAGCTCCAGGAAAATTAGGCTGGAATTTCCAGGTATGGAATGCGGCTAGATCCCAGATCAAAACCAGGAAGAGGCAGGAATACATTCCATGTAGATCCAGGAATAAACTCCAAACACATCCTAAAAAACAATAAAATAACAATAAAATCCTTGTAATCTTGAGTGTATCATCCAGAGAAATACAGACGGTGTAGGTAGATAGATCCAGGAAGAAAACCAAAGAAGCTCCAGGAAAAAAAATTATATCCACGAATCCAATCAGGATAGATCCACAAGGAGATTGTGGGCAGAGGCAGGAATAATTTCAGGCACCCAGGAAACAGCAAACGGAGCTCCAGGAGAATTAGGCAGGTATATCCAGGTACAAACTGTAGCTACATCCCAGATCAAAACCACGCACAGGCAGGCATAAATTCCATGTAGATAAAGGAATAAACTCCAAATATTTCCAAATAACAACAAGGTAGATGCAAGAATAAAATCTTTGTTATCTTGGCTTTATCATCCATATAACGCTTTATCATCCATATAACCAGACACTCTAGGCAGGCAGATCCAGGAAGAAAACTCAGGAAACAGCAGGGAAATATTACATCCACAAACCGAATCAGGATAGATCTACAAGCGGAATGAAGGCAGATCCAGGAATAAATTACAGGCATCCAGGAAACAACAAAAGAGTTCCAGAAAAATTAAGCAGGATAATCCAGGTATGGAATACAGCCAGATTCCAGATCAAAACCACGCACAGGCAGGAATAAATTTCATGTAGATCCCAGAATAAACTCCAAATACATCCACAAAAAACAGCCAGGTACATCCATAAATAAAATACTTGTTATCTCGGCTGTATCTTCGTAATAGGTCCAGACACTGTAGGCAGGTAGATCCACGAAGAAAACGAAAGAAGCTCCAGGAAAAAAAAAAATTACATCCACGAATCGAATCAGGATAGATCCACAAACGGAATGCAGGCAGATCCAGGAATCAATTTCAGGCATCCAGGAAACAACAAACAGAGCTCCAGGAAAATTATGCAGAATAATCCAGGGATGGAATACGACTAGATCCCTGAATCAAAAGCAGGCAGAAGCAGGAATAAATTCCATGTAGAACCAGGAATAAACTCTAAAGACATCCACAAAAAAGCAACCAGGTACATCCACAAGTAAAATACTTGTTATCTCGGCTGTATCATACAAATAGGTCCAGACACTGTAGGCAGGTAGATCCATGAAGAAAACCAAAGAAGCTCCAGGAAAAAAGTTATATCCACGAATTGAATCAGGATAGATCCACAAACGGAATGCAGGCAGATCCAGGAATCAATTTCAGGCATCCAGGAAACAACAAACAGAGCTCCAGGAAAATTATGCAGAATAATCCAGGGATGGAATACGACTAGATCCCAGAATCAAAACCAGGCAGAGGCAGGAATAAATTCCATGTAGAACCAGGAATAAACTCTAAAGACATCCACAAAAAAGCAACCAGGTACATCCACAAGTAAAATACTTGTTATCTCGGCTGTATCATACAAATAGGTCCAGACACTGTAGGCAGTTAGATCCATGAAGAAAACCAAAGAAGCTACAGGAAAAAAGTTATATCCACGAATTGAATCAGGATGGATCCACAAACGGAATGAAGGCAGATCCAGGAATAATTTCAGGCATCCAGGAAACAATACACAGAGCTCCAGCAATAATTAGGCAGGATAATCCAGGTATGGAATACGGCTAGACCCCAGATCAAAACCAGGCAGAGGCAGGAATAAATTCCACGTAGATCCAGGAAAAAATACCAAATACGGCCAAATATAACAACTAGGTAGCATCCACGAATAAAGTCCTTGTAAGCTCGGCTGAATGAGGCAGATAGATCCAGACACTGTAGGCATGTTGATCCAGGAGGAAATCAAGGAAATAGCAGGGAAAAATTAGATCCACGAATCAAATCAGGATAGATCCACAAGCAGAATGCAGGCAGATCCAGGAATCAATCTCAGACATCCAGGAAACAACAAAAGAGCTCCAGGAAAATTAGGCAGGATAATCCAGGTATGGAATATGGATAGATCACAGAATCAAAACCAGGCAGAAGCAGGAATAAATTCCACGTAGATCTATGAATAAAATCCAAATACATCCACAAAAAAAAAAAAAAACCAGGTAGATCCACGAATAAAATCTTTGTAATCTCGGCTGTATCATCCAAATAGACCCAGACAGTGTAGGCAGGTAGATCAAGGAAGGAAACTAAAGAAGCTCCAGGAAAAAAACATTATATCCACCAATCGAATCAGGATAAATCCACAAACGGAATACAGGCAGATCCAGGAATAATTTCAGGCTTCCAGGGATCAATACACAGAGGCCCAGGAAAAATTTTGCAGGATAATCCAAGTATGGAATACAGCTAGATTCCAGAAGCAAAACCAAGAAGTGGCAGGAATATATTCGACGTAGATACAGGAACAAAGTCCAAATGTTTCCAAAATAACAACCAGGTAGGATCCATGAATAAAATCCTTGTAGTCTTGAGTGTATCATCCAGGTAGATCCAGACGACGTAGGCAGGCAGACCGAGGAAGAAAACCAAGGAAACAGCAGAGAAATATTACATCCACGAATCGAATCAGGATAGATCCACAAACGATGTGCAGGCAGATCCAGGAATCAATTTCAGGCACCCAGGAAACAACAAACAGAGATCCAGGAAAATTAGACAGGATACTCCAGGTATGGAATACAGCAGGATCCCAGATCAAAACCATGCAGAGGCAGGAATAAAGTCACTGTAGATCCAGGAATAAATTCCAAATACATCCACAAAAAGCAAACAGGTAGATCCACGAATAAAATCTTTGTAATCTCGGCTGTATCATCCAAATAGGTCCAGACACTGTAGGCAGGTAGATGCATGAAGAAAACCAAAGAAGCTCCAGGAAAAAACATTATTTCCACAAATCCAATCAGGATAGATCCACAAGCGGAAGGCATGCAGATCCAGGAATAATTTCAGGCATCCTGGAAACAACAAACGGAGCTCCAGGAAAATTAGGCAGGAATATCCAGGTATGGAATGCGGCTAGATCCCAGATCAAAACCAGGGAGAGGCAGGAATACATTCCATGTAGATCCAGGAATAAACTCCAAACACATCCTAAAAAACAATAAAATAACAATAAAATCCTTGTAATCTTGAGTGTATCATCCAGAGAAATACAGACGGTGTAGGTAGATAGATCCAGGAAGAAAACCAAAGAAGCTCCAGGAAAAAAAATTATATCCACGAATCCAATCAGGATAGATACACAAGGAGATTGTGGGCAGAGGCAGGAATAATTTCAGGCACCCAGGAAACAGCAAACGGAGCTCCAGGAGAATTAGGCAGGTATATCCAGGTACAAACTGTAGCTACATCCCAGATCAAAACCAGGCACAGGCAGGCATAAATTCCATGTAGATAAAGGAATAAACTCCAAATATTTCCAAATAACAACAAGGTAGATCCAAGAATAAAATCTTTGTTATCTTGGCTTTATCATCCATATAACCAGACACTCTAGGCAGGTAGATCCAGGAAGAAAACCCAGGAAACAGCAGGGAAATATTACATCCACAAACCGAATCAGGATAGATCTACAAGCGGAATGAAGGCAGATCCAGGAATAAATTACAGGCATCCAGGAAACAACAAAAAAGTTCCAGAAAAATTAAGCAGGATAATCCAGGTATGGAATACAGCCAGATTCCAGATCAAAACCACGCACAGGCAGGAATAAATTTCATGTAGATCCCAGAATAAACTCCAAATACATCCACAAAAAACAGCCAGGTACATCCATAAATAAAATACTTGTTATCTCGGCTGTATCTTCCAAATAGGTCTAGACACTGTAGGCAGGTAGATCCACGAAGAAAACGAAAGAAGCTCCAGGAAAAAAAAAAATTACATCCACGAATCGAATCAGGATAGATCCACAAACGGAATGCAGGCAGATCCAGGAATCAATTTCAGGCATCCAGGAAACAACAAACAGAGCTCCAGGAAAATTATGCAGAATAATCCAGGGATGGAATACGACTAGATCCCAGAATCAAAAGCAGGCAGAAGGAGGAATAAATTCCATGTAGAACCAGGAATAAACTCTAAAGACATCCACAAAAAAGCAACCAGGTACATCCACAAGTAAAATACTTGTTATCTCGGCTGTATCATACAAATAGGTCCAGACACTGTAGGCAGTTAGATCCATGAAGAAAACCAAAGAAGCTACAGGAAAAAAGTTATATCCACGAATTGAATCAGGATAGATCCACAAACGGAAGGCATGCAGATCCAGGAATCAATTTCAGGCACCCAGGAAACAACAAACAGAGATCCAGGAAAATTAGGCAGGAATATCCAGGTATGGAATGCGGCTAGATCCCAGATCAAAACCAGGAAGAGGCAGGAATACATTCCATGTAGATCCAGGAATAAACTCCAAACACATCCTAAAAAACAATAAAATAACAATAAAATCCTTGTAATCTTGAGTGTATCATCCAGAGAAATACAGACGGTGTAGGTAGATAGATCCAGGAAGAAAACCAAAGAAGCTCCAGGAAAAAAAATTATATCCACGAATCCAATCAGGATAGATCCACAAGGAGATTGTGGGCAGAGGCAGGAATAATTTCAGGCACCCAGGAAACAGCAAACGGAGCTCCAGGAGAATTAGGCAGGTATATCCAGGTACAAACTGTAGCTACATCCCAGATCAAAACCACGCACAGGCAGGCATAAATTCCATGTAGATAAAGGAATAAACTCCAAATATTTCCAAATAACAACAAGGTAGATGCAAGAATAAAATCTTTGTTATCTTGGCTTTATCATCCATATAACCAGACACTCTAGGCAGGCAGATCCAGGAAGAAAACCCAGGAAACAGCAGGGAAATATTACATCCACAAACCGAATCAGGATAGATCTACAAGCGGAATGAAGGCAGATCCAGGAATAAATTACAGGCATCCAGGAAACAACAAAAGAGTTCCAGAAAAATTAAGCAGGATAATCCAGGTATGGAATACAGCCAGATTCCAGATCAAAACCACGCAGAGGCAGGAATAAATTTCATGTAGATCCCAGAATAAACTCCAAATACATCCACAAAAAACAGCCAGGTACATCCACAAATAAAATACTTGTTATCTCGGCTGTATCTTCCAAATAGGTCCAGACACTGTAGGCAGGTAGATCCACGAAGAAAACGAAAGAAGCTCCAGGAAAAAAAAAAATTACATCCACGAATCGAATCAGGATAGATCCACAAACGGAATGCAGGCAGATCCAGGAATCAATTTCAGTTATCCAGGAAACAAGAAACAGAGCTGCAGGAAAATTATGCAGAATAATCCAGGGATGGAATACGACTAGATCCCTGAATCAAAAGCAGGCAGAAGCAGGAATAAATTCCATGTAGAACCAGGAATAAACTCTAAAGACATCCACAAAAAAAGCAACCAGGTACATCCACAAGTAAAATACTTGTTATCTCGGCTGTATCATACAAATAGGTCCAGACACTGTAGGCAGGTAGATCCATGAAGAAAACCAAAGAAGCTCCAGGAAAAAAGTTATATCCACGAATTGAATCAGGATAGATCCACAAACGGAATGCAGGCAGATCCAGGAATCAATTTCAGGCATCCAGGAAACAACAAACAGAGCTCCAGGAAAATTATGCAGAATAATCCAGGGATGGAATACGACTAGATCCCAGAATCAAAACCAGGCAGAGGCAGGAATAAATTCCATGTAGAACCAGGAATAAACTCTAAAGACATCCACAAAAAAGCAACCAGGTACATCCACAAGTAAAATACTTGTTATCTCGGCTGTATCATACAAATAGGTCCAGACACTGTAGGCAGTTAGATCCATGAAGAAAACCAAAGAAGCTACAGGAAAAAAGTTATATCCACGAATTGAATCAGGATGGATCCACAAACGGAATGAAGGCAGATCGAGGAATAATTTCAGGCATCCAGGAAACAATACACAGAGCTCCAGCAATAATTAGGCAGGATAATCCAGGTATGGAATACGGCTAGACCCAAGATCAAAACCATGCAGAGGCAGGAATAAATTCCACGTAGATCCAGGAAAAAATACCAAATACGGCCAAATATAACAACTAGGTAGCATCCACGAATAAAGTCCTTGTAAGCTCGGCTGGATGAGGCAGATAGATCCAGACACTGTAGGCATGTTGATCCAGGAGGAAATCAAGGAAATAGCAGGGAAAAATTAGATCCACGAATCAAATCAGGATAGATCCACAAGCAGAATGCAGGCAGATCCAGGAATCAATCTCAGACATCCAGGAAACAACAAAAGAGCTCCAGGAAAATTAGGCAGGATAATCCAGGTATGGAATATGGATAGATCACAGAATCAAAACCAGGCAGAAGCAGGAATAAATTCCACGTAGATCTATGAATAAAATCCAAATACATCCACAAAAAAAAAAAAACCAGGTAGATCCACGAATAAAATCTTTGTAATCTCGGCTGTATCATCCAAATAGACCCAGACAGTGTAGGCAGGTAGATCGAGGAAGGAAACCAAAGAAGCTCCAGGAAAAAAACATTATATCCACCAATCGAATCAGGATAAATCCACAAACGGAATGCAGGCAGATCCAGGAATAATTTCAGGCTTCCAGGGATCAATACACAGAGGCCCAGGAAAAATTTTGCAGGATAATCCAGGTATGGAATACAGCTAGATTCCAGAAGCAAAACCACGCAGAGGCAGGAATATATTCGACGTAGATACAGGAACAAAGTCCAAATGTTTCCAAAATAACAACCAGGTAGGATCCATGAATAAAATCCTTGTAGTCTTGAGTGTATCATCCCGGTAGATCCAGACGACGTAGGCAGGCAGACCGAGGAAGAAAACCAAGGAAACAGCAGAGAAATATTACATCCACGAATCGAATCAGGATAGATCCACAAACGATGTGCAGGCAGATCCAGGAATCAATTTCAGGCACCCAGGAAACAACAAACAGAGATCCAGGAAAATTAGACAGGATACTCCAGGTATGGAATACAGCAGGATCCCAGATCAAAACCATGCAGAGGCAGGAATAAAGTCACTGTAGATCCAGGAATAAATTCCAAATACATCCACAAAAAGCAAACAGGTAGATCCACGAATAAAATCTTTGTAATCTCGGCTGTATCATCCAAATAGGTCCAGACACTGTAGGCAGGTAGATGCATGAAGAAAACCAAAGAAGCTCCAGGAAAAAACATTATTTCCACAAATCCAATCAGGATAGATCCACAAGCGGAAGGCATGCAGATCCAGGAATAATTTCAGGCATCCTGGAAACAACAAACGGAGCTCCAGGAAAATTAGGCAGGAATATCCAGGTATGGAATGCGGCTAGATCCCAGATCAAAACCAGGGAGAGGCAGGAATACATTCCATGTAGATCCAGGAATAAACTCCAAACACATCCTAAAAAACAATAAAATAACAATAAAATCCTTGTAATCTTGAGTGTATCATCCAGAGAAATACAGACGGTGTAGGTAGATAGATCCAGGAAGAAAACCAAAGAAGCTCCAGGAAAAAAAATTATATCCACGAATCCAATCAGGATAGATCCACAAGGAGATTGTGGGCAGAGGCAGGAATAATTTCAGGCACCCAGGAAACAGCAAACGGAGCTCCAGGAGAATTAGGCAGGTATATCCAGGTACAAACTGTAGCTACATCCCAGATCAAAACCAGGCACAGGCAGGCATAAATTCCATGTAGATAAAGGAATAAACTCCAAATATTTCCAAATAACAACAAGGTAGATCCAAGAATAAAATCTTTGTTATCTTGGCTTTATCATCCATATAACCAGACACTCTAGGCAGGTAGATCCAGGAAGAAAACCCAGGAAACAGCAGGGAAATATTACATCCACAAACCGAATCAGGATAGATCTACAAGCGGAATGAAGGCAGATCCAGGAATAAATTACAGGCATCCAGGAAACAACAAAAAAGTTCCAGAAAAATTAAGCAGGATAATCCAGGTATGGAATACAGCCAGATTCCAGATCAAAACCACGCACAGGCAGGAATAAATTTCATGTAGATCCCAGAATAAACTCCAAATACATCCACAAAAAACAGCCAGGTACATCCATAAATAAAATACTTGTTATCTCGGCTGTATCTTCCAAATAGGTCCAGACACTGTAGGCAGGTAGATCCACGAAGAAAACGAAAGAAGCTCCAGGAAAAAAAAAAATTACATCCACGAATCGAATCAGGATAGATCCACAAACGGAATGCAGGCAGATCCAGGAATCAATTTCAGGCATCCAGGAAACAACAAACAGAGCTCCAGGAAAATTATGCAGAATAATCCAGGGATGGAATACGACTAGATCCCAGAATCAAAAGCAGGCAGAAGCAGGAATAAATTCCATGTAGAACCAGGAATAAACTCTAAAGACATCCACAAAAAAGCAACCAGGTACATCCACAAGTAAAATACTTGTTATCTCGGCTGTATCATACAAATAGGTCCAGACACTGTAGGCAGTTAGATCCATGAAGAAAACCAAAGAAGCTACAGGAAAAAAGTTATATCCACGAATTGAATCAGGATAGATCCACAAACGGAAGGCATGCAGATCCAGGAATCAATTTCAGGCACCCAGGAAACAACAAACAGAGATGCAGGAAAATTAGGCAGGAATATCCAGGTATGGAATGCGGCTAGATCCCAGATCAAAACCAGGAAGAGGCAGGAATTCATTCCATGTAGATCCAGGAATAAACTCCAAACACATCCTAAAAAACAATAAAATAACAATAAAATCCTTGTAATCTTGAGTGTATCATCCAGAGAAATACAGACGGTGTAGGTAGATAGATCCAGGAAGAAAACCAAAGAAGCTCCAGGAAAAAAAATTATATCCACGAATCCAATCAGGATAGATCCACAAGGAGATTGTGGGCAGAGGCAGGAATAATTTCAGGCACCCAGGAAACAGCAAACGGAGCTCCAGGAGAATTAGGCAGGTATATCCAGGTACAAACTGTAGCTACATCCCAGATCAAAACCACGCACAGGCAGGCATAAATTCCATGTAGATAAAGGAATAAACTCCAAATATTTCCAAATAACAACAAGGTAGATCCAAGAATAAAATCTTTGTTATCTTGGCTTTATCATCCATATAACCAGACACTCTAGGCAGGCAGATCCAGGAAGAAAACTCAGGAAACAGCAGGGAAATATTACATCCACAAACCGAATCAGGATAGATCTACAAGCGGAATGAAGGCAGATCCAGGAATAAATTACAGGCATCCAGGAAACAACAAAAGAGTTCCAGAAAAATTAAGCAGGATAATCCAGGTATGGAATACAGCCAGATTCCAGATCAAAACCACGCAGAGGCAGGAATAAATTTCATGTAGATCCCAGAATAAACTCCAAATACATCCACAAAAAACAGCCAGGTACATCCACAAATAAAATACTTGTTATCTCGGCTGTATCTTCCAAATAGGTCCAGACACTGTAGGCAGGTAGATCCACGAAGAAAACGAAAGAAGCTCCAGGAAAAAAAAAAAATTACATCCACGAATCGAATCAGGATAGATCCACAAACGGAATGCAGGCAGATCCAGGAATCAATTTCAGTTATCCAGGAAACAACAAACAGAGCTCCAGGAAAATTATGCAGAATAATCCAGGGATGGAATACGACTAGATCCCAGAATCAAAAGCAGGCAGAAGCAGGAATAAATTCCATGTAGAACCAGGAATAAACTCTAAAGACATCCACAAAAAAAGGAACCAGGTACATCCACAAGTAAAATACTTGTTATCTCGGCTGTATCATACAAATAGGTCCAGACACTGTAGGCAGGTAGATCCATGAAGAAAACCAAAGAAGCTCCAGGAAAAAAGTTATATCCACGAATTGAATCAGGATAGATCCACAAACGGAATGCAGGCAGATCCAGGAATCAATTTCAGGCATCCAGGAAACAACAAACAGAGCTCCAGGAAAATTAGGCAGGATAATCCAGGTATGGAATACGGCAGGATCCCAGATCAAAACCATGCAGAGGCAGGAATAAATTCCACGTAGATCCATGAATAAATTCCAAATACATCCACAGAAAGCAAACAGGTACATCCACAAGTAAAATACTTGTTATCTCGGCTGTATCATACAAATAGGTCCAGACACTGTAGGCAGGTAGATCCATGAAGAAAACCAAAGAAGCTACAGGAAAAAAGTTATATCCACGAATTGAATCAGGATGGATCCACAAACGGAATGCAGGCAGATCGAGGAATAATTTCAGGCATCCAGGAAACAATACACAGAGCTCCAGCAATAATTAGGCAGGATAATCCAGGTATGGAATACGGCTAGACCCCAGATCAAAACCAGGCAGAGGCAGGAATAAATTCCACGTAGATCCAGGAAAAAATACCAAATACGGCCAAATATAACAACTAGGTAGCATCCACGAATAAAGTCCTTGTAAGCTCGGCTGAATGAGGCAGATAGATCCAGACACTGTAGGCATGTTGATCCAGGAGGAAATCAAGGAAATAGCAGGGAAAAATTAGATCCACGAATCAAATCAGGATAGATCCACAAGCAGAATGCAGGCAGATCCAGGAATCAATCTCAGACATCCAGGAAACAACAAAAGAGCTCCAGGAAAATTAGGCAGGATAATCCAGGTATGGAATATGGATAGATCACAGAATCAAAACCAGGCAGAAGCAGGAATAAATTCCACGTAGATCTATGAATAAAATCCAAATACATCCACAAAAAAAAAAACCAGGTAGATCCACGAATAAAATCTTTGTAATCTCGGCTGTATCATCCAAATAGACCCAGACAGTGTAGGCAGGTAGATCGAGGAAGGAAACCAAAGAAGCTCCAGGAAAAAACATTATATCCACCAATCGAATCAGGATAAATCCACAAACGGAATGCAGGCAGATCCAGGAATAATTTCAGGCTTCCAGGGATCAATACACAGAGGCCCAGGAAAAATTTTGCAGGATAATCCAGGTATGGAATACAGCTAGATTCCAGAAGCAAAACCACGCAGAGGCAGGAATATATTCGACGTAGATACAGGAACAAAGTCCAAATGTTTCCAAAATAACAACCAGGTAGGATCCACGAATAAAATCCTTGTAGTCTTGAGTGTATCATCCCGGTAGATCCAGACGACGTAGGCAGGCAGACCGAGGAAGAAAACCAAGGAAACAGCAGGGAAATATTACATCCACGAATCGAATCAGGATAGATCCACAAACGATGTGCAGGCAGATCCAGGAATCAATTTCAGGCACCCAGGAAACAACAAACAGAGATCCAGGAAAATTAGACAGGATACTCCAGGTATGGAATACAGCAGGATCCCAGATCAAAACCATGCAGAGGCAGGAATAAAGTCACTGTAGATCCAGGAATAAATTCCAAATACATCCACAAAAAGCAAACAGGTAGATCCACGAATAAAATCTTTGTAATCTCGGCTGTATCATCCAAATAGGTCCAGACACTGTAGGCAGGTAGATGCATGAAGAAAACCAAAGAAGCTCCAGGAAAAAACATTATTTCCACAAATCCAATCAGGATAGATCCACAAGCGGAAGGCATGCAGATCCAGGAATAATTTCAGGCATCCTGGAAACAACAAACGGAGCTCCAGGAAAATTAGGCAGGAATATCCAGGTATGGAATGCGGCTAGATCCCAGATCAAAACCAGGGAGAGGCAGGAATACATTCCATGTAGATCCAGGAATAAACTCCAAACACATCCTAAAAAACAATAAAATAACAATAAAATCCTTGTAATCTTGAGTGTATCATCCAGAGAAATACAGACGGTGTAGGTAGATAGATCCAGGAAGAAAACCAAAGAAGCTCCAGGAAAAAAAATTATATCCACGAATCCAATCAGGATAGATCCACAAGGAGATTGTGGGCAGAGGCAGGAATAATTTCAGGCACCCAGGAAACAGCAAACGGAGCTCCAGGAGAATTAGGCAGGTATATCCAGGTACAAACTGTAGCTACATCCCAGATCAAAACCAGGCACAGGCAGGCATAAATTCCATGTAGATAAAGGAATAAACTCCAAATATTTCCAAATAACAACAAGGTAGATCCAAGAATAAAATCTTTGTTATCTTGGCTTTATCATCCATATAACCAGACACTCTAGGCAGGTAGATCCAGGAAGAAAACCCAGGAAACAGCAGGGAAATATTACATCCACAAACCGAATCAGGATAGATCTACAAGCGGAATGAAGGCAGATCCAGGAATAAATTACAGGCATCCAGGAAACAACAAAAAAGTTCCAGAAAAATTAAGCAGGATAATCCAGGTATGGAATACAGCCAGATTCCAGATCAAAACCACGCACAGGCAGGAATAAATTTCATGTAGATCCCAGAATAAACTCCAAATACATCCACAAAAAACAGCCAGGTACATCCATAAATAAAATACTTGTTATCTCGGCTGTATCTTCCAAATAGGTCCAGACACTGTAGGCAGGTAGATCCACGAAGAAAACGAAAGAAGCTCCAGGAAAAAAAAAAATTACATCCACGAATCGAATCAGGATAGATCCACAAACGGAATGCAGGCAGATCCAGGAATCAATTTCAGGCATCCAGGAAACAACAAACAGAGCTCCAGGAAAATTATGCAGAATAATCCAGGGATGGAATACGACTAGATCCCAGAATCAAAAGCAGGCAGAAGCAGGAATAAATTCCATGTAGAACCAGGAATAAACTCTAAAGACATCCACAAAAAAGCAACCAGGTACATCCACAAGTAAAATACTTGTTATCTCGGCTGTATCATACAAATAGGTCCAGACACTGTAGGCAGTTAGATCCATGAAGAAAACCAAAGAAGCTACAGGAAAAAAGTTATATCCACGAATTGAATCAGGATAGATCCACAAACGGAAGGCATGCAGATCCAGGAATCAATTTCAGGCACCCAGGAAACAACAAACAGAGATGCAGGAAAATTAGGCAGGAATATCCAGGTATGGAATGCGGCTAGATCCCAGATCAAAACCAGGAAGAGGCAGGAATTCATTCCATGTAGATCCAGGAATAAACTCCAAACACATCCTAAAAAACAATAAAATAACAATAAAATCCTTGTAATCTTGAGTGTATCATCCAGAGAAATACAGACGGTGTAGGTAGATAGATCCAGGAAGAAAACCAAAGAAGCTCCAGGGAAAAAAATTATATCCACGAATCCAATCAGGATAGATCCACAAGGAGATTGTGGGCAGAGGCAGGAATAATTTCAGGCACCCAGGAAACAGCAAACGGAGCTCCAGGAGAATTAGGCAGGTATATCCAGGTACAAACTGTAGCTACATCCCAGATCAAAACCACGCACAGGCAGGCATAAATTCCATGTAGATAAAGGAATAAACTCCAAATATTTCCAAATAACAACAAGGTAGATCCAAGAATAAAATCTTTGTTATCTTGGCTTTATCATCCATATAACCAGACACTCTAGGCAGGCAGATCCAGGAAGAAAACTCAGGAAACAGCAGGGAAATATTACATCCACAAACCGAATCAGGATAGATCTACAAGCGGAATGAAGGCAGATCCAGGAATAAATTACAGGCATCCAGGAAACAACAAAAGAGTTCCAGAAAAATTAAGCAGGATAATCCAGGTATGGAATACAGCCAGATTCCAGATCAAAACCACGCAGAGGCAGGAATAAATTTCATGTAGATCCCAGAATAAACTCCAAATACATCCACAAAAAACAGCCAGGTACATCCACAAATAAAATACTTGTTATCTCGGCTGTATCTTCCAAATAGGTCCAGACACTGTAGGCAGGTAGATCCACGAAGAAAACGAAAGAAGCTCCAGGAAAAAAAAAAATTACATCCACGAATCGAATCAGGATAGATCCACAAACGATGTGCAGGCAGATCCAGGAATCAATTTCAGGCACCCAGGAAACAACAAACAGAGATCCAGGAAAATTAGACAGGATACTCCAGGTATGGAATACAGCAGGATCCCAGATCAAAACCATGCAGAGGCAGGAATAAAGTCACTGTAGATCCAGGAATAAATTCCAAATACATCCACAAAAAGCAAACAGGTAGATCCACGAATAAAATCTTTGTAATCTCGGCTGTATCATCCAAATAGGTCCAGACACTGTAGGCAGGTAGATGCATGAAGAAAACCAAAGAAGCTCCAGGAAAAAACATTATTTCCACAAATCCAATCAGGATAGATCCACAAGCGGAAGGCATGCAGATCCAGGAATAATTTCAGGCATCCTGGAAACAACAAACGGAGCTCCAGGAAAATTAGGCAGGAATATCCAGGTATGGAATGCGGCTAGATCCCAGATCAAAACCAGGGAGAGGCAGGAATACATTCCATGTAGATCCAGGAATAAACTCCAAACACATCCTAAAAAACAATAAAATAACAATAAAATCCTTGTAATCTTGAGTGTATCATCCAGAGAAATACAGACGGTGTAGGTAGATAGATCCAGGAAGAAAACCAAAGAAGCTCCAGGAAAAAAAATTATATCCACGAATCCAATCAGGATAGATCCACAAGGAGATTGTGGGCAGAGGCAGGAATAATTTCAGGCACCCAGGAAACAGCAAACGGAGCTCCAGGAGAATTAGGCAGGTATATCCAGGTACAAACTGTAGCTACATCCCAGATCAAAACCAGGCACAGGCAGGCATAAATTCCATGTAGATAAAGGAATAAACTCCAAATATTTCCAAATAACAACAAGGTAGATCCAAGAATAAAATCTTTGTTATCTTGGCTTTATCATCCATATAACCAGACACTCTAGGCAGGTAGATCCAGGAAGAAAACCCAGGAAACAGCAGGGAAATATTACATCCACAAACCGAATCAGGATAGATCTACAAGCGGAATGAAGGCAGATCCAGGAATAAATTACAGGCATCCAGGAAACAACAAAAGAGTTCCAGAAAAATTAAGCAGGATAATCCAGGTATGGAATACAGCCAGATTCCAGATCAAAACCACGCAGAGGCAGGAATAAATTTCATGTAGATCCCAGAATAAACTCCAAATACATCCACAAAAAACAGCCAGGTACATCCACAAATAAAATACTTGTTATCTCGGCTGTATCTTCCAAATAGGTCCAGACACTGTAGGCAGGTAGATCCACGAAGAAAACGAAAGAAGCTCCAGGAAAAAAAAAAATTACATCCACGAATCGAATCAGGATAGATCCACAAGCGGAATGCAGGCAGATCCAGGAATCAATTTCAGTTATCCAGGAAACAACAAACAGAGCTCCAGGAAAATTATGCAGAATAATCCAGGGATGGAATACGACTAGATCCCAGAATCAAAAGCAGGCAGAAGCAGGAATAAATTCCATGTAGAACCAGGAATAAACTCTAAAGACATCCACAAAAAAAGGAACCAGGTACATCCACAAGTAAAATACTTGTTATCTCGGCTGTATCATACAAATAGGTCCAGACACTGTAGGCAGGTAGATCCATGAAGAAAACCAAAGAAGCTCCAGGAAAAAAGTTATATCCACGAATTGAATCAGGATAGATCCACAAACGGAATGCAGGCAGATCCAGGAATCAATTTCAGGCATCCAGGAAACAACAAACAGAGCTCCAGGAAAATTAGGCAGGATAATCCAGGTATGGAATACGGCAGGATCCCAGATCAAAACCATGCAGAGGCAGGAATAAATTCCACGTAGATCCATGAATAAATTCCAAATACATCCACAGAAAGCAAACAGGTACATCCACAAGTAAAATACTTGTTATCTCGGCTGTATCATACAAATAGGTCCAGACACTGTAGGCAGGTAGATCCATGAAGAAAACCAAAGAAGCTACAGGAAAAAAGTTATATCCACGAATTGAATCAGGATGGATCCACAAACGGAATGCAGGCAGATCGAGGAATAATTTCAGGCATCCAGGAAACAATACACAGAGCTCCAGCAATAATTAGGCAGGATAATCCAGGTATGGAATACGGCTAGACCCCAGATCAAAACCAGGCAGAGGCAGGAATAAATTCCACGTAGATCCAGGAAAAAATACCAAATACGGCCAAATATAACAACTAGGTAGCATCCACGAATAAAGTCCTTGTAAGCTCGGCTGAATGAGGCAGATAGATCCAGACACTGTAGGCATGTTGATCCAGGAGGAAATCAAGGAAATAGCAGGGAAAAATTAGATCCACGAATCAAATCAGGATAGATCCACAAGCAGAATGCAGGCAGATCCAGGAATCAATCTCAGACATCCAGGAAACAACAAAAGAGCTCCAGGAAAATTAGGCAGGATAATCCAGGTATGGAATATGGATAGATCACAGAATCAAAACCAGGCAGAAGCAGGAATAAATTCCACGTAGATCTATGAATAAAATCCAAATACATCCACAAAAAAAAAAACCAGGTAGATCCACGAATAAAATCTTTGTAATCTCGGCTGTATCATCCAAATAGACCCAGACAGTGTAGGCAGGTAGATCGAGGAAGGAAACCAAAGAAGCTCCAGGAAAAAACATTATATCCACCAATCGAATCAGGATAAATCCACAAACGGAATGCAGGCAGATCCAGGAATAATTTCAGGCTTCCAGGGATCAATACACAGAGGCCCAGGAAAAATTTTGCAGGATAATCCAGGTATGGAATACAGCTAGATTCCAGAAGCAAAACCACGCAGAGGCAGGAATATATTCGACGTAGATACAGGAACAAAGTCCAAATGTTTCCAAAATAACAACCAGGTAGGATCCACGAATAAAATCCTTGTAGTCTTGAGTGTATCATCCCGGTAGATCCAGACGACGTAGGCAGGCAGACCGAGGAAGAAAACCAAGGAAACAGCAGGGAAATATTACATCCACGAATCGAATCAGGATAGATCCACAAACGATGTGCAGGCAGATCCAGGAATCAATTTCAGGCACCCAGGAAACAACAAACAGAGATCCAGGAAAATTAGACAGGATACTCCAGGTATGGAATACAGCAGGATCCCAGATCAAAACCATGCAGAGGCAGGAATAAAGTCACTGTAGATCCAGGAATAAATTCCAAATACATCCACAAAAAGCAAACAGGTAGATCCACGAATAAAATCTTTGTAATCTCGGCTGTATCATCCAAATAGGTCCAGACACTGTAGGCAGGTAGATGCATGAAGAAAACCAAAGAAGCTCCAGGAAAAAACATTATTTCCACAAATCCAATCAGGATAGATCCACAAGCGGAAGGCATGCAGATCCAGGAATAATTTCAGGCATCCTGGAAACAACAAACGGAGCTCCAGGAAAATTAGGCTGGAATATCCAGGTATGGAATGCAGCTAGATCCCAGATCAAAACCAGGAAGAGGCAGGAATACATTCCATGTAGATCCAGGAATAAACTCCAAACACATCCTAAAAAACAATAAAATAACAATAAAATCCTTGTAATCTTGAGTGTATCATCCAGAGAAATACAGACGGTGTAGGTAGATAGATCCAGGAAGAAAACCAAAGAAGCTCCAGGAAAAAAAATTATATCCACGAATCCAATCAGGATAGATCCACAAGGAGATTGTGGGCAGAGGCAGGAATAATTTCAGGCACCCAGGAAATAGCAAACGGAGCTCCAGGAGAATTAGGCAGGTATATCCAGGTACAAACTATAGCTACATCCCAGATCAAAACCAGGCACAGGCAGGCATAAATTCCATGTAGATAAAGGAATAAACTCCAAATATTTCCAAATAACAACAAGGTAGATCCAAGAATAAAATCTTTGTTATCTTGGCTTTATCATCCATATAACCAGACACTCTAGGCAGGTAGATCCAGGAAGAAAACCCAGGAAACAGCAGGGAAATATTACATCCACAAACCGAATCAGGATAGATCTACAAGCGGAATGAAGGCAGATCCAGGAATAAATTACAGGCATCCAGGAAACAACAAAAGAGTTCCAGAAAAATTAAGCAGGATAATCCAGGTATGGAATACAGCCAGATTCCAGATTAAAACCACGCAGAGGCAGGAATAAATTTCATGTAGATCCCAGAATAAACTCCAAATACATCCACAAAAAACTGCCAGGTACATCCATAAATAAAATACTTGTTATCTCGGCTGTATCTTCCAAATAGGTCCAGACACTGTAGGCAGGTAGATCCACGAAGAAAACGAAAGAAGCTCCAGGAAAAAAAAATTACATCCACGAATCGAATCAGGATAGATCCACAAGCGGAATGCAGGCAGATCCAGGAATCAATTTCAGTTATCCAGGAAACAACAAACAGAGCTCCAGGAAAATTATGCAGAATAATCCAGGGATGGAATACGACTAGATCCCAGAATCAAAAGCAGGCAGAAGCAGGAATAAATTCCATGTAGAACCAGGAATAAACTCTAAAGACATCCACAAAAAACAGCCAGGTACATCCACAAGTAAAATACTTGTTATCTCGGCTGTATCATACAAATAGGTCCAGACACTGTAGGCAGTTAGATCCATGAAGAAAACCAAAGAAGCTACAGGAAAAAAGTTATATCCACGAATTGAATCAGGATAGATCCACAAACGGAATGCAGGCAGATCCAGGAATCAATTTCAGGCACCCAGGAAACAACAAACAGAGATCCAGGAAAATTAGGCAGGATACTCCAGGTATGGAATACAGCAGGATCCCAGATCAAAACCATGCAGAGGCAGGAATAAATTCCACGTAGATCCATGAATAAATTCCAAATACATCCACAAAAAGCAAACAGGTACATCCACAAGTAAAATACTTGTTATCTCGGCTGTATCATACAAATAGGTCCAGACACTGTAGGCAGTTAGATCCACGAAGAAAACCAAAGAAGCTACAGGAAAAAAGTTATATCCACGAATTGAATCAGGATGGATCCACAAACGGAATGCAGGCAGATCGAGGAATAATTTCAGGCATCCAGGAAACAATACACAGAGCTCCAGCAATAATTAGGCAGGATAATCCAGGTATGGAATACGGCTAGACCCCAGATCAAAACCAGGCAGAGGCAGGAATAAATTCCACGTAGATCCAGGAAAAAATACCAAATACGGCCAAATATAACAACTAGGTAGCATCCACGAATAAAGTCCTTGTAAGCTCGGCTGAATGAGGCAGATAGATCCAGACACTGTAGGCATGTTGATCCAGGAGGAAATCAAGGAAATAGCAGGGAAAAATTAGATCCACGAATCAAATCAGGATAGATCCACAAGCAGAATGCAGGCAGATCCAGGAATCAATCTCAGACATCCAGGAAACAACAAAAGAGCTCCAGGAAAATTAGGCAGGATAATCCAGGTATGGAATATGGATAGATCACAGAATCAAAACCAGGCAGAAGCAGGAATAAATTCCACGTAGATCTATGAATAAAATCCAAATACATCCACAAAAAAAAAAAAAAAAACAGGTAGATCCACGAATAAAATCTTTGTAATCTCGGCTGTATCATCCAAATAGACCCAGACAGTGTAGGCAGGTAGATCGAGGAAGGAAACCAAAGAAGCTCCAGGAAAAAAACATTATATCCACCAATCGAATCAGGATAAATCCACAAACGGAATGCAGGCAGATCCAGGAATAATTTCAGGCTTCCAGGGATCAATACACAGAGGCCCAGGAAAAATTTTGCAGGATAATCCAAGTATGGAATACAGCTAGATTCCAGAAGCAAAACCAGGAAGTGGCAGGAATATATTCGACGTAGATACAGGAACAAAGTCCAAATGTTTCCAAAATAACAACCAGGTAGGATCCATGAATAAAATCCTTGTATTCTTGAGTGTATCATCCAGGTAGATCCAGACGACGTAGGCAGGCAGACCGAGGAAGAAAACCAAGGAAACAGCAGGGAAATATTACATCCACGAATCGAATCAGGATAGATCCACAAACGATGTGCAGGCAGATCCAGGAATCAATTTCAGGCACCCAGGAAACAACAAACAGAGATCCAGGAAAATTAGACAGGATACTCCAGGTATGGAATACAGCAGGATCCCAGATCAAAACCATGCAGAGGCAGGAATAAAGTCACTGTAGATCCAGGAATAAATTCCAAATACATCCACAAAAAGCAAACAGGTAGATCCACTAATAAAATCTTTGTAATCTCGGCTGTATCATCCAAATAGGTCCAGACACTGTAGGCAGGTAGATCCATGAAGAAAACCAAAGAAGCTCCAGGAAAAAACATTATTTCCACAAATCCAATCAGGATAGATCCACAAGCGGAAGGCATGCAAATCCAGGAATAATTTCAGGCATCCTGGAAACAACAAACGGAGCTCCAGGAAAATTAGGCAGGAATATCCAGGTATGGAATGCGGTTAGATCCCAGATCAAAACCAGGGAGAGGCAGGAATACATTCCATGTAGATCCAGGAATAAACTCCAAACACATCCTAAAAAACAATAAAATAACAATAAAATCCTTGTAAGCTTGAGTGTATCATCCAGAGAAATACAGACGGTGTAGGTAGATAGATCCAGGAAGAAAACCAAAGAAGCTCCAGGAAAAAAAATTATATCCACGAATCCAATCAGGATAGATCCACAAGGAGATTGTGGGCAGAGGCAGGAATAATTTCAGGCACCCAGGAAACAGCAAACGGAGCTCCAGGAGAATTAGGCAGGTATATCCAGGTACAAACTATAGCTACATCCCAGATCAAAACCAGGCACAGGCAGGCATAAATTCCATGTAGATAAAGGAATAAACTCCAAATATTTCCAAATAACAACAAGGTAGATCCAAGAATAAAATCTTTGTTATCTTGGCTTTATCATCCATATAACCAGACACTCTAGGCAGGTAGATCCAGGAAGAAAACCCAGGAAACAGCAGGGAAATATTACATCCACAAACCGAATCAGGATAGATCTACAAGCGGAATGAAGGCAGATCCAGGAATAAATTACAGGCATCCAGGAAACAACAAAAGAGTTCCAGAAAAATTAAGCAGGATAATCCAGGTATGGAATACAGCCAGATTCCAGATTAAAACCACGCAGAGGCAGGAATAAATTTCATGTAGATCCCAGAATAAACTCCAAATACATCCACAAAAAACAGCCAGGTACATCCATAAATAAAATACTTGTTATCTCGGCGGTATCTTCCAAATAGGTCCAGACACTGTAGGCAGGTAGATCCACGAAGAAAATGAAAGAAGCTTCAGGAAAAAAAAAAATTACATCCACGAATCGAATCAGGATAGATCCACAAACGGAATGCAGGCAGATTGAGGAATCAATTTCAGACATCCAGGAAACAACAAACAGAGCTCCAGGAAAATTATGCAGAATAATCCAGGGATGGAATACGACTAGATCCCAGAATCAAAAGCAGGCAGAAGCAGGAATAAATTCCATGTAGAACCAGGAATAAACTCTAAAGACATCCACAAAAAACAGCCAGGTACATCCACAAGTAAAATACTTGTTATCTCGGCTGTATCATACAAATAGGTCCAGACACTGTAGGCAGGTAGATCCATGAAGAAAACCAAAGAAGCTACAGGAAAAAAGTTATATCCACGAATTGAATCAGGATAGATCCACAAACGGAATGCAGGCAGATCCAGGAATCAATTTCAGGCATCCAGGAAACAACAAACAGAGATCCAGGAAAATTATGCAGAATAATCCAGGGATGGAATACGACTAGATCCCAGAATCAAAACCAGGCAGAGGCAGGAATAAATTCCATGTAGAACCAGGAATAAACTCTAAAGACATCCACAAAAAAAGCAACCAGGTACATCCACAAGTAAAATACTTGTTATCTCGGCTGTATCATACAAATAGGTCCAGACACTGTAGGCAGTTAGATCCACGAAGAAAACGAAAGAAGCTCCAGGAAAAAAGTTATATCCACGAATTGAATCAGGATAGATCCACAAACGGAATGCAGGCAGATCGAGGAATAATTTCAGGCATCCAGGAAACAATACACAGAGCTCCAGCAATAATTAGGCAGGATAATCCAGGTATGGAATACGGCTAGACCCCAGATCAAAACCAGGCAGAGGCAGGAATAAATTCCACGTAGATCCAGGAAAAAATACCAAATACGGCCAAATATAACAACTAGGTAGCATCCACGAATAAAGTCCTTGTAAGCTCGGCTGAATGAGGCAGATAGATCCAGACACTGTAGGCATGTTGATCCAGGAGGAAATCAAGGAAATAGCAGGGAAAAATTAGATCCACGAATCAAATCAGGATAGATCCACAAGCAGAATGCAGGCAGATCCAGGAATCAATCTCAGACATCCAGGAAACAACAAAAGAGCTCCAGGAAAATTAGGCAGGATAATCCAGGTATGGAATATGGATAGATCACAGAATCAAAACCAGGCAGAAGCAGGAATAAATTCCACGTAGATCTATGAATAAAATCCAAATACATCCACAAAAAAAAAAAAAAACCAGGTAGATCCACGAATAAAATCTTTGTAATCTCGGCTGTATCATCCAAATAGACCCAGACAGTGTAGGCAGGTAGATCGAGGAAGGAAACCAAAGAAGCTCCAGGAAAAAACATTATATCCACCAATCGAATCAGGATAAATCCACAAACGGAATGCAGGCAGATCCAGGAATAATTTCAGGCTTCCAGGGATCAATACACAGAGGCCCAGGAAAAATTTTGCAGGATAATCCAGGTATGGAATGCAGCTAGATTCCAGAAGCAAAACCACGCAGAGGCAGGAATATATTCGACATAGATACAGGAACAAAGTCCAAATGTTTCCAAAATAACAACCAGGTAGGATCCATGAATAAAATCCTTGTAGTCTTGAGTGTATCATCCAGGTAGATCCAGACGACGTAGGCAGGCAGACCGAGGAAGAAAACCAAGGAAACAGCAGGGAAATATTACATCCACGAATCGAATCAGGATAGATCCACAAACGATGTGCAGGCAGATCCAGGAATCAATTTCAGGCACCCAGGAAACAACAAACAGAGATCCAGGAAAATTAGACAGGATACTCCAGGTATGGAATACAGCAGGATCCCAGATCAAAACCATGCAGAGGCAGGAATAAAGTCACTGTAGATCCAGGAATAAATTCCAAATACATCCACAAAAAAGCAAACAGGTAGATCCACTAATAAAATCTTTGTAATCTCGGCTGTATCATCCAAATAGGTCCAGACACTGTAGGCAGGTAGGTCCATGAAGAAAACCAAAGAAGCTACAGGAAAAAACATTATTTCCACAAATCCAATCAGGATAGATCCACAAGCGGAAGGCATGCAGATCCAGGAATAATTTCAGGCATCCTGGAAACAACAAACGGAGCTCCAGGAAAATTAGGCTGGAATATTCAGGTATGGAATGCAGCTAGATCCCAGATCAAAACCAGGAAGAGGCAGGAATACATTCCATGTAGATCCAGGAATAAACTCCAAACACATCCTAAAAAACAATAAAATAACAATAAAATCCTTGTAAGCTTGAGTGTATCATCCAGAGAAATACAGACGGTGTAGGTAGATAGATCCAGGAAGAAAACCAAAGAAGCTCCAGGAAAAAAAATTATATCCACGAATCCAATCAGGATAGATCCACAAGGAGATTGTGGGCAGAGGCAGGAATAATTTCAGGCACCCAGGAAACAGCAAACGGAGCTCCAGGAGAATTAGGCAGGTATATCCAGGTACAAACTATAGCTACATCCCAGATCAAAACCAGGCACAGGCAGGCATAAATTCCATGTAGATAAAGGAAAAAACTCCAAATATTTCCAAATAACAACAAGGTAGATCCAAGAATAAAATCTTTGTTATCTTGGCTTTATCATCCATATAACCAGACACTCTAGGCAGGTAGATCCAGGAAGAAAACCCAGGAAACAGCAGGGAAATATTACATCCACAAACCGAATCAGGATAGATCTACAAGCGGAATGAAGGCAGATCCAGGAATAAATTACAGGCATCCAGGAAACAACAAAAGAGTTCCAGAAAAATTAAGCAGGATAATCCAGGTATGGAATACAGCCAGATTCCAGATTAAAACCACGCAGAGGCAGGAATAAATTTCATGTAGATCCCAGAATAAACTCCAAATACATCCACAAAAAACAGCCAGGTACATCCATAAATAAAATACTTGTTATCTCGGCTGTATCTTCCAAATAGGTCCAGACACTGTAGGCAGGTAGATCCACGAAGAAAACGAAAGAAGCTCCAGGAAAAAAAAATTACATCCACGAATCGAATCAGGATAGATCCACAAGCGGAATGCAGGCAGATCCAGGAATCAATTTCAGTTATCCAGGAAACAACAAACAGAGCTCCAGGAAAATTATGCAGAATAATCCAGGGATGGAATACGACTAGATCCCAGAATCAAAAGCAGGCAGAAGCAGGAATAAATTCCATGTAGAACCAGGAATAAACTCTAAAGACATCCACAAAAAACAGCCAGGTACATCCACAAGTAAAATACTTGTTATCTCGGCTGTATCATACAAATAGGTCCAGACCCTGTAGGCAGTTAGATCCATGAAGAAAACCAAAGAAGCTACAGGAAAAAAGTTATATCCACGAATTGAATCAGGATAGATCCACAAACGGAATGCAGGCAGATCCAGGAATCAATTTCAGGCACCCAGGAAACAACAAACAGAGATCCAGGAAAATTAGGCAGGATACTCCAGGTATGGAATACAGCAGGATCCCAGATCAAAACCATGCAGAGGCAGGAATAAATTCCACGTAGATCCATGAATAAATTCCAAATACATCCACAAAAAGCAAACAGGTACATCCACAAGTAAAATACTTGTTATCTCGGCTGTATCATACAAATAGGTCCAGACACTGTAGGCAGGTAGATCCATGAAGAAAACCAAAGAAGCTACAGGAAAAAAGTTATATCCACGAATTGAATCAGGATGGATCCACAAACGGAATGCAGGCAGATCGTGGAATAATTTCAGGCATCCAGGAAACAATACACAGAGCTCCAGCAATAATTAGGCAGGATAATCCAGGTATGGAATACGGCTAGACCCCAGATCAAAACCAGGCAGAGGCAGGAATAAATTCCACGTAGATCCAGGAAAAAATACCAAATACGGCCAAATATAACAACTAGGTAGCATCCACGAATAAAGTCCTTGTAAACTCGGCTGAATGAGGCAGATAGATCCAGACACTGTAGGCATGTTGATCCAGGAGGAAATCAAGGAAATAGCAGGGAAAAATTAGATCCACGAATCAAATCAGGATAGATCCACAAGCAGAATGCAGGCAGATCCAGGAATCAATCTCAGACATCCAGGAAACAACAAACGGAGCTCCAGGAAAATTAGGCAGGATAATCCAGGTATGGAATACAGCAGGATCCCAGATCAAAACCAGGGAGAGGCAGGAATACATTCCATGTAGATCCAGGAATAAACTCCAAACACATCCTAAAAAACAATAAAATAACAATAAAATCCTTGTAAGCTTGAGTGTATCATCCAGAGAAATACAGACGGTGTAGGTAGATAGATCCAGGAAGAAAACCAAAGAAGCTCCAGGAAAAAAAATTATATCCACGAATCCAATCAGGATAGATCCACAAGGAGATTGTGGGCAGAGGCAGGAATAATTTCAGGCACCCAGGAAACAGCAAACGGAGCTCCAGGAGAATTAGGCAGGTATATCCAGGTACAAACTATAGCTACATCCCAGATCAAAACCACGCACAGGCAGGCATAAATTCCATGTAGATAAAGGAATAAACTCCAAATATTTCCAAATAACAACAAGGTAGATCCAAGAATAAAATCCTTGTTATCTTGGTTTTATCATCCATATAACCAGACACTCTAGGCAGGTAGATCCAGGAAGAAAACCCAGGAAATAGCAGGGAAAAATTAGATCCACGAACCAAATCAGGATAGATCTACAAGCGGAATGAAGGCAGATCCAGGAATCAATTTCAGGCACCCAGGAAACAACAAACAGAGTTCCAGAAAAATTAAGCAGGATACTCCAGGTATGGAATACGGCAGGATCCCAGATCAAAACCATGCAGAGGCAGGAATAAAGTCACTGTAGATCCAGGAATAAATTCCAAATACATCCACAAAAAGCAAACAGGTAGATCCACGAATAAAATACTTGTTATCTCGGCTGTATCATCCAAATAGGTCCAGACACTGTAGGCAGGTAGATCCATGAAGAAAACCAAAGAAGCTCCAGGAAAAAACATTATTTCCACAAATCCAATCAGGATAGATCCACAAGCGGAAGGCATGCAGATCCAGGAATAATTTCAGGCATTCTGGAAACAACAAACTGAGCTCCAGGAAAATTAGCCTGGAATATCCAGGTATGGAATGCGGCTAGATCCCAGATCAAAACCAGGGAGAGGCAGGAATAAATTCCATGTAGATCCAGGAATAAACTCCAAATATATCTACAAAACATAACCAGTTATATCCACGAATAAAATCCTTTTAATCTTGACTGTATCTTCCAGATAGATCCAGACAGTGTAAGCCCGTACATTCAGGAAGAAAACCAAAGAAGCTACAGGCAAAAAAAAAACAAAAAAAAAACACAAAAAAAAACAAACAAACAAACAAAAAAAAATAACGATACCCACGAATCAAATCAGGATAGATCCTCAAGCAGAATGCATGCAGATCCAGGAATCAATTTCAGGCACCCAGGAAACAACAAACAGAGATCCAGGAAAATTAGGCAGGATAATCCAGGTATGGAATACAGCTAGATTCCAGAATCAAAACCAGACAGAGGCAGGAATAAATTCCATGTAGATACGGGAATAAACTCCAAATAGATGCCCAATTACAAAAAGGTAGATCCAAGAATAAAATTCTTGCTATCTCAGCTGTATCATCCATACAGACCCAGACACTGTAGGCAGGTAGATCCAGGAAGAAAACCAAAGAAGCTCCAGGAAAAAAAAAATATATATCCATGAAACTACTCTGGATAGATTCACAAACGGAAAGCATGAAAATCCAGGAATCAATTTCAGGCATCCAGGAAACAACAAACAGAGATCCAGGAAAATTATGCAGAGTAATCCAGGTATGGAATACGGCTAGATCCCAGATCAGAACCAGGAAGAAGGGAGAAATTCCATGTAGATCCAGGAATAAACTTAAAATGCATTCAAAATAACAACCAGGTAGATCCAAGAATAAAATCCTTATACTGTCGGCTGAATCATCCAAATAGGTCCAGACACTGTAGGCAGTTAGATCCATGAAGAAAACCAAAGAAGCTCCAGGAAAAAAACATTATATCCACAAATCGAATCAGAATAGATCCACAAACGGAATGCAGGCAAATCCAGGAATAAATTTCAGGCATCCAGGAAACAATACACAGAGCTCCAGGAAAATTATGCAGGATAATCCAGATATGGAATACGGCTAACTCTGAGATATAAAACCAGAAAGCAGCCGGAATAAATTCCATGTAGTTCCAAGAATAAACTCCAAATACATCCACAGAACCAACCAGGTTTATCCACGAATAAAATCCTTGTAATCTTGGTTGTATCATCCAAACAGACCCAGACACTGTAGGCAGATAGATCCAGGAAGTAAACCAAAGGAGACAGCAGGGAAAAATTAGATCCACGAATCGAATCAGGATAGATCCACAAATGGAATACAGGCCGATGCAGGAATCAATTTCAGGTATCCAGGAAACAAACGGAGCTGCAGGAAAATTAGGCTCGATAATCTAGGTATGGAATACAGACAGATTCCAGAATCAAAACCAGGCAGATGCAGGAATAAATTCCACGTAGATCCAAGTAGAAATTCCAGGTAGATACAAGTATAAACTCCAGATAGATTCCCGAGTAGTTCAAATAGTTTCAGAAATATCAACCAGGTAATTCCACGATAAAATCCTTTTAGTCTCTGTATATTATCCCCATAGATACAGACATTTTATTCAGGTAATTCCAGAAATGAAATGCAGGTGTATCCAGGTTGCTCTAGGAAAAGATCAATGTAGATCCATTGATGGTATCAATATAGATCCACAAAAGGTAATGCATTTAGATCCAGGAATAAATTTTAGGTATCTTGGAATATAATACCTAGAGCTCCAGGGAAAGAATGCATGATAATCCCGGTTGGAATGCAGTAGATCCCAGAATAAAAACCATGCAGTGACTGTATAAATTGGATTTTAATCCATTAATGAATTCCACGTAAATTTAGGAATAAACTCCATGTAGATCCTGGAGTTAAATTCTTGCAAATCCAAGAATTGAAACTTGATACATTTAGTACAAGTAGATTCAGATATAATACCGAGGTAAGTTCAGCTATGGAATGCAGATGTTTACTGGAAATACAGGTATATCCAGAAATAAAGAGAGAGTACATCCAGGAATGAAATTCAGATTCCAGGAAAAAAATCCAGGATGATCCGGTGTGCAATGCAGGTATATCCCATACTAAAATCCAGGGTGATCCAGAAATCCAACCCGTATATTTCTTGTTATGTAAGTAGAAATATCCAGAAATGTTATGCAGGTAGATTTTGAATTACATATCCAGGTTACAATCCATACAGTTCTAAGAATGGAATCTTGATTGACCCAGGTGTATAATCTAAGTAGATTCAGTGATAAAACCCAGGTTATGGATTGTATGTGGATTGTGGAAACAATTCCTGGTAGATCCATGGATAAAATAAAGGTAGATTCAAGAATGGAATCCAGGCAGACACAGGAATAAAACCCTGTACATTCAGAAATGAAATACACAAAGTTTTTTGAAAAATGTGCAGGTTGATTCATGTATGACTTGCAGATAGATTCCAGAATAAATCCAGGTAAATCCAGGAATAAAATCCAGATACATCCTGGAATGAAAAACAGGTATTTCCAGGAATAAAATCTCTGTAGTCTCAGGTATATAATCTAGATAGATCCAGATACATTGTATGGCACATAGATGCAGGGAGACAAGTGTTTCTTCTCTGTTTTTGTTTAAGCTCAAGGGCCTTGACAAGGACCCCTGTCCTGAACTCTGGTCATTCCTGGATAAGGGGATGAGAGAAGGAAGACAGTGAGCTATCGGTGTCTCTGCAGTTCATGTAGAAGCCCTACACTGAGCTGTATGCCTCAATATGACTATTGTAGCAAACTAACTGAGGGAGCGTCTCTCTCTCTCTCTCTCTCTCTCTCTCTCTCTCTCTTTCTCTCTCTCTCTCACACACACACACACACACACACTTCCTGATTTCTTTCTGTATCTCAAATAAATGATACATTTTTAATTAAATTGTTCAAGTCCTGAAAGCGCATCATTTCATCTTAGGAAGGGAGTGAAAGCATCAGTTCAGCTATTCAATGTGGACCCTGTCTGTGTGCTAAGCATTAATCCCTCACAACTCTACAAAACAAGTTCCATTCATCTGTTATAGAAAGCTTATGCTGATACCCCAAAGATAATTTGCTATTGTATTTCTGGTAAGCCTGCATTTTGAAAGCAACTCTTCGCCATGAGGTCAGCTCATGTGAAATTATCCTCCTGCAATGTTACATTTTCTATAGAAAACCTTGAATTTTTGAATCATTTTGCTTGTAATACTTTCAATTAGGGATGCTCATCTGACCACATTCAAAACTGCCTTCTGCCTCTTTGCCCTATCATAGATGACAGTACGGCCAGGCTCCGCACCAGCCCACCTTCAGCCACCCTGGGCAGCCTTCTCGACGACCAGCACTGGCACTCAGTCCTGATTGAGCGGGTGGGAAAGCAGGTGAACTTCACCGTGGACAGGCACACACAGCACTTCTGGTCCAAGGGTGCAGCAGACTCCTTGGACATTGACTATGAGGTGAGTTGATGCTCCCTGCACATCCCCAGGCTGCTTGAGGGAGAGCAGGAAATGAACAAACAAAAAGATCTCAAAAGATAAAATATAAATTGTAAACAAAACAGGTAAAAGAAGGGGTGGGGTACCAAAGTGCCTGTGTCTGGGTCTCATCTCCCCATCCTCAGTGCTTCATGGTCAAATAGGGATAGGGTCCCTTTAGAACCCTGGCAGTGTGGTAGGGACATACACAGGAGATATAGCCAAACTCTGAGTAGGTTAAAGGAGCAGGTCTCCTTTTCACTTCTTTGGCCTTTGCTCTGTCCTGTCTATGTCCATGCCCAATCATTCCCTCCTAGAACAACAACTTCAGTTAGCTGGGGTAATCTCCAGGAATCTGCAATTTGCAGTATAAACTCTTATCCTTCACTCTCACCCCCCATTCAGATGTTTGATTTGTAAAGACAGAGTTGTTGTTTTTGGTTTGGTTTAGTTTGGTTTGGGTTGGTTTGGTTTGGTTTGGTTTCCTGCCCTGTTGCAGAAGTGGCTTAAAAAATAAAAAAAGCCCAGCTCTAGAAACTGACAGCTAAGAGTAATTCCTGTGGAGATACAGAAGCATATAGTCTGCCCCTACAGTCCACTGAGCGTTGGGCTGAGGAACACTCAACACAGCTCACCGAGGCCCTATGCCAGACTTGGGGGACGGTGGTTACAGCTCAATAGCTGAGGGCAGACTACAGGCAGTGAAGCCCTGGGCACTGGCGGGATGCAGAGAACAGGATCTCAGCCCAGAAAGATGCCTTCCAGAAGGTTCTGCTACTCTTGGGAGGTCCTGGAGTGGAACATGATGAAGACATGCCAGCACACGGCGATTTTGATGCCTGGCATTCTGGAGTTTAGAGTGTTCAAAACAGTCAGCTCCATGATGTGCCGCCGTCAGCTTGTACTCTTCCTGAGGAACAAAGAGTGAATTTCCAGGAATTTCATGCTAGACAGTAAAGACAACCATGATTTCAAAAAACCTCTAGGTCATACAGATTTGTGAACAATTTAAAATGTAATATAAATCCCCTGACTATTGGTTATTTTATAATATTACATTTAATTGATGTATTTCTATCTACATTCATAATTATTTTCGAGGCTTTAAATATTCTATCTGGTGGTCGGAATTCTCTCAACTGTGTGGCTACAGAATATCTCTTCCCAGTTAAAAGGCTCAGGGTATCCCTTCAATACTTTGAAATTCACCACGTGAAAGTCTTTACAAACTGATATGGATAAGCCTCAAAATCTGAGAGTTTGCTTAGTAAATCAACAGATGTCAGCACGCTAAAAGCCTGACTTAGAGCTTGTTTATCTACACTGTGTGGTTAGAACTAATCTGTATTTTTGTAATATCTGTATTTTTTTAGCTAATCTTGTATTTTTTGTTGGTTTCTTAAGGAAATTTTCTAATAATGAAAAAAATGTGACATAGATAATTCAGAAAAAACCAACATGATTCTACATGTTATTATTATTATTTGCAAACTATACAAGATGCATTGCTTAGATCAGAAAGTGATGTGTGTGTGTGTGTCAGAGAGAGAGAGAGAGAGAGAGAGAGAGAGAGACCCTGAACAGCCTGTTTTTACATAATTGCAGCATATTGTGTGATGTAGTGAGCAAAAACACCAAATAAGAGTGAGGTGATAAGGCTGGTACTATGACCTAGCAGTTAAAGTCCTCACAATGACTGTGCCAGGATTCCATATGGGTGCCAGTTCTAACCCTGCTTCCCATCCAGCTCCCTGCTTGTGGCCTGGAAAAACAGTCGAGGATGGCACAAAGCCTTGGGTCCTTGCACCTGCATGGGAGACCCAGAGAAGGTCCCGGCTCCCGGCTTCAGATTGATGCAGCACTGGCCATTGTGGTCACTTGGGGAGTGAATCATCAGATGGAAGATCCTTCTCTCTCCTCTTCTCTGTTAATCTGATGTTGCAATCAAAATAAATAAATCTTAAAAAAAAAAAAAAGAGAGAGAGTGAGGTGATAGTCATGTGAGCCAGGTTAAAGAACTTGAATTATGATGGACAAGGCACCACTCAGAAGCTGTTTTGCAGGATGGTGGCATGGCTAGTTTCATGCTTTGGACTAGCACTTTTTTAGGCCTGTTCAGGACCAGTGCAAGGCTTAGTCCTTGGAAAGTTGAACAAAATGAAAGTTATCCGACCCACTCAGACGTGTGAGTCAGACACTTGGGGATAGGGCTCAGCATTCTCTCTACTAGAAGACCCTGGCTGACAGTCTGCTTTCCAATGGCTGAGAACCAGGATGTCCAGCAGAGATATGGTAGGGTCTTGGCAACCTGGATTCTATGGCTTGCAGAGAAGGAAAAAAGGGGCTGTTGAAAGAAGAAACCCTGCCAAACAGGAACTGCAATCACTTGCTTGATTACATAACAGAACGATGGTGATGGGTATAGAAGCAGTGAAAAAACTGGTACCCAAGAGGTTTTAATCTGTTATGAGCTCTGAAAAGGATCTATTCTTTGAATCCAAACATTAGCATAGGATACTCTGGATAACATACACCATTTATTAACTTCTAGGAAGGGTTTGTTATTCTTTGATGCAGAACCTAAGAGAATAGGTAGATTTTTTTTTTTTTTAGCTTCTGAAAACTAGAAGCCCAGGAATATCAACTACTTTATTAAATGCTTATTTGATTTTAAAAGAAAAGACCACCTAATGTATTAAGATTATTTCAAAGGAAACAGATTTCTTTCATGAACGCAAAGAATCATAAAATCATTAAGTTTCTCCATCTCCCTTAAATGTTCTCTCTCTAAGGCTCTGGCCAACTTGTAAGTTGCCTCTCTATGGTTTCATATGAATAGGGTCTGTATTAGATCACAGTTAGTGATATAAAATGTAATGTCAGCATTGAGGGAAATATAATCCAATAATGTTTCAATTGATGAAGCTGAAGATGCTGTCTTGAAGGCATACCCGTATGTTTTGTTGCCTTTAACAAACAAGCTTGGCACTTGCCTCTGAGCAGCTCTGTTTTAAAGATGCCAGACCTTTGCCATATGGTGTGCCCAGCTTTCGCTGATGATCATAAAAGAAGACAAGTTAACTGTAAAGGCAGCGAGACATGCTGGTTGCGCTGGAAGACAAGCTTTGCAGCGAGACATTCTGGTTGTGCTGGAAGACAAGCTTTAGCGGTCAAGAGGTGTTAACGGCTGCAGCGGTGAGAAGGCTACCCTGTGCTAACTGTCGCGCACGCGACTCTGGCACGTGCCCACCACGGGACAGCAGGAGGTGCTTGCGCCTGAGGCCCATGCGCTGGTACCTACATGCGCCCCACGTGAGCTCTGTGCCTTTGTCTCAACCTTGGGCTGCTGCCATGACCTGCCTGACCGTGCTTCTCAAGCTGCACCATGGCACAGCACTTCAGGCTCCCGTTGCCCTTCATGGAGGTGGGGCGCTTGTGCAAGGGACCCAGGTGGTGGTCACTGAGCCTGCCCTTTCCTTGGACATGCAACTTGAAGGACTTTGTCACCTGGGTCTCCAAGTTCCAGTTCGAGCAGCGAGTGATCCAGTACAATGAGCAGCATCATGAGTTCCATCTAGAAACCCAATGGGTCCATCCTGCTGTCACGTCTGCGTTTTACAGATGGGGAAACCGAGGCCCACTTCAGGATGCTGCTAGTGTGCTGCTCCAGTTAATGGCTTCAGAGGTGGGGCCTGCAGAGCAGTGGAAGGTATGTGGATCGCACAGAGGATATGTCGCTGGGTCCTGGATTCTTTAAGAATATGACCAAAAGTATCTGCAATTTTCCCAACATGTTCTTAGATCTCAGACTCTTTATATGGAATTGACTGTGCCTGGGACAAAGGTAGGGAGCAGGTATTGTACGTCAAATGTTGGTGGGGGCTGAGAAGCTTAGACAGTTTCCAGTGACAGAAACTGTGTGCTTACGGAAGAACTTTGGCACAGGGCAGAATTGCCTTCTCTTTCTGTTGTGGTGGCTGTTACCTTCAATTTCCCTTCAATTTCCCTTCAATTTCCCTTCAATTTCCCTTCAATTTCCCTTCAATTTCCCTTCAATTTCCTTAACGGGAATTCTGATCCTGGTTGTGCTTTAGCTCTTCACCATTGAGAAATTCAGCTCAAGTTTAAATAAAATAAGTGAGACTTGAATCTCCATTGTCCCGTCACTCATTTAAAGAAAAAAAAAAAGTTTCACTAACGCATGAAGCGTCCTGCTCCTTAGTAGGCACAAACAAAAAAACAAAAACAAATTAAACAACTGCTCTCTAGCTTGATTTTTACACTTGATCTTACCAAAGGTCCGGGAAGCAGTTTTAGCATAATTTTTGTCAAGATTTGCATTATATCTTCTGAAATGGTGGTAATGTTGGTATATTATTTTTTTACATGCCGTGTGTTTCAGAGATTTTGCTTCAAATATTAAGCTGCAGTAATAATTTATAATGGTTGATGATTCATCTGTTCACCAAGGATTAACCATTCATACATCATTTTGCCATTTTAATCTTTTGATTTTGAATATCTTTTTTTTTTCTGAGACAATGACTTCAGCAGCCCATATTTATGATGTCATACTAATCCCGGATGGCTTTAAGACATTGGCTTCAGGGTTTTTCTTAATATTGTGCTAAAAGTGTCCACTTGGGCATCATCTTCCATCAAGATCTCCACCAGAGGCCCAGTATGGTTATGTAAGACCTCAGGAAAGCAAGTAAGCAGATCCAGGCTTCATGGAACAGGCTTCACAGAGCAGACATTCCTCAGAGAACTATAGTAAAACAAAGTTTGTCCCAGGTCGAAGAGATACATCCTGTCCAGGTCTAGGAGATACACCCTGTCCCAGATCTAAATGCACCCAGTCCTCTGCTCCTGTCATTTCCCTGGTACTCATCCACAAAGAAGGCCACAGTGTTTCAGCCAATTCACAAGGAACTCTAGAGAAAAGATTGCCCAGATTAGGCTGAAACAGGCAGGGGCTAAGCCTATTTTCTACAGCAATCAGAAGCAGCAGACAGAATGACAATGTGAGAAACAATCTAATCATAAAATGGCATTGATCATTTTTTCCGTAATCACTAAATGCAATAAAAACAGACCAGAAGAATTTACACATGAGACTGAATACAGGAGGAAGAGATCCCTGGAAGCCATTTCAGAAGCAGCCTTCTTGGTTTAGGATATTCATGTAACAATACTTTTTCTCTAATTTTCCAAAAATGACATTTTACATGTCTGTAGCTTTCTGTGTTATAGATGAAAAATCAAATCTAGGTTTATTTCTTTTTGTAAGATTGTTAGTTAGATTCTAACCAGAAAATAGGCAGTGATCTGCATACTTCAAATAGAATGCACTGGGAATTTGGCGCAGTGGTTAAGAACTGTGTTTGGATGCTTGCATTGCATACTCAAGTACTCATTCTGAGTTCCAGGTAGTCTGCTTCTGACACAGTTGCCTGTCACTGAACATTCTGGAAGGCAGCAGTGATGGCTCAAGCGATTGGCTCTCCGACATCCATTGTGAGAGACCTGCATTAAGTCCCTACCTCCTAGCCTCAGCTTTGTCTCTTCCCTGGCTGATGTGTATTTGGGCAATGAACCAGTTGCTCGCATGCACGTTCTCTCTCTCTTTCTCTCTCTTTCTTTCTCTGTCTCAGGTTTATTTACTTCATTTGAAAGGAAGACAGAGAAAGAGAGGAGAGGACATTATTTCTTATTTGCTGGTTCACTTCCCTAAAGGCTGCAACAGCTGTGGTTTGACTAGTCCCAGCAACCACAACGTAGTTCAGAGCTCCTACCTGGGAGGCAGAGACCTGTCCCCTTGAGACTTCACCTGCTGTGTCCAAAGTGTAAATTAGCAAGAATCTGAACTTGAAAGCAGAGCTGAGACCAACCAGATATTCCAACAGGAGATGTGGGCCATTCAGAGTCTTCAATGTAGCACCAAGTACCCACCTCTGAGATAATATTGGAAAGTACATTTTATGGGAGACATATACAGAACAGGGTGTCTAAAGATCCCACAAAATGGGAAAAAAAAACAAGCAATTGAGAAAATATGATACTGCAGGAAATGATCTGTGCAAATAATGGAAGAACTGGCACCAAAAGTTAGATAGTGAGGGAAATCTGGAGACTAGCAATAGCAGGTAATTCTTACTACACATAAGTTCAAATGTCAGAAGAAAAAAAGTGATGCTCACGGGCACCCAGGTGTCAGGGTCATCTGGCAGAAGTGTGTCTGGTAGGATTTACGGTTATAGGGGAGCTGTGCCTGTTACCAAAGATGTGACCTGAGGCAGTGAGGAAGGTGGAGACATGTCCTGTTCTCTCTTGTCCTCTGCCTCCCCCTCCAGCTTGCCACCAGTGTCTCTCCTTGTGCAAAGCCAGCTGAAAGTCACATGTGGTTTTAGCCATTCAGACATTTATAGGCTAGGAACAGAAGGATTTCTCCATGATAGAGTTTGCTTTTAAAAATATTTATGTGTATGTATGCATGTGTGTGTATGTATGTATGCATGTATATGCATGCATGCACGTATTTGACAGGCATTATTAAGGAAGAATAGGACGACACTAAGACGGACATGAAGGCAGAGAGAAATCCCAGCTTCTAGTTCATTCCTCAAAGGTACAAAGCAGGCCAGGTTGGGCCAGGCTGGGCCAGGCTGAGGTTTGGACCTGGGAATTCAGCGCTGGTCTAGCTATAAGTGGTTAGCACAGCTGGGTTTTTAACCCAGGTACTTGAAAGGGGATGCAGGGACAACAGAGGCATGTTAATCAATCCCCAAGTGCCTGCTCCTCCATGAGCACATTGAATATGCAAACTGTAATCTTTCTTCAAATCAGGAAAGATTTCTTAATTTATTTCCGTCTTTTTTTCCATTTCTTAGATTAACTTTTGGATCCCTTTTTTCCCTTTTGTTTAGCTACTGTGATTTCTTCCTGTTAATATTTTTGTCCTCTGCTGAAAAATATTTCTTGGGTCCAGCGATGTGGCCTAACAGGTAAAGTCCTCGCCTTGAACGCACCGGGATCCCATATGGGTGCTGGTTCCATTCCCACCAGCTCTGCTTCCCATCCAGTTCCCTTCCCAGGGCCTGGGAAAGCAGTGGAGGATGGCCCAAAGCTTTGGGACCCTGCACCCGCATGGGAGACCTGGGAGAATTTCCTGGCTCCTGGCTTCAGATCAGCGAAACTGTAGTCAAGGGTCACATGGGGAGTGAAGCATTGGATGGAAAAACTTCCGCTGTGTTTCCTTCTCTCTATATATCTAGTATTGCAACAGAAATAAAATAATCCTAAAAAAAAATAGAGAGAAAGAAAGACATTTCTTCCACCTGACCATCCAGATGACTGATTTGGTTTTCTCATGCAGCTGGCACACTGCATGTTTAAAGTTTAAACTGTCTTTTTCTCTAGTTCTTCAAGGTCCTTCTGGTATTCTAATCACCCACACATGAGAGCTGTCTGTCACTTTCTGCTATGGTTTTGCCTGACAGACATGTAAATGACACATAGGATGTTCCTGGCACTGTTCTAACATTTTAAAATACTCCTTGCTAATAGTCGTTTGATAATTCTGACTCCCCTTACTATTCCACATCAAGAGAAGTCACCTGTCTAGTAGCACAATCTGGCTTCCTCCATCTAGGCAAAAATGGCCATTAATAGATCATTTTGTTTCCTCCTCCTCATTTTGAACCCTTAGCATCTGTGTCATGCTGTAAGGATTCTCTGAGCTGTGGTAATATGTGAGTGTTGGGCAACTATGTTTTTTCTCGTCTGTCAGAAGTAAACAATGGGAAGGTGAAGAGTTGTTCTTACACTTTTTTAGGCAGGAAGGAAGGCTCTTTGCCCAAAGCATCCCTGAGTATGACAATCTCTTCTGGTCACAAGGGCTAACAGAATTTCAAGCCGGCAAAATAGCTTTCCTTTTCAAGAGTATAATTATGCATTTATACATTATTTTCAAAAAGCATTTAGCTTAGCAATTCTCATTTATGAACAAAACAAACAACTTTTGGAACAGCCTTTTTCAAAAATCTCTTAGGTGTTTTAAAGTTACCAATTGTCTAGAGTTACATCTTGCTCTTAGTAATCTGAATAAACCATACCTATATTTAACTGTTAGACTTTAGCTATAATGGGTACAATAGGTCTGCTGGAAACTAGAAAGTAAAGCATCTATGTTTAGAATTATGCAACCCTGAGCAAGTCGAGACAACTGGATCTCAGATAGCCTATGAAACCACCTGTAGGATTTCACACACTCTTGTACTTTTTAGACCTGGGGGTATACCCATAATGACTGACGACACCCCAATCAGATGGTCACTTAGATTAGGGAGGAGAACTTGAGGAATGTACATATCAACAATGAGAGGTAGTATACCAATAACCAATTTGTTCATCTAGCAGGTGCCTTTCCTTGGTCTGTTAGTTCCTGTTTCCCTGCCCGGGGGAGAAAGCACCTCCTTTTGATCTGTTATCTAAACCTGAGGACTAAGGAGGTTCTCCCCTGCAAATTTTTTTTTTGAAGATTTATTTGTTTCTACTGGAAAGGCAGATACATATAGAGAGAAAGATCCTCCGTCCGATGGCTCACTCCCCAAGCGGCCGCAACAGCTGGAGGTGAGTCACTCCAAAGCCAGGAGCTTGTTCCGGGTCTCTCACGTGGGTGCAAGGTCCCACGGCCCCCGGCCACCCTCAACCACCTTCCCAAGCCACAGACAGGGAGCTGGACGGGAGGCAGAGCCGCAGGTGTTAGAACCGGCACCCATATGGGATCCTGGCAAGTTCAAAGTGAGGACTTCAGCTACTAGGCTACCGCGCCGTGTGCTTTAACTGCTAAGCTATCGCACCAGACCCCTCCCTGCAAATTTTCAGATATTTACTAGCATTCCTATGTGTGCACACTTAATTCTACTGTCAGCACACATTAGGTATTAATGTTAAACACTTAAACAATGTTCTAATAATATCTTAAAAGTATAAACAATCATATATATAAAACTTACAAAATTCATTTCTCAACATGTTTAAGCCTTTAGGGATTTTGACCCAGCTTTTCCTTTCCATTCTGATAGGCATACTTCTGTAGGACAAAATATTCTACAGGCATTTATCTTCCTTAATAATCTGCTAATTTTCTTAATTTTCTTGATTTACATTTTGCAACAATCATGTGCAATGCCAAATGCATCAATTTTCTAAATAAAAGCATACCAAAATTTAAATACAATTGCTTTAAGCAATTTTCAACCATTTCTCCCAGTTTGTGGAAACACATTTTAACACAAACCCACCTCAAAACTGGAAGTGGCACCTTTTTCAAATGACCTTTCTCTCAACTTGGCTGTTGTCTTAAGAGGCTCCCTAAGAATTTACTGAAGCTAGTTGGCAGGTTTAGTTATCAATAAGATGGAAATAGCTTAAAAGGAGATGTTAAAACACTGTTGTTCTTCACAAAGAATCAGACTTCAATTCCATTGTTTAAAGGTAAACAACCAGAAATTAGACACATCATGACCAATTTTTTTTTACTTTTTCCAAAACATATTTTTTTTGTTTTGTTTTGTTTTTTGTTTTTGTTTTTTTATATTTTTTATTAATTACATTGTATTATGTGACATAGTTTCATAGGTACTGGGATTCTCCCCACCCCTCCCCGTACCCTCCCCCCATGGTGAATTCTTCCACCTTGTTTCATAACCACAGTTCAAGTTCAGTTGAGATTCCCTCATTGCAAGCGTATACCAATTTTACCATACATTTTTAAAGAATGTGTTACTTTCCTGTAAGGCAAAATCTCACATAATTCTTTGTAAATAAGAACACAAATAATTTACAATCTTGACCAATTTCATGATTAGGAAACATTTTGACCGATGGAAATATTCATTTACTTTAATAGCATCTATGATGCAACAAATTTAGCATAATTTTATAATATTGTGAGATTACAATCCAAATTATTTTAAATGACAATCATATTATCCAAATTTTGTCTCAATGTTTGAGAGTTCCAGGGATCCTACTAGAACTTTCGAAGTTATGGGACTGACTTTGTTTTGAACTCTGAATAATTTAGAGGTGTAAATTAGTTAAATAAAAAGTACATTTAGCATTCAACTGAACATGTTAACGAATACTGTATGTTAGACCTGATCAGTGCCAGCACAACATTGTAAGCTGAAGACCAAACATCCCAACTGCCAAGGAGACCACGGGGGACTGGAGTGCCTTTGGAGACCGAGAACTCTGAGGTCATCCACTCCCGTTTGGACCTACCACATGGGATGGAAGAAGCCCAAATCCTTCCTCGCAGGATCCAAGGGCATCAGAACAACAGCCAGGAGCCCTGAGCAGTCCGCAGAAACAGAAGAACACTAAACTTCCTTCAGGACTAGGGAAGGGAGCTTTCTCTGGTCCTTACTTAATTCCAACTTTGGATCCCCACCCTCTCTTGCAATGACCATCAGGGTAGCTCCAGAGCCCCTCCGCCCAAAACACACACACACACACACATACGCACATTAGAATAGACAGAAAACAACAAGGAAAGCTTAGAACCAGACAGGAAACAGTCAGCGTGGACTCACACATACCTTACTAGGTAGGACACAAAGATTAGCTACTCCTCACTAAGGTACTGAAGATTTCTCTGCACAGCCCTCTTAAAACTGTTCTGCACCTCAATTGTTGACATATGCCTTGTTAGAGTTATAAGCCAGTTTTGACTGTCGTAAAATCTGCCAAGTTCAGCAAAATTAGACGTCAACACTATAAACTGCTAAACACTAAAATGAAAATAGACACGAGGCAGCTGAATAGTACTCTATAGCCATTTTCAGGTGGATAGAAGACGGTAGTATATAAACTAAAATTGGAATGTCAATGAAGTAGTCGCAGGATGTGGTTAAGAACTTGCATTTTTTTAACATATTGGTTACTCAATACCATGTCAAATAATTCCATAATGTTGTAAATTGTTGTTATGTTATGGCTTTAAATTGATCGGGAGGATATTCTGCCAACTCTGCCTTCAGACCAGAGATGGTCTCCCCAAGAAACCGTTGAATTTACCTAGATAATAAGATGCTGGACTCTATGCTTGGTATACACTTGCAATGAAAGAATCTTGACTGAATTTGAAATGTAATACTGCAGCAAGATGGAGAAATCCACCATGGGTGGAGGGTACGGGGAGGGGTGGGGGGAATCCCAGAGCCTATGAAACTGTGTCACATAATGCAATGTAATTAATAAAAAAAAATAATTAAAAAAATAGCTTTCCTTGAGGCCTAGTATGGTTATCAAAAACTCAGGAAGGCAAGTGGGCAGATCCAAGTTTCATGGAGCAGGCTTCACAGAGCAGACCTTCCTCAGTGAAGCAGAGTGTAGCCATCTTCATCCCAGGTCTAAGGAGATACACCTTGCCCCAGGTGTAAGAGATATACCCTGTTCCAAATCTAAGACATGCACCCTGTCCCAGGTCTAAGAGATAACCCTGTTCCAAGTCTAAGATACTCCCTTTCCCAGATCTAAGTAGATATACCCTGCCCCAGTTCTAAGGAGATACACCCTGTTCCAGGTGTAAGAAATGAACCCTGCCCAGGAATAAAGAGATACACCCTGTCCCAGGTCTAAGAGATAAACCCTGCCCTCCACTCTTGTCATATGACTGGCATCCATGAAGAAGGCCACAGAGTCTGCCAATTCACTCGGAGCTCGGGGGAAAATATTGCCCAGATTAGGCTGAAATGGGCAGGGGCTAAGGCTATTGTTAGAGCAATCAGAAGCAAGAGACAGAATGACAATGTGAGAAACAGTCTAATCATAAAATGGCATTCTTCATTTTTCCCATAGTCACTAGATGCAGTACAAACAGACCAGATGACATTTACACAGGCGAGTGAATGCCAGGAGGACCAGATCACTGGAAGCCATTTTAGAAGTAGTCTTCTAGATCAGGATTTAGGATATTTAGGTTAAAGTTCTTTTTCTCTAATTTTCTCTTTTTTTAATTTATTTTTTTCTATATAGACTAGGATTGCCTCCCTAAACTCCCACCCCTGACAGATTTTCTCTGTTTTACTACAATGCTATATTCCTTAATAGAAAAAAATCATAATTCCATCAGTCTCTTATTCAAGTGTACCAGACATTGCTGGTACAGACAATGTCAGACAGTCCAGCGTCCCATTACCTACACATTTTCAACATTTTCATTGGGAATCCATTCTTCATTTGGAAGCATTATACCCCCACATCTGTATATGGTAGGCCCCAGTACTACATCACTATACATTTCCATAGAGAAGCCATGAAACAAGGTCAACAACCGGTATGAGTTAGAACAACAGCCACCAGTACAACAACAACAAATTACAGCTCCATGAAAAAATGCACCACTGAGTAACCAACACAGGGGTGACAGAAAGGAAACACTAAAATCTCTTCCAAAAAAAAAAAATAATGCCACTGCGTAATCCATGAGCCAGTTATGAATTCAACAAGAGAAAAGAAAATATTTGGAATAAATAAAACAGAACTAAAAACATCAAAATACATGGGATGCAGCCAAAGGAAACAAAAAAGAAAGAAAGAAAGAAAACAGTATGGATCGGATTATTAAAGTTACACTTTCCATGTTGGTTTCCTTATATGAGAGAGAATATACGGTATTTGTTCTTTTGTGATGGACTAGTTTCAATGACCATAATGGTCTTTATTTGGGACCACCTGGTTGTAAATAGAATAATTTCATTCTTCTTAATAGCTGAACAATATTCCATGGAGTAGATGTACCACAGTTTCTTTAACCACTCTTCTTTGGATGCACATCTGTATTGTTTCCATATCTTTGCTATTGTAGATTGTGCTGCTGCAAATATAGAGAGAAAACTTTGCAAACTACACAAGTGATAGGGGACTAATATCCAGGATTTAAAAAGAGCTTCAGAAACCCAGAGATAGAAAAAAAAAATCCTGTAACAAATAGGCAAAGGAAATAGACATATTTTTCAAAAGAACAGATTTAAATGCCTAACAGACACAAGAAAAGATACTCAGACTCCCTAGCCATCAGAGAGATACAAATGAAAAACACTTTGAGGTACCAGCTAAATCCAATGACACTGGCCTACATTCAGAACTCAATTAACAGTACCTGGTAAGTGGATGTGTGGAGAACAGTAAACTCCTTCATTGCTGGTGGGAGTGTAGGCTAGTACAACCATTGTGGAAATCAGTATGGAGAGTATTTGGAGAATTGCAAATAAATCAGCCTTATGATCCAGCTATCCCACCCCTAGGAATATACCCAATAGAAATGAAATCTGTGGGCCAGGAGCAATAGCATAATGGTTAAGGTCTTTGCCTTGAACGCATCGGTTCTAATGGCCACCGGTTCTAATCCTGGCAGCCCCACTTCCCATCCAGCTCCCTGCTTGTGACCTGGGAAACCAGTCGAGGACAGCCCAAAGCCTTGGGGCCCTGCACCAGCATGGGAGACCCAGAGAGAAGTTCCTGGCTCCTCACTTTGGCTTCTAGCAGCACCAGCCATTGAGGTCACTTGAGGAGTGAATCATCGGATGGAAGATCTTCCTCTCTGTCTCTCCTCCTCTCTGCATATCTGACTTTGTAATAAAAAATAAATAAATCTTTAAAAAAAAAAAACAAAATACATTGCTCCTTCACTTAGCCATTGAACCTGGGTGTAGATATAAATTCTGTCGCTTCCCTCTCTGTCTCTCCTCCTCTCTGTACATCTGCCTTTCCAATAAAGTAATTACATTTTTAAAAGAAAGAAATAAATGAAATCACCATATGAGGAGGGGATCTGTAATCCTATATTTGCAGCAGTACAATCTAATTTTCCAAAAAATGACATTTCGTATGCTGTAGCCTTCTGTGTCACAGAAGAAAAATCTAATCTAGCTTTCTTTACTGTTGTTACATTATTTGTTAGATTCTAACCAGAAAATAGGAAGTGATCTGCATACTTCAAATAGAATGCACTGGGAATTTGGCACAGTGGTTAAGAACTGTGTTTGGATGCTTGCATTTCATACTCAAGTACTCATTCTGAATTCCAGGTATTCTGCTTCTGATACAGTTGCTTGTCGCTGAACATTCTGGAAGGCAGCAGTGATGGCTCAAGCGATTGGCTCTCTGACATCCATTGTGAGAGACCTGCATTGAGGCCCGCCTCCCAGCTTCAGCTTTGTCTCTTCCCTGGCCTACTGTATACTTGGGCAATGAACCAGTTGCTCAGTCTCCTCTCTCTCTTTCTCTCTCTCTCTCTCTTTCTCTGTCTCAGGTTTATTTACTTTATTTGAAAGGAAGACAGAAAAAGTGAGAGGGGGAAGTTATTTCCTACTTTCTCGTTTACTTCCCTAAAGGCTGCAACAGCTGTGGTTTGACTAGTCCCAGCAACCACAATGTAGTAAAGATCTCCCACCTGGGAGGCAGGGACCCATCCCCTGGAGACTTCACCTACTGTGTCCAAGGTGTGAATTAACAAGAATCTGAACTTGAAAGCAGAGCTGAGACCAACCAGACATTCAACAGGAGATGTGGGCCACTCAGAGTCTAGAACATAGCACCAAGTACCCATCTCTGAGATAATATTATAAAGCTTATCTTAGGGGAGTTTTATATAGAATACAGTGTCTAAAGAGCTCCCAAAATGGAAAAAAATGCAATTGAGAAAATATGATACTGCAGGAAATGATCTGTGCAAATAATAGAAAAACTGACACCAAAAGAAGGTATGAGAGAAATCTGGAGACTAGCAACAGCAGGTAATTCCTACTACACATAAGTTCAAATGTCAGAAGAAAAAAAGTGATGCTCACGGGCACCCAGGTGTCAGGGTCATCTGGCAGAAGTGTGTCTGGTAGGATTTACGGTTATAGGGGAGCTGTGCCTGTTACCAAAGATGTGACCTGAGGCAGTGAGGAAGGTGGAGACATGCCCTGTTATCTCTTGTCCTCTGCCTCCCCCTCCAGCTTGCCACCAGTGTCTCTCCTTGAGCAAAGCCAGCTGAAAGCCACATGTGGTTTTAGCCATTCTGACATTTATAGGCTAGGAGCAACAGGATTTCAGCAGGATAGAGTTTGCAATAATGTATACATATACATGAATGCATATATGCATGTGCTTGACAGGCATCATTAAGGAAGAATAGGAAGACACTAAGACAGACAAGAAGGCAGAGAGAACTCCCAGCTGCTGTTTCATGCCTCAAAAATCCACATCAGGTCGGGCAAGGCTGAGGTTTGGACATCCGAATTCAGTGCAAGTCTAGCTGGAAGTGGAAGCAGAGCTGGGATTTGAACATAGGTACTTGAAATGGGATAGGGAGGTAACAGAAATATCTTAACCAATCACCCAAGTGCCTACTCCTCCCTGAGCACTTTGAACACGCAAACTCTAACCTTCTTTCATCTCAGGGAAGATTCTTTATGTTATTTCCATCTTTTTCCCTTTATTAGATTAACTTTGTCCTTTTTTCATATCTTCTGAATTCCTTTTTCAGATCACTTGAATATTGTGAATTCTTAAAAATTGCTGTCCTCTGTTGAAAGATATTTCTTCCAACTGATCATCCATATTACTAATTTGGTTTTTTGGTGCAGCAGGCACACTGCATGTTTAAAGTTTAAACTGTCTTTTTTTCTATTTCTGCATGGTCCTTCTGGTATTTTAATCACACACTCGAGAGTTGTCTGTCATTTTCTGTAATTATTTTGTTTGACGGATATGTGAATGACACACAGGATGTTCCAAGTGCTCTTCTAATACTTTAAAATACTCCTAATGGTTATTTTGATAATTCTGACTCTCCTTACTATTCCACATCAAGAGAAGTCACCTGTCTAGTTCCACAATCAGGCTTCCTCCATCTAGGCAAAAACAGCCACTAATGGACCATTTGTCTTTGCTTCCTCCTGATTTTGTACCTTTAGAATTTGTGCCATGCTGTAAGGATTGTCTGATCTGTGGTAATACGTGAGTGTTGGACAACTATGTTTTTTTCTCTTGTCTGTCAGAAGTAAACTATTGGAAGGTGACAAGTCATTCTTACGCCTTTCTGAGGCAAGGAGGAAGGCTCTGTGCCCAAAGTATCCCTGAGTATGACAATCTCTTCTGGTCACAATGACTAAAAGAAATTCAGGCCAATAAAATAGCTTTCCTTGAGGCCCAGTATGGTCATCCTAAGACCTCAGGAAGACAAGTAGGCAGAACCAAGCTTCATGGAGCAGACTTTACAGAGCAGACCTTTCTCAGAGAACCAGAGTATCACCATCTTGTTCTTGTATCTATGAGATACACTCTGTCCCAGGATTAAAGAGATACACCCTATCCCAGGTCTAAGAGAAACATCCTGTCCTGGGTTTAGGGAGATACACACTGTCCCAGGTCTAACAGATAGATCCTCTCCCAGGTTTAAGGAGGTACACCCTGCCCTCCATTTCTGTCCTTGACTGGCACCCACCACAAAGTTCACTGGCTCCCAGCAATCCATGAGGAATTCTAGAGAAAAAGATTGTCCAAATTAGGCTGAAATGGGCAGGGATTAACAATATTATTATGTAGTGTCATTGGTAGATATTTCTGGGATCTCTTCTCTATCCATGTTAGCAGATGTTGAGAAAGCCCCATCTGTAGGCAACTGCTTAGGTTGCTTTTGTCCTAGGCAACTACTGGGAGAAAAGCAGCTAACAGCTGGCAGGCATCATTGGTCAGGTTAATGCCAAATTTGTGTTGACTCTACCCGTGTGTCAGCATAGTTGCTTATTCTGTTTTTTCATTTCTTTTTTAACATTGTTGAGGGCAGACACTGGTGCACCAGCATATAGGGTTTGCAGACACATGCACAAATGTGTGTGGGCCCCAGGTATGTAGGCAGGCAGGGCCCAAGGTTGGCATGGCACACTGCCATCGGACCTTGCTTAGATATCTGCACGCTTGCAGGCATAAAGAGCTGTCTATTGCAAAGGCAAGCAGGTCTGCAAATGGGTGGGAGCAAGGACTGCTAGGAGACAATGTGACAGTTGAGGAGTTACTTTTCAGTGACTTCCATTAATCAGGCCACTGCACTTGAAAGTAAATGAGAAGGCTAAAACCAAGTGTTTTACAGGAGAGAAACTGGAGGTCCTTCCAGGAACAAACCAGTATACCCACCCACATCAGGCAAGTGAGGTGGACATATTGTTATCAATCATTGCCTGCTACTGCACATGGAAGCCATGGGTTGGGAGCATGCCTAGCAGGGCTTGACCATAATTCCTGCCAGTGAGTATAGGCACAGAATGTGAGCCATGTTGGGTTTGGCCATGACACTAAATAGGTCATGAGAGAACTGAGTCTGGAAGCAGATTCTATAAGGGATCATGGGTTTACCCCCAAGGGACTGAAAAACCAGCTGGTTTACTCAAGAGCTGTGAGTATCAATGTATCAAACCAGGCATGAACTGGTCTGTCCCCAATCCCAACTTTAACTGGTGGGTGCTGCAGCCTCACCTTGCCCAGCATGTTCACTTCTCTGGCTTTCATGAAAACCAGTATATGTGAAAATCTAACCTACCTGGCATGGTCCACACCCCATACTGATTCCCGTGCCTGTCGGTGTGTTATGGTTTGGCCCAGCCCTGCCTGTTTTGCCCCTCTAGAGCAAATCCACACACATCACAACAAGTAAAGCAGCCTGCTTGGGCTTACCAACATCCAGTTCTTACTCACATGCTCACCAGTGAGAACGATAGTCCACCAGGGAAGTTCCCCAAGTTCCCTTACCAGATCCACTCCCAGACCCAGATCTTGCACATGCCAACTGGTGCTAGGCCCTCACCCAACACAGCCTGCCCCCTCTGTCTTAGCTTTTGTCTGTGCTGGTGGATGTTGTGATCAGGCACATCCCACAGTCAATTCTTGGGTGTACTTGTGGGTACTACAGCCTGGATCAGCCTGGACTGTTCCAAACCCCAATATCCATGAAGTGAGACCAGCCATGCCCGACTGTGCTGCAGTATCTGCTAGCACATGTAAGAACTGGATGGGGGTAAACCCAGTAGGAGGCTGCAGGGGCTCTGATTCTGGGCCAATGCAGTATCTGTTGGTAAAGTCCAAGATGAGTGATGAGTTATGCCAAGCTGGATCAGAGAAGCCACTGCCATGTGCAAGGTCTGTGGCTAAGGGTAGACCTTGTTGAATAGCTAAGGGGACACACTGGCTCGGCTGAGGTCCCCACTGGTGAGGACAAGAGCAGGAAAGGGTGTGGGAAAATGTGCTGGACATGGGTACAGTATTCCTAGGCATGGGTGTAAACTGGTTCTGGGGTATGCCAGAATGGGATATACTTCAGCACCTACTGGTGCTCACAACAGCCAGAATGGGGGTAGGACAGGCTGGGCTAGGTCTCAGCATCTACTGAATTATATGAGAGCTGGGTCTGAGTGTAGGACAGACAGGGCTAGGCTGTAGCACCCAATGATAAATGCCAGAATAAGTATGGGCTATTTGGGCAAGGCTGAGGAAATACATATAAGAACAGGTATATGAAATATGTATTTGATACATAACATATTAAGGACATAATGATAATTTTCATCATCCCTTTCATGCTTCTTACCTCACTTCTATCATCCTTTTATAAAGATATATTTATTTTTATTGGAAATTCAGAGATACAAAGAGGACCAGAGACAGAGAAAAAGATCTTCTATCTGCTGATTCACTCTCCAAGTGGCCACAATAGCCGAAGCTGTACTGATACCAAGCCAGGAGCCTGGAACCTCTTCCAGGTCTCCCACACAGGTGCAAGGTCCCAAGTCTTTGGGCTGTCCTCAATTGCTTTTCCAGGCCACAAGCAGGGAGCTGGATGGGAAGTGAGGCCACTGAGACATGAACTAGCACCCATATGGGATAGCGGTACACTAAAGGCTAGGATTTTAGCTGCTGGGCTACCACGCTGGACCCTCTATCCTCCTTTTTTTCTTAGTTTGAAAAACGTTTGTGACAACATACTTCTAATTTACTTTACAATTGTGATCTTAACCTTCTACTACATAAAGTATTTGGCAAGTAGTACATAGGATCATGTGTACATGGAAGGATATGTACTGTTACCAAGTTTCAGGGTGTCAGTGTCACTCACGTGCCCTCCCTTTCTTCATCTCAAGGACATGGATTACCTGGCAGGATGACTCCTATGAGGCAGCTAAGAGGAGATTTGGCACACTATGGCAGATGTAGTTGTGAGCTTTTCCTCCAGCCACCCAGAAGGTAAATACAGTGCAGGGTTCCTAGGATTTTCCATAGAGGCTCTGGTGGACTGTCTCAGTGGCTAAATCCTCACTTTACACATGCCAGGATGAAGATTCTCAATCTTATTCATAAACAAAAAAGTAACTCCTGCTACAATATTTTTTTACCTCAGATTGCACACACTGACACTTTCTGACATATTTAAAACTAGGAAGAAAATTATGAAGAAAACAACTGTTTTTCCCAATGATAGTGAAACCACTTCACAATATTACAGATGTACTTTCATTCAAAATTGGAAACAATTGTTTCAAGCAGTTTATTCTGTAATTATAAGCCAATGTATGTGATAGGATAGATGCTAGGGATAATAAATGATGATGAAAAATTACCAAAAATTTCCTTTTTTATGATAAAAATTTTAAAAGGTCTTGAGGGACCCACATGGGAGCAGCTCAGTTATTGTACCCTAAAAACCCTTTATCTACACATACTTGAGGTTGGGTACTATTATAAGGAAAATAAATTTGACTAGAGATTTGGGAAGATGAGGAACATGGGCTTGTGTCATTTTCTGATGAGCACATCTCATGAAAGGAGAATCATATGGTAGGCAGGATGGCCTGCCACATAGGATTTATGATTTACACAGAAGGAGAGAGGAAGTGCAAGAATGGTAACATGGTGAAAAAAAATGCAGCAAGACAGAGAGCGAGGGGAAGACATCCGTCTTGATAGCAACCCACTGCTTCAGCAACCATTGCTGTTCTTCATAATTAAACTTGTGTGATGAGCTTCTATCTTTTCATGGGTGGAACTCCCTGACTTAATTGTTTTCGACATCTCCTAACTGCTCTGTGAAGGAATTCAGTTTCTCATTTGAATTTATTTTACGTTGATACAGTTGTAACCACCACTGTACTTGGACCAGCCTATTTTAAATATTGTTACAGCTGACAGGGATACATATTTACGTATGCCTCTGGCTAGGTGGAGAAGGGTCCAGGAAGAAGATGCGTGGCACAAATGTTTCAGATACATATTTGAATTTTTCCCCCCTGTATCTACAGCAGGGAAGGGAAAGAGGACTGCTCCCTGCTATCAAACTACATCAGCACCTAGGGATGGGGGATAGTCATTTGATAGTGCCGTAGTGACTTCAAAATATAGAAGAATGAAAATATAGAAGAATGTCCTAAAGATGTCCCTTGAAGGGACATTATTTTTTTTGTTCTGAGATATTGTTGGTTTCATTGCACCAGGATTGAGACAATTTTTACAAGTTCCATTGGTTGACAAAGTCCACCTCAGTGTGTCCACAGACCCAGACACTTGCTGCAAACTTTGTCTAAGAGTTGTCCAAACACTTGTACTTTCCATTTTCTGAAGAAACACTCAGTATCCTCTGCTGGAGGAGATGAGCTGGCTATCATGTCCACTGTGAGAGTCTGCCACGCTTTCCACTGCATAGGATTCAGTAATGGAGATGGTCTAGTCACAATACAAACACTCTGAGTCTGGCGCAGTAGCCTAGAGGCTAAAATCCTCACCTTGCATGTGCCAGCATCCCATATGGGCACAGGTTCTAACCCCAGAAATCCTACTTTCCATCCAGCTCCATGCTTTTGGCTTGGGAAAGCAGTCAAGGATGGCCCATAGCCTTGGAACCATGCACCCCTGTGAAAGACCTGGAAGAGGATCCAGGCTCTTGGTTTTGGCTAGATGTTGCTCCAGGCATTGTGGCCACTTGGGCAGTGAATCAACAGATGAAAAATTTTCCTCTGTGACTTTCCTCCTCTCTGTATATCTGACTTTATAATAAAAATAAAATAAATCTTTAAAAACAAAACAAAACAAAAAATTATAACCAATATAAGCACTCCAAGGACAGATAACATATATTGTGATTTTCCCTGTGCCTGGGGTTTAGTTCAACTATCTATTTGATAGTCCCCCAAGAAACCTCACCTGGGGTGACCTCAGAATTAACTCTTGTGTGCATCAGCCAGTGCAGAGTCCAGTTTGTCACCTACCCAGCCAATGCACATATTGGTTAATGCAGCTGTCAGGTCAGTTTGTCCATAGTCATAGCCTCATCTCTCACAGGAACCTACAGGTAAAATAATCTAACCTAGATCACCCAAATACAGGCCCTTTCCTTACACATACCAACAGGTGCTAAAGTTTGTTGGGGTGACCCCTGATAACTCCCACCAGACCTTCCCCCAGCCTCACATTTTGCATGTGCTGGCATGTGCTGCAGCATAGCACAGTCTTGTCTGCATCCTATCTCACTCTTTTGTGCTCAGTTCTGCCACTGAACCTGGACCACATGTATGTCAATAGGAGTTGCCACCTTATCCATCCTGGCCGCTCCCAGCTCTGACTCTTGCGCTCACCAACAGGAGGTATAACTCTCAAGGGAGAGCCTATAATCCCCCTGACAGGAGCACTCCCAGCCATAAACCCTGTGCTTACCAGGGAGTACTATACTCCAAACTGACATAACTAGCACCAAATCCTGCCACTTGCCAGTGGGTGTTGTGCCCTCTGGTCCATATCAAATCTGGCTCTTTACTGTACCAATAGATACAGCTACCTAGCCCAGCCAAGCAAGTGCCCAGATACAGTTCTCTCACCTTCTGATCAGTGCTGCTATCTTCTCTGACCCAACATTTGAAGGGCAGGCACCATATCCTAGCTACCCAAGCATTCCCACCAGCCCCAGGTTATCCAAGTGCAGGTCTCCCAGAAAGGTGCATGCTTTGGCTTGAAGCAGATATACACTCCAGTTGCCTCCTTATAAACCACCCTAACTTAGCTATTTATCTATCTGCAAGTGCAGTGGCCCCATCTGTGGAAGCCCACAGTAGTCATTGCTATCCTGTCAAACATGTCTTCTGTCACTCCAGCATGTCCCCAGATTACCTTCCCTGCAGGGACAATCTGTAGGGGCAATGTGCAGCCTTCACACTGTGTAGTGGCATGCAACATGCTGATGTTTTGAACGATCTATGGAATTATTGTTGCTTAAAGTTACGGGTAGAGTTGAACAAGTGTTGACCAAGATAATAAAATAAGGAAAAATATATGGAAGTTAATCAGCAAAAAATAGTGCTTTACACAAAAGGGGGGCATCAAAAATTCATGAGAAATATGACACATAAAGATTGCACACTCCAAGTTTTTGCAAATAAACTTACATTTAAATCTTGTTGTCACAAAATTTTTGAAGTATTTGCCTCTCTCAGAGTTATACTTTTCAAAATATTTTGAGATTAGCTTGAAACTACACAATTTTAGTCTAAAATCTACACAAGTAACTAAATAGAAAAAAAATCATCAGTAACAACAGGATAGGCAGATAATTTGTATGACAAACTATCTAATGAGTGCAAATAGGGTATAAGTAAGCCAACATATTTGGCAAAATTGCAGCATAGAAAAGCATTACAAAGATCAGTTATATTTTCACACACCATAAACTTGTTGATAAAGAACTTATTAGAGCTGTTTTTTTTTTTTTGGAGGTTAAAATATAAAGTGACAAATCATCTTTTTTTTTATTTTTAATTAATATTTAGCATTATGTGACAGTTTCATAGGCTTTGGGAATCCCCCTCCCCCTCCCCCTCCCCCCTGGTGGATTCCTCCACCTTGATGCAGCATTACAGTTCAAATTCAATCAAGATTCTTTCCTTGCAAACATATACCAAGCATAGAGTCCAGCTACTTATTGTCCAGATGGGTTGAACAGTTTCTTGGGGAGACCATTTCTGGTCCGAAGTCAGAGCTGGTATAATATCATCACAGTCAATTAAGAGTCCCAATATAACATTAACAGCAATTTGCAATATTATGGAATTGACATAGTTTTGAGTAACCAGTATGTTAAAACAACAACAACAACAACAACAACAACAAAAAGAACTAAATAACAAAAAACAACTCCTAACCACAACCTATGATTAGCTCATTGACATCTCAATTTTAGTTTATATACAGGACCGGACCGGCTGCTATATACCTTGAAAAGGCTATAGGGTACCATTCAGTTGTCTCATATCTATTTCATTTTAGTATTTAGCCATTTGTTGTGTTGAAGTATAATTTTGTTGATCCTGGCCGATTTTGGGATAATCTAGACTGGCTTGTAACTCTAACAAGATATTTGTCGACATTTAATGTGCAGAACATTTTTTTTTTGGGGGGGGTGTGCAGGAAAATCCTCAACACCATGGTGAGGAGTGACTAATCTTTGTGTCCCACCCAGCAAGGCATGAGCCAATCCATGCCAGCTCTTTCCTGTCAGATTTCAAGCTCTACTTTCTGTTGTTTGTCTATTTATTTTAGGGTTTTTTGTTTTGTTTTGTTTTGTTTTTTTTAGTTTGTATGATTGTTTGTTTGCTGTGAGGGGTTTTCGAAGTGATCCCGATGGTCACTGCGAGGGAGGGCAGGGGTCCAGAGGTGGAGCCAGGCTCGGACCAGAGAAAGCTCTCTTCCCTGGTCCCGAAGGACGTTTATTGTTCTTCTGTTTCTGCGGACCGCTCAGGGCTTCTGGTTGTCTTTCCGATGACGTTGGTTTCTGTGCGGTGGTGTTTGGACCTCTTCCATCCCCTGTGGAAGCTCCGGTTGGGGGTGGGTGACCTCAGAGTACTCAGCCTCCGAGGGCTTCCAATTCCCTGTGGCCTCCTTGGCAGTTGGGATATAGTCCTTGTTGCTCGTATTAGTAGTTTGTGTTGAAGATCTGGGAGTCTTCGTGGTTGGGATCCGAGCTTCCTCCTTACCACCTGCTCCACTCTAGAGTGCCCCCCTGCTCCACGCACATGACCTCCTGTTAAGAGGTTGTCAGGATCGCACCCGATTCCCCCCTCATGCATTGGTATAGTAGTTTTATTGTTGTTTAGTGCCGCTTTGAGTCTGTTGTCTATGAATTACCAGATTTGACCTTGATAAGCTATATTGTACTTTTTTTTTTCTCTCACTCTTTTTATGGTCTTGAAAGATTTCCCTGCACTCCCTCCCCATTACCGGTTAACATAGCGTATTGAGGGTGTATTAGGTTTTACAGTTTTTTGATGTAGATCTTAAAATATTCTGACATTAATTGTTGGTTTATAGATTATATCGCGTTATCTTATTGCATTGGATACAGGTTGTTAGAGATTGCACTAATATTACAATATACAGGTACTATCTTTCAAGTTGTCATCTTTTCATCTCAGATTAAGGCGAACATGCGGTATTTAACCTTTTGGGATTGGTTCATTTCTCTTAGCATGATGGATTCCAGTCGGGCCCATTTGTCCACAAAGAACTGCATTTCGTTTTTTTTAAATAGCTGAGTAGTATTCCATAAAATGTCTATACTACCAAAAGCAATATATACATTCAATGCAATCCCAATCAAATTACCCACAGCATTCTTCATCGAACTGGAAAAAATGATACACAGATTCATCTGGAAGCACAAAAAACCACGGATAGCTAGAACCATTCTGAAGAACAGGCACTTAACAGGGGGAATCACAGTACCGGATCTATGGACATACTATAGGGCAGTGGTCATCAAAACAGCCTGGTACTGGCACAAAGATAGAGAGGAAGATCAGTGGAGCAGAATAGAAACAACAGATGGAAACCCACACAGATACAGTCAATTAATCTTTGACAAAAAGACAGACAACAACCCAAGCAAATGGAAAGGTCTGTTCAATAAATGCTGTTGGGACAACTGGTTGATAGCCTGCAGAAACAAAAAGATAGACCCACATCTCTCACCATACACCAAGATCGAATCTAAATGGATAAAAGACCTAAACCTACATCCAGAAACCTTCAAACTTTTGGAAGAAAATGTTGGAAACACACTGGAACACTTAGGGGTAGGCCCTCACTTCCTAAAAAAGACTCCAAAAGCAGTAGAAATCGAGACCAAAATAAACAATTGGGACCTCATCAAACTAAGAAGCTTCTGTACAGCCAGAGAAACAATCAACAAAGTAAAAAAACAACCTACAGAATGGGAGAAGATCTTTGCACACTACATAGGAGATAGAGGGCTGATCTCCAGAATATACAAAGAGCTACAGAGAAACCAAAACAACAGAACAAACTGCTCAAGAAATGGGCACAGGAAATGGGCAGACATTTCACAAAAGAACAAACACAAATGGCAAACAAACATATGAAAAAATGCTCAAGTTCCTTGGCAATAAGGGAAATCCAAATGAAGACAACAATGAGGTACCACCTAACTCCAGTAAGGATGGCACACATACATAATACCACCAACACTTGCTGGCGAGGCTGTGGGGAAAAGGGAACCCTTCTCCACTGCTGGTGGGACTGCAGACTTGTACAGCCTCTATGGGAATCAGTTTGGCGAATACTCAAACAACTGAAAATCAGCATACCATATGATCCAGCAATAGCACTCCTAGGAATATATCCAAAAGACCTCCTACACAAGAAACCAACATGCACGCCTATGTTCATAGCAGCACTATCTACAATCGCAAAAACCTGGAAGCAGCCAAAATGCCCATCAATAGAAGACTGGATAAGAAAGCTATAGAGCTGTTTTATTCTCAGTAGCTGAAAAAAATGAACTGTTTTGGGCCCAGTGCAGCAGCCTAGTGGCTAAAGTCCTCGCCTTATATGCACTAGGATACTGTATGGCCACTGGTTCATGTCCCAGTGGCCCCACTTCCCAACCAAATCCCTGCTTGTGGCTTGGGAAAGCGGTAGAGGACAACACAAAGCCTTGGGACCCTGCACCCATTTGGGAAATCCAGAAGAAGCTCCTGGCCCCTGCCTTTAGATCTGCTCAGCTCTGGCCATTGCGGCCACTTTGGGACCGAATCACTGGAAGGATGATCTTCCTCTTTGTCTCTCCTCCTTTTTGTATACCTGACTTTCCAATAAAAATTTTTAAAATCTTTTAAAAAGGTAATATTTTGCTGTAAGTGTAGCTAGAGATCACAAACACCTCTACAATCTAAATGATGAAATGTTTAATAAGATGTTGAAGAACAAAAGTTTGAAAAGATGTGAAAAGATGTCCTGTGTTTAGGACTAAGGAAAAATCACTTTTGCTAATATTTCTATATGGTTCAAAGCAATTTCAAGATTCAATGCAATCTCTATCAAAGCATCAATGACATTATCCTCAGAATTATGGGAAATAACCTTAAGTTCATATGGAAATATGGATGATCCTTAATAGTTAAGAAGAAAAATGGTAGAGAAAAGGCAATAGTTTGGCAATACTAAGGAGTCCAGCAAGAGAATACAGAATTTACAAATGCATCTATCACATGATTGAGTTATCCACAAAAAGAATGATGTCAGCCTGTGAAAAGATACTTGAGCCAGAATTGCGGCACAATGAGTCAGCCATCATCATGCTTGATAGTTCATATGAGAACTGGCTCCAGTCTAGGCTATCCATCAAGTTCCCTGATAATGTGCATGGGGGAAACAACTAAAGATGGACCAGTTATCCAGGCCCTAGTACCCATAAGGGAAAGTTTCAGTCTTCTCCATCAGGCCTGATTCAAATCCAAGTGTTGCAATACCTTTGGAGTAAATCAGTGGATGCAAAGTCTCTTTGTTACATTTTCCTCTCTCTGTTTTAGGACAAATAATAAATAAATGCGGTTCTATGTTTATTGTAGTGCTCTTCACAATAGCAATGGTTTGAAATTAACCTAGATGTGTATTAATGAGTGACTAGATAAAGGAGAGAGAGATATATATATAACTCAGCCATAAGAAGAATGAAATTCTGACACAGCAAAGTGAGCAGAATTGGGTGTCTTTGTATTAAGTAAGATAAGCAAAACACTGAAAGAACAGGGGGTGGGTAATTTAGGTTGGGCCATAATACTAACCAACATGTGAGAGAATCAAATGTGGGGGCAGAATTTCTGGAAGCATTCACGAGCTCACCCTGGTAGGATTGCAATCTCTGCTGACATAAACAAGATTTTTGGTTAGGAACAGGCCTGATTGAGGAGCTAACAAGATTCCTCAGCTCGGTTGGGGTTCCCATTGGTGAGTGTGAGGGTCAAATGGGGGCAACAGTCTGGACTGGACATGATTGGACATGACTGGACATGACTGGACATGCCTGCAGTCTCCCTGAGCATGGGTGTGGACTGAGTCTAGAGAACGCCAGACTGGGATAGACTCCAGCAACTAAAGGTATTCATGGGAGTCAGTGTGGGTATAGGATGGGCTGGATTAGGTCTCAGATCCCAGTGAACCACGTGAGAGCTCTAGCTCGGTGTGGACCAGGTGTGGCTGATCTTTAGCATCCAACATTAAGAACCAGAATGAGTGTGGACTGGTTGGGCAAGTACACTGTGTCCTCAGAGCAACAGGTGGACAAAGGCAACCTGGGCCAAGGACCCACTAGTATGAATATGATCTGCCACTGGGAGGAGACCTGATAGAGGAGTTTGAGAAACTCCTTTGTCAGGATGCAGTCCCTGCAGTTGAGCATAATAACCAAGGGAAGGAATAACCCAGACCAGGCCAGGTTAAAGTACTCACTGGCATACATTACATGAGGCTTACGTTGGAGAGTGGAAGCTGGCTGGGCCAGTTCATAACATCCGCTGGCAGATCTGAGAACCAGGACAGGGTGTAGGAGGGGCCAGAATGGGCCTCAACACCAGCCAGTTTACATTAGGGCTGGGACTGAAATCTGGCTGGGCCATGCTAGGCTGAAGCATCAGCAGGGGCTGGAATCAGGCACAGACCAGACTGGGCCAGGCTGCTGCACCTGCCAACAAAAGCCAAGGTGAGATTGGCCATGCCAGACTGGGTTATAGCACTCACCAGTGACCATGAGGGCAAGGGTGTAAGCCTTGTAGGGGGCATCATCGTCTCCTCTGCTGTTCCACTATACTCATTAGAGAGCAATGGGACTGGGACTAGGGACAGACCAGGTCATGCAGGGCTACAAACCCTGTTGGCCTGCATGTGAATTGGGTTAGGAGGACAGCCAGGATCAGAAAACCAACTGCATCCACTCCCATATGAATGAGCCAGAGTAAGTGCAGGCTTGTTGGGCTTAACCACAATGCTGACTATTCAGTGCTGGGACTGGGGGCAAATCTTATACAGCTAGACTGTAGAACCATCTTAAGAGTCCAAGATCTAGGACTGGGAGTGAGCCCAGTAGGGAAACTGGGCAACTCTTTGATGGGCTGTATTATAGTCCTTGTGCCCACCTGTCCTGTGGGTGCCAGGCCCATGAGCCCCAGGATGGTGGGTCTGACAGTGCCAATGTCAACTGGCCCAGGTCTTTGGGCTTGCCTGCACAGTGGATGCTGGCTCTGTGTGTGCTGGTTGGGTAGCTTGGGTCACCAATAGCACTGGGGGAAGCCTACTGGCTGTCCCATGGAATGCTCGTGGGGACTTGGTGTGTGGGTTTATAGTTGTTCGGGGAATGGCACAGCTGGGGGTGTGCAGGCCCCTGGGGTCTCACATCCAAGATTGGTGGTCTGACCAGAGACTGCATGTATCAGAACTAGACCTCTGCAGTGGATGGCAGGCCCAAATGCACATGGAGAATATGGCAACCAGTTTGAGCCTGCAGAGGACATCTGGTACCATAGCAGAGAAATGAAGACAGAACAAATTGGACAACTGCTACAGCCAAATGATGACTTCAAACATATGGGTGAAACGAGACTCTAAGTTCAAGCTTGTCAGCCTATGGACATTGGAAGGGTTCCCTCATCCTTGGATTGGAAAGATCAACAGCATTTTGGGATTATTGAAACCCACTTGGTTAGAACCCTCAGAGCATGCACCACACTGGGGACCCTGGGTTGATATCAGATGGCCAATCGCCGAGTACTGGGGTAGATAGGCGACTGGGTATGGCTTCTCCCTTTGTCTCTGCCCTTCCCTCAGAAGCAGGAAGAGATGGAAAATTTCAAAAGAATGAAAGCACCACTTTTCCCTAAGCCCAGATCCTTCCTCCCCAGAACAACTAGGTAAGCATCATCAAAAATAAAAATTAAAAGTATGTGTAAAAGCTAAAATTCACAAATGCTATGTTTTATTTCATATGTGGAAGATAATATGTATGCATGCATGTCTGGATTTATCAACATATATGTATACATCAGTATACATGTATATATGTATGAATATGCATGTATATGAGAGAGAGGATAAGTGATGGGCATAGGGGAGCACAGTGGCACTGCACGCCAATCCTTCTACCAAAGTGCCAACACATCACAGGAACACAGCTTTGTTTTCCAGCTGCTACACTTCAAATCTAGCTGTCTAGCCTAAGAAAATCGCATAGGATGGCACATGTTCTTGGGCTCTTGAGCCCATGTTGGAGACCTGGGAGAAGCTCCTGGCTCCCACCTTTGGATCAGCTCAACTTCTGGCTGTTGGAACTAGCTGAGGAGTGAACCAGCAGATACCACACCTTCTCTTCATCTGTCTTCTCTGTAAAGTCTGCCTTCCAAATAGGAATAAATAAAGGTTCATTAAAAAAATATTCCAGAAGAATGAGCAATCACTATCATCTACTACACTGGGAGGAGCCGAGAGGTAGTGTAAGACTTAAGAGAAACATCAACATTTAAAAGTAACCCTTGACATTCGTTAGCCTCTCAGAGAAGACATTCTGAATAAGAACATACACCATTTACAGTGTGTATTTGAGCGCACATGCGTGTGTGTGTGTGTGTGTGTGTGTATGAAAGAGAGGGTGAAAGACATAGCAAGCAATCTTTCAATTGGACTATAGTTTACGTCTAAGCTGAAGGTGACCTTTCAAATCAATGGGGGAAAGTGAGGTTACTCATGAAATGGTTACCATGATTACGACTACAGAGATAATTCTGCTTCTATAGATGGGAGGAGCAGCATTCCCAATAGCCCAGGTTTGTTTTTAAAGTAATATATCTATTAAAATTATAATCTGTATTTGCTGTATTTGCTGGAAATACAAGTGGTGCTACAGTATTATCCTACATCTTCTCTACCGTTAGAAGTAGATTTTGCTTGCTATCTGCTTGCATTTCAAACACCATTGTTGATTGTCAACATAGCAATCTGCAACACGTGATAATTCATAAGCAACTCATTCTACATTTTATCTATTCCCCTTTTACCACAAATGTCGAATAAACAGCATAACTGATAATACCACAAGATCCCATGATATTTTTATCTGCCTTACAAAAGTATATAAGAAATGTTGCTATTTTTTGTTTTCCATTCATATAGATAATACCTTGTGAGTAATCATTTTCATTAATCCTTTTGCATACAATGTAGGCTTTATCTAGATCTCCGTATAGTGAAAGAGAGCTATTTTTATTTGTCTCTTTAACATGGCCCTATTCTCTAAGATGCTTACAAAAGTGACACATACAACGGCATTGATTCTCTTTTTTCTCTCCATTTCAAAATTCTTTTTTATTTAGTACCAAAAGATTCAAAAAGTGAATGAAAACAGTTTAGTAAAATAAGTCCTCAAGCAATTACAGATTTTTTACATGCCCTATTTAGTATCCTTTCAAATGGATAGTGAAGTGTCATCTATAATTACTTGAGCCACTTGGCTCATGCACATGTTGGAATCTGCTTACTTGTTTACTTTTATTGTCTATTTCTTTAGCACTTATTAGCAAGAGTTTATTTTTATCTCCTCTCCATACAGCTCAGTTTTGGAGGGATACCAGTACCAGGCAAACCCGGGACCTTTTTAAAGAAAAATTTTCATGGATGTATTGAAAATCTCTACTATGACAGAGTAAACATAATTGACCTGGCTAAGAGACGGAAGCATCAAATCCATACTGTGGTAAGTAAACCCCGCCCCGCCTTTTTCCTTTATTTTGATGATTTGTATCACCTAAAGGTAAGATTTGCTCCTGTCACCTCACTCTGAGTATCCGGGTAGTATCCCAGTTGAAACTGGACAGCATGGACTAAATCAGGGTGATTTTCACTACTGGGAGAAGCACGCATTTTGGAAGCAAATAGAGAATGTGGCTTTTTTGGGCTGACGTTAAAATCCAGCTGTAGCTAGGGCTTGCTGTCCATATTGGGTCAACATTGATTTCTTTTTCTCTAGGAAATGGCAAGTTCTTCGGGAGCAGAGAATATCATACTCACTAGTTATACCTGATCATGTTTATTCTTGATTTTTAAAATATCTTTATTTACCAAATGGAAATGAATTTCCTGTATTTTATGTGCAGCTTTAAGAGTATACTATGTAGGAGCTCGGCAGCATGGCCTAGTGGCTAAGATCCTTGCCTTGATCCCATATGGCCGCTGGTTCTAATCCCGGCAGCTCCACTTCCTCTTTATCTCTCCTCCTCTCAGTATATCTGACTTTGTAATAAAAATAAAATAAATCTTAAAAAAAAAAAAGAGTATACTATGTAACACTCCCCTCTCCAATGCTCTCTACTACTTTTTGTATCTTTGTTTTTATCATTAAAATAAGCTACTTTCAATTTACCTTACAATCAAAACTTAGTTCTTACCTAGAAAAAGAATTAGTAAGAGGAAAATTCATTATTCTTCAAGAGCTTCAGAATCAAATCTCAAAGTGTAGATTTTACTCGTATACTAACATGCTCCTATACTCTGCATGTCATATACACAGGCTGAAACATATTTTTCATTTGGGAGTTGAGTTACTGCACTATCAGAATCGTCTCCGAATGAATCACCTTTTGTTTGATTTCTTGTTATTTAAATATATTTTATGTGTATAAACAGTTTCATGTATTTCACAAATCAGTTGCATCTAGATACTCTATACCCTATTTTTCCTCCTACCTACATTTCCCGCCCACCCTCCTCCTGCTCCAATTCTATCTTTAAAACAAGAGAAAATTACACAATGGTGTAGTTTCCTCTCACTTCACAATTACAGGCCTAACACTCCATTCATCAAATATTTCAGCACAGAGCATGATATATATGTGTTATATGCATATATGAGAGAGAGAGAGAGAGAGAAAAGAATCAAATTTCAAAATCTTGTGGTAACTAATAGTGAGTACCAAAACTGTAACCTATGTGAGCAACATTATCATTTTGATGATTTCATTGCTTTTATTAGAGAATTACCAAGTATTCCCTTTTGGATATATGCCACACTTTTCTCATCTACTCAAAAATTGATGTACACTTGTGTTGACTTAATATCTTAGCTAATGTGAATTAAGCTGCAGTAAAAATGGATCCACATATCTGTGTGTGTATGTGTGTATGTGTGTGTGTGTGTATGTGTGTGCGTGTGTCTGTGAGCACAGGTTGTCTGACTATATCTTCCATGTACGGTGTCTTGAATCTGAATTGTGACATTATCAGCTTATTTTTATTACTTAGGACTCTTTGTAATTCTTTGGAGTTTATTGTGATTTAGTAAGAATTTTTGTTTAGGTTTTCATTTTTTGTTTTGTTTTTGTCTGTAAAGAATGTTGGGTATTTTGATTGAATGCGATCTTATTTAATCTGTAAATCGCTTCAGATAGTATGAACAAGTTGATGGTGTTAATTCTTCCCATATGTGAACATTAAATATTATACCATTTGTTTACTTTTTCTATTTCTTTCCTTAATGATTTGTAACTAGCATTGGGACAACATTTACATTCTTGTTAAATTTACCCCACGGTATTGAAATGATTTGTAGCTATTGTGAATGGAACTGCTCCTAAATATTTATCAGTCATGGTGTTTAATGTGTATCCAAAGGCTAGTGATTGTTGAGTGTTGGTTTTCTATCCTGAGACTTCACCTTTCTGATGAATTCAAATAGTCTCTTCCTGGAGACCTTGGATTTTGCTATGCAAACGGATCATGCAGGGACACTTCGACTTCCTATGTCCCAATTCATCTCCCTTTGATTTCTCTTCCTTGTCTAAAGCTCCAGCTAAAAGTTACAGCACTACATTTAGTAGTAATGCTGAGTGTTTCTGTGAGTCTGATTTCAGGTCTTAGTGGAAATGCTTCCAGTTTGGTCACCATTTAGCATGATGCCTAATATGGGTTACTCGTATATTGCCTGGCTTGTCCTGAGCTATGTTCCTTCTACACAAAATAGATTTAAGATTTTTTTTCTGTTGTTTATTATGATAGGATGTTCTATTTTATCAAACACTTCCTCTGCTTCTATAGTGGTAATCATCTTTGTTTCATTTTTGAATTATTAATGAGCTACCTACTACGCTGAGGCACCTCAGTTTTTGAATTATTACAGATATGTTTCATATTTACTATATTGCCTATGTTGAATCATGCCTACATAACAGTTATTTCCCACTTAATCCAGGTGAATAATACTCTTGAGTGTTGTTGAGTTTGATTTGCTGGTATTTGGTGAGGACATTGGCAGCTGTGTCCATCAGAGATATTGGATTATATGCTTCTATTTTTTTCTGTGTCTTTCTCTGGTTTCGAATATAAGGTGATGATGCCTCAGAGAAAATGGCATGATTCTCTCACTTTCACTTTATTAAAATAGTTTAACAATAATTATGATTAGTTATTTAAAAGTGTAGTAATATTGGGCCTGGCACAGTGGCCTAGCAGCTAAAGTCCTCGCCTTGAATACACTGGGATCCCATATGGGCGCCAGTTCTAATCCCGGCAGCTCCACTTCCCATCAAGCTCCCTGCTGTGGCCTGGGAAAGCAGACGAAGATGGCCCAAGGCCTTGAGACCCTGCACCCACGTGGGAAACATGGAGGAAGTTCATTGTCCCCTGCTTGGGGAGTGAACCATCAGACGGAAGATCTTCCTCTCTGTCTCTCCTCCTTTCTGTATATTTAATATGCAATAAAAAATAATAACTCTTAAAAAAGTGTTGTAGTATTAAGTGGCAGAGTATCCAGTATTAGACTTTTATTTGTTGAGAGAATCATTCTCTCTCCTAGTTATTGGTCTATTTGAGTTTCCTATGACTTCAAGACTCAATTTTGGTAAATTGCTTGGTTAAAGAGATCTGACCTTTTAGATTTTACTGTTGCTGTAATATTTGTGGTTATACTTCCTTTTTCATATCTGATTGTATTAATTTGAATCTTCTCCCATTTTTTTCATTATTTAAACCATTGATAGGTCATTTTACTTATGTTTTGAAGAATTTAGGTCTAGGACCCAGCACAGTAGCCTCGTGGCCAAAGTACTTACTTTCCATGTGCCAGCATCCCATATGGGTGCTGGTTCTAATTCCAGCAGCCACGCTTCCCATCCAGCTCCCTGCTTGTGGCCTGGGAAAGCAGTGGAGTATGGCCCAAAGCCTTGGGAACCTGCAACCGCAGGGTTGAAAGAAGCTCCTGGCTCTTGGCTTCTGATCAGCACAGCTCCAGCCACTGTAGCTGCTTGGGGAGTGAATCAGCAAAGGGATGATCTTCCTCTCTGTCTCTCCTGCTCTCTGTGTATCTGATTTTCCAATAAAAGTAAAATAAATCTTAAAAATAAGAATTTGGGTCTATATTTCATTTTTGTTTTGTATCTTACTTTTTGTTTAAATTTTGTACATTTTGCCTCCATTTTTTATTATTTCTTTCCACTAAGTTTAAGTTTTGTTTTTTTTCTAGATCATCAATATGCCTTGTTAAATTGTTTATTTCATGCCTTCTATGCATCCTAATACTGTACCTCATAATGCTGTACCCATTAGTTTTTATATATTCTTTTGTCATCTTCATTCTTTTCTAGTAATTTTCTATTTCTACTTTGTTCTATGACCAGGTGTTCATTCAGATGTATATTATTCAGATTCTATGTATTCGGATACTTTCTAGAGTGTTTGAGTTGTCGATTTGCAACTCATTTCCTGTTAGAAAAGATACACAGTTAATTTGTTCCCTTATTTGTTGCGGGTCGTTTTGTGGTTTAGTACATGGTCTGTTCTAGACCAAGTTCTATGCGTTCATGAAGAGAAGGTGTATTCTGCAGCTGTGAGACAAAACGTTCCATAGATATCAACTAAGTTCACTTGGCACATAGTGTAGATTAACTCTGCTGTTCTTGAGTTTTGTATGGGCGAAGCAAATACTGATAAAAGTGAAATGCTGAATTAATCTCTTTTTCTTTTCTTGGGGCTTATTTCTCCCATTTTATCCATTAATAGTTATTTTAAATAACCAAGTACTCAACATTAAGTTCATAAATTTTTAGAATAGTCTTTTTTCAATACTTAATGCTTTCCCTTTATTAGTTTATTTTTTTAATTGCATTTCATTTTATGACACAGTTTCATAGGCTCTGGGATTCCCCCAAACCTCCCCCCCAGCCCTCCCCCCATGGTAGATCCCTCCACCTTGTTCCAGTGTTACAGTTGAAAACCAGTCATGATTCTTTCATTGCAAGCATGTACCAAGCATAGAGTCCAGCATCTTATTGTCCAGGTAAATTCAACAGTTAACATTTAGAATAGTCTTATCTTCCATGTGAATTGGTCTCTTAATCACTATATAATTCCCTTCCTTGTTTATTTATATAGTTATATTTCTTTGTATAGTTTCTTCTTATATGAAAAATATATATACATATATTCATGACAATATCGGAAATAAGTATATAAAAATCAAGCAGAATTATGCAAATATCATTATATGTATATATAAAGCATATGCATGTATGTATATGTGTATATAAAATATTTTATATGTATATATAATATACATATATATCATGAATAGATATAATGATATTAGGATAATTACTTCTACTTGATTTTGCTTTCCATTGTCATGGATTATCTTCTTACCTGCTTTCACTTTTAGCCTTTTTACATAATTTTTGGTGGAACATGCTTCTTGTATTTTGCAAATAAAGAAGTGGTTTTTATTTTAATCCATTAGGCTAGTCTATATCTTCCTTCCTTCCTTCCCTCCTTCCTTCCTTCTTCTTTCCTTCCTTCCTTCCTTCCCTCCCTCCTTCCTCCCTCCCTCCTTCCTCCCTTTTTTGTTTCTAGCTTCCTTCCTTCTTTCCTAATAGTATAACATTGCATAAACATTCGTACGTCCATCATTCTGCCATTGTATCCTGACATTTTAGACATTGTAAATGGTAGCGAGGTTAGCATCTTTTGTCAAGATATATTTAACAGTTTCATTCAGAGACTATTTTTAATTAGGATTTAGAGATGCATACTCTGTTGTATTTTCACATATGGATATGATTGTCTCTTTTAATGTTCATCCCCTTAAATAAAAAAATAACAAACTCATTAACAGGAAGAAAAGTAGAAAAGTTACAATGCCATGCAGCTAAATAACATGGTAAAGAATGACTACTGTGTTGCTAAAGAAATTTAAAAATATATTAAATAAAAAACCTTCTTGAAGAAAATGCTGCCACTGTATTTCCTATGTGTCACTAATAAATTAATCAGAAAAAATTAAGAAACAAAAATAAAAGCAAAAATATCAAAACCTATAAAATATAGCAAAAAAAAAAACAGTATTGAAAGGGACATTTATAACATTCATAATTTTAGTTGCTTTCAAAATTCAAAATGTGTCACATAAATGAACTAACAATGCATAGCAAGGACTTATTCTTAAGAAATGAACAGGAAGCAAGAAATGATAAAATCACAACAAAAATAAATGAAATTGAATCTAGAAACCTACAAATTGCAACAAAAAGAAGCCATTTTAGCAACAGGATGAGTAAAACAATGTTTTACCCAGACTAGCAAAGGAAAGTAACATAAAAGGATATTATTGATTAGTAGTGACTTTCAAGAGTATTCCTAGTGTCCAATTAAATTCCTTTGGGTTTTTCCTTTGAGGATTTTCATCTTCACATTCTATAGTGGTAGATCTTTGATTCTACAGGTAGCACGCCCACAAGCATTATTTGTACCATAGCAGAGAAATGAAGACAGAACAAGGCTTAGGGCTGTCATCAACTGCTTTCCAAGGCCACAGGCAGGGATTTGGATGGGAAGGAGGGCTGCCAGGAATACAACCGGCACCCATATGAGATTCCAATGAGTTCAAGGCCACGACTTTAACAGCTATTCTCTCGAGCCAGATCCCCCATCATCTTAATATTGGCATCTATTGATTATCATTCTAAATGTAATCTGAGATATATTTCTTGGTATCACAAGATGTGTTTGAGGGAAACCTAAAAATTCCACGTGCTATAATGAATGTTACCCGGAACGTCTAGCTGTCCGATCAAGAGATGCAACCTTGCTACACCACATTTAGATTCCCCTTTCTGCTTCTGTGGCATATCTCTGAGTGGAAGGGTCATACAATTGGAACAGACATGTGAGAGAGAGGATTTCCCTGATATTTCTTCAGCTGTGTTGGTCCATAAAGACACACAAGAGTTCCCCAAGTGACCTCCAATGAGATTAGAGTGTGTGTTTGTTTCTTGCACGTGTGTGAGTCTAGTGTAGAAGGAGATTGCACTAAGCCTTCTCTAATACTATTTCTGCAAGGTTTGATGTGTCCTCATTATTGCTGTTTGTGGTTAGGGCTTTAGCTCCACATCTAATCTATACTGATACTGCTGGGAGTGATTTGCTGCAAACTCCGATTATCTGTGCAATGTGGACACACTATAATATTTGAATTATTTTGTATTTTCTTCTGGATAAGAACATTTATACTTTTCTGGAGTTATTCCATTATTTGTTTCCAAAATTTCTGTTGGATTTCTTTAACTTGTGTTAACGATTGTCAGTGTTTTGGAATATGTGCAACATTTCTAAGTACTTTAGAAGTGTGAGGATGGCTCAAGGAAGAACTGAATCCATTGGCTGGCTCTAGGATATCTGTGGCCATGTCTTGTTGATTCCTTGCTGGTACCCAGGTCACCTGAGAATAGGCTCCCTTTTCCCATGTGAGTAACTGCTGTCCATTCACTTAAGCACCTGCTTGCTAATGGTCATTGTTGAGTATATATGTCAGAACACATGGAAGATGAATAACACATTCTTTTCTTCATTACGTCAGTGTTGGTTTTTCAGAAAGTTTTATAAGATATCTGCCTTCTTGAGTTCAGTCTATGGATACAGCCTTGAGATTGATGTAATACTTATACGCATGTCCCATGAATGACTTGCCATTGTGCTCAGACTGGGTAGAGCAAATAGAAATACAAGGAATAGATGAAATGTCACTCACATTTATTGCTCAGAAACTGAGACTTGAAAATCTGAGATACTGCACCTCAGTATGAATAGCAAATATCCATACAGTGTCATTCATAAAGGAACTCCTCAGACATACAATGCCTCAGCTACTATTTCCACTGCTGACACATATTGATCACACTCGTGAATCCAGCAGAGAAGGAGAAGTCCGAGGTTCTCACTGTGGGCAGTTTTAACCATCTTTTCTGAGAGAACTGCCAACCTGGACTTGTACAAATCTCTGCAGTTTTGAGACTTGGGCAACACTTGTCTAGTTGCTGAAGATATCACAGCTGTCCTTTATTTATCAGTGTTTATCAGTGTTGCACAGAGAACACAATTAGCAAAGATTAACTTGGAAAATAACCCCTCAAAAAACTCTTTCAAATGGGCAGGTAGATAACCCTGGTTTTAACCTTCACAAGTTAAAGGAAATAATATGTGATTTTTCCTCCTAAATTGCTTCCATCAAACTTGCTAATGTGAGAATCTGTATTAATACAACATTTACTCATACACACACACAAACACACACACACACACACACACACACACACACATTTATAGGTCTGGTCTATTTCCTAGAAATTCCATGTGGGAAGGAATGGTTTATACTGTTAAATAGTGAAGTACAAAATCCTTAGTATTGTGCTCTAGCTTAAAGGTTCTCCCAGAGACAGCAATCAGTTGCAGAATCAGCCTAGCACCACTTCACCAATCTAGAATGGTACTAATTATTGCTTTGGGGAAGAATAATTTCTGGTCCTTCCTCTATTCATAGACTCTCTAGATTATTGTGTGTTATGCAGCTCAGAGTTTAATTAAAGAGTCACAGCAACAAGAACACGATAATACCTGTGAACTGCATCACATGACTGAAGGCTCAAGGAGCACCAGCCCACAGTCTGCGCAGCACCAGCATCACCAGTAGACAGCCTCAGGCAGCATCCCCATTGCAATCTGGCATCCTTTCCCGTGGGACTTGCCTGCCTCATCCCATTCCCTGGAGATTTAGCAGCTATTCCTGTGGATAATTCAATTCAGTCTTTATAGCTTGATCTGAATAAAAGATGGTCCTCTATATGTCAAAATGCAGTAAAAGTAACAGCTTAAAGGAGACATAAAAATACCTCACTATTTTCACTCAAATTCTCCATGCTGTACTAACAGAGCAACATATAACAGTCAGGAAGTAAATGGCCCATTGATGTGTCTGTAGAGTAACTATAATGTGGATTTTTACATACACAAATAAGAAATATATTGCTCTGATAGTTTCGCAAATGTGATTCATTTCAAGCATTGTTATTCACAAGAAATGATCAATTTTTTGAGTAGTCTGAGTGTTATATCTTCTTTCACTGAGGCAACAAGAATAACTTGACTGGGGGCGCTGCTTGGTAGCCTAACAGCTAAAGTCCTTGCCTTGTGCATGCTGGGATCCCATATGGGTGCTAGTTTGTGTCCCGGAGGCCTTGCATCCCATCCAGCTCCCTGCTTCTGGCTGTGGAGAGCATTCGAGGACAGCCCAAAATATTGGGGTACTACACCTGTGTGGGAGACCCCCAAGGAAGGCTCTGGGCTCCTGGCTTGGGATTGGTGCAGCTCTATTACGGACTCTTTGGGAGTGAATCAGCAGATGGAAGAACTTCTTCTCTCTCTCTCCTCCTCTCTGTATATCGGGCTTTACAATAAAAATATATCTTAGAAAAAAGAATAACTTGATTGGGACATACCTGAATTCTCAGCCATTTCGCTGTGATAACATAATAGAAACGATCATGCTACTTTTTCTTCTAGAGAATGGCAGAATAATAAAAAATACTAGTAACAGACCATGGTTACAGAAACAATAAGAAACAATATTAGTGCGCATTGAGCTTGTCAATTGACATTGGTATCTTTCTGACTCAATAACTAGAATCAAGGGATTGGAAAGACAATGGCCCGTGTGAGGCTCAAGTAATGTTCATCCCGACATTGAGGCTGAAGTTACAATCAGAAAATTCTTTCCACTCACTATGGAGGAAGCCAGGTGGACCAAGTCCTGTCTTCCTGGTAACATAGGCTGCATAGGTGCATGCCTGAGTTCACAACCCCACCCCAAACCACTCTGCTACAGGGCCTTGAACAAGTTGCAAAACATCAGCATTCTCAAACTTAGCATGTGGACTACTCTAGTGCTTTCTGTTACCAGAATAGCCTGGTAGGTTCTTTCCTCAGCTCAATATAGAAATAAAAACCCGAGAACCAGTTTCAGACAGAAAAGTTCATTTGCAAAGGGACCAGATGGGCAGGGAAAGAAGAGGGATGGGGAAAGCACCACCCAAGAGAAAGCTGGGAGCTGAGGTGTCTCTCAAAAGGAGAGAGGGAGCAAAACCAAGGGGTCTCTGGGAGTGTCTTGGGGTTTTAAGCCTTCCCTGAACCCTCCTTGTTGGGTGAAAAACCTACAGGTCAGATGCTTTCCATTGGTGGTCTCCTAACCAATTAGGAAATTGAAGGGCAATGCTTGTGCCACCCTCCTGAAGGTAAGGCCAAGACCTCAGCATGCCTGGATGGTCTCACTTTCTTCAAAGAATTATGAAGCACAAATCCAGCTGTCACGGATTTATCACAGTGTGTGGTCTATAGAGGCACCTAACACATTGGCACTATGACTAAACGAAACATCTGTCTTCCCACCCAGCTAAGGCTGACCAGTGAACCAATAAGACATGTCATTTTATATAGATCATTTCCAAACAATCAAAGTAAGTAGATTGAATGGCAGATATATTTTTGTGTGTACAAATCTGAATTTTAACTTATTCACTGTAAGTAGTTAAGTAGACTTATATACTCAACTGTTTTTATTCATGTGAAGAATTTAATGGCAAGCTCTAGTCCATATTTAATCAAATGACAAATTATTTGTGTTTTAAAGCAATCTTTTGTTTCCCTCCTAGAGTATTTGAATAAAACATCCATGAAAATAAGTAGCAATACTGTTTTCTGAGGATGGTTGACAGCATTATTTCCATCTATGCTGCCCTGGTTTTGCAGGGAATTCAATGTGAAACATGGCAACAAGCTTGTTTCTTGTCGCACATGAAGAAGAATGTTCATGTGGGCAACTCTAGACTTGCGAAGCAGGATTTATTTAGGAAAAGGCAGAAAATGGGGCTCCTGCCATTGTGGACAGAGGGGCTCCCAAGGAAGGAAAAGTCCCAAGGGAAAAAAACCTGAGGTAATGGTAAATGCAGTATCTCAGGGGAGTCACTCAAATGTCAAGGAAAAAAAAAACTCATTCACAATGAGCAACTATCAAGCATCTGGTCCAGAACCAAAGAGTGAGGCTGGCAGCTTCCTCTCGTTCTGATGGTAAAGTGAGTATTCAGGCACCATCTCTTTGACAATGACCCCGAGATGAGATTAGGTTAACCATGTCTCCTTGCTTTTGTTATGACAATAACTCTAAAATAGGGAATGGATATGTTAACTCTGCCTCTTGTGCTCTCTCAAGGGAAGAACAGCTCTTGCAAGAAACACAATTTTTAAAAATTCACTTCACCAGAGACAAGAAATCCTAACTGCCTACTATGCCATCTGACTCCTCACGCACTGGAAGCCACGAGTGCAGGTTTACTTACTTCTTGCAACTCAGAAAGCAAGGAACATTCTGATTCAGAGATCGGTGAATGTGCAGGTAGAACGCGCACGCACACACACACACACACACACACACACACACACACCCCAAACTGTGGGTTACCTTCCTCTAACCCAGAAGCTCCTGAAAAATGCTCAGATCGGAACTCACAAACATCTAGGGAAGCCTATAATCTCTTCAGCTTCACCTTGGAATCACATTTCATCTCGCTGGGTGTGCTGCATGACAAAACACTTTGACATGATGGAAGGAATCATTTGAAAAAGCAGCTACCTTATCATTCCATCTCCCGCCACATCACTGCTGTCTTTATCACTACCATCTGATTAATCTGATTTTCAAATCATCTCCATTGGTTCTTCCCACTTAGGGGAAAAAAGATGATTTCCCAGTTATTAGCTTCTAGAAACATGAACCTAGTTAGTTTCAAGGTCATATGAAGAATAGTGTCTTAAAGTAAAATATTAATAATACTATGTAGCTCTTGGATGGCTGTTAACTCCATCCATTAGGGCTCCCGCAACAAGTATCAGTGGCTTCTAACCAAGAGATGGTATTTTTGCCCACACAGTATCAGGGCCTGGGAAGTAAGGGGGGCAAAGTGCCAACACTGTTGGGTCTCGTAGGACGCCATTCCAGGCTGAGGATGGAAGAGTGTTCACTGTGTCCACACATGTGGAGGGACACATAAACTCCCTCAAACCTATTTTTCTAGGAACACTAATTCCCTGACCTCAGGACCCACTCCCGCTCTGAGGGAGCACACCTTGTCTCACCACCACATTAGTGATTGGGTTTCAACAGTAATTTCGGAAGATATACATCAGCAGACTCTAACATTTACCCGCTCTGAAAATTGTTTCAACACACTTTCCTGTGGGAACAATTTCATTCACTGACTTGATAAAATAAGCATCTCATTTTCAAAATTATTTAGAATGTTTGAAAATATTGCTGTATTTCATAATGAAAAATAACAATTTGTAGAATAAAGCACTCACCTTACTTCTACATATTTCATCTCTACATGTTTCATTTTCACATTAAACATGTATTTTAAAAAGCAATATGCTATTGATACTTTTATAACTTGAATTATATGGCCAATGTTTTTCAAAGGATTTATTCAATGTCTTTAAATCTTTATTAAAAGTTTTTGCCTCTTTATCTGCAAATATTATCTAAGTATCAAATCAATTCACCACTGCCCATTTAAAAGTGCAGTGTATTAAAATTTGAATTTTCATCACCAAAAATGCATTAACATTGTACTATGATGCAAAAAGGTAAGTTTCAAAATATAAGGTAGCTGACTTGAAATTGGACTATTCTGTCTCAAAGGTAACACATTTTTAAATAAGCCCATATTTTTTGAGGCTGTACTTAATCCAAACTGTAACACTAACTCTAAACCCTAACCCTAAGCCTAGCTTGTAGCCCCAGGTCTCTATATATCATCATTCATGACCCTAATAGTGTCACAAAGAAGCTTCTCTATCTCGCCCATTTTACCTGTTGCTTTCTGGTCATTTCAGTGCTTAACTGTCTTCCAGGAGACGGAAGCTAAATGAAATCAACTCAAGTGTTTTTCCTCTACACAAACCTTCTAATTAATGAGCGGAGGACGATTTTTCTTATACTCTTTCCTCCCACCACTGATAATTCTTCAATTTCAGGATCTCTGCATTTAATGAGTCACCTGATCCACGAAGATCATGAGCATAACCTAAAGGCATGCCCAGTGGAACTCTGGTCTATTACTCAACTTCATTGGAGGCAGGAGATGGGATTAGACATCACTATCCCTGCTTTACATTAGAAGCACTGGAACATGTCAGTGATTCATGCTCAGTGTCTGTGTCACCCATAGTCATCTTCTTCCTCCTCTCCTGAAAAATGCTACATCCTTGCTTTTCTCAGTTTTAGTACTCATGTATTCTTTCCTGGGATGCTGACTCATGTTCACCTCAGAATGAAGAAAACACAAGGTTGAACACATCCTTGTGTAGGGCTGCTTTGTTGAGTCATAAGATTGGAGAGATGTTTTAAAAATGGCCCCAGGGTGGGCATCTCTCTTGGGTGTCTTTTGCAATGTAAGAGTACTTGGAAAAACCCAAGTCCTTGGCAAGAGAAAGAAAATCTCAATGAAGAGCAATATCCACTCATCCTAGGCCTCTGTTTTCGGTTCCAACCTGCTTACAGTGAGCTTCCTCTTGGGGTCAAGAAGGTTTCTGATAGCACTGCACAGGGACTCTGCCAGGAACTCACTCTCTGTTTCCTGTGTGACCTTCAGTATGTGACTCTCAAAGTACAATGGCTCTTCCATGTGCAGGGCTTTGTCTCCCCTCCTGTTCTCACCAGCACCTCTTCTCTTCTTGCAAGCCTCAGATGGTTGACTACCCTTTCTGGAATTCACTCTGTGCATTTTCTCCTTCCTTCCTTCTGTTGTGTCAGACAGGCCAGCTGAGCGGTCCTTCTCCTTCCTGTCTTCTGTAACCCAGATATACTTAGCCACCCTGCTCCAAAATCTCAAGTAGTGGTCACCTCCTGAATCATCATGGCGACTCAAACTCCTAACTAGTTCTCAGAAGTAAAACAAAATCCCAGTCTCCAGGCTATGCCAACAATAAGACATTATGTTTCTACACAGGGGAGAGGCCCAAGGGGAGTGAAATAGAGGCAGGGAGCCACTTGGAGTTTGGACCACCAACTTTAGAGCAAATCACACCAAAGTTTAAAATCTTAGCCTGAACCAATATTTGGCTATGCTACTGTGTGACTGCTGCAGTCCTATTTTACATTGTTAATACCTGTGGGTGCTCAGTGGCATCTCAGAGCCCAATGCTGAGAGTCATCAAGCCATATCTGAACTTAGTAGGAGACAGTGCTGTGATTTATAATCACAATTGAGCAAGACTGACCACAGGAACCCATGTTGATTATGCTGAGTTTACTGACCATGTCCAATACTTCCTGCACTGCACCTTCGAAGAATCTCCTTCAAACTCCCAGGTCCATGATGCTTTCCTTGCCATGATTCTTACACATACACACATGGCACAACTTAGCACTTGAGTTACTGACTTCTAAACAGAGTTGAGTATCTTCTGTACTCACACCAAATGGCTGTTACCTGCAGAGGTGGAAAACTTCAACTGTTGCCTGCTCTCAACCACCACACACTGGCATTATGTCATGATTTCAGAATTCAGAATTCAAAACTGATGCATTTGTCTAGGTTGTCACAGTATAGCCACTTTCATGCTGTGTTGGCCAATGTTTTGATATACAACTCTCTGTTCTCATCTCACTTGTCCTTATGATTCCATAGAAACTCGTTCTATTTGCTTCACTTCCTTGAGGTTTCTCCTTGTTTGCTATTTTTTGAATGTCTTACTCCTTTGTTTTCATTACACCTGCCAACCACTCCCCACGTTACTATATCCTATTTTTAGGAATCTGAGAAACCTCAGGGTTGGTAAGTTCAGAAACAATATCCATAAAGCACAAGAACTAAGCTTGTCTTCTTGGAAAGGGCTTTTCTTACACAATTCCAAGATGACTGACACCCAGTCCAAAACGGGACATTTTACAGGCAAACGCTGAATGTGAGAACAAACAACAGGCTCCACTCTGTCTTTACAAGAACTACTGCTATTATTTCAGGTATTTTATACCTTTCACAAAGGAAATAATCTGTGTCACTCCTGATATTAAACATGTGACAGTCAGAAAACATACATGGAAACGGTATTGTAGCAATCACTTAAAATGATATTATGATCCTACCCCAAGTATTGGTTGAAGTCCTGGCTGTTTCACTTCTAACCCAACTCCCTGCTAATGTTTCTGGGACAGCAGTGCAAGGTGTCCAGAGCGTTTGATCCCCCGCACTCTCATGGGAGACCAGGATTCAATTTCAGGCTCTTGGCTTTGTCCTAGCTCTGGCTATTGTGGTCATTTAAGGAGTGAATCAATATATGAACAATCTCTTTCTCTTTACATCTGTTTTCCTTTCTCTGTCACTCTGGCTTTTAAATAAATATGCCAGTATTAGAAAAGCATATTTTTGTATGAAGCCACATTGACACACATTGATACAGAGCATGACCCATGAAGAGAATGAGATTAAATCCCAGCATTACCTCTCCCTGTTCTAGATTCTTCCTCTATGTAGCAGTGGTAATATTGCCTACATTCTTTGCAGGATCTTATTTTCATGGAATCACTAATAGCTAAGAATATTATTATGGTTAGTTTTATTGCTCCATTTAGCTCAGCATCTCTCACTGCGTGTCAACTAAAGACCATAGTCCTTTGAGCAATCACAATCCTGTTCTATAAAGATTTTTTAACAAGCCCAACACCAAACACAATAGATACTGATCATTTATATTCTATGGGACACACACTCTTTTAAGAATATAATGCAAATCATGGTTATATTTTATTTTGTATAACATTATTCAGGGTTAACTTATGCCCAGAGTTTGTCTGTGGACAACATGTCAAGAAGTCCAGGTTACATTTCACACATGATTAAATCATTACTTCTTCAACATAATTAGCCTTTTACTCCACCTCTATAAAACGTTAAGTCTCCTGTAAGTTCTCTGTTGAATAAGCAGAACTTGAAAGTGTGTGTGGATCACTTAGGGCTGATTCTTGAGAAATTGTAATTGGAGTGAGTGTTGGGCTAAGCACTTAAGATGCCATCTGGGATGCCCAAATTCCCGAGCTCAGTGATTGGGACTGAGTCCCACCTTTTGTTGCGGGGTGTGGCGACTGAAGGTGGAGCACAAACATACACAGCCCTGAGCTTAATCAGCAAAGGGCACCAGAGCCTGACCACACCCCACCCCCTCACACTAGCCTTCAACTCTGTAGTGGTCATCCAGTGCCCCCTACTGACACAGCCTGGCAATCCCAGAGCTGAAAGGAGAAATACAAGATGCAGCTTCTTCATGAAAAAAGGCAGCACAGGTTCTTTTAGAATTAACACTCAGACACAGGAAGAGGCAAAACTACTAACGTTCTCTCCCATTAAATGGATATTAAAAACCACAGGTGCGGGTCATTCTGAAGACAGATTTTTAAAGGCAAAGGGAGGTATCCATTCATTTATGACTTTGTATTTATCTCGGGAGCTCCCTGGGATAAAGCCAGACTGTCACTCAAAATTGTGATGTGCAGAATCTCAATTATAGGTGTACACAACTGTGGTTAGTAAAATGTTATTTTTTTAACTTCATTCTTGCACAGCCTCCTGATAAAACGAAGACTGTAATGCATTGACTTATGTAATGTGTTTCATTAAAAACTGCTTTGCCTCTGAAAATATCTTTTGGGGTGAACTTGTGATTGAGTGACCCAATTAATCCCTTCCATGTAATGATTCCTGAAATGTTAGCTTCTACAACTTCCTCATACTTCACCGAAAGACTTTTTTTTTTCACCCAGCTCATCCTTTGAAATTATTCCACTCCACTGTCCATCCCTTCTATACTTTCTCTGACACCTTGCTTAATCCCATCACTTCTGTGATAATTCAGTCACTGAGCTGATCCAGGCTCCCTCAGGTTGACCCGGGATCACTTGATTACTTCATTTGATTTCTGTTGCTTTAATAAGATTAACAATTTGCCTTGACTCTACCAAGAAAGCAAATATAATGAGGAATGCTCATTTTGTTTCCTTTGCCTCAGTGATCTCCCATAGCTGGAAAAGCATCATCTCTTCGATAATAACAGTAATAATGAAGATGATCATTTAAAATGAACTATTGGTCCCAGCATGATAGCCTAGCAGCTAGAGTCCTCAGCTTGCACACGCCAGGAACCCACATGGGTGAAGGTTCTAATCCCGGCTGTGCCACTGCCCATCCAGCTCCCTGCTTGTGGTCTGGGAAGGCAGTCAAGGACAGCCCAAAGCCTTGGGACCCTACACCCATGTGAAAGACCCGGAAGAACCTCTGGGCTCCTGGCTTCACCTCAGCGCAGCTCTGGGCACTGTGGCCATTTGGAAAGTGATTCAACAGAGAAAATCTTTTCTGTCTCTCTCATATATCTGACTTTCCAATAAAAATGAAATAAATCTTTAAAATGAACAATAAAGATTGGCCTCTAGATTGTATCCCTGAGGTTGTGAATAAGGATGAAAGGACATATTTTGTTTCCAAACACCCAGGCATGTCTGACAAAACCATTAATCTGCACATATTGGGTAGAGCTCATGCTAACCCCACTATTTAATGCAGCTGTATGTGCCATTATGATGGATATGTGTGATCACAGTTCATGTACAGGAATATCCTCCTAGCCCCTTATGCTGGAACACTCAGTGTCACCTTCCCATGGTGAGTGGTAGTTGAGCATCCCTAGAAGATGCTTCCAGGCAAGTGATGAGGAGTGGGCTTCATTCCATGGGTGTGGCACAAACAAGGGCACTTTAAAAATTATGTGGAAGGGCCCAGTGGCATGGCCTAGAGGCTAAAGTCCTCGCCTTGAACGCACCAGGATCTCATATGGGCACCGGTTCTAATCCCGGCAGCTCCACTTCCTATCCAGCTCCCTGCTTGTGGCCTGGGAAAGCAGTCGAGGATGTCCCAAAGCCTTGGGACCCTGCACCTGTGTAGGAGACCTGGAGGAAGTTCCTGGCTCCTGGCTCTGGATCAGCACAGCACCAGCCATTGGGCTCACTTGGGGAGTGAATCATCGGATGGAAGATCTTCCTCTCTGTCTCTCCTCCTTCTATATATCTGACTTTGTAATAAAAATAAATAAATCTTTTAAAAATTTATGTGGAAAACCTAATTAAAATATAAGTGTAGAGGCAGATGTTTGAGGTAGTGGTTAGAATGGCACCTGGAGCATCTGCACCCCATACACAAGTGCCTGGTTTCAGGTACCTGCTGTAATGGGCTTTCAGCTTACTCATGTTGCATAACCCCTGGAAAGCATCAGGCTCAATATTTGGGTCCCTGCCACCATGTGGAAGATCTGAATTGAATTGCTGGCTCCGGACCCAGATACATCCTAGTGTAGACATTTGAGGAGTGGGTTAACACGTGAGGCGATCTCAAGTCTCTTTCTCTGTGTTTTCCTGTTGCCTCTTGCACAAAAAAGTTTATTTTACTGCAATATGCATATAAAATTATTCAAATAGTTCATGTAAAATCCATATTATGAAAAATACATATGAATTTCAATGCTTTATAGCAAAATATATAGCTTTAGGGTTTTTTTTCACAACCTTTATGAAGCACTTTATGATCATCGAACATATTTTCCAAAGCCTTTCAGTAAACCACAAACACATCAGGCTTTTAACTCGGCTTGATAGCTGGCAAAACAAAATAAAACAAAACAAAAAAGTACTCAAGCATTCTGGGCATCTGTTTGCAATCATTCCATGCCAGAAATCAAATATCCACTCCAGGATTTGGCAATCAGTGGCACTTGGACACAATTTTTGGTTCGTAACTCAGCTGTCCCTGTGGACCTATTGCCTGTAAGGAAGAAAACATGACTGTGTTCCCTGACATCATGAGGGCTCACCTGCTCAGAGAGGCACAGGGGTTTGAGTCCACTCACCAGTGAAACCGGCTGACCAATATGAAAGCCAGCACGTTTTTAGAAGATGATCTTGGATGCTTCCATCCATTAGCTACTGCCTCTTTCTGCGGAGTCCTTGAGGCCATGTTAGAAAAGTGTCAGGAGAGGTTTTTTTCCCCATTCAAGTGGGTCACAAGGGATCTAGAGAAGTAAACTCTGCTGAATTTGAATCAATTTATTCTTTCTGGACTGGCTGTGATTAAGAAGCATGTTCAATTGACTGGGATGATACTCTGCTAGCTCTGTCTTCAGACCAGAGAGGGTATACCTAAGAAGCCGTTGAACTTGACTGGACAATAAGATGCTGGACTCTATGTTTGGTATACGCTTGCAATGGGGGAATCTCAACTGAACTTGAGCTGTGGTTATGCAACAGGGTGGAGGAATCCACCATGGTGGGAGGGTTTGGGGAGGGGTGGGAGAACCCAAGTATCTATGTAACTGTGTCACATAATACAATGTAATTAATGAAGTTCTCACAGGCAGCCATATTAAATCACGAACACCAGATGATTTTGTAAAACATCAGACAATTTGTTAAGGATCATCCACATTCATTTATTTTCTCAGAAGCTGACAACAGTATAATCGTATGGCAGGCTGCAGAAGGAAGGAAGGAAAAGGTGGAGCTAAAAGTGGCTTTCCCTTGGTTCTGTTGCCCCAAAACAGGAGTTTCTAGGATGTCCCATCCAATGTTTTCTGACATGATGTTCATCGTGAACCACACTCATTTACTAGGCCATCTGCTCAATCATTCCCCAGATGCCCAAAAGAACTATGGTTGAGCCAGGTTAAAGCCAAAAGCCCAGAACTTGATCTTTTTCTCAGTGGTCTCTATGAATAGCAGGAATCCAGGTTCCCAATACTTGAGCCATAACATGATGCCTCCAGGATACAGGCTGGTAGGTTGACAGAAGTACAGCCTGAATTTCTACCATGCAGTCCAAGGCTGTATATGTAATGGTATGGCCACAGCATAGGATCACAGAGAGTGGTGAGTGGTGCGCCAAGAACTGGGGTCATAGAGGAAGACCCTGGTTGAAGCCTAGCACAAGAGCCTGGTACTGAAGCTCTCTAGAGGAACTGATAAAAGTGAGTACATCCAAATAACTGGATACCAAAGGCAATAAGTTAAAATGACCTGTAGACCTGTGGCTGACACAGCTTAACAACCTGACCTAAGGAGAAGAGTCTGCTAACCAGATATGCAATGACCAAGAGCTAAAAAGCTGCAAAGGATATTACTGGAGACTCCCCTGAAAAGGAGAAAAAGCTTTTGCCACCTCAGAGTTAACTGAGGAAGACATTAAGAAAATAGGGGAAAAATAATTTTAAAACCTTGTTATAAAGCTTATTAAAGTCTCTTCAGTTAAGCATAAGGAAAATATCCTTAATATCCTCAAATTTGCATGTGAAAAAAATCAATTGACACATAAAAGAACCCCAATCAGATTCTCAGGTGACCTCTCTCAGGAAATTCCACAGGCCAGAAGAGAATATAGTGAAATATTCCAGATTCTAACAGGGGGAAAAATGTCGACCAAAAATAATGTACACAGCAAAGCTTCGCTTTGTCTTTGAAAATGAAATACAATGCTTCCACAGTAAAGCTCAGAGAATATGCCTCTTTCAGACCTCACCTAAAAATGATATTCCAAATGTTCTCTCAACAGAGAAAAAGAGTAGTACCCACCAAAACCAAAGGCAAATGTGAAGAACATCCCAGTAAAATAACAATGGAAAACCACATCAACAAACAACCCATTGCTAAAATGACAGGATCAAATTACCTCCTATCCGTATTAAACCTGAGTATAACTGGCTTAAACTCATAAATCAAATGGCACAGATTAGAGAACTGGATCAAAAAAAAAAAAAAAATCACCGATCTGTTGCCTGCAGGAGACACATCTCACCAACAAAGATCTGTGGAAACTATTGCATGATTTTGATTTTTTTTTTTTATTTTCATTTCTTCAAAAGAGTTTATTAATTTATTCACTAAATCATAAGTCATTGTTTCCTGCATGAAGTATAGTGTTTTATTTTTTAAGATTTATTTTTATTAGAAATTCAGCTATACAGAGAGGAGGAGAGACAGAGAGGAAGATTCTCCATATGTTGATTCACTCCTCAAGCAGCCGCAACGGCAGGAGCTGCACTGATCCGAAGTCAGAAGCCTGGAGCCTCTTCCAGATTTCCCACGTGGGGGAGTGTAGGTTCCCAAGGCTTTGGGCTATCGATTGCTTTCCCAGGCCACAAGCAGGAAGCTGGATGGGAAGCAGGGCCACTAAGATTAGAACCAGTGCCCATATGGATACTGGCACATGCAAGGTGAGGATTTTAGCCTCTAGTTTACCAGGCCAGGTCATGAAGCATAGTTTCTTAAAGAAGCTTCTTGATTTTTATTTCTTAAGTGACTCATGGGTCATTTTGTAGTATGTTGTGAGGATATATTACAGTATGTATCTCTACTGCCAAATCAAATATGGACTCCCTGTGAAACTGTTAAATATAACTTACAATAGGATGCTGGACTGTTTGCCTTTGTCCATACCTACAATGTCAGAATATACTTCAAGAGCAGAATGATGGACTTATGACTGCTTTTGAGGAACTGTGCTATTGTCATAACAGAGGGCAAATCAGGGGGGTGGAAAAGATTTAGGGAAGGGACAAGGGAATTTCCAGAGCCTATGAAGCTATATCAGAACCTAATAAAATAAATAAATAATAAGTTAAAAAAATAAATAGGTCAGGAAAAATGGGGAAAAAACATTAAACATTTTTCTCCTTTCTTCTGCTTATTTGAATGGTTTCTTTACCAAAATGTCTTAATCCTTTGCTAGTTTTTAGTAAGATTGTTTACAGTTTGTTTTTTGTTATTGAACTATATTAGTTCTTGTATAATTTGGCTGCTAGCCTTTTGTAAGATATGCGGTTCAATCTAGTTGTTTTTTCTCATTTGGGGGTTTCTTTTGCTCTACAGAAATGTTTCATTTTGGTATTATTCCACTGAATCAGTTTTGCTTTTACTATTTGTGTTTGAAGTCATGTGGGAAAGTCACTCAAAGGATCAATGTTAAGGATCATTTTATCTGTGTTTTCTTCTAAGACGTTTACATTTTCAAGTCTTATATTTAAAATTTCTTGATTCATCACGAGTGTCTTTTTGCAGCGTATAAAGTGAGGCTCCAGATGCATCCTGTTGCACGTGGTCTCCGTTTCTCCCTCTGACATTATTGAACAGATTCTCCTCTCACCATTTTGATTCTTATCCCTTGTCTCAAATATTTGTTTACCATAGGTTGTTATGTCTGGTTTTTTTTGGGGGGGGCGCTGTGTTTTCTGTTTGTGTCAGTCATCTGTGTATTAGTGTCTAAGTTTTGGTTGCTGCGTTTATCACATACTTCTTAAGTGGACGTTTGAAGCTTCCAGGTTTGTTATTTCACAGAAGTGCTTTGGTAGTTACAGGCTTTTGTGGTTTGGTAGCACTTATTAGGGCTTTTCTTTCTTCTTGGAGACTTACAAGGATTGCACAGAGCATGCAGCTAGCTCATTTTGCGTAGCATGAACATGTCTAACAGCATTAATTCTTCTGCTCTGGGAACACATGGTACATGTCCACTTGTATGTGTGTTTCTCATTCATTTCATCTTTTAGTTTTCCAATTAAGAATTTTTCAGGGCCGGTGCGATAGCATAGTGGTTAAAGTCCTTGCCTTGTACGTGCAGGGATCCCATATGGGTGCCGATTCTAATCCCAGAGGCCCTGCTTCCCATCCAGCTCCCTGCTTGTGGCCTGAGAAAGCAGTCGGGAATGACCCAAAGTCTTTGATACTCTGCACCCATGTGGGAGACCTGGAAGAGCTCCTGGCTCTCGGCTTTGGATTGGCTCAGCTCCAGCTGTTGTGGTCAGTTGGGGAGTGAACCATCGGACAGAAGATCTTCCTCTGTCTCTCCTCTCTGTGTATCTGCCTTTCCAATAAAAATAAATAAATCTTTTTTTAAAAAGAATCTTTCAGTGGCTTGGGCAAGTTTATTTCTAAATATTTTATACCTTTTGATGACATTTTAGATGGAGTTGATTATTTCTTTTATCAGAGCATGGAGTCCAAATGATTTCTACATGCTACTTTTCTATTATGAAATTTACTGAGTACATTAATATCTCTAATATTGTGTGTGTATATGTATGTATAGTCTTGAAAGTTTCTGTATATAAGATTAAGTCATCTGGAAATAGAAACATTTTTACATTTTCCTTTATGATTGTGTGTGTCTTTCATTTCTTTGTTTTGACTAACTCACTGTGCTAGGACATACACTACTAAATTAAGCAGAAAGAGAGGAAGCCTGACCCTAGATTAAAGCAATCACTTTTCCTGATTGTGTATAAGTTATCTCTGGGCTTGTCATATGTAAGCTTTGCAATGCTGAGTTTTCTATACGTAATCCATGGAAGTTTTGTTTGTTTGTTTGCTTGTTTTACCACAAAAGGATATTTAATGTTGAGACAACCTTTTTTCTATTTACACACACACACACACACACACACACTCATTCTTCAAGCATACAAGCTTCACATCTTTTTTTTTTTACTTTTAAAAACTGGGAAATTTTTCATGACATAATCAGAGAGATGATTGATTCCTCTGCATTTTCTATAGATGCTATAGATGCAATAGAAAAGTTGACCTCTATGGTCATTTCAGGAGCTGGAAATTAACTTTCTGTCCATGTCAGCTGGCAGCACTTGCCATTCTCACACATTCGCTACTCCTCCAGTCTGCTAAAAACCTAGAATCCTATGTTCTATTTTCAAAACTACCAACATAGATTACTTTCTAAACAGAATTTGATCTTCCAGAGTCCCATACATCTGTGAGCAGAATAGAAAGATATTTTTCTTGTGGTCCAAAAAAAAATGAAGTTTTAAGTAGAAGGACACACACAGGAACAGCACACACACACACACACACACACATGCACTCCGACTGCAACACTTCCTGATCTATGTTCCTTAAGAATTACTTAGATGCTAATGTGTCTCGTTTAGCAACCTGAGTTTAACTGAAGAGAATAGAAAAAAAGAAGAGCATTTCTGAAATTACGCAGGAATTAAAACCAGTAAAAAAAAAAAAGTAGCCCATTGCCTTCAAAAAAATGACTTCTCTTCCCACCTAGTTACTGCTCTGCACAGATGATCTGTAAACAAAAGTTACTAAAAATTACTGTTGTCCTGAAAGCTGCAAAATGAAATCACATCTGCAAAATTATGTAACTAAAGCTTTAGTTTTTAAAAACATGAGTGTTAACTTTAAATACTTTGGAAGTGGGCAAAGTTTTGACTGTGCTTCTTACTGAGAGAACACTACTCCTGAACAAAGTAGTCAACGGCTTCATACTAGCGTATTTACATAGATTCACTTGCCTTATTCATATATGCAAATTTGTATCTTTGAAAAGATTTACTTATGCTTTATTGGAAACCCAGATTTACAGAGAGAAGGGGAGGTAGAGAACAAGATCTTCTGGCCATTGGTTCGCCCCCCCGAGTAGCCATGATGGCCAGAGCTGTCAATCATAAGCCAGGAGCATCCTCTGCATCTCCCATGTGGGTGCAGGGACCCAATTTTCAATTATAAATAATGGCCATTGGGATATGAACCTTTGTCTAATATTGAATTAATTCCTGATATTTCAATTTTATAAATATCAAAAATACTACCAGTATTTTAATAACATTCTTTAATGATTGTTATTTTTAGCTTCCTGTTCATTTTTCAAATGGCTTTGCACAATATACAGAAATTGAACAGGACCCGGCACAATAGCATAGTGGCTAAAGTTCTAGCCTTGAGCATGCCAGGATCCCACATGGGCACTGGTTCTAAACCCAGAAGCCCACTTCCCATCCAGCTCCCTCCTGCTTGTGGCCTGGGAAGGTAGTTGAGGATGGTCTAAGGCCATGGGATCCTGTACCCACGTGGGAGACCCAGAGGAAGCTCCCAGCTCCTGGCTTCGGATTGGCTCAGCACCAGCCATTGTGGCTGCTTGGGAAGTGAACCATCGGACAAAAGATCTTCCTCTCTGTCTCTCTTCTCCATATATCTGCCTTTTTAATAAAAATAAACATATCTTAAAAAAAGAAACATTGAACAGTGCCCAGGATAGAGGTGCAATGTTTTCTAGTATAAATTAAAAAGCTTTTCAATTGAATCACAGATCTGATGTTCATCTCCTCCCACTCACCAATTCCCAAGATTTCCCTCTGAGTTTTTCCTTTAAGTGTAAAGAACCACCAGTTTCAAAACCTAGAAACCTGAATGGGGTGTGCTGCCTCATTGAATGGGGAGTAAACCCAAACCATGAGACAACAGCAGAATCCAATGCTTGAAACTGAAATTTGGAGCTGCTTTGAGAGCGCAAAATGCTGACAAAATCTATATAGAATCTGTCAGGGTGAAGTCTACCGCTAAGTCCCAAAGAGTGCTTGTCCTGTGGAAGCTCTGTGGATAGCTGCTGGGAGGCCAGAGGAAAGGTCCTGGTGGGAGACTATCTTTTGAACTGCCCATTTTCTTGCAAATTGAAGTACATTCATTTGAAAATATATTTCCTTAACATTTTTCACTTTTCTGTAGAAAACTGCAGCATTTATTTGAAAATTGTGTTCAGGACTACAAATGTAAAGCAAGTGGGAGTTGTAGTCTCAGTCTCACTGTTTGCATCACACTCTGCTGAGCAGCAATAATGCCTAGGGACTTTATCTCAGAACAGAATCCTTTTCTAAAAGATTTATTTTATTGTATTTATTTATTTTTTATTGGAAAGGCAGATACACAGAGAGAAGGAGCTACAGAAAGATCTGTCTACTGTTTCACTCCCAAGTGGCTACAATGGCTAGAGCTGAGCCGATCCAAAGCCAGGAGCCAGGAGCTGCTTAGGGGTCTCTTATGCAGGTGCAGGGTCCCAAGGCTTTGGACCGTCCTCGACTGCTTTCCCAGTTGAGGAGCTGTTCCACAAGTAGGGAGCTGGAAGGGAAGTGGAACAGCCAGGAAGAGACTACAAAAGCATTCACAAAGCAACCATGATCCAGCGATCCATGATGTAAGTATGTGTTTGGTAACAAAATGTAATGACACCGAATGCAATCTAGTTGATTTAAAGCACTTGAAGGATGCAAAAATTCTGCTTTAAATCAACTAGATTGCATTCGGTGTATCATTTTTTCCTTTTCTGAAGATATTGTGATAAGATATATTAAAGTGTTATATTGAATAAAAATTTAATATACTTTGACTTATCAAAAAAAAATGTAATGACAGACTTGGAAGCAGAGACATTATGTCAGATCCTTTTCCTACAATATGCTGATACTCAGGGAGAGCAATATATCTCTTATATCCCTTGAAAAAAAAATAAGTGTACATTACCTTGAAAATGTAACACCACTAGTCCACGTTTGCGAGAAAGAAAATGCCAGCAACTGAAGACTACCTACCTGTAGTTCATCGGTGAATGCTTGCTGTAGCCATAACCTACAATCGCTGCAACCAACACCAGGTTAGCTAGAGAGAGTGTGGATGATTTTCAGACACACAAGGCAAAGGAAGCATGCAAAGGGGCAATTCAGGTATGGCTGCCTTTAGCTGCCAGGTCTGAAATGTGCCTTTATGCATTAGTGATGTCAGGAAGCTGTGAAGTAAGTTCAAAGTAAAACTTTTTTTAATGTCTCTCCTCTCATTTCTAGTAAACATATTTTTTCTAGTAAACATATTTTTTCTCTGAATTGTGACAAGAAGACCCAATTCAATACCCAGTAACCAGAGAAAACACAGCAGAGTCTAAGTTGAAGGATACATGACAATTCCTAGGATTTGCAGCACTTAGGCAAAGTATAATAGTGCAAAAAAAAATTTAACCGATTTCCCATCTGGATTCAAAAATTGCTTTCTTTTGAAATTAAGGGTTTTTCTTGTTTTTAAGTAACTATGTGTTAATATTCTGTATATTGTTCTATACCATGTGGTAATTTGTTCAATTAAAATTTTTCTGTGTTTCCTAACTGACCTAAATAACAAAACATAATGCATCTCAGGGATGGTTGCTGTATTTTCTGTTACCTTTATTTCATTGAATTACATTAACGACTTCAGTCTTAAAGGAGATTTAATCTAAAGCTTTAGAGAAATTGCTTACGTCTTTTACGTTCATAGGGGTTTAAACCTCTGACAACTCTATTATATTGTAAGCTTGAAAATTGAGTCTGGGATCTTGAGTCCTGCAGCTAGACCCTTGAACTACTTAATTAGGGGAAATAGGAGCAGCCTGTTCTCTGTATTATACAGGGCTAAATATCTAAAAGCCTTTAAGTTCCAGGTTACCACCCCCCTGAGGAAATCTACATTCTTCCTGGGACACTTAGGTCAACCCTTGGAAGAATGTCCTTCTGATTCTCTTTTAGAGCATGAAGCAGCCAGCATGGTCATCACTCCATATTCCTAACAGCAGTTAGGGCCCCTTCTACTTGGAACAGGGTGCCACATGATAGATGGGATAACAGGTACTCAGGGTCGTGTCCCTACTGGAATGAGGAAAGAAGGAACACAAGCCTTTAAATATGTGCAAGATGCTTGCTCCTCCCCAAAAGTGTTGTCAGTCAGATGTACCCCACCCTTCTGTGTTTCTAGTTTATTATTAGAAACAGGGAAGAGGTTTTCTAATCACACAATGTCAGTGTCTTATTATGTTAGCAAAAGTTAGACAGGGTTACGGTTCTGGTCTTCTTAATAGTTTTGTCCATGACCTCTTGTTGATTTCCAGATACATACCCAGATTGTGCTTTAAAAATATCCACTTCAAACATTGTCTCTCGCCTTTCTTCCCTGCCTTCTTCCTGGCCACTAAGGCTGGACATTTCTTTAATGAATCGGACTTGTTTCATGGTTGAACATGTGTGCTCAATAAACCATCTTGCTCATGCCTTTTAGCTGCTTTTAAATGCAAGTTGCAAGATCAGAGAGGAGAACAAGGTTAAGAGGTGATTCATCATAGCAGTGACCTGGGTACCAGCAAGGGACCCAGCAAGTGTGTCCCTGCCTACTGACACTGTAGATGGAATCTATTCAAGCTGCTTCCAGAAATCCATAATAAAAGAATCCATCTCTGTGCCCACCCCTTACCTGCTAAGAGAAGGGCTCTGGGGAGGGTTTGCTTTCAGAAAGCTCTACAACAGATGGAATTCTGCTCATGACTACCACATCCACGTTCAAGACTGAGCAGGAAGTGCTTGGATCTGGAAGTAATGGAAACAAGGGAAATAAAAAATTACAGAGTTGCTACACTACTTCAACATGATTCTCCTCCAAGGTAGGATGACTTTCTTTTCTTTCCGTTCACTTTTTAATCTCTGAAGCAGCACTGACTCTACTTTCCTGACTTAGTCACAACATACACCCTCATGGAGTGGGAAGTTGTATACTAATTATGAACGTGACATATATGCAATGGCTAAGCCACATTTGTGCAACGGACTTACAGCCTGTGCCTAGGACACTGTTGTACAGTGTTTGAGAAAAGCTAGCAGGAGTTTGGAAACTTTGAATGAACCAAATATTGAGAGGAATGGAGATGCTCTGAGGAATGGGGCTCTTTCTCCCGTAGCAATGAGGAATGGACACTGAAGAAACCGAGGAATGAGTTACATAAGGCAGAAATCTGTGGACTTTGGCCAAGTCTGTTTCGACAAAATGCTGAAGCAGATTGTCTCCTGGGGTTCCTTTTCTCAATGAAGGGTGGCCATTCCATTAAGACTTTTAAGAAGGACCCAAAAGTCAAAAATGGCATGGTTGTAAATGATTACCTAAACCTTGATGATTTAAAAAAATATATCACCTTTACACCCAGATAGTGTTTATCTTTTCCCACCCCACCTTGGTAGATGGGGCTGGCATTGACGGTCTTCAGCACTGTACAGCCTTCTGCTGGCAAGGAGCACAGCTGAGATGGGAAGCAGAAGTAGCAATCACACACACCAGGCATAGTGTGGGAGCTGAGCTCTGAACTACATTCTTCTGGAAAGTTGGGTCAGACTTGATTTGGAAGGGACTCCTCAGTTACTCTCTTGCTATTCATTTTTTAATTTATCATGAGAAAACAAAGACCTGTACTGAAATCAAATTCGGACCGCTTCAGAGATGCAAGGGCAAAGATGACCTGGAAAAGAGAGAACGGAATTAAGACACAGGAAAGAGGAACATGACTCTCAGTGACCCAGGACACTGCAGGGTATCTAAGGGTCAGGAAAGGGCACAGAACACACCCAGTGTAATTTGAGGCAACCCTGCTCCCTGTGGATTAAGATGTTGGTTACCACTCCCAGGCTTTTCTTACACACTGAGAATTTCTGAAGGCATTTGTTGGAAATTCCTGCTCTAGAGGTCCAAACCAAGGTTATCTTAGCTTCTGAGCCTCCTGTAAAGTTAACCTCCATAAATAATGCAAAGCAGGGACACTGAGAAATGGCATAAATAAATTGAATAGTGAAGAACATCAGCTCCTAGAACTGACCTGAGCCCATTTTTCATCACTGTTTCCCAGCAGCACACACAAGAGTGCTCAGAGGGCTGAACCTTGAGTATTGAATCAGGAAATAAATGGGGGAGGGTAATGATCACATATGCTTTTTTAAAAAGATATTTGTTTTATTGGAAAGTCAGATACACAAAGAGAAGGAGAGACAGAGATGATTTTCTGTCCACTGATTCATTTCCCAGGTAGCTGAAATGGCCACAGCTGAGTAGATACGTAGCCAGGAGTCAGGAGTTTCTTCTGGGTTTCCAAAATGGTTGTAGGATCCCATGGCCTTGGACCATCCTCTATTAATTTCCCAGGCCACAAGTAAGGAACTGGATGGGAAGTAGGGCTGCCTGGATTAGAACCTGCACCCATATGGGATCCTGGTGCATGAAAGGCAAGGACTTTAAAGGCTAGGCTACCACTCCAGGCCTGATCATATATGCTTTTAAAATCTGTCATCTTTCCTCACTACTTCCCAACTATTCCCCTTCAAATTTGGGTACTGAACTTTTGCCATTGAAACAGTTTAGAGTGATCTCTAAAAGTAAAAAATAATAGTTTACAACTATATATTAACCTTTCCATAGGGATTTTGTAATTTTGCTTCTTCCAAATGGCAGCTATGCCACAACTGATAAACTATCAGTGTGTGTGAGTGTGTGTGTGGGAGGGATATGTGTACAATCTAATTATAGTTATATCATCTGCTAAGCATGCGGGCTCTTACTGGCTCTTAGAATTGCAAGTCAGGGAACACATATTCTAGTGGGAGGGAGGCTATTTTTGACAAATAAATATTGTGTGACACATCACAAGTTCATACTATGATCATTTCAGCACAAGATAGGGTTGGTTGCAAATGCAGTTGATTGAGGTTTAAGCATTGGGAACACCCAGGGCAGAGGAAGGAGCTATCAGGAGTGGTGGCCAACCCTAAAGGCTCTGCACCATACAAGTGTGAGACTGTCTTCCGTTATCACTATGAGGAAGACCACTTTTTCTAAACCCAATTGGTACCCCCTTAAAGTGAAGAGAATAAGCCGAGGCATTGCTGTGCAGAGTTCATGGCATGTGCTTATAAAGGCTGAGCGTGCTGCCTGACACAGTAGGCAATGTAAACTGAAAGCGATTTCTTGATGGACGTGCAGGGTTCCACCCTTTAACACATTCAGTGACTTCTGGAGCTCTGCCTTAACGAAAAAAAAAAAAAAGTCTGAATCACCACAACAAAAAATTTATGAAAGAATATGCCCTTGGAAGCCTGACTGATGATTAACTGTTGGTAGGAGTTGTTTCTGGTATTACAGGACTCTTAGGAAAGAGACATAAGGGATGCTTTTCTGTGAGAGGGGTTTCTGTAATCACATCTAGGATTAAAGCCATGTTGGGCATTTTTACTCTGTATCTGACCACTGCAAGGGAAAGCTGAATCCAGGTAGTCATTTCTTTGATAATCATTTAAATTTTTTTTTTTTTTGTAAAAGGCTGAGAGAAAGCTCATTCTTTTCCCACATGCTTGTAACATCTAGGAATCAGAGAAGTCCAAAATGCCAGGAGTCACAGACTTTCAGCTTGTTCTCTCATGAGTGACAAGAACTCAATGACTTGAGCCATCATCGCTGCCTTTGAGGATCCACATTTGCAGCTATTGGAATTATGAGCAGAGATGGAGCATGGATCCAGGCATTGGGATACAGGAATGTGGGCATCCTAATTGATTGGTACTTCCCGTTCTCTTCCTCCTCTTTATTCTTTTCAACATTACTCAAGAGGGAAGAAGAGATACAGTGATGGAGAGAGACTCTTATGTGCTGGTCCTTCTCCAAGTGCTCTCAACAGATGGAGCTGAGTCGGGGCCAAAATCAGGATGCAGGAGCCAGGATTTCAGCATTGGCATTTCCTGTCATGAAACCCATCTGTTAAATCATCCCTAGGGTCCCTTAGGGTCTGCAATGGTAGGAAGCTGCATTGGGGACATGGAGCTGGTTTTTGCATACAGATACTCTGATGGGGGAACAGACATCTAGACCATCAGGACAAACTTCCATCCCTCAGGCAGCCAGATGAGGGTGCCTAGGGTAGAATCCCTGACATGTTCACATACATGATGTTGGCTGCTGCGGCAGCTGAAAAGGGCAGGGCCAGGGTGCTGTGTAAAGGCTGTGTTCAGTAGCTTTGACAGGAGACAGTCACAGCGAATTGGATGTGCTCACCTGAACCAACTCACTGCGTGGCTGTGAACATGAATGCTTGGAACCTGAAGGTGACAAATGGGAGGAATGGGAAATACAGAGTTTTCAATTGGAATTCTAAATGATTTTTGTGATAGGACGTATTCACAATGCTGCATGCGTTTCAGGCTTTCTCCTAATTCATGTGTGGGAAGTGAACCAAACACATGGCTCTGTGAACATTAATTTCCTGTAACCTCCAAATACAAATATCTGCTGCAGTTTTTCTCTAATCAACTTGGAGAAATTTGCTTATGTTGCAGATAATGGTCTTCCTCTTCTCGTTTCTGCCGTGTACACATTTCACATGCCCCAAGTTCAGGCTTTTTGTCCACTCTCCGCTCTTGTCACTGTTAATACCTTCAGCAAATCACAAGGGCAGCTTGTGATCCTTCAAAGTGCCCTGACTTAGAAGGAAAACTGCATAGGCAGCATCAGAGTGTTCTGACTTCCAGTTACCAATTCACCTTTCCAGCCTCTCCTCTTTCTCTGGCCCTTCGTGACCTACTTACTGCTTGCAAGAAAAAAGTGCCTCCAGGACTCCAGGGATGCCACTGTGTTAGTTTCTGCAGGCTGTTGCTCACACCCTGCCCCTTGTAAAAATGCCCTCGACAGCTCACTGCCATCCCTCACCAGCTCACTGCCATCCCTCACCTGTTGTCATTCCATCTAAGGATCATGTGCTTGTTAAACCTTTCCTTGTTTGGTTCTTACGCCAGGTTTCCATGGGAGCTGGACTCTAGTTTTTGTTCGTTTGTTTGTAGCACATCTCAGTGTGTAACAAAGTTGTTTCACAAGCATCTTTGTAAAAACCACCACAAACATGTGGCTGGCAGGCCATGTGGATTTGTGCAATGAGTGAGTGCAACTCTTTTTCCATCTGAGGTCCCCTTGAAAACGCTCCCACTCCCTTGCTGCCATGTCAGATATCCTCTTTGCACACAGCACTGAATCCTTCACCCAGGACAAAATGGTCTCGGAAGTGTCTCTGAGCAAAGCTTGTGCTTTGTGACTTCAACATCTTTTAGCTGGATGTGAAATGTTCATGAATTTTAGCTCAGCTCCAGGTGGCTGTTTATATCAGCTATCAGAGTACAGAATAATAATAATAGTGATAATAATAATATTTATTATAATAATAAGTCCTGGCTTTTCTGTTTGATTTTTGTTTGTTTGTTTCACAGGGCAATATCACGTTTTCCTGCTCTGAACCACCCATCGTTCCCATCACATTTGTCAACTCCAACAGCAGTTACTTGCTGCTGCCCGGCACCCCACGAATCAATGGGCTCTCAGTGAGTTTTCAGTTTCGAACATGGAATGAGGACGGGGTGCTTCTGTCCACAGAGCTGTCTGAGGGTTCGGGGACCCTGCTGCTGAGCCTGGAGGGCGGCGTCCTGAGGCTCCTCATCCAGAAAACCACCCAGCATGTCGCAGAAATCCTCACAGGTATGTGTGCTGACTCCGGCCAAGAGGGCTTCTTGTTCAACCACATTAAGAAAGAAGGCTCTCACTGATACACACAAAGGCTGGCTCTAAGGTTCATGGAAAGGCCCAGTATTTGTACAGCTGCTCCAGACTATAGAGGCAGCACTATTGTTCTTGTCAGGAAAAACTTTTTCTTAAGTGAAATTCACATTAGGTATGTGAACTTCAACTGGTGGCCTAATTTCCTTACCCCTTCAACATCCTCATTAAAGAAGTGGCGATAAGAATTCCTGAGCCTGGTGCAGTAGCCTAGTGGCTAAAGTCCTCGCCTTACATGCACCAGGATCCCATACGGGTGCCAGTTCTAACCCCGGCATTCCTGCTCCCCATCCAGCTCCCTGTTTGTGGCCTGGGAAAGCAATAAAGGACAGCCCAAAATCTTGGGTTCCTGCACGTGCATGGGAGACCCAGAAGAGCATCCTGGCTCCTGGTGTCAGCTCAGCTCAGCTCCGGCTGTTGCAGCCACTTGGGGAGTGAATCAATGGATGGGAGATCTTCCTCTCTGTCTCTTCTCCTTTCTGTGTATCTGACTTTTCAAATACACAAATCTTAAAAAAATTATTGATTAGGAATATTTAGTGTAGGAGTGTTCACTGACAGAGCACTCAGATATGTGTGCCCCTCTAGACTGGATCTGAAGTGATTGGAATTCTCGCTGCCCTCACTCATAGAAGGGAATGTTTTCTAGTTGGTAGGTGATGAAGCGAAGCAACAGAAATGGCTCCCACAATGACATATTTCTGAAAGACAGAGCTAATTTTTTTTCACAACTCTCAATTCAATTTCAAGGAAAAAATGAAAAAAAGTGTCAAGAAGCATATTGTAGCGACTGACATGGCCCAAAGTGTTGAACTGCAGCATGTGATGCCATATAAGTTACTGTGAAAACCCAGAAGTTTCATGTCACTTCCAACTCTTTGTTAATGAGTCTGGCAAAGTAGCAGGAGATAGTTCAAGAGTCAGGGTCCCTGTCACCCACAGAAGTTTGAATGGTCTCCTGGTTTCATGTTGGCCTAGGTTTTTCAGCCATTTGGAGAGTGAACAAGCACTTGGAATCTCTCTCTCTCTTTCTGTGTCTCTGACTTTCAAATAGGTAAACAAATCAATGAAAAGATATATCTTTATTTAAAGTATACATTCAAACATATACTTAAAATACATATATAATATGTGTTTTGAAATAATTTATAAGCAATACTATATATTGCATCTGGATATAGCAGAACATTTTAAGATGTATATGTGTGTTTATTTAGTTACTTAAAAGACAGAAAAGCAAAAACTTATGTCACAAATGGCTACAACATGCAGGGCTTGGCTAGCCAGAAGTCAGAATCAGGACCCCACACAGAGGTTCCACAAAGATGACAGTGTTCCCATACCTGTAATCTCCTCTGCCTTCCCAGGGAAATTAACAGGGAGCTGAATGGCAAGGAGAGTAGCTGGGACTTAAACTGGTGTTCCAGTAGGAGATGTCAGTGTTGCAAGAGGCATGTTGACTTGCTGCAACACAACACCAGCCCCAAGACTGCCTTTGGTTTTGTTTTGCTTTTAATGATCTGGAAATGGCTGATATTTTGGAAGCTCTATTTATACTTATGGTAATGTACTATACACATTAATTTGTACCAACATGCCAGAACCTGCACTAGGGACTGAGGCATGATGATCAGCCCATGGATCGTTTGAGATCCCGCCCTGAATGAATCTTCCTCAGGTTTCATTCTGCTGTGTACCCAGGGCCAACATCAATCATGAAGGACTAGACTGCCTGATTTTCCTTACATTTAAGAACCCTTCCTTTCCTCCTGAATTGTGAGAGTATAATCAATCAGATAAAAGGAAATTCATAAATAGTAAAAAATATATATAGCTTGATAGTGAAGGCCATGGAATATTCTTAATGTCAATAAGGGAGATGAAGGGCGAGTTGGATATCTGAGAAACGCAGGAGTGGCTCAAGCTGGGAATCAGAAAAATAAACTTGAAGGCAGCCTTTCTTCTGTCCTGTGGTCCTGTTTAAACATATCAGCTTTTGCTCATGCAAATATGCGTGCAGTAATTACCAATGGCTATATACTACAGGACACTAAAAGTTTTGATTGCTGACACCTTACCCCAGTTTCTGTTGGTGAGGATTTTAGCGGTCACTTGGGTATGTGATTCTTACTCAAACCTCACTTGACCTAAAGTGCAGTCATCGATGGGGCTTCCTGCAGGGAGCTCTGCTTCTGAGCTAAAACTCAGAGTTGCAAGTGGGGCCAGGACATCCACTGCCAATCTCATCCTCATGGTCTCTCTAGAAAGCAGCCTGCAGAAAGTGACACGGAACACCCAACAGAAAACAAAAACAAAAACAGCCCTTGAAAACAGTACTGTTGGAGGCAGTGGCTCAATATTCTCCTGTCAGTTTATTCATTCCAAGTGGAAGATGAAGTCAACTTTATGTTCATATAGAAAGGATTGTATACAGACATGGATATCATCAAATGTGGCTCAATAGGTCATGTTCGAGATGGCCTGTTCCAGGAAATTAAAACTGGGGATAGATATTTGCATTGTGGTTAAGACTTCATTTCAGCTGCTCACATTCCCTAATAGAATGCTAGAGTCTGAGTTTGGCCTTGTTACTAGCTCCAGATTCCTACACTTCACACTCAGGGAGGTTGCAGGTGAAGGCTGAAGGTGTTAGGTGTGTGCTGCCCACTTGAGGGACCTGGGCTGACTTTCTCAAGCTCAGCTGCTGTCATCATTTATGTAAGGAACCAGTGGGTTGAGATCATTCCTTCACTCGGTCTCTGTCTCTGCTATTCCAATGCAATAAATAAGGAGGGCAATGACAGCCATTAAAGCAGATTAAGATGTCTCAAATTCTCAGATATCTTAAGTAGCTATTTAACAAATTCCCTTTTCTTCCATTCTGACCTAAGATCTAAAGGTAGAAGGGCTTCATTCTAAGAAGTCACAAAAGCTAAGAGTGAATTTGTACAGTCAGTGGAGTTTTATAAAACTCATTCGATTTCCAGTCATGGTGGTAAGTTAACCACGCCGAATTATATTTTCATATTCAGAGTTATAAAAGTTAAACAACAGAGATGCCTGGCACTTTCTTCCTTACTTCTAGGGCTTCATCTTGTGTGCATGATTTTCATGGGGAGAAGGAGGAGGAAATTTACTGTTTTCTGAGTTGGCAATCTCAGAGAAATACTCAAACAGCCTTAAAATAGAAGTTATCTGAATTGAGTTGTTTCGGCGATAACGTGTCATAAAAATAAACTGTATGTTTTTTGAATCAGAAAATGTTCATCCTAAAGTTGCTTATTTGAGCTCTCAAGTCCATGGTGGTTACAATATATCCCATTGCTGCCCAATATAAAGTGAATATTCACTTTTATTTTTAAAATAATACAAATGTAAGGGTTATTAAAAACAAACAGTACTTGAGAAGAAAGTGCTACAGTTGTATATACCATAGGCTATTTAGGAAAATATGCTATTTGAGATTTAAAGGCAGGTCTTCCCAAAGCATTTTTTCTGTTAACCTTATTTCTGCAACTAAATGCAAGACACAGCCACTCACAGAGCAGGTTATTTCGGCTCACAGATTTGGAAGTTCAAAGCCCATTACTGGAGATTCCTCTCACTATGTGTCTGATGAACACAGTGCATGGGGAAGTGCCTGCAGAGAGAAATCACCTGGAAATCCAGAAAGCTGATATATGGGGTGAAAACTCAATTGTGTGTGTGTGTGTGTGTGTGTGTGTGTGTGTGTGTGTGTGTGTGATATCTCTCTCACCCTGTAGAACATCCACAGGGACATACTCTGAAAATCTCACCAATCTACTTCCCCACCACACACCAGGAGCTGATTGTGTTTCTACCATCTCAGCACCATTGATTTATGGCTTTGGGGACTAAATGTCTGCATGAGCTGGGGAGCCAAGTCTATTGAGCCAACAGCATCAGGTTAGTTGGGATTCATACAAGATGAGAAGTCCATTGACTTTCTGGTCTAACCTCAGCAAAGGCTGTCTACAGAATATTTTAAAGCAAGTGATGCATATCTATCAACACACACCCTACACAAAAATATTTACTGAGTAGCTAGTGTATACTTTTTTCATATTTTTTTATAGCTCAAGGCAGATTCCTTAGTAGGACTGTCTTCAATGGACTAAGGCTACTAACTGACGTGAGGTCAGTCTTAGGAATCTGTTTCATAAGACCTTGCCCTACCGTGCAGGGCCATTTACATTCTACTCATACCTAGTGCTCTTCACCCCATGTGGAGATGTGGGACTGGCCTTGGAATAGGGAACACCTCCCAGGAGCCTTGTACTGCACTGCCTTTACAGGAAACCAAAATCCACTTTGGTAGTTTACATGGAAGAAAAATTTGGGAATGTTTAGTGCTGTTTAAGAAAGTTTGGAATTAATTTTTTTTAATTTCTCCTTTGTATCACTGTCCTAATAATTTGTATGGGGGCATTTCCAAATGTTCATGAAAAATGAAATGAAAATATAAGTTCTTACAGTAACAGTCCATGCAGACTTCACTACAGTACACATCTCACATGAAACTTTAGGTGAATGTTCTTTAGCATGGATTGCAGATGCTCTTTGCAACAAAAATCTTGTACTTTAATTTCATTTCTAAGTGCTTTTGAAGTTCCTTCTCCTGTGTTAGTCTATTAGGAGGGCCAGAACAAACACTGTAGATTTTACTTACAGTTCTGGGAGGATAAAGACTGAAGTGAGAATATTGGCAAAACTGATATTCTCTGGCACCTCTCTGGGTTAAAGCCGGCCATCTTCTCCTGATGTCCTCAACTGTTCCCTTCCATGTGTGACTTTGTCTCAATTTCCTATTCTCTAAAAAGTAGTGTGTCCTAAAAAAAATTACTTCTTCATCTCTCAAAATGCCACTGTATTTTTTTAGGTAATGGAGGTTAAATTTTCAACACATGATTTTGGAAGGGCATTCACCTCATAGTTACATATATTGGCTATCTTCCCATAAGATTGGCTGTCCAGGGTCTTTTTCTCCACCATACAGTACAGAACTAAATACCTGGTTACCTGTTGTTATCCATTGCATTTGTGGAAGGCTCAGTGAGACACCTGCTTCCCAGAGGGCCTCAGTGACTGCCTTCAGGCCTTTCAATCCAGAGGGTTCTCATCTGTGGACCTACATACATAGAATCAACTAATTGGAGGTCATTTTTTTTAAAATTATTTATTAATTAACTTCAGTAATTACATTGTATTATGTGACACAGTTACATAGATACTTGGGTTCTCCCCACCCCTCCCCAAACCCTCCCACCATGGTGGATTCCTCCACCTTGTTGCATAACCACAGCTCAAGTTCAGTTGAGATTTCCCCATTGCAAGCGTATACCAAACATAGAGTCCAGCATCTTATTGTCCCGTCAAGTTCAACGGCTTCTTAGGTATACCCTCTCTGGTCTGATGACAGAGCCAGCAGAGTATCATCCCAGTCAATTGAAAGCTCCAACATACCATCAGCAAAAATTTACATCATTATGGAATTAATTGACATAGTAATGAGTAACCAATATGTTAAAAGTAAATGCGGGTTCCCAGCCACCTTCTGTGACCACCTCACCTATACTTCAATTTTAGTTTATACACAACATATAACATTCAAAACATAACATGTTATACATAACATCATATCATCTTAAATTAAGGCAAACATGTGGTGTTTAACCTTTTGGGATTGGCTCATTTCCCTTAGCATTATGGTTTCCAGTTTGGCCCATTTGGCCACAAAGAACTGCATTTTGTTTTTTTTAATAGCTGAGTAGTATTCCATGGAGTAGATGAACCATAGCTTTCTTATCCAATCCTCTGTTGATGGGCATTTTGGTTGTTTCCATGTTTTTGCAATTACTGATTGTGCTGCTATGAACATAGGAGTGCATGTTGGTTTCTCATAGAACAAGTGTTCTGGATATATTCCTAGGAGTGCTATTGCTGGATCATACGGTATGTTGAATTTGAGTTGTTTGAATATTCTCCATACTGATTTCCATAGAGGCTGTACCAGCCTGCAGCCCCACCAGCAGTGGAGTAGGGTTCCCTTTTCCCCGCAACCTCGCCAACAAGTGTTGTTGGTGCTTTTATTCATGTGGGCCAGTCTTACTGGCGTTAGGTGGTACCTCATTGATGTTTTAATTTGGATTTCCCTTATTGCCAGGGAACTTGAGCATTTTTTCATATGTTTATTTGCCATTTGGGTTTGTTCCTTTGTGAAGTGTCTGCCCATTTCCCGTGCCCATTTCTTGAGTGGGTTGCTTGTTTTGACATTTTGGTTGTTTTGTAGCTCTTTGTATATTCTGGATATTAGCCCTCTATCACCTATGTCGTGTGCGAAGATCTTCTCCCATTCTGTGGGTTGCCTTTTTACTTTGTTGATTGTTTCTCTAGCTGTACAGAAGCTTCTTAGTTTGATGAGGTCCCAATTGTTTATTTTGGTGTTGATTTCTACTGCAGCTGGAGTCTTTTTTAGGAAGTGAGGGCCTACCCCTAAGTGTTCCAGTGTGTTTCCAACATTTTCTTCCAAAAGTTTGAAGGTTTCTGGATGTAGGTTTAGATCTGTTATCCATTTAGATCTGATCTTAGTGTATGGTGAGAGATGTGGAGGTCATTTTTTTTAATTTAATCTATGCTGAACATGGACATCCTTCTTTCTTTGTATTATAAAACCAAATAAATACAATTGTTTGTATTTACATAGAATATCATTTAGTCATGTTAGCTATTACAATTAATCCAGATTATTAGCAACTGGTATACTGTTTTAAATAAAGAACTTAAGCATCCATGGGATGGTCTCCAAAGGGTACAGGGCAACTGTGCTTGTTGCTTGAATTAGTGGCTGACTGAATGAAGGAACCAGTGGAATTGACCTTCATTCCTCTCAGAAGAACTCAATTCTAGATTAGAAGTGGTTTTTAACAATGTTGGTTTTATGACAATCATATGCAGCATGTGCTGTAGAACATGTCACACACAAGAATGAACTATTCTGAGGGAAAGTTCTAATATGATTGAAAAGGCTATAAGGTCTCCAGAGCTGGGGAGAAGGCCTGAAGAGCCTTGTCACCCAGGAAGGAAGTGCTCACCATCATAATCCTGGCAGTCAGATGTGTACAGTCTACTGAGCAGCAATTAACTGAGCTCTTCCTCCAATACTGCAGTGTTTGTATAAACAGCTGGCAGCTACCTGCCATCTGCACATCCAGCAAAATTGATTCGTCTGTGAACTTCATCCTCTGCTTCAGTTACATTGCCACTGATGCCTCTGTGCTTTAGCTAAGATAATGAGAAAATACCATCACTGCAGTTAAATCAACAGCCACACAGTGGGCTGTGGCTTTCACAAACTGAGCACAAAGTTCAAGTTTTAGAATCCCACACCATGAAGAGGCCTTATGCTTCTGTATAAGCAATGGAGAAATGAAATTACCCAAGCTTTACGTTGCCAAGAAAGATTGGATGTTTACCAAAATGATGTCGTGGGCATCTGAATAATGATCATTGAGACACCTTATTTCTGAACCTACTCTTCCTTCCCCCATGTTTTATTCAAAAAGGGAACTGAGGGAGCTAAATGATGATGATGATGATTATAGAATAACCTACCATCAGACATGCTATTGCTCCCTTTGCTCTTTCATGTTCCACTGTGACAGTATCGCCATGTAACTCACTCTTCTGTTTAGTTCTGGAAGCTTTTGAACCATGTTCTGTGACAATGTTGTGTGTTCCAACCTGCAGCTGGTGTACTGCCCCCAGGATTGCAGAGGCCCTGCTGGGAGGGACAACAGAGAGATTTTAAGGCAGGAGGACAAGTGCTTGTGAATAAGGAAATCTTGCCACAGAGGCAACAAACTGGATCAGAAAAAGGAGATGTCCTACAGGTGCAAACTGTACATCATGACTATGATGACTAAACAGAGCAAGGAGATACTCCAAGAAGGGAGGACAAAGCTCAGGGGTGAAAAACTCCTTGGGAGCTCCAGCTTCTTGGGACACAGGAGTCAAGCAGGAGGGGAAGAGAAGCAGTGTTTTCACTATAGACCCTAGAGGCAGATTTGCGCCTTGAATGGAGTGACAGAATAACTCTCGCATGCCCTGACTTCAGTGGTTAACATGTCGATAATTGAACCAACTTTGAAATCTGTACCAGGAAAAAAAATCCTTCACCCCCCACCCACAACAAAATCTGTACCTGTTAGATTCTCATGGATGGCAATCACAGATATTGTTCTGTTCATACGCTGACCAAGGGTTTTCAGGATCCAGGTTAACATGAATTTCAAGCCGTGCCTTAGCAAGTAGGAGAGGTTTAACCTGTGATTTAAACAATGCAAATGAGAGAACCCTGTGGTGACCCTTGGCAGTACAGATTCAGCTGCTCTGATGTTCAGTCAATTGGTGAACAAATGGAGAGGGCAAGTTGCCCTGTTGAAACCAACGAGGACACTTCAGCTTGACTCAGACTCCACCCCCAGCAACCTGTCACCCCACTGGCGAGAGGAAACGCACATTGATACATTGTTGCTTAAGACTGCCAGGCGGTAAATGATGTGACCCAAGGGAATAGATCAGGCAGAGTTTGTTACAAGAATTTAGATACAGGAAATGCCAGGTTCTATTATAGTTCAGGAAATTTTGTTTCATTTATTTTCTGATTTATCAATTCATCCCCTTGTTAATTCATTCAATTATTCAGCACCTTTGCTATTCCCTGAACTATGCTGCTTTGAATCATCAAGGTCAACTCTGACATGGCATGGAAAACCACCTGATTTTGGTTTTCATCAGAAAGTAAAACTCAGATGTTCTCAAGTCAATCAGTTTCTGCTTCTGTTGCAAGAAGAGTAAACATGTTTGGCAAGATGAAGGAGCTTGTCTAAGTTTCTATTAAATTATAAGTGGCAGGGCCCTGAGCAAGGGAGTACTGTGTAAATAACACATCACAGAACCATGGGAAAAGTTTTTTTCCGGGGTTGGAGAAAGAATCTCTAAAACTGTGTCCTGGCTGGTCATAATCTTGCTGTATGCTGTGTGTAAAGTGGACATCCGCATACACATGATGGGACAAACGCTGCCTTCTGATATTGGTAAACAGAGAGGAATCTGTGGGTATAGTGGATTCTTCTTGGCCTCTGTATAGTGCTCTGTGCTCCCGCTCGAGTGTCCTAGTCCCTCTGGAACTTAAGAGAGAAGGGTAATGAGAGGAAGTGATACCTGTAAGCTCTGTGGAAGGGTTCCCAGGAACGCAGTTCTAACTGGGGACGTTGCTGGCTTCTGTGACTCAGAGTAGAAAGGCGGCCACGAAGCAGAAAGATGTGAGGCTGCACAGGGTAGAACGATGGCCCGAGGTAGAGTGGGAATGGGCCCAGGAATGGATCACCTCTGGCTCATCCTAGGAGCAATGTCTACAGTAACTAACGGCTACCACCTGGCCCCCTGAGCCCCGCCCACGCAACTACACGTCATAGACAGGTGAGCGCACAACCGTTGAGCATGTGCCAAACACCCCGGAGCACGAGCGAGGCAAGAAACCTCTGTTGTCCCTCCCTTGTCTGCCACTCAGGTGTGGTGTTTAAAACCCAAAGCCATGCTCCCTGGCTTCTATTTTCCTCTGGCAGCTATCACGCCAGGTGGAAGTGGTCCGTCAGACCCTTTATTAAACTTTGCCTGGATTAAGAGCCTCTCTCAAGTGTGTCTGAGCTTCCCCTAAATAAACCTAACAAGATGAGAGAGAGCCAGATACACTTCCGCAATGGGGCAGCCTCTAGGTGATGGGACCTACCTGCCACCTTCCATCTTTCTGTCCTGTTTAGCCTCATGACTTTTGAACTCCCACGTAGACTTCCTGTCTTCTCCATTTCTTGTCCAACTTGTTGCAAATTCCTGATCATTTTTAAAACATTACTAATACAAAATGTTCTTGGACTTTTCATATGGAGTTAACTCCCCTGCACACACATGACTGCTCCAGCCAGAACTTCATGAAGCCATTAGTATCACTTTGATTTTGTTTTTGTTTTTGGCATTGTCTTCTGCACATATACATTAATTGATTATTTAGCATATCAAATGTTTTTTCTTCTTTTTTAGGTAAGTATTGTTACATAACATGCCACTGGTTGTCAAATAAATCTGTATGTATATATGATATATACACATAATTTTGTGTTTTTCCCTCTTGATCTTTAGAAAAACTTTTTAAAGGTGGATTATTCATTTTCAGAAGCAAAAAGGGGAAGGAAGGGGAAGGAAGGAAGAAGAAACGAAAGCAGGCAGGCTGGAAGGTAGAGTGAGAGAGAGACAAACACAAATGGAATTGTAAGATGAAGGGAGATGATCCTTGATAAGCACTGGGAGCCCAGGAAGGAGGGTTTTTCTCAGGATGCATGTGACCACAGCAGGTGGGGGAGCAAGGACCCTGAGGGTCTCCTAATCTCAGAAAATCAATTATCCATACACCTGTCCTTCTTGTTTCTGTTCCAGGCAGCAATTTGAATGATGGCTTGTGGCATGTGGTCAGCCTCAGTGCCAGAAGGAACCGCATCACTCTCACTCTGGATAATGGCGCAGCACCCGCAGCTCAAGACACTACCCCGGTGCAGATTTACTCAGGAAGCAGCTACTACTTCGGAGGTAAGTTCTCCAGAATATGAAATTGAAAACAGAGATGGAGAGGGAGAAATGCAGGGGACAGTTACCTCATTCTGACACACACGCAGTATAAATACACACACACTGAATATGGTGAGAAGCAAAATACCGCACAGCCATCCACACAGAAATTACCTAGGATAGAGCTGAGAAAAGAAAGTATTGTATCTACGAGGACTGGAATTATATAACTCAGCCAAAGAATGTTTCTGCACCTACACCTGGGTCTGAGATCATGTTGGAAAAACAAATTCAGCTGAAAACTTGGAGAAAATTCACCAAAAGTCAGCAGTATTTACAAGGAGGAAACTCAGGTAGAAGCATTAGCTTTGCAACCCCAATCATTTCTCTACCTATTGCTTTCTCAGCCCCTCTCCTCCCCCCTCACATGCCTGGAGGCTGTGCCCATGGTTTGGAGCACCTACAATGGAGGGGTAAAAGGAGGCCCAGGGTCTTGTAATTACATAGAGAGTAGCCAGCTCAGATTCCACCATCTCCTATATTATGTGAATCCTGTTAATCTTTCCAAGGACAATGTCTTGGAGATAATTAGGATGACAAATATGATGTATACTTCCAAAAATTTATGGAAAGTGGAATTACATTTTTGAGCACAAAAATAAAATTGAAGACCATACATGGCATGATCATGATAGACATTTTCTACACTTAAAAGAAGTTTAATGATTTCCTTTTAATGACATTTTCCATTATATTTATTAATTTTATTGACTTGAAAAGCAGTGAGACTGAACTAGAGAGGGAGACAGAGTGTGATGTCCCACCTGCTGGTTCAATCCCCAAAATGCCTGAAGAACTCAGGGCTGGGCCATGCCACAGTCAAGAGCCCAGTGCTCATCCCAGGTCTCCTGCATCTGCCTCAGGGACTAAGCTACTAGAGCCATTACCTATCATCTCCTAGAGTGCACAGCAGCAGGAACCTGGGGTGACGAATCATCCAGGGATCAAGCCCAGGCACTCTGATGTGGCATGTGGGCATCCCAAGTGAAGTCCTGGACATTGATGCAAATGCCCACCCTCCCACACACCTTTTGAAGTACTCGCATGTCTGTACACAGTCATTACATTATATCTATAGATATGCATATATCTATAATCTGTGTGTGTGTATCTTAAAAGATTTTATTTAAGTGAGTGTCTGATGTATTAGTCAATAGTTTGTATTATACACATAATTTCTGAAGAAGGACATTAAATATCTGACCTTAAGCAAAGTACTTAAATGACTGTCTGGGTTGGGGTGGGGTAGACTCAACCTCAGGATTGCTGCGAGAGGGGAGTCAAGGTTAAGATACCAATGCTAGTGTTGACCACAGTCAGGGATCGATCCAGCTGGCTTCAGCCTTTAGAGGTGTGGGCTTGTGCTGAGCCCTGTGCTGCAACTCCCCATCTCCCCATTCCCGAAGAGAAAAGCAGTATTATGGAGAAGTATGGACTGCAGTACCACAAATAGATTATTCAAGTTTCTTCTTTCATACGCAGTGAACTGTGGGGTGAGAAGCTTTGAAATCTAAAAGAGATTTTATGTAAGTGTGAGATACAAGTCCAGTCCATAGAGGGCATTTCTGGTAGGGAATCATGTGTAGCAATGCCTTGCTGGTCTGATTTTAGGGGGAGGAAAGGCCTCAGTCCTTCACCTAAAGTCTTCTCCACCTGTGCAAAGGCCACACATCCTTTCAGAGCCGCAGCTCCACCCTCCGTGAATGTGATGTGTGTTTTAAGTTCATTCACGGGACATGCTTGCATAGCAGATATTCTTCCCACTTCATAGATAGCAAGGCTGTTGTCTGCTATAACGGAGACATGACACAAGTTCATGAAGTGAGTGATGAACAGGTGAACAAGAATTCACAACCAGATCTATATGCCATCCATGGCCCACTAGTGAAGACAGAAAGGAGAGCAGGTGTAGCAAAAATGTTGGATCCTGTGACCCCTGAGAACACACCTCACAGGTTGTGTTAATTTGCATGTTAGGTCATACATAAGGGAGAGAGAAAGGGATGTCTAAAGAAGATTGCTTCAAATAATTATGGAGCAATATGCATTTGACATCTCTAAAGGCAAAGATGATTGCCCTTCCGCAGGTGGACACATGTTCTTAAAAGTACATTTCAGGGACACTGGGCTCAGTTGGTGAAGATTCATTTATGCTTTTCATGGTGTTTAACCACATGCTTCGTATGTAGGGTGCAAATTTAAGGAAGGTAAAACATCAGTTTCAGTAAGAACAGCCCACTTGCGTAAATTCTCTTGACTTCTTCAATGACCAGTTGTATTTCTCTTCATATGACAGTGTGTCTGTGAGCTGTTAACCAGCTGCCAGGCGCTAGCCCAGTAGTGAGTGTCTATTAACAATGGCTGTGGTTATTCCTGATTAGTTAGGAGTTATTGCCATATTTTCAAGCTTGCGTTCCCATATGCTGTGAACAAATTACAACCACTGGGGAAGTCTGCAAAGTGGGTAAGCGCTCCTAAATCTGCCCTGCCTTCTACCTGCCTGAATGAGAAGTGGCTATGTGCTGCTTGCCAGTTATGCTAAATCAGTTCAATCCATTTAAAAATTGCTTTCTAAAAGCTCAGATGTTAACCTTTTACATGTGTTATTACGTGCTCGGACTGTATGCATTTAAGTCCTTAATTCCCTTAAAGCATCTATTTCCTTTCCTAATCAATTCAAAATTCCAGTAATGTCCCTCCGTGTACCTTTCTCAGGAACCAAGCCTGTTAATGCTGACAATTAATCAACCAATTGCTTTGTCATGATACTTACCCAAAGCACATTTTCCTGTGAATGGGGTAATTCAACATTGGATGGTTCACTTCAACTTAAGCTTTTCGACAAATTAGAATTTCCAAGTGGTCCCAGCTTCCTGTGAATTGAAGGATACCATGGAAGAGAGTGGCAAGGAGTTTACTAACAGGGATAAATAATCAGAAATATAATTCTGTAGCATCAGTAATCCCTACAACACACATCCATTTTCTATACAAAGACGGAGTATGACCCATTTTGTACCAATCCCATCAACTCCCATGTATTGCAGGACATGCTTACACTGCTGTGAATGAAAAATCAAAATAAAGAGATCTGTAAGTTTTCCCTCAATAAGTCTCCAAAGCCATGACTGCTCATCTCAGCATTCTTCATCTTCTCTCTGTCCCACAGGGTGCCCCGACCATCTCACCGAGTCCCAATGTCTCAGTCCCGTTAAGGCTTTCCAAGGCTGCATGAGGCTCATCTTCATTGATAACCAGCCCAAGGACCTCATTTCAGTTCAGCAAGGTGCCCTGGGGAATTTTAGTGGTTTACATATTGATCTGTGCAGCATCAAAGACAGGTAATGATTGTCTCTTTTCTGTTTCTCCACCCCTGTCCATTCTCTCTTCTCTACATTTGAGTTTCTCTAAGCAAAAGTCTAATCCACCAACATTAGCCACATTGGACATAACTGAGTGACCTAACAGAAAATATTTTTGAAAGGATTGTGGGCCCAGAGAAAATTGGTTACAATTAAGTTCAGTCTTTCCTCCTGTTGACTAGCAGTATTGAGAGATGCAAATCAAATCAAAATACAAGTTTGTGAAAGGATTAAAATTTCGTTCATGAACGGCATTTGATTCCTTTAAAGTCAGGAGTATGGCAAACAGGAGGGAGGAATCGCTTCCTTTCCCAAGTGTTGCGTACTTTGTTGCATCAGGTGCCTTTAGCTTACCCAGGCTGGTGAGCAGCAGGCTTCTGGGAGCCTCCCCACACACTCCGGGTAGTGCCCAGGGGCATGCAGCACCCTTTGGGGAGGCTGATCATTGCCAGTGCCACCTCACACTTGCTGCTTCAGCTTGAGAGACACAGGGCTTGGGTAGTGAGACTCAGCACTTTTATTTTGCAGGCCACAGGAAGTGAAAGCTCAGTCTCTCCTCTTAGCATCTGGCTCCTCTCATAACCAGGGTTCCTAGATTTAAAGACATGATACAGGCAATCCAAAATGGTGGATTCTGAGTGTCTCTTAAGGGGTCAACCCTCCTTCTTGGGCAACTGCCTCCTTCATTACCAAAATTCTGCTAACTAAACACAGCACATCTTTTCACAGTTCAGTAAATAAACGTAGTGCCTATCTATGTGTTGGTGATAGGGTATTTTTGCTGAATGTTTTATCCAGGGACAAATGGGTAATTACAATAGAGTAAGATAAATCACATTGAAGCATCACTCCGAGGTACCAAAAATAGTACTAAATTCATAATAGTTCATTTTAACATGTAAGGTCTCTAATACCTAAATATGGGTTATACTTGATACTGTATCATAGTATAATTGATGATGTTTATTGTTCCAGTGAATGGATGAGGTAATTATTTTATAATTCATTGTGCCTAAAGAATAACAACAATGTCTCCATGAGAATGTGAGTGGAAGGACTTTAGGCAAGAGTAATGGAGGGGGTGATGAGATCTGCCTGGTAGATGGGGTACGGCAAAGCAGGAGAGAGAGAAGCATTGGAAGAGAACACATGCAGGGAGGATGGTGATTGCCCCAGCCCAGGGTAGGAGCAGGTGCCTCTGCTAAGCAGCACGCTGGTCAGCTCTGTGGAGCGTAATGACTCTTACTGCCAAGAATGACCCATATAATTGGCTGGAGCTTTGCACGCGTACTTTTCTGTGAATACTACTACACATGGGGCCATCCACAAATCACATAGGCTTCCTGGTTTTTCTGCTTTGTGTTTTCTATTGAGCTAGCTGGAGAAGTGAGTGATAAATTAGGTGCTTCAGTAACGTGCATGTTTGGAGTCGTCAGAATTGGAAGTCTCACAGTGAGTGGTTGCACCCCTATAGTCTCTAGCCATGGTTGATGCTCCTCCATCAACTGGCATAGCCTTCTATAAAACATGCGTTAGTGCAAAGAGCATTTATCAATAGGGGTTTCTATGGTACTTCAATTTCTAATCAAAGATGCTCTCATTACTTTCCAGTATGTGGATATCATTGATATCTACACTGCATCATTACTTTTGTGTGATTGTAGTCTGTATAATTGTGTTACCTACAATTATAGTTTTGATTACTTGTGTCAGAAAGGATTATGTTCAAGTTTATTTATTTATATATTTTAAACATCTGTTTATTTTCATTGCAAAGTCAGACATACCGAGAGGAGAAGAGACAGAGAGGAAGATCTTCCATCCGATGATTCACTCCCCAAGTGACCACAATGGCCAGTGCTGCGCTGATCCAAAGCCAGGAGCCAGGAACCCCCTCCAGGTCTCCCACATGGATGCAGGATCCCAAGGCTTTGGGCCATTCTCAACTGCCTTCCTAGGCTACAAGCAGGAAGCTGGATGGAAGTGGAGCTTCCAGGATTAGAACCAGCGCCCATATGGGTTTCCAGCATGTTCAAGGCAAGGACTTAAGCCGCTAGGCCACTGTGCTGGGCCCTGTGTTTAGTTTAGAGAGTAAAACCAGACACTCCTCTAGCAGAAGGGGAACATGTGGCAAAAGGCTTTACTTGCCTCGTTAGTTTTCAAATGAATTTTTTAACATTGGTTAAAGAGGATCAGAGGCTAGAAAGGCAAATGGTTTCTGAGTTTGGTGTTTGTTTTGACTGTGTAAACCAATGCAAACCTCATTTCAGGACAAATGCAATCACCTCTACTGTGATTTTTCTTTAGTGTGGGCATGGAAGAGTGTATGGACTCTGCTTTCTTGGGCTTCTGAGTGAGTGAGTATCTTGCCCCAGTTCCTCCCGGGCCTCTTCCTCCTCTTCCTCAGGGGACACAGAGATGCAGGTCCCTTCCTTGCTGATACTACCCTCGCTTCTTCTTCCAAAGGAGGTGGGAGCCATCTCTCTCAGCTTCCCTTTCTTCTAGCCCCATCTATGTGTCAGATATGCTTAAAGGCTCTTTATTGTTGGCCGCTGTGAAGACATGAGATCAGTGAAATCCAAGGCTGTATTTCACATAATGGTTATGAATATCCCCAGATTGAAAGAGATCCCCCTTTCCAAGGATCCTTAAAGTTCTTTTGATATGTGGTCTGGAATGGCTACTGTCCTGTTTGTGCATTTTGCAAATTACCTCTAAAAGATCTTCTTGAGTAAAAACTTGTGTAGTGTCATTTCTCGATTATTATGATATTTTAATCAATTTGGGTCTCATTGGTGGGCAAAGGACACCATCCTAGGACGTCTAGGAAGAAAGGAGCTGGTACATTTCAGCAGGTGCATATCACAGAACGTGTGGTCTTCAGGTGAACCCAGAACCTGATGACCCAAGCACAGGATGGAAAAAGACCCACACTTTTTTACATGCCTTTCTAGAAAACAGGAATACAGTGAGCCACAACTATCCCTCTTCTAACCATCCTGACCACTGTCCTCATATTCTCTGTCCTTTATCTCTTTTTCATCAGCCCAACCTAACGCTCCCCTAAAATTCATAGGAGGAAGGACAGAATTGCTTTAGATAGTACAGAGAAAAATCACCTTTAATAGTTATTGTTTTCAGTGAACACCTGTGGATCACCCTCTATGGTTTAGACCCATAGGCGGGCAAGGGGTACTTGTATGTACCCGAGTAGAACAGGGTACCTACAGAGCTGTTAAGTGCCTAAGAATTCAGAAGCACTAAGACTCAGAGTGGTATGTCAGGTTTTATAAGGACACACAGGGCTAAAATTGCAACTAATAGATACATATTGCCATTGTATCTTCTCCATATACTATTCAACACACTCCCCAGGAAGCAGCAGTTACTGTGTTTCTATGACTCTTTAAGTATGTAACCCCACCTTCTGCTCAACCAGGTAGATTTTTCAGGGTTAGGCAACCTATGACAAGCTGTGTAAATTTATCATACTCCATGTGTTTCCATTTAAAAGAGACGCATTCGAAGTTCTGTGCCATGTCAGGCAGAATCAGAGTGGGGCATAGTGAGTCAGGTGCAAAGTTAAAGCCCTAAGGTGTTCCAAGTCCTCAGCAACAGAAAAAAATTACAAATGAATGTCAGCCAAATTGAACACATCATGATCTCTAAGATACAAATTCAAACCAAGAGGGGCCACAGAGAATCGGACAAGTGTAGCAAGTGGAGGTCATTCCTGTAGGAATTCCTGAATCCTAGTGCAGGAGTGCAGGGGGCAATGACTTGGAAAGGCTAATACCTTGAGTAGACCACATGTTATTCCAAACTCTGTTCACATTCCCTCTTTCACCAAGCCAGGATGATAGAAGCAATAGTTGAAGGTTAAGTTAAAGATATGACAGACAATTACTCAGCTGCATGTCTGGCAGTTGATATTGTTTAGACGAATTCCCCAAGTTTTCAACTCTCTAGCTTCCTTGGGGAGAGGAGAGGATAGGTGTTTCTCTGATGTCATCCCAAATCCCACCATGGTTGATTACTCATTGTAAATGGTGGGGGTGATATGCATGATGTATCTCCCATGTGTACCCAAATCATTCAACCCAGTGGTTTTTTTTTTTTGAGTTTGGGTTCTCACGTGCTTGGAGGCCCTGCTCCTCCAGGTATTTAGTCACAGTTCATTAGGGTGGGGGAAAGCAAACATTTAGATGCCAAAGTTGTGGTCTTTGTATTTTCCTAAAGGATCAGCCTCCAAACCAGCAGATTTGAAAAAGGCCCTTCCCTCCAGACTCATGCATCTGCTGACCCTGCATTTTCAGGAAAATGTGGGTGAGGTTTCCTTGAGACTTTCAGGCAAGAGTGAACACTTTTCCCAGAATCACCAAATCGCTGAGGGATGCATTTCTAACAATTTGCTGGGTCCTACCTCTATGGTCGGACTGTCTTAAAGCATCTCCTAGAAAGTTCAGAATTGGCTGAAGCCTGCAAAGGTTGTAATGGGCAGGCAAAGGGAATGATTCCAGCCAGACCTAGAACCAAGTTCTTGGTAGTCCTGTAGCCAGAGTCTCACACATCACAGCTTTAACAGCCCCTTTCTCCAAGTGGAAGTCAAAATCAATCCAAGGAACACTGTAGGAGACTACTGAGTTCCTTCTTCCTACCGGTGTTCTTGACCACAGTCACTCAACTCCTGCTTGTGTCCCAGCTGCAGAAAGCTTGAATCAGGGTGGGGAGGATTATGGTACCTTTTCTTTTCTTTTTCTTTTCTTTTTTTTTTTTTTTTGTGGGTAGATGACTTGAGGATAGCTGCAACTCTCAGCAAACATAGCACACCCTTTTATTATGAAAATAGTTTCTGGCTAATCCCTACAGAAAGTCTTAGTTTTCTTTTCCTGGCTTGAAATTTTATCAGCATAATAAGTAGACTTTGCCCCCTATTAAAAACCATTGTCAATCTTGATTGAATTTGAACTGTAATACTGCATCAAGGTGGAGAAATCCACCGGGGGGAGGGGCGTGGAGAGGGGTGGGGGGATTCCCAGAGCCTATGAAACTGTCACATAATGCAAAATAATTAATAAAAAAATTAAAAAAAAAAACATTGTCAGGCTCGGCAGCGTGGCCTAGTGGCTAAGGTCCTCTCCTTGATCCCATATGGCCGCTGGTTCTAATAACGGCAGCTCCACTTCCTGTCTATCTCTCTTCCTCTCAGTATATCTGACTTCGTTATAAAAATAAAATAAATCTTTAAAAAAGAAAAAAAAATTGTCTGCACATTTATATCAACATTACTACGTGCAAGTTTCATGGTTCAACAATGTGGCCTAGGGGGTCTCAGATCCCATGCCCTCCATGTTTTCCTTAGACAGTTATGTCATTAGGGAGGGTTCGTGGACCCCATGCAGCTCTAGCTTTGCATTGGCAGACATGGAAGCAATTCAGAGAGCAACAAACTCAAGGGTAGGAGCGGGGGCTGTGCCCCTATTGCTAGTATGTGTCACAAGGCAGATTCTTGGCTCTGATTCTTTCTAAAATCAAACAACTGATTTTTTTTCTGAAGTGTGGTCATAGACAGGTCAGGGCATGAGTAATGGAATGGGATTTGTGCCCTTGTGAGCCCTTCTTCCCCCACCATATGTATCTTTGAAGAAAAGCCTCTTGGGTCAAGTCTTTTCCACATTTTCCATGTTGGGCTTTGAGAGTTGTGAGTACTCATATTGAGGACACTTGATGTTGGATCATCCTCCATTAACAAATTCATACTAAAAACCTATCCTGTGTGTGGGAGTTTGTTAAAAACAGAGGGTAATATAAAAAATGCTGCAATGGAGGGGGTAATATATATGTTTTGATTCTTCTATAAATCTGAAAGCTTTATGTTGGATGCCAGGAAAGCCATGGTAAGGGCAATGCCCACACAATCAGAGCTTCTAACATCACTGTGAGAACTGGTATCATGTGGTAATCTTCCACAATTCATAATGGAAGGGAGCTAAAATCAAAACAAAATCATTTCTACTTCTTTATGATGTTTATTATTTTAACGAGAAAAAGGAAAAGTTATATTCATATTATATATAAAACGATGAACAACATTCTCATTTTCCCCACTTGGATACCACAAGGTGATTCCCCAAATATCCCCCCTAGCCCAGTAACACCAACCTGTTATCAACATATATGCTCAGGCCCAACCCCCTTTCCACTGGACCATAAATGGTAGGGGTTTCACTTGTGATTTTGAGGAGATTCCACAATCTATGCAAATTTTGCTAAAGAACCACAGATGTGAGAAAGGCGTTCAAGTGGCCAGGATGTGTCCAACAGAGAGAGAAAGAGAGAGAGTGGTGGGGGAGAGAGAGAGTGAGGGGGGAGAGAGAGAAGGAGGGAGGGAGAGGGAGAGAGAGAAAGAGAGAGAGAAAGAGAGAGAGAGAGAGAGAGAGAGAGAGAGAGAGAGAGAGAGAGAGAGAGCGCCTTCTGTTGTTTGATTCATTCCCCAAACAGGTGCAACAGCCAGGTCTGGGCTCCAGCAGGAACAATGAACTCCATCCAAGAATTTCATTTGTGTTGCAAACGACATCTCTTGTTTCCTTCCCAGTTATATCAGTTAGCAAGAATTTGGAGTAGCAGTGAGGCAGACAGGACTTGATCCAGCACTCTTAAATGCAATGCGGGCATTACAAGCAATGTCTGAACCTGTACCAACACAGCAGCGGCTCTGGATGCGAACATTTTGCGATATTTGAGCAGGAACTTAAAGGGTGAGCTGGGTTGATAGAGGTCAGGCCAGGCCCCTTCAGGGACTCTGGTAACAGATGTTAGACTGGGACAAATTGCGGGTGAGGTACTGGGCATAGGTTTGACTGGATAAGAAGGACTGTACTGAGGCATCATCACTAAAAGCAAATTTAAGATAATGTCAGAGGGAACAGAAAGCAGTTTAAAATTTGTGTAACAACCTTAATAATAGCCAATCTTTATGTAATGTTAATGAAGTGGCTAGGCCGTTTTGCATGTGTGTGTGTATGTATGTGTATATGTGTGTGTGATTTTTGATACAATGAGACAATGAAGTATGTAACTTTCTAAAAACATATATTCATTTATTTGAAAGCTAGAGTTAGAAAGAGTAACCTTTCATCTGTTGCTTTATTCCTCAAATGGCTGCAATGGCTCAAGCTGGACCAGGCTAATGCCAGAAGCCATGAACTTCATTTGGGTCTCCCACATGTGGCCCATACACTTAGCCTGTCTGCTGTTACCCTCCTATGCCATTAGTGGGGAGCTGGATTGGAAATAAAGCAGCCAGGACAGGAGCCAGCCATCATCTTCAAAACTGGTATTGCAGGTGATGGCTTTACCAGCTATGTCATGATACCAGCCCCTAGAACAGGAAATATTGACTCCATTGTACAAAGAATGAAGTTGAGACCTAGGGGTATCATACACCTTTCTCAAAATCACATAGCCAACACTTTTTCCCACCGTTTGTCTCAGACTGTGTCTCATTAAGAAAGCAGAGCTTGGGAAGAACACAAAACTTAAATCTGATAGAAATAAATAAACTTGAACAAATGCACCTGTGTTCTGTTAACAACCTTATCCATTCCTCACACTGTTTTCATAAGAAAAGTGGGTCATTATCTTGATGAAATGGTACTGCTCCACTGTGTGAGAAAGGGCGTCAAGGCACCTTGATTCATAAGAAAGAGAGCTGGCCAAGCGCACGCTAGCACCTCATTCAATTCTGTCCCAGTGCTCTGAATCCCACTGTCACTGCGTCCCTCCCAGCGTCACTCTCAAACACTAGTGGTAATCTATAATATCGATTCTGACAACACAGCCACTTCCATGTGCCTGGTGAGCTATCACAGCATTTCCAAGGAAGAAGGACTCATGCCAACAGCAATGGTTGTAAGACTGGGGTGTCATGTGCACATCCAGGGAGTACTGAGAAACGTTCATCAAAATCCCTACACAACTAGATCATCTCCCCTGAGAGATGTTGGGACTAAGAACTTCAGCTGTTTTAGAAAACACAGAACGCAAGGAAACCTGTGGTTATGTTGGAAACACAAGAGCATGTTGATTTTAAGATTTTTCAGGTCAGATGTGAGATATGGAAAACATGTAAAATTAATTATTCAAAGAAATAGATGGCCCCGGTTCATTCATGCGAAGTGCCTCTCCATGAGCTCTCCTTCAACACTCAGCTGGGGATTTTCCATCACCCAGTTCTCAAATTCTCTGGAGTGCTACCTTCTGCAATTCAATTCCACCTTCACTTTTTTTCGCTCATCTTGACTCAAAAGATGAGGGATGACTCATCTTAACTCAAAAGAATGAAATTCTAGGGCATGGTGTGATAGCCTAGTAGCTAAAGTCCTCATCTTGAATGTGCCAGGAACCTATATTGGTGCCAGTTCTAATCCTGGCGGTCCCGATTCCCATCCATCTCCCAGCTTGTGACATGGGAAAGCAGTTGAGGATGGTGCAAAGCCTTGGGACACTCCACTGGCATGGGAGACCTGGAAGAAACTCCTGGCTCCTGGCTTCAGATTGACTCAATTCTGGCTTTTACGATCGCTTACGGAGTAAACCATCAGTTGGAAGAGCTTCCTTTCTGTCTCTCTTCCTCTCTGTATATTTGACTTTATAATGAAAATAAATAAATCTTAAAAAAAAGAATTAAATTCTACCATTTACAACCAAATGTTCCCAACTAGAGTACATGATGCTGAATAAAACAGGTCAATTCCAAAATGACAAACATCTTACATTCTCGCTGATACAAGGCAACCTTCATGTGAAATCCATGGCCCTTTCAATACTGTTTTTGTTACATCTCATGGGTTTTAATTATTTCTTCATTGACGCATAGGTTATTGTTTTCTTCTTCAAGAAGCATTGTTTTCCCCAAGGAGGTTTTTGTTTGTTTGTTTTTCGTTTCTTCAGTAACACATTGGTCATTCAGGGGCATGTTATTTAACTTAACGTTGTAAATTTCCTATTTTTCTTCCTGTTGTTGATTTTGTTTTATGGCTTTTCATTTAAGGGGTTGTATGAGAACTGTATAATAGAGACTATCATATTCATATGTGAAGATACAATGCACTATGCATCTCTCCTTCTGTATCAAAGATAGACTTCCAATGCAACTGTTAAATACCTCCTCACAATAGGATGCTGGAGTGTTTGCCATTGTCCATTCCTACGATGTCAGAATACACATAAAGAGAAGAATGATGGCTTATGACTATGTGTGAAGGACTCTACTACTGGAATATGGGGAAAACAGTGGGAGTGTGTGAAGGTTTGGGGAGAGGGAAAGGAAAATTCCAAAGCCTGTGAAATTGCAAAGTCTGTGAAACTATCACAAAATCACCTTTAAAAAGGAGAAAAGACTAAAATCTTTCAAAACTGCTTTGTTTTTGGGCCAAAAGGAATTCATTGTTTGTCTCTTATAAGCACTATTTATAGATACAGTTGGAATAGAAAAGTAGATGAAGAAGAACAGGAAGGAGGAGGAGAAGGAAAAAGAAGATGATGGAATTGAAAATATTTGGAGGTGGGGAAAATGTAGATCTCACCGACAACAGAAGATCACCTATTTTTGCAATGAAATTTAAAGTTAAAGTTAATTTTATGCCATTTATAGTTTGAATGAAAATCTCTGAGGAAGTTGATAGAACTCAAATCAGGCCTTGTGGTAGTAGTGTGTATTACACTATTGAATGTAGGATTGGATCCGTCTGTTCCTATGTTCTCTGGTATTTCATGCATGGTTATCGGGGTGTGTGTGTGTGTGTGTGTGTGTGTGACTATGCGTTTTGACTTATCAGTGTTCATGGGTTCCATTGAATTTACATTCTTACAGTGACATAAAGCTACTAACTTGCCTTCAAGTGGGAATAAACCAGATTGTCTGGTGGTGAATCTCATTTTTGCATTTTAGCCCAACTGGGGGCACAGTTATCATTTAACACTTTCCTGTATCAGCTCCTTTGGTTATCAAGTGCATTATGTAATTTAACGTGCTCAACAGCATCAAGATAATACTATTCGTTCTCCTTCTTGAAGTTTTGGCAAGGATTATGAGCAGAAAGATGAAAGTTCTTAGATGTAAAAGTAAGAGAGACAGAAATGAATGCAGTTCTTGGCAGATCAGCAGCTAGCTTTTAGGAAGTCCAAATACAGGCATGAAAGGATGGCACTTCTTAAGCTACATACATAATCTATCTTATGTTCAGCGCATATGACTGAAATTTCCACTTGATCTAACAACCTGAACTCTTTTCTCTTGCTTCATCTTCATCATTGACTTGAGTTAAGGGGCCACTGTAAGGGCACAAGCTTCCAGATGTGCTGCAGAACAAGTCAGAAGTAGAGATAACAGCATGTAGCAAGTACGAGGAGCACAACTGCAATACATAGCGAGTGTGCTGAGAGGATGCAGATGAAGTAGAATTTCACACATTTCCAAAATCCACCTTTTCCACACTTCAGGGAATCCTGGGGGTCCTGAGCACTTTTACCTTATTAGCAGAGAATGTTAGAATCACATTGCTCGCCACCTGGTCTTTCCTGTCCTGAAAGTGTCATTTTGGGAAATCATAAAATTGTCATGATGAGGTTAAAAGCTATCTCAGCTTTAGATGTTAAAATAATTGGTAGTTTTTAAGCAAGTGGATTTAAAATTTTGACTGAATGCACACATGTGCACAGATTTCTATGCTTATCCAGGGAATGCTGTGTTTCTCTCTCTCTCTCTCTCTCTCTCTCTCACACACACACACACACACACACACACATACACACTCACACACACACACCACTCTTCCACCCTGGTCAGTGTAGGAAATATGGATAGTACTAAAACCTCCTTATGTATACATACCTATAGTAAAGTTTACATTTATAAATTAGGCACAGCAAAAGATTATTAACAGAAAAACAGAACAATTACAACTGTTCACTATTCTAATATTGCCAGCATCACTACTAATGAGCTGCCATTTAGTACAATAAGATTTGAGCTATGCCTACTCAAAATGAAATGAGATACACTACACAAAAAGTAAAAGCTGGCCTACTCATAATAAACACTGACATAAAAATGGGATGATATGACAGCTGGCAATCTGGAAAATTCCAAGGATCTGGGAGTGACAAAAAGAGCACACATTTTAAAGGTCCTACAATTGCCAAGGGTACTCATGTTAAGCTGTAACTCTGGAGCTGATGTGTGTCGGGGGAGGCGGTGGAGGAGAGGTTGTGAAGATATGTGGCTGGAAGAACTGTGAACAAATAATGAGAATCAGACAAATCACTATCTTCTTTGGTGCTGGTCAAGAGCTCTCCAAAGTCTGAAGCATCTGAGAAGCAGAGGAAAGCCACGTAGGAGAAATGAGTGCAACAATTACCTAGGAGTCAATGATACACTTAATTTAAAAGAATTCTCCTGAGCCTGGCACAGTAGCCTAATGGCTAAAGTCATCACCTTGCATGTCCCTGGATCCAAAAGGGAAACAGTTCTTCCCATCTAGCTCACTGCTTGTGGCCTGGAAAACAGTGCAGGATGGCTCCAAGTCTTGGGATCCTGTACCAATGTGGGAAAAGCAGAGGAAGCTCCTGGCTGTTAGCTTTGTATCTTGGCTCAACCCCGACCATGGTGGCCACTTGGATAGAAGGTCTTCCTCTCTGTCTATCCTCCTCTCTGTTTGTCTGACTTTGCAATAAAAAAATAAATCTTTAAAGAAAATAATTAATCTTTTATTTGAAAGTAAAAGTTTTTTGGGGTGGAGAGATACATATACACACACACACAGAGGGAAGGAGGGAAGCAGGTAGGGAAGGTGGGAGGGAGAGAGGGAGAGAGAGAGAGAGAAGAAAATCTTTCACTTACTGGTTCACTTACCAGATGGTTACAACAACCTAGGCTGGGCCAGATGGAAGTGAGATGCCAGGAGTTTCATACTGTCTCCCTCTTGAGTGGCAAATGATCAACTACTTGACTCAGTGTCTGTTGCTTTCCCAGGCCAATTTCAGGGAATTTGATTGGAGGTGGAGCAGTCAGGAAGAAAATCATTGCCCATGTGGGATTTGGCAGGACAGATGGTGCATTCATCAACTTTGCCACAAAGCAAGCCCTAGTGACACATCTTTATATTAATAAACACTTTACACACTAATGTAAGGGTTTTCTGAGAACAGGGCCAGCTCCTACCTGCCTTCAATTTTACTTTGCAATCAAATTGTTCTGAGCACTGTGAATTGATAACCATTCTAATAGAACAATTTAGAGCCACGTTTTTAAGATAAGGGAGTAAAATAACCGAGAACAAATCTGTTGCAGACATTATGGCCATGTCCTTCTTTCTCAATATTTACATGAAGGATCTTAAAGTTCATGGAAAATTATAATATATATATATATATATATATATATATATATATATATATATATATATACATATGATTTCAAAATTTGTTGCATACAAGTAAAGCTATCTTTAAATACTTAGACCCACTATCTTTATTGCAGCATATATGTATTATTATAACTCCAGCTCTTGTGAACTTCAGAATTTGCCCACGTATCATACAATGTCTAGCACATGGAGGTCCTCCAGGCTTCACACACAAGACTCTCAGTATTTCCAATTGTCTTTTGTGACTTTCCATGGGCTTCTCTTGCTACCTATCTTTATTGAATATTCCATGAATTGTTAATCTACTCACATGCATTTACTGGCCATCTTCCATATCAAAGACTGTATGTTGACAACATATGCCTTACAATGGCTTGCTGGAACTTTTAAGCCTGTTGAGGTGAAGCAGTGTCTGCTCTCCATGACTGGGAAGCAGCTGCACATGAAACTTTGTGAACTCAACAAGTCTCTTGAAGTAACCTTAAGGTAAGAGAGACATGAATGATCTTGAACAACTTTGCTCACTCGAAATCCTGGAGGCTGCTGTCCAAGATTTAAAATGAAAACTCTTCACCTGTTTCTCATTTTGAAAAACTCCCAGTGCAGCTCACCCCAAATCACACTCTATTTGAATAGCAAAGAGTGCCTGATATGAACCAAGCTGTTGTCAGCTGCCATGTTAGGCATGGTTTTAGATGTTTCTGTAAGCACTAGTGAATCAGGCAGACTGGAGTGATGTATTTAACAATGTAGTATATAAATAATGAGTGGGAGTAAGTGTAGAGAGCACTTTATCTTTATGATAATCCCGCAATTAAGGAGGAAATAAATCAGATAGTTTTGCACAACAAAAGGCAAGTCAAACACAAAGGCTGAGCTAGAGAAATAAAGTGTCTTTGGTGACCGCTGCAAGGTCTAACAGTCTCTTGATCAATATGTAAAAAAAAAATTGAAAAAAGCAGAAAAGTGAGAGCAAAGAGACAGTCAATGTCTATAGCAGATTATGTGTGAATATAGAGGATAACAGTAATAAGAGTTCACACTGCTTCATATAATTTAGAAACTTACTGAAGTCCCATGAGGACCCAAAATAGTTTTTACGAATGAGGAAACACAAGCTTGGAAAGGCATACACAATTTCAATGGTCATGTAGCTAGAAAGAGGCAAAGCTGGACTTGAACTTGGCACTCTCCTCTGAAGCCTGGGCTATTTGAGTGCATGCTCTGTCAGCACTGTGAAGGCGCCCGTGTGCCACATCACCTGGGGTAACAGGGGCCATTGTTTCGCATTACTGTTCTATCACAGTATAGTCTCCATCCTTAGATACTGGGCTGTGTGTCTAGTCTCTTAATTATCCAGCACTCAAAACCAAGTCAATTATAGTCATATTCCAGGATGTGAGTTAAAGAACCTTGCAACAAACTCAAACTCATCAGCACTTAGAGTAATCCAGGCCCATCTGGTGCCTCTTCACACCATCTCTGGGTTCCAGGCCAGGCAGTGAGTGGCCACCAATCAAGGGTCATCCTAAATTCCTACAAGTGGAATTAACCCTGGACAGAAAACTGGGGTGGGGGACGGGGGACATTAATGAACCCACTCGTGACCTGTGCTCTTTCTTGTTTGTGTCATATGCGCTATTTCCAATGTTTTCAACATATCAAACTATTTTGTTTTGCAAAATACAATTTGAGATCTCCCCATAACCGATAAGGGCAGTATTTGGAGATTAGTTTTTTTCTAAACATGGTCCATGAAAACAATGAACAGCTTTGACTTAGAGGGGTGGAGGAAGTCACAGAGGACTCCTGAGTTAGTCTCAGGATCTATTTTATTTGGCTGTTTCCTTTCAGTTGCTGAATCTTCATCTTGACTCACACAAATACGTAGCTTTTCTCTAGTGAAGGCTGAGAACACCTTGTCTTGCAGTGGCAGGTATTTTGGTTAGCGTGACAAGAAACATTCAAAGCAAGGCACAATGGTTATTGTTCAAATGTGCAAATTTGAATTGTGTGCATTCTTTAGAAAATCCCAACCTGGTGCAGTCACTACCATTGCTACTTGTGCTAGATCCGATAATTGGTGTCACTGTCCACTATTTCCTGGTTTTATTGTGTCTCAGAAGAGTGCATTGTAACTTTGCTGCCCATAAGTGGATGAGGCTATGGGACCCTGGTGCCCTCACCTTATTAACCCTACTTATGTGAATCTTATAGACCAGATGAGGAGTTCCTGGTATCCTGTATGTTTTTCCTGTTGAAGCACATATTACCAGGAATTCCCATGGATACACAGGGAAGGCAGGTCAGAGTTGACATCAAGATCTTCACAGTGAACCTGCAGTGCAAAACTAGCAGATGGCTGGTGAAATGTGCTAGAATCTGATGTAATCTTGAAAATGGTATTATTTGAATTTAATAACTACAAAAAATTAAAAATGTTTATGAAAATAGATCACAACCAAGAAAACGAATAAACCCCTGCAATTGCCACAGCTCCGTCCCAACACAGCGGTTCTGGCCTGGAGGCAGGATTTTTCTTTGCTATTGCATGCAGTCTGGCACTGGTTAGCTCTGTCACCTGAGGGCTTATAATAAATGCAGAACATTATTTACTCAGACCTACAACATCAGCACCTTCTTTATCATCAAAGTCTGAGAATGGTTCCATCCATAATGGGGTAGGAGCAGTGTCCTGAAATTTAGCTGTGGTATGCGTTTCAATTGAGAGATCTCCATGCTATTAAACACAATCATACAGACAACAAAAATCCTTTTATCTCACTGTGAGCAAGAAAGTTGCTTCAGTTTGGTCTCCCCGGAAACCCAGAACCCATCTGTAAACTCTGAGGTATATTCCCATTCTGTCAGAGTTCAAACAGCACACTGAGCTATACAGCTGGAGACCTGCACTCAGTCCGAGCTCTTTTGTCAAAATGACCTGCAATCCAGCTAACAAGGAGTCTCGTCCTTTGTGGTCTTTTTTGGTTCTTTATTCCTCAGGGAGTGTAACTGCTACATGGAGTTACTTTACTTAATGCCAACCACTTCTTCTATTGAAAATGTTTTGCTGGGTCAAGATGATTATTTCTCATGATTTTTTTAAGATTTATTTATTTTTATTGCAAACTCATATATATATATATACATATATACATATATGTGTGTGTGTGTATATATATATATATATATACATATATATATATATATATGGAGAGACAGAAATATCTTCCATCTGATGATTCATTCCCCAAATGACCACAATGGCTGGTGCTATACCGAGCCGAAGCTAGGAGCCAGGAGCTTTTCCGGGTCTCCCACGCAGGTGCAGCATCCCAAGGTTTTGGGTTGTCCTAGACTGCTTTCCCAGGCCACAAGCAGGGAGCCAGATGGGAAGCAGGGCTGCCATGATTAGATCCAGTGCCCATATGGGATCCTGGCGCGTTCAAAGTGAGGACTTTAGCTGCTCGGCCATGGCACCAGGCCCTCTCTTGATTTTTAATTTCCCATTCCTTAAGGAATTGGGCTTTGAAGAGTGCCCAACACCCCTGATCTCCCAGTGTTGCAGAACAACCACGTTACTTCATTTGAGGTGTAGCTACACAATTCCAAACTTGCAAAAGTTTGCCTAACACACAGATAATACATTTGTGATATCAGAGTGGGGAAAAGAAGGAATATTTGTTGTAAATTACACAGCATAGCTATCCAAGTAGTTGGAGTAAATGTTCCTACAGATTCAGTTGGGGCTGTGTCCATGGTTCATGGTTAATCTGTAAGGTTCATGACCATCTTTTCACTGGTCATGATGGTGATGACATGTTCTTCAGGGAATTTTTATGACAATTAAGCTTCAACTGGTCTTGGGAATTCACTACTTTGGACCTAGAGTTTCCTTGCCTGGACTTGGAATTCCTCTAGTTTAACTCCTTAGACAATACTGGCTAGTGAGGCTTGATCCACTGGAAAAGCGAATGCCTATGAGTCTTGGGTCTAGAGCCTTGTAGCACCAAGAGTGCCATCCCTTCAGTTTGATGAGTTACTTTTGATTAAAGACAGAACCAGACAGATCCTTGGGCTGGGGAAGAAGCTGGGTTCCACTTGAACATGATAGGAGTTTGATCTCATAAGCTTTGGGTTTGCAGTGTGGTGGAAAACGGAATGTCCTTTTTTTCACTTCAGTTGCATCAACGCTCCATGGAGAGAGAGAGAGAGAGAGAGAGAGAGAGAGAGAGAGAGAGAGAGAGAGAGAGAGACTGTATGGTCTGGGCACCCTCTTGAGCTCCAGGACCACTGCTGTGAGATGCCCTACAAACCCATTCATCCATCTTGCTGGTCCATTAGCTGGAGGAATCCTCAGCAAGGATCCACAATTGACTTCTTGCTTGAACTAGACCTTGGGTAGATTTAGGGAGCTGACTTCTGACACTTTTCATTCACTGTGTCCCTAAACAACTGCATCTGCTGTAATTACAACATGTTTCATTTGTAATGAAGATCCATTATAAATAATGGGTAAGATAGGATTATGATAATTGTCAGAAGGGAGAGGTTTAAAAAGCTTTCAGAAAAGCTATTTGACCAAAACAAGATCAATGCAGTTGGCTGCTAATTAAAGTAAACAGACAAAGCAACACAGTTTAGATGGTTTCTAATATATTAGCTTCATGAATCAGCTTATTGCACTTTGCATTTTGAGAAGTATTGAAACTTTTTTTCCTCTCCTGCCGAAGGAAAACAATATGGAAATTGAAACTGACCTTCAAATGTGCACAAAAAGGGGGAGAAGGGAGTGAGGAGTATTAACAAGTTATGGAACCATTAGTCCTATGGGGAGCATCATTGATAGCAGATGTCTCATTCATTTAAATCCTCAATTTAACTGCCAGGAAAGAAATGTACCAATACTTTAAAAATGTGTATATAGGAGAGAATCACAGAAAGAGGGCAGGGCAATTTGAGAGAGAACGGAGAGACCACACGCTTATGTTCGCTGATTCATTTTCCAAATGTCCACAATGGCCTGGGCTCCACCAGCCAAAGCCAGGAACCTTGAACTTCATCGCAGTCTCCTATAAGGTCACTTGAACCATTTGTCACTGATTTCTTAGGTTTATTAACAAGGAGCTGGATAGGTAGATGAGCAGCTAGGACTCAAACTTTTGCTGCAATATGGCATATTAGTGTTGTCAGCTGTGGCTTAACCTGTTGGTCTGTTAATACTATTTTATTTATGTACATAGAGTATTTTGAGGTGCTGATCTATTTAACAACTGACAACTGAATTCTTAAAGATCATATTTATATAATAAATATATATAAAGGTCATTTGCCTAAAGACTGCATACCATGGGTTTATCACACACACAGTATTAGCTTGTTTAGACAGAGAACATTTTTTTTTAAATTTTGCAACTATTACAAGACATAGAGGGGCTAGATGGCTATAATGGACAGTAGTTGTCAGGAGTGTATTATCTGATGGGCTTTGTTCCAAAGAGGCAAAGGGCTGGCCCACTCAGTTGTACTTGCTGGGTATAATGAAGATGCCGGACAGTCTGCCTGCCCATGGTGCTCTGGCTGGTGATCCGGGAGTCTACTCAGCATCAGGAGCTTTATGAGTTTCTGTAGTTATAGGGTTACTGCACACCTTGGAAGTCACCACCATGCTATGCCAGTCACCCAGAGAGGACTGGCACCTTGCAAGGCCAGCAAGCATGTTCTCTATCACCACTGGATGCACATGGACCTGGCCTCATGACTTAAGTCTTCTTTTATCCAGCAAGTCTCATCCTGGGGCTGATTCGAAGTCAGGATTTCAGCTCTGCAGAAGGAGCCCATCAACCACTGGGGCAGATGTTCTGTGCCCACAGAGGGTGCCTCCTATGTTTGGCAAGGTTTATTTTTGGCTTTAAACAATAACTTTGAATTTCTTATGACTATACTTTTGATGTCTTGGTTCTTTATACGTGTGATCGCCTGGTTCTCTAGTTTCTATTTTTTTTGACATTTAAGATTTATTTATTTTTATTGGAGAGGCATATTAGAGATAATGTGATACAGAGCAAAAGATCTTCCATCCACTGGTTTACTCCCCAAATGGCCACAATGGCCGGAGAAATGGATCCAAGAGCCAGAAGCTTCTTCGACAATGCAGATGCAGGGTCCCATGGCTTTAGGTCTTTCCAGGCCATAAGCAAGGAGCCGAACAGAACTGGAGCAGCCAGTTGAGTCATTGCTTCAGCCCCTGGATGGCAGTTCTTTGTGCCTGTTCTTTCTTTCTTCTATGTGTCCATCCTTGTCTCAGAACATGATGGGCCAGTCTCTACTGCTTTCCTAGGCCACAGCAGGGAGCTGGATTGGACATGGAGCAGTTGGGATATGAATGGGTGCCCATATGGGATCCCGCTCACGCGAGGTGAGGATTTAGCCACTGAGCCATCGCACAGGGCCTGGTTCTCTAGTTTTATTTCCTTCTTCTTTAGAAAGTAGGTTTATACAACTATTAACACATGTATAAGTCAGACAGATTTTAACTACCTGTCTAAGGGTGTTTGAAAACTTTAGTGCACTGTATGGATGTAATTGCTAAGTATACACCTTCACGTTTCTTAAACAATGTTGATACAGTATTTTGTTTCTTTTATATCACTTTACTACATTAGCAAGCTGAATGTCACATGTACTTTAAAAAATCTCAACCTCCAGTGGCTGGCATTATGGCTCATTGTTATGCCACTAGTTGCAATGCTGGTATCCTGTTGTAGTCCCAACTACCCAGATTCTCATCCAGCTCCCTGCTAATGCATTTGGGAAAGAACCCAGTGATGTCCCAGGTATTTGAACCCTTGCCATCAATCTTGGGGGGACTCAGATGAAGCTCCTGACTCATGGTTTTGGCCTATCTAACCCTGGCCATGAAGATCTTTTGGAGGCCAAACCATTGGGTGAAAATCTCCGATATTCTTTGCTGTCAATCTCTCTGTGTCTGTAACTTTGTCTTTCAAAGGAAAAAATATACCTTAAAAATGCTCAATATTCATAGAATGAATACTTACTATTGTACAAGAAAGGAACAATTTTCATTTAAAGTCTAAATTCTGAATGTTCACAATTTTTGAAAATTAATATTATGTGTGATTGCATATTTTTATAGGCATCATAGTCAAAGGATTAGGGTCTCTTCTCAATAAAATGTTCTACAACTGCAAGTGAAGACTAACAGAAAAGCACACAAGACTATAAGCAATAATCATATGAAATGATGGTCAGTGTAACTCATACAATTTAGAAGAGTCACAAAAGCATTAATAAGAAATAGTTTGACAAATACAGAGAATAAGGTTGATCAAAATATTATATTTATGGCAAAACATACAACTTAAATTAGAGTTTATAAAGTCTAGACTCAAATAGATCAAATTCTCCCAAAAAGTATAAGGAGAGATGTACTGTGATGCACAGTTTTATTCTTGGCAGGATAATTTCATAGGATGAAGTGGAGAATTTGATACTCCTGATTATGCATAATGCATAAGTAAACAGATGTGCATCAAATTACAATCCCAATAAGTGATTATTAGACTTGATGCAAGCCACTTTCATGTCCTGAGAAATCGTTCTCAAGGCATAACGAATCCTAATCCTAAGAAATGTATCACATCCATGCATACACATTTTGTTTAATTTAGGAGTTTCTTCCTAGGGAAAAAATTACATTATTAACATGTGTTTGGCTGAGAACAGCTTTGGGATATATTTCCATTTCAATATCATATCATTTGTTCAACTCCTGATATTAATTGTATAATTTTAATTAAATTTATGAAAACAAAATCAAAGATTTCTAGGAAAAAAGGAAAGTGAGGTGGCTAGAATAAAGCATGCTAACTCGTAAGGATTTGGTTATAAGTCTTAATGGTCAGTTGTAAAGCACATTGACCCATAGGTGTTCTACCAAAGTCCCCTTAGCATCAAAAGTAACTGACCAAAAGCAGGAAGCAGGGCACCTCATCTAAAGACCAAAAGTAGGTCCGGGATGTCTTTACCACCTGCCTAGCAGATACTGAGGCATCCTGCATTATTCCAAGTTTGCAAGATTAAACAATTACTAGGTTTATTTTTAACACATGGAACTAAATTGGTTTAAATGGTTCTGTCTGGTTTGTAACAATAATGTCTGAGGTCTTGCTACAGGAAGCAACCAGGGCATGCATTTTTTTTTAATCTGATTTTAGTATTAGTAACAAGGAAACAACCATGTTAACTTAGAAAGACTTAAATAATAAGCCTCTGCCATTGAAGCATAGATAAAAACTGAGAAGTTACAAGGACTGATTTCATGATTGCTCTGTTTCAAGGACTTCAAAAATTAATAATGAAGGGATTTTAAAATAAAATTGTAACTTTTTTCCAATTGCAGATTATTTACAGAATGATGTCCTGGAGATTTTCCTTTTTTCTCATTAAAGCCAACCAAAAACACATGCAGATTATTTTAGGCATCCCATGTGTTTCCCAGTAAGAGTCTTAAGTGGCAAACTTCCTGTGCTTCCAACTCAATCTGGGGACAATCATCTTTCTAAGTTTCTATGTGATGAAGTCATCAGTGCCCCACACTGCAGCTCAGCAGCCATCAGTGATCGAAATAAAGGACATCACCATACTGCAGCTCAATAGCTAAAACCCAAGGACACCATCTGCTTATACCCTGGAACAGCTACAACACAGTGTCCATGCACTTCTCTGTTCAGAGGAACCAGTTCCTGCTCCCAAATCAATCTTTGCCCATTCTGGAAAAAAAAAATGCTGTATTTACTTGCCTGGCCATTTGGAAAAGCAGCAAAAGTGAAGGTCTTCTGTCTCCTTCTTTTCCACTCACCTCCCATTACACTGCTCAGTGGTCAACAGGTAGAATTAAATGGAATATAAGCCAGGTAAATTGTGATTAACTGCAGAGGCAGAACAAAATGCTTACTCTACAGTAAACAGAGTAATGCTCTGTTCGGTGTTGCTCACTGAAAATATCCATCCATCTATTCAATCAATCAACAATCCTGTATTGAGTATCTGCCTTCTTTATAACTTTCCCTGTGTTGTACAAAAGGCAGTTTTTGCCAGAATTTCCATTATGCTGATGTAACTTACATTCATTGGCAGAGAGACAGTATAAGGCTTTGATGAGAGGGGCCCAGCACAGTTGCTTACAGGCTATATCATTACCTTGCATCTGATTGGATCTTATATGAGTCCAGAATAATACTCTGGCAGCTCCACTTCCCATCCAGTCCTTGCTTGTGGCTTGACAAATGAGTACAGGATGGCCCAAAGCCTTGGGACCCTGCACCCATGTGGAAGACCCAGAAGAAATTTTTGGCTCCTGGCTTCAGGTCATCTCATGTCCTATCATTTTGGCCACTTAGGGAGTGAATCAGTGGACGCAAAATATTTGTCTCTGTTACTCCTTTGCTCTATATATCTGCCTTTTCAATAATAAAATAAAATAAATCTTTACAATTTTGATAAGAGAAAGAGAGAGGACAGAAAGGACTCCAAGAATTGTACTCATGGTGCAGATCATTCGATGATATTTACTAGATATAGAGGAAGGGGAATGTGCCATGTAGAGAGAAAGAATATCAGTACAAAAATCCTGAGCAGAGGACATTCCGGAGTGCCTGAGAACAAGGAGGATCACTGTAGAAAAGTGAAGAGTATATGGGATGAGTCTTAGAGAGTCAAGGGGGTGTAAATTAAGTAGCCATTTGTGTCTAGCAGTAGATAGACTGCTTTTATCCTGAAAAACACAGGAAGCCATTAGAGAGGGTTTCAAAAGCTCCCCCCTTGCTCTTCTGTTGAAAGGGGGCAAGGGCGGAAACCTGGCACCACCTAGTTTATAACAGCAGTTGTGTAGGTGAGAACTGATGTTGACCCAAAACAAGGTAACAACCGGGAAGGCAGTAGACTGGGCTAGAGTTACAGCTGATTGCAGAGACTCGTCTGTGGGATTGGCTGATTCTCTGTTGTAGGTTATGTGAGAAGGGACCCTTCAGGTTTGTAAAGCAAACCTGGACATGGGTGAGCATTAGGAAATATTAAAATTGCTGTCAAGTACAACAGGGAAAGATATGATTGGAACAGGTATGAGCAGAGGCACAGGATGGGCTGTCTGGAAAATCAGAAAGTCAAATTTGGATATGCAGATTTCAAGGCATTGATTAGGCATACAAGTGGAGCTGTCCACTAGGGAGCAAGAATGCAAACCCACTTTTCAGCTTGGAAATCGATGGGGTATAGTCATGAAACTGGCTCTAGCTATGGCTCAGTGACTGGATTTTGTTCTAACAAAGGCAAAAAAAATTCCCTGCTTCTGTTGGGAGATTTTCCAACAGGGGAAAAAATTAAACACCCTGACAGACTGCATTTTCCTTGTGCTTTATTTCTTTCCTCACACTTCTCCCAGGCCAAATCCACTCCAACCGGAAACTTCGGCTTGGTTCAAGTTACAGTGACATTTCAGAAAAAATAATCACTCTACTCTGTCTCAAAAGACTTCTGTGAAGGATCCTTGTATTGTTTCTCACACCTGGATGGGGCAGCAGAAAGAGAGATCATGCCACTGAATGTTTTCTTGCCAGGATGCTTTAAACTGGACTCCAGCTTCAGTTCCCAGAAATATCTGCTTCTGGTCTTGCCCCAAATAATTCAGTATCTCCAAAGGCTACAAGACTCCTTTGTCATCTCTCAAACAGCTTTCCTGGCTGTCTGCCTTTTTGCCTGCGTATCAATCTTTAGGGGGAGACTTTTTTTTTTCCTTCTATCTTCTGAGAGAAGGCAAATGCATGAAAAGCAATAGCTGTGAGGCCAGGGCCATGTACCCCTGGAGGGTGACCTGCATCCACCCATGCAGTCGTGGTGTGCCTCAGGATGAACTGTCCCAATGCATCCACACCCTGGCTGTCAATATGTCAATAACCTCCCTCCCTTTGGAGAGACTTCCCTTTTTAATGGTCATTCTACCAACTACCATAATAACTCAAATCTATGTGACTTTTTTTCCTTTTGATTTTCAAATCTACTATGCCTTCCTTTTAATTAATTCCTTTATCTAAAGCAGCTTACAGGGTGTCCTGTGTATTCTCTTAATCTTCTACAGGACACAACAGAACACCATCTTAGCTGAGCTTTTGGAGAGATGCAAAAAGCTGTTGTGTCCACACTGAAAGTGGCCTTTGTTGAACACTGTCCACAAGCGGAAGCCATATCTGTCCTTCTCTGTCTGTATAAGTGACCCTGTAGGATTGTAGACCTGTGTCCAAAGTGAACATTCCTTGAAAAGTAGAGTTAAAGACCTTACAACAGAGTTTGTGATGATGTCCTCAGATCATAAATTCTCCTAAATGCAGCAGCTCTATGATCTTCCCCTTCTGTTTTTGTATCTTTAAGTGTTCAGTTCATGGAAAGTAGAGGAAAAAGGAAACAAGACATTAGTCAAAATAAACTAATTGAAAAATATGGAAATTGCGATTGTGAAACAGCCCTTTTAAAACAAGTAAATTTGTGTTATGCAGCTCTTATTTCAAATGTTGATTTTGCAGATCAGTTTTTATAATCACAGTGTGCACTGCTTGGTGTATGTTTGCAAGGAAAGAATCTTGATTGAATTTGAACTGTAATACTGCATCAAGGTGGAGGAATCCACCAGGGGGAAGGGGAGGGGGGGGAGGGGTGGGGAGATTCCCAGAGCCTATGAAACTGTCACATAATGCAAAATAATTAATAAAAAAAAAAGAAAAGAAAGATATTTCTTGCATCCTTGATCCCTTTCCTCCTGTTGGTCAGTTGGAAGCTGGGATTTACAAAGTGCAGAATATAAGACAAGGACAGATGTGTCTTTTTTTCGTCTTTGTTTTTTGTTTGTTTGTTTATTTTGATATGCTGTCAATATGCTGTCAATCTCAGTTTGAAGTAACTTGAGTGAAATGAGAAATTTCCTGGAAAGAGTTCAGGTTGTCTCAATGAAGGCCATCAAGGCACCAGCATCCCTAAGCAGGTTAATGTGTTCAACCGTATTTGGAAAAGAACAGAAACAAACCACAGGCTTATCATTAGAGTTCACATTGCCATCCACTTGATGCTCCATGGATCAGCTCTTCTCTTCCTGCCTCACGGTCCTAAGACAAATTTTCTTCACCTGTCCAAAAATAGGGTCACTGAGAACTTTGGAGTATTCTCTCTTATAGCTTCCACACCATAAAGAGGATATATTTTAGGAAGAGTTTCTGTTAGTTTTGATCTGGCTTTCCTTTCTTAGAATAATATGCACTTCCCTGGGTGAGACAAATACAGAACCATTATCTTTCAGGGATGAAATTGTGTCTGCATCGGTGTGTATTTTGGGAGGCAGAGACCTGAACTAAGGAAAGCAAGTGAATAGAGAAATCATGCAATTATTTGTCATCTTTACAGAGAGTTTCTGGGCATAAGTTAAACTATAGCCGATATGATTTTATAAGCTGGGGGTTGTGGGATGCGAAATTTACAAAGGTGCAGTGGTAGATGCTAATTCAGCACAGTACTCCCTCCCAGTGCTTTCTTCAGTACATGCCCAGAGCCAAACTCCATACATGGATTACATTAATAAGGAAACTGATGCTCCAGATATTCTTAACTCCCCTTGTAGTATAGGAGTGCAAGGAGGCTGGGAGTCTGGATCACTTGAATGCCAAGTCTGTTTCTTTCCTTCTCAACCTAGGTCACGAGAAAAAATTAAGAAGGCTAGAACGCTTGTGAGATGGAGAACTGGTTTTTGTTTGGCTGATTAGGGTGAATATATTTGCCCAAGTTTTTCCATTCCTTAAGCCATGTAAGGGTGGTACTAAAAGTTCATAGAAGATACATTTATAAGATTATGCATGCATTTCAAACATGTACACAACAAAATAGTTATTTTTACATTGCAATTTCCCACGCATGAGATTTTTGACATTTAGATATCACAAAGTTATCAACAAGCTTTTGGCAACCATCACCATCTTCAACACCATTGGGTGTTTCCTTTGCTAAGGAGAGAATTTTTATCAAAATGTCTGAACTCATCCATGGATATTAGCTTCTGATTTTGAAAAAAAAATCTTTGCTGGAGGGCTTCAATGCCTATGTAGAGAATTAGAATAAATAATCACATTTTGTTTGTCTGAATCTTGGTATGGCCACAAGGAAATCATTTGATGCATTATTCCAGCTATGCAAGTTTAGTGCTTACATTGTCTTCCTTGGTAGATAATGAAACACTCTTTGTTGCACTCTCTGACTCACAGGAGGAGGAGTATCTCAAAGAATGATGGTATTTGTTATGGGTTTTATTCTTAATCCTGTTTACTACATCTATTGAATACCTGTCACGTTGTCTCACAGTGGCAACAGTAAGATGTTAGAGGTTACAGCTGTTGTCATTAGTCATATGCTCCAAATAATACGAGGCTGAGTCGGAGTGCGAACTCAGAAGGGTGTATTTTGAAGCCGTTAATAAAAAAGGAGTTGAAATGAAATCGAATTGATTTTAGTTCAACATGCTTTGAAACTCATGAAGAGTGTTTTCATAATACAGACTTAACATGAACTGTTTTAAAGCATCCTGGCATGTGCTCCTTAAATTCGACACCTCTTGTATACAAGATATTAATTTTGGCTTTATTTCTGTTAACCCATGCAGTTGCTAATACATTTTGATTACACCAATTTTGAAATTAATGTATTTGCTTTAAAATTTCAAAGTGTTTATTTTATTTGGTTAAAGTTATTTTATTTGGTTAAAGTCATTTTATTTGGTTAAAGTCATTTTCTTAAAAAAAGATTTTTTTCTGATTTACTTGAAAGTAAGAGTTTTATAGAGAGAGGCATAGATGGAGGGGAACAGAGAGGTCTCTACCCACTGTTTCACTGCCCAAATGACTGTAATGGCCAGAGCTGTCCAAGGCTGATGTCAGGTGTTGGGAGCTTCAGCTGTGTCTTCCAAGTGAATGCAGGCCCCCAGAATCTGGGCCATGTTCTGTTGCTCCCATTAATTAGGAGCTGCATCAAAAGTAGAAAGATGGAACATGAACTGTAGCTCAGTGGCAAAGACAGCGATGTCACCCATTACAGTAGAAACGTGTCCCACAGCCAATCTTTTATATTAATGTTTTCATGTTATGTAGGCTCTGTCTGTTACATTTTTGATTGAAGCTGCAGTGTTTTGTCATAACTTATCAATTTTGGTATACTGACATTGTGCTTTAAAAATATGATACACAGTTGTTCCAACTGCCCTGGATTAGTGTGTTTGCTCTTGATTCTTTCCCTTTAGGTGCTTGTCAAACTACTGTGAACATGGAGGGAGCTGCTCCCAGTCCTGGTCCACCTTCCATTGTAACTGCAGTGGCATGGGCTACACTGGTGCTACCTGCCATAACTGTGAGTAAACACCAGCGTTAGCATCAAGGTGCATTCAGTGCCAAATGAACACTTACTGTTAACTCACTGAATGTACGTGTTTTCTGAGAAGATGCCTGTGCCAAACACTCGTGAGTCACATGCTTGTGAGTCCACGGTCTACTGGCAAGATAGGAAATAAAAGAACAGAAATGGAGTTGGATAATTATTGAGAGAGAGAGACAAAGTAAGAGGTTTCAGGTACAAAGGTAAGACCTAGTCAGTCAATGACATGAAGTTGATTTTACAAATTATACTGCTAGAATCAATAACCTATATCTTCGTGGTTAGTTTTTATTTGTTTTTTGTTTGTTTGTTTTGGTTATTCGTAATCACACCATGCCTGTGTTACATACCCATCACACGTTGAGGGGAGGTGTTCTTCCATAATGTCCTTATTCTGAGATGGTGACAAAGGTTCCATTGTCTGAAATGTTTTCACTGTAGGGAGAAACAAGTACAAGGAAGTGTGTGCTTGCTTTTGAAGGCTTCTGCCTAAATATGTCAATCATCCCTTCCCCCAGGCTCCGATTGGGCACGTAGAGCCACACACATACATTTACCTTCAATACAGGATGATATACAATTTACGGAATGTGTGAAAGTAACACCTGAGTGTGGATGAGATGTATGGATGAACTGCCAGCTAGGCACAGGGTTAGAAAGCCTTAATACAGAATACTTGGAGTATCTCCAAATAAAAATTTAGCAGGATATCAGGCGAGGTACTTAAAGGTGAAGAAATGCATCAAAGCATAAAGCTTGTGGAGAAAGTTTGAATGTACAAGTTGTTCCCAGGACTGGAAGGTACTGAGTGAGGAGCAGGCAGAGAGTGACATAGTCCAGCCTGTACAAAAGATAGAGTGTGGAGCCAGAAATAAATAAGTAAGGTGATCCCTGAGTCACACAATTTTATAGTTTTGTTGTGACCACAAAACAAATCATGGGATGGGGATGGAAAGTTTTCATTTAGAATATTGCATACAAACTGGCAGAAGTGGACTCTGAGTATAAGGAAGAGACATGAATTTGAAGAGACTAGTTGTGGTTTTATTATCAATTCATGGGAATGTGAAATTTGAAAAAAAAAAATAGAAGCTAAAGGGCTTGGAGTGATACTTTTTGGAAAGACAAAGCAGCCAAGCCAAGAGGTGGATAGTTAGCTGGGAGTACATACCCCTCATCCTATGTTGGAATGCCAAGAGATTCAATTTCTTACTGTGGACCCTGGATTTTGCATGTGCAAATTTGGGATGGCAGCTGTTGTGGCTCACAAAGTTTAGTCCCTGGGAACTACTTGGGAGATGTAAATTGCATAGCTATCTGCTGTGGGCTCAACCCCATCCCCAGTCACTCTGGGCACTTGGGGATCAAATGAACTGAAGGTAGTTTTCTATCTCTCTCCATGTTTCAGTTTGTGAAGCCAATAAATCATCAAAGAGAGTTTTAGACATAACTGAGCTGAAGCCTGGTACCATCCTGAGGACCTTAGTGGGGTTTGTGCCTAGACATAGCATGTTGGGATTCTTCTATTCCTGCCGTTGCTGGATTGGCACTCAGCAATTCAGAAAGGTTGCTGGCTGTAGGAGCCAGTGGGGCCAGGACCTGACCTGTTCAGGAATGCACAGTGTGGATCCCTCCTTGCTGAAGATGTCTCAGCTAGCACACAGTTTCCCCTGTGCCCTGGAAGATAGTGCTCAGCAGCCACAGAGAGATGGTTCACCAAACCATAGACTTGAACCCAGTGAACCTCATCATTGTTCATAGTTGCCTGGGGAAAGGAACAATGCTGCCTGGCCTTATTAGAAAATATCTACTTACATTTTTTTCTATTTAAACATTTGGAACAGTGTAGAGGCAGGAACAAAAAAATGAATTTTAATTTTACTGAGCTCTCATATTTGAATATTGCCGCTGTAGAACACCCTATATATGAAAATGATATGAGAGAAAACTTACAAAATTTTGTAGGCCCCTGGTAGGCTAAAATTACATGTTTCTATGCAACATTTACAATAGACATTATCATGTTGAAGTCTGATTCCAGAAATGCTATCCTCAGGTAGCCAAGAGCAACATGCATTTGCAAGGAAATATTGTAGGACACACACACACACACACACACACACACACACACCCCAATTTTTCAGGTTATTGTATATAACACATTGCTTTTGAAAGAAATTTGGAAGGAAGTGGAATGGTCAGCAATTTAATAGTGAGTGAAAGAATAGAACCTGAAAGAAAGTGAGGCAAAAAACGCAAAATTTTAGCTAAGTTACATTACAGCCTACCTACAACTTTAAAAAATCACTCTTTTCATTTCCTGCAAATGTAATTTGGCAACTGCATGAGTGCTGGTTTCCTTTCATTTACACAATCCATCATACCAACGGTAGATTTCTAGATCTTGAAAAATAACTGTGAAGTTGAAAATAAGTGGAGGTTGGGTGCTCTTTCTTTTACTTTTTTCTTTATTTTTTTAATGATGCTTACATAATTGAGAAGGATGCAGGCTCATGTTGACCACTGCTTAGGGTCGCAAGAGTCAAAGATTAATAAAAAAAGAGTCAAAGATTAGGGGAAAGTGGAAGAGACCAATGCTTCCAAATTTTCTTTTTCTTCTTCCTGTATGTGGGGGAATGGGGAAGAGAAGAGCAAAAGCTGTAGTTAGCATCCCAACTGCCTCAATATCAAGGGATGTCAAATGGCCACTTATGTCATCCCAAATCTCTTATTTGGAGCATGCTCTGAGTGTTCAGATCTAGTGGTTTTGCTAGTTCTGAATTGCTGTCAACCTCATCAATCCAAGGATGAGGAAATCTTTCCAAGGCCCATTGGCTGACGTGGCCCACCTTAGAATCTCCATTTGCCCAGTATTTCCTGTCAGCACTAGGCTGGGGGTAATTGTCCGATTTGTTCTCTTCTCCATCCTTTGCTATGGTACCAGATGTCATCCCATAGGCCCCGTTGTATTGCCATATCCTTCATGTGCATTTGGATGTGCCGTCCATGCCCATATACTTGGGCTCCATCATTGCCATTGAGAAGCCTCAGCTCTGACACATGTATTCCAGGTTTATTTTACAGATCTTGAGACTCTTCATGGTTGGACTTCTGAGTCTAGTGGTTTAGTTGGGGGGAGGGATCCTCAAAGAAGCCTCTTCTGAGGTGATCCCAGACATGACTCTTACACATGCTTGTCAGTATAGGGTCTGGTTTAGTCCATCACCCACATCATCCTACGTACACTCTCACAGCTGCAATTCCTGAGTTGGTTCTGTCTCCAGCCCCATCTCTTACACAAACCAAAGGATGTTGCAGCTCAGCCCACCACATACTTGGCCCTTATGTACACCAGCGAGAACTGCAGCCTAGTCATCCGAGTGATGCCCAATAAACTCCACTAGACCCACACCCAAGCCTGGTTTCTGTACTTGCCAGAATGTTGATCCCACATCCCATTCAGCTCTCACACATGTCAATGGGCATTGGAACCTAGCTCAACCAAACCAACCCCACTATCCAACCCACATTCATGCCAGTGGGTGCCAGTGGGGGCCTTTATAGTCAGGTCCACCCCTCATCTTGGTTCTCATGCTCACAAGTAGGAGTTTGAGCCCATCAGAGAAGTGCCCACAGTTTGCCTACTGGGCCAATTTCCAGTCCTGGATCTTGCACTCTCCACATGGTTCTACAGTCTTGTTTGACAGGGCTTGCCCCCAGCCACAGCACTTGCCAGCCAATGCTGTGGCAAAGTACAACCAGACATCACTTACTCTGGTTCGTGCATGTACCAGTGGATAAAGTTGATTAATGCAGCCTGGCTCTCCTCTGATTCAATTCACATACAGTCTGCTGGAGAGTCGCCCTGCGGAAGCTCTGGGTAGCCAGGTTCAGGACAATAGTGATTAGAGGAAAGACTATCCTCTGACACTTTATAGGTCTTTAAAATTCTCCTGTAACACAGTGTTCCATTTCTGTTTTGGCAAGGATCATCCCAGGTTCCTTGACTGTAAACTAAAATTGCAGTGAAGTGGCAATACAAGTACAAGAAGGGAAGGCGTGAAAGTTGGCAGAATGTGTTTGTGATTGCTTAAAACGTTCCAATCCTCTAATGACAGGATGAAAAATAAAGATGAACATACAGATTCCCTTATGTGATTCATCTACCAAGAAATCAAAGTGCTTTCATTTTCAATTTGCTATCATGAAAGCATAAAATAATCTGATAAAAGACATTGCTGAATGTGGACGAAAGTTAAGCAGTGATTGAAAAACAAATCACATTGAAGGCTTTCAACAAATAGTAATCTTTATCATCATCAGAGGACAGCCGCAAGTTTCAGTTGAATTTGCCTTATATGTAAATTTTTTTATTAAATTTATCTATTATTTTTAATTCATTAATTACATTGTATTATGTGACACAGTTTCATAGGTACTTGGATTCTGCCCACCCCTCCCCAAACCCTCCCACCATGGAGGATTCCTCCACCTTGTTGCATAACCACAGTTCAAGTTCAGTTGAGATTCCCCCATTGCAAGCGTATACCAAACATAGAGTCCAGCATCTTATTGTCCAGTCAAGTTCAATGGCTTCTTAGGTATACCCTCTCTGGTCTGAAGACAGAGCCAGCGGAGTATCATCCTGCTCAATTAAAAGCTCCAACATACCATCAGCAAAAATTTACATCATTATGGAATTAATTGACATAGTAATTAGTAACCAATATGTTAAAAGTAAATGCGAGTTCTTAACCACCTTCTGTGGTGGTTATATGTAAATTTTTAATGACTTAAAAGTGAAGAGGAAGAGAAAGCACACAGGTATCCATCAGGCGAGAGACATTCATTTAAACCCGGAACCTGGCAGGTGCACAGAGTCAAAGCAGGACCCCACAACGCAAATCTAACAAAGAAAAATGTGAGTTGTTGTCTGTGGAGGTCCCAGCCTCACATATCATAGAGATCATTTCCATCATGCTTGTGGCTACCTTACTAAGACTTAACTGTCATGTTTACAGTATAAATAGCACTCCAGGAAATCCATTCCTGAGTGGGGAAAAAAAAAACTACCGTTCCTATGCTGGGACTTTGATGGTGAAATTTCTCTTTGCAGGATTCAGATGCCAGTGATCTGGAAAAGCTTGTTAAGTGAAGATCCTGTGTACATCTGGTGACATTATCAGTGTCACAGAAACACATGACCACTTAGCATGAGACTGTTTTTTTTCTTTCTTTATTTATTTTATAATTACATTGCATGATGTGACACAGTTTTATAGGTACTGGGAGACTGTTTTAAAGGCCTGAAGGCATTGGCGGTATTGTCTCTTTCCTGGTTGGTGGCACATTTGCACTTAGGGAACTGGAAGCAGGCTCTCAGGACAGTAGCCCTCGGGCAGTTAGTGCTGCTTAACTGGCCCTGCCTGCTTTAGGAACCAACGCATAATGTTAGCAGGCAGGCTGAGTTTGCTTGTCCAGCCATCCATGTGGAATCATTCCCCAAGGGAGTTTTAACTTGAAATTTCTGATAAAGGGAGAACACAAATGTATACCCACACTACAGAATCAAAAATTAGGATAAGGACCACTGGAATTAAACAATACCTAAGTCAAATATCCTGAAAATTGTGGGCTGCCAATGTGTATTCTTTCAAATTATCTATCTATCTATCTATCTATCTATCTATCTATCTATCTATCTATCATCTATTATCTATCTATCCATCATCTATTTATCTATATCATAAGGAGAGAGAGAGAGAGAGAGAGCGAGAGAGAGAGAGAGAGCGCGCTTCTGTCCCTTGGTTCACTCCCCAATTTCATGAAGACATGGCTGGGCTAGGCTGAAGACCGGCACCAGGAAGCCAGGTACCACAGCTGGATCTCCTGGGTAAGTGCTAGGACCATCTCCTGCTGCTCTAAGAAGTATATTAGCAGGGATCTCAGTTGAAAGTGAAACAACTGGGACTCTAGTGCACACACAGAAACTTAACCCACAAAGCCACAGAGCACCCTACGGCCTGTACTGATGACCTTGGAAACAGTGCTGCCTGCTGCTGGGCTTGGGCAATGCATCCTGAACTAGAGCAGGAAGGCTCAAGTGGATGAAAATGGATTTAATCTGAAGACTCCTCTGTCAATAGTTTTCTAAGTTCATTTGAGAATGAAAAAAGCATTATTTCAAAATAACATCTTTTAAACATAATTTTAAATATATACAAAGATTGTGCTGGGGCTGTGACACAGTGGGCTAAGCCACCCCCATGGAGCATTGATGTCCCAGATTATTTGAGGAGACAAGGTGAGAGAGGAAAAAAGAGAGAGAGGGAGAGAGAGAGATGGAGAGGGAGAGATGGAGAGAGTACTCTCATTGATTGGCTTGCTTCCCAGCTGTCCACAAGCACTACGATTTGGTAAGCTGAAACAGGGAGTCAGCGGCTCAGTTCAGGTAGCAGGAATGCAATCCGCAGAGCTACTCCAGAGCGTCTGCTCCTAGAGAAAGCTGGAGGCAGCAGCAGGAGGCAGGTACCACACGCAGATACCTTAATTTGGCATGTGTGCATTTTTACTGCTGGGACAAACGCCTTCTCTGCCAACCTTGCTTCTGCTTGCTTCTTGACACAACAATTCTGTGAAAACAAAACTAAGGATCTGCAAACATAATTCTAGTTTTCCATTAGTATTAATGATAGAATTATTTTTAGAGTTCACTAATAGCTTCCATTTAGTTTTCTAAACCCACACACTATTTGTAAGGCTACATACATTGTTATGACTGTGGTTGAAATTGGGACTGTCCCTTTACGTTACATTAACTACGTGTAAGGATCGTAACAGTTTCCACAGACTATTTTCTGGCTCCATGCATTTCCAATCTTGCTCCTCTAGACCTGGCTAACCAGGGGCATTGCTGGTGAGGACCTGTGGCCTGGACTGCTGTGTTAGGAAGCTGGATGCATTTGCACTGGAAACAGAAGGCACATTCACTGAAGACACTCCTAAACCACAAAGCCTGGCCCACACATGGCAGTGGCTGCATTCGACCTGCGTGGGTCTCACTGGACCAATTTCCGTGCAGAGTGAAATCTCCCTTACTGCCAGTCAATCAAACATGAGAGGCATGGCAGTAGGAAGAGCTGGGGAACGGGATGGTGCTATTCACAAGTTAGACAGTGGGAGGCCTGAATTATTTTTTAATTGAAATATTATTGTTATTGCTATCACTTTATGATACAGCTCCATATTCCCTTATCCCCTCCTCAATTCTCTCCCCCCGCCGACCTAGTTCCTCTATATCATTACTAAAGTATAGTTCTTCATACACAGTCATGTGTCCATCATTGCGGGCATAGACAATGGCAGAGAGTACAGAATCCTATTGTCAAGATATAGTGAACAGTTTCATTGTAAGTCCATCTTGTCTGGAAACAGAAATGCATACCATACTGCATCCTCACATCTGGATGTTAGTCTGCATTTCACAGCTACTGTAATTTACAATGCCATGAAGTTAAATGACATGTTACTAGATATGACAGTCTCCATTACATAACTACTGTACATCTCCTTAAATGAAAAGTCATGATACAAAATCAACAATAGAAAGAAAAATAGAAATTTACAATGCACCGAAGTTAAATGACATGTTACTAGATATGACAGTCTCCATTACACAGCTACTATACATCCCCTTAAATGAAGAGCCACAAAACAAAATCAACATCAGGGAGAAAAAAGAAATTAACAACACCAAAAAGTTAAATAACATGCTATTAAATGACTAATGTGTAGCTGAAGAAATGAAAATCAAGAACCTTCTTGAAGAGAATGATGCCACTCCATGATCTATGAGTCTCTGAATGATTTAGTCAGAAGAAAGTGTTTTGAAGAGATGAAATCAACAGAAAACAACAAATCCCATGCGATATAGTTTCCACTGATCTTTGTTGAAATGTGTCTCCTCCAGACAATAAGCAGATGGGTTTTGTTTTTTAATCCAGTGTACTACTCTGTGATGTTTGATTGAGCTTAAGCCATTTACATTCAGAGTTTAATATACATGGGTGTTACTTTTGGTCTTGTCATTTTAGCCATGGGTTGTTCATTGGTTTAGTCTTCTGCTGTCATTTTACTGGGATGTTCTTCCCGTTTGCTGTTGGTTTTGGTAGGTGCTATTCCTCTTCTCTGTGAAGAGAACATCTTGAAGTATCGTTTATAAGGCAGGTTTGAAAGAGGCAAATTCTCCCAACAGGCTTGATCAAAAGCGATCTTCACCACGACATATGATAATCAAGCTCTCTTCAATTGAACATAAGGAAAAGATCCTTAAATGTGCATGTGAAAAAAATCAATTGACATATAAAGGAATGCCAATTAAGCTCACAGGAGATCTCTCACAGGAAACTCTACAGGCAAGAAGAGAATGGAGTGACATATTCCAGATTCTAAAAGAAAAAAAAAATTGTCGGCCCAGGATAACATATCCAGCAAAGCTTTCTTTCATCTTTGAAAATGAAATAAAATTCTTCCACAATAAAGAAAAGCTAAAAGAATTTGCCTCTTTCAAACTGCCTTACAAATGAAATACTAGTTTTTTAAATTGCCTTTGCCACACTTATCTACCTTATAGCATGCAAATATGCTTTGACTGAACTGAGTCTATCCTCCTGGACTCTGAAACATGTCTTTCCACCTCATGTTGGTCTTACCCGCTCATCCCTGGTCCCCCACCTCTAGATCCAAAGTGTCTAAATAATAAGGAGCCTTACAGAGCTTGTTTCGGCAGCTCTCGCAGTTTATTCTATCCTATCAAAGTTTTATTTCAGGTTCACATATATCTAAGGGTCTTCTACTCTGATGAAGTCCTATAGCAGAGAGAGGAGATTATGTTAGTTCCTTTTGAGCTCTTTTAGGTTTAAGCTCTTTTCAGAATAAGCTCTTTCCAATTTGCCACCACAAGCCTAAACACCGGCTTCAGCGAGCAACTCAGGAAGGTTTTATCCCAGCAGGAATGAAGGCCATGGTGGTGGGAGTGGAGGCAGAGAGAGGGATAGAGAAGTCCCCTGCCATCATGGCAGAAAGGGGCACCAGGGAATGGGGAGAGAGGCAGATAACAAGATGAAGGAAGGCGGGAGTGCACCTTCTTATGGGTGTCACAGGCCACGAGGGATTGGTGGATAGGTTCTGGCCGGGCCAAGAGGGGTTGGTGATTTGGACTGTAGAGGCTGTAAGGGATTAAGTGCAGTAGTGGGCGAAGACTGGAGCAGGAGCTGTGAGGGATTGGTGCATAGGGATGTCAGGTATGGTGCCATGACGTTGGACTGGATTGGTGGGACCAGGGCTACAAGGTTACAGCAGATTATCAAACAACACAATTTGAACTTAAAAGGCATGTGAATTTTAAGGAAACCAAGACCTAGGGGAAACAGATATTTAAAATCGTACTGAGTTCGAAATGACAGGGGTCTCCAGGGCCAATTATCTAGTCACTCCTCACACTCTCTTTACCTTTTAAAGTTTCTGTAATTGGGGGCTCGGCAGCGTGGCCTAGTGACTAAGGTCCTCGCCTTGATCCCATATGGACGCTAGTTCTAATCCCGACAGCTCCACTTCCTCTCTATCTCTCCTCCTCTCAGTATATCTGACTTTGTAATAAAAATAAAATAAATCTTAAAAAAAATAAAGTTTTTGTAATTGAATCTGTTAAATAAAGTGACAGTAGGCAGACAACTCATTGAAAAGACATTTCTTGCATACCTAAGAATGCCAAATGAAAGAAAAAATGGGCACTGTTTTCTTTTTCTCTTCAAATATTTTTACCTTCAAAATACTCCTGAAAGCCCAGTAATACTGTAAACCAAATATGTATACTACTTAGAAAAGAAGGAAGAAAGATATTTATGCCTAAGCTCAGTTTATGAGCTTAGGCAGAATGAATGGGCTCTGAATACAGGTGATAGCCTATGGCAATATCTGTCTGCAAATGGAGTTACCTCCTGGGGATGCAACTCATATTCCTTCATGATGGAATCTTAGAAAGGGGACTTATCATTGTGTTGCTTCTGCAAGATGGGGTCTCAAGGCAAATAATGGAAGATCAGATAAGGACTCTACCAGCATCCACTGAGCCCCAATGATCTTCAGGTTAATTGGCAAACCATGACTCCATGTTTAAGGATGACTGCTCTTTTTTTTTTTTTATTGTATTTTGGACAATCTTTACATAGTCAATTAGGGTAAAAAGGTACAAGGGCTATAGGAAAGTGGGTAAGACTATTGTTTCCATATTGTTTCCTTCATATATCTGAGGTAAAGGGAATGTTGAGGGAGAAGCCCCACCCAGTCTCCCACCCACCCCAGGTCCCGAATGTGGGGTATGCTCTGAGATACTTGCTCAAGCGGTTTTGATAGTTCACTAGTTATGAATCGCTGCCAAAATATAGCTGAGGTGGTTGATTGACCTGTTTTGTCTTCTGTCTTTTCTTGGTTAGGGTTCTGAGCTCGCCATTTCGATTGGGGAGATCCCCAAAGAAACTTGGAGGTGTTCCCAGACCAGATTCTTGTATGTACTAGCAAGTACAGGGCCCGCCACAGTCCATCACCCCAATCAGCTGGTGGTTGCAATTGCTGGGTTGGTTCTGTTTTGAGCCCCGACTTCCACTGGAACCAATGAGTGTTGCAGTCCAGCCTGCTTCTGCCCAGCACACACTCGGACCTCACATAAACCAGTGGGAGCTGCAGCCCAGTCAGAGCAACCCACAATAACCCGACCAGGCCAGCCCCCTACCCTGGTTTGCCAGTATGTGTAGCAGACTAGTCCAGTTTGCCCCATATCCCATTTGGCTCTCATACATGTCGATGGGTATTGAAGCTTCGTTCCATCTAACCAGCTCAACTATCCAGCCCTCATGGATGTTGTTAAGTACCTCTCTGTCTAGCTACCCCAGCCCCTGTCCTAGTTTTTGTGCCCTCCCATGGGAGTGGTAACCTAAGAGGGAGGAGCCCACTATTTGCCTCCCAGGTCTCTCTCACTCCTGGATTATGAACTCTCCAGGTGGTTCTGTGGTTAGACTAACAGAATTAGCCTCTAGTGCCAGCTTCTGCCAGCTGATGCTGCGGCTAAGCTCAAACAACCCCCACCCACTCTAATTTTGCTTGCACCAGTGGGAGCAATCAGCCCATCTTGGCTTTTCCCTGATCTAGTCCACATGAGGCACACAGGTGTTGTAAGCCCTGCTTAGTCTGGTCTGTCCCCATCGCAGCTCATGTTCTCCAGTGGGTGTTGCTGTCCAGCAAGGGAACCACCCCTTATTCCGCTACAGGCTCTGCCCCCTCCCTGCCTGGTTCTCATGCGTGCTGGATGGGTGCTGCAGTCACATCCAGTACAGGCAGCCTCACCCTGGCATTCCGTAATGTGGACTGGTTTTTGTCACAACCGAACCTGACCCGACCCCCACTCTGTTCTGGTGCTCGGATTTGCCAGTGGATGACGTGAACTGATTCAGCCTGGTCTGCCCCAACCCATGCCAAATGTATGCCAGTGGGAAACCTTCCATGGCCTGTTCTGGGCTGTTTCCTATCATGCTTCTTGCGCTTACCTGCTGGGTCTATGTCCTGCCAGAGGAGTTGCCCAGGCTCCTCCATCAGAACCCCTCCCAATGCCAGATTTCACACATACCAGGGAGTCCATGAGCCAGCCCTACTCAGTTCACCTCCTGTCCTAGTAGGAACAGTGGCTTGTCCTGATTGGCCCTCAACCCAAGCTGGTTCTTGCTGTTGGATGGTTCAGCCCAGCCATGGCTCGTCCATACCCACATACGGCTCACACATGGTTCAGTAGGGGTTGAGACCTAGCCTAGTCTGTCCGACATTACCCTGGTCCTCCAGGACACCAGAAAGTGTTGTAGTCTGGCCAGCCTGGTGCGTCTTGTCCCAGTCCACACTTGTGCCAAGGGAGACTACAGCTGTTTCCTGACCAGAACGAAACCCCATTCCAGCCCACCCGCCCCTTGGTGGGAACCTCAACCCAGCTAGGGTGTCCCCTTAGCTCCCAGCCAGGCCTGTTTCCAGCCATAGATCACGTGCATGCCAGTGGTTGCTCTGACTCAGCTTGGCTCAGTCCTTCACCTATCCCGACCTCTGCCTTAGACACTGTGGCTTGACGTCCCTGACTCACGCAGACCAGTAGGTGCAAGAGCCTAGCAGGATGACTGCTCTTTGAACTCCTTCTAACTGCACAGAATTCATGTAAATCTGGGAAGTGCACTGCTGGAACCCACATTGTGGAATTCACTCTGGGTTTTGGCAAGGTGATCCTGAGACTTCAGTCCCATTACCTTTATAGTTGATGCACCTCTAGCCCAGAAATGTGTGTCCCAGGTCCTTTCTTGGATATCATGCTGCAATCAGTATTCTTTGAGCACTCTGATGATGGAAATAAATTATAAGCATCATCTGCTGGAAGAGCTACAGTATTTTGAATTCAATCTAAAATTAATCGCTTGTTGCACATCAACCCAGACAAATAGGGTAGACTGATCAAACCAGGAGATTTGATTTTTCATTTATTTATCTTTAAAGATGTTGAAGCCTGTCATCCTTCCTCATGATTGTGAGAAGGAGTCAACCACAATGCTGTGGAGTGCTGTGACCTACCATATGTATCTGACTATGTTTTATTACCTTTTGTACAACTTTCGTTTGTTTCTGCTCTTTCAACTTTTTCTAATAATGATGATTTATTTGATCTGAACTTTCACTGAATTACTTCTGGTGTCATTTATTTCGTTGCAAATCTCAAAATTTCATTCTTTTTAATACCAGAATACTATTATTTGTATATACTCACCACACTATGTTTTTTTTTTTTATATCCACTCATCCATTGGTGGAAACCTAAATTCATTTTCTATCTTTGCTCTTGTGAATAGAGCTGCAATGAATATGGGGTTGCATATACTGATTTCATTTCCTTCAGATATGTACCACAAAGTGAGCTAACTGAGTCATATGATAGATCTGCCCTTAATTTCTGGAGGAACTTTTGTACTATTCTCTAGGATGGCCATGCTGTTTTGTAAGGCATTTGCTATTTTGTGTCTTTTTTTTATATAATGGCTAATCTAACTGGAGTGACATTCTACTCCATTGCAGCTTTGGTTTTCATTCCCCTGAGGGGTAATGATGCCAATCGTATTTTCATGCATTTGTTGGCCACTTGTATTTCTTCTGATGACAAAAGTCTGTTCAGACCCTCTGCTGGTTCCTTGACCCGATTGCCTGTATTTATTGTAAATCCTATAGTGTCAAATATCCCATGGATTACAGAGGTTAAAGAGTGACACTTTTTCATTGCAAAGTGTCTTTATCAGAACTGAGAAAAGTCAAAGACCAATTCATGTAGGAAGACAAGTCCTTACAACATGCCAATGGTGGAAAAATCATTTATTTTACCTCTGTGGAGTCTATACAAAGGGTTCTGAACTGATCAGCATTGATGATAAAATACAGACAAGTGAATGCCGTGGACTCATTTCTAAGATCCATAAAGGCATGTCAAAATTCACTAGGATTATCTTAATTACTTTGCTGAGTTGGGTTTGATTTTGGAAATATGACAACTTCTATATGAGATATTGCTTCAGCATTTGGATAAGACAGTGAGTTGTTGACAGGAAGACACTGATTCACTGATAGCACACCTTTCCAGGTGGCAAGTCCTGGGACCAGATACTTACAATCTCAGATGATCTTCAGCAGCCTACAAGCGTGTATGTTATCAGGCTTTGCCCTCTGACATATACTGGTCGCTGGACTAATGTTTAAGCAACAAGGATTTGGGGAAAGGCTTGGTAGCTTCGGCAGAGAATTCCAACACCCCAGAGACTTAGCAGCTGTTTCTTCTTGCTCACATCTCACTGCCCTGGAGTCAGTCCATGGAGGTGAATGAAGACACAGTTAACCTCAGTCTCCTCACTGCATTGCACTCCAGGACCTCAGGGATCTTTACACAGCAGTAATGAAGGCAATGAGAATCACACAGGAGGAATTTTTCAGGCACGTAACAGGAAATGGGCATGCGTCCTGCTCCATTTCTGCTTGAGAAACACCGAACTATCCCTAGTCAGCTATAACCCTCAATGCTCTCCTTCCCCTGAGCTTTATGCTCTGTTGTCATTTCTACCAGGAAGGAAGCAGGCGGGCATGTCTGCCTGGAACTCCCTCCTTCGCTTTCAGTCAGCCCGAACACCACCCAACCAGTGCCTTTCACAGACTAGATATTCTTATCATCAAAGGTTGCCTACATTCTTTTTGTCTTTGTCATAAACAAGTCCATATGACAACATTAGTGCTGGCATGCCTCTTACTCTGTTGGAAACAAGAATTTTTGGTTGCTCTTCAAAACATGTACAAAAATGACAGTATGGTTACCAGTAATTGTGAAACACGGGTGATGTGCAGAATGTGCCATGAATGGCACAGGAAGTATCTTCAGTATCCAGGGAGATGCCCACATAGTCACAGCACTTGCTGGATATGAACTCTGGTGCTCCTGGACTCTAAGTACTGATTGCCTATTTTTCCATGCCACAGTGTCTCTCATCACATTCACTGAATCTCTGTAAGCTTTTCTCTGCAGAAGTCCTTTAAGTAAGGAAAGATTTGATGTAAATATTCTCTATTTAGCTTCAAAATTACAGCCAAATTCTTGATTTGGTGAACACCTGAACAAGTCCAGGCATAGGCAGTTTATAAGGAGCACAAACAGAATTTTTACTCACAACATCTTGGTTTAAAACCATCTCCATTTAATAGCATGCACCCTGTGCTCTCCTCTATGTGGCATGGCATCATCATTTGGTGGTAAACTCAAGGCTTATGCCTTGGAGACAAGCAAACCCATGGCAAACACAATGGGCACCTGTTCCTGAATGGCCAACCAGACCAGGGCTTTCAAAGGGAAGGGGGACTGGAGCCTAAGATCTAGAATGAGCCATCGAGGACAGTATGTTGTGGGCTTCTCTGTTTCATTCCTGTGGGAAGTAGTCAGGGATTCTCACATAAATAAATGCCCAATTACTTTGTGTGCATTCCGTCCCTAAAGTCAACGACCACTGAGTGAGCTGTGTCACCGTGTCAGGAGAGACTCGTTTTAAGTTGAACGAGTCAAACAGTGGATTTGCATCAATCTGATCTGCTTACAACATCCAGGCCTTGTGGTTTAGTAGGAGTTTCTCCCATGTGTGATGGCAAGAACACCATGACATCAGTCACTGAGTGAGTTCAAAGAAATGGCGGCTGGACCCGGAACTCTGAGCTGGCAACAGGCCTTGGCTTACCTATAGCATAAAAGCTTGTGGTACTTTTGAGCTTCAGATTTAGTTGTTTTTGCTCTTAAATGTTTGGTATGTGTGTGTGTGTGTGTGTGTGTGAGAGAGAGAGAGACAGAGAGAGACAGAGAGAGAGAGGTGGGACTAAAGTAAAACTCTTATCTAAAAGCTTTCTTAGAAGATGTTTTCTTTACGTTATCCTCTTCACAGATCTTGCTTGTATTAGATAGAGTGATGATTGAGCCAGAGTACCCAGCTAAATGCAGAAACAAATGACCTTGACCTTGGGGAATGCTTGTGAAGCATAGGAGCCGATGCCAAGACTCGCTATCTAATGTCAATGATGGCTGTAGTCCTGGCAAATTTGTTTCCAATCCAGATTAGCTACTGATGCTCTGGGACCAAGTGTTTACTTCCTTGGAATCTACCTGGAAGACCAACATGGGCTTCAGGAGAATTTTCCCTGTTCTGGCCCAGCCCTATGTGAGAAATCATTGCATTCCAGTGGATAGAGCTAGCGCGCACGCTCTCTCTCTCTCTCTCTCTCTCTCTCTTTTTCTCCTACCTGTTTTGGTTTGTCTTTTGTTAAAATAAATCTTAGAAAATGAAGAATCACATATCATGATAAGATATGAAGACACTGTTCTGTGCCCAGAAAATTTGAAAAAGAAAAATTTGAAAAAAGAACTAACATAATTCCATGCTCTGAGCAAATGGTGTTTAAAGACCTAACTGCAAGGCACTGTAACGCTGTACTCATTTCCCAGCACGTCACATACTGACGTGAGTAGCAGACTGTTCTATACTACTGATCACCAGACTCTGAGATGCACATCATTTCTCTGCATGAGTTTAGGGATGCTGGATACAGTGTGCCTGAAGCTGCTCCTCATGGGAAGTAGGCACAATGCTGACCAGTAGCAACTGTCACAGCACATGGTAACTGTGTCTCCTATAGATACCCCCTACAATTAATCTTGATGATTTCATCTGTTCCTTTCCATTGGACCAGACCTGTAACCTCACCTCCTCCATATAATTCCCTGTGGTGCTGGGGCTCCAACATAAAACAAAACCCTGAGTAATTTCTTTTTTTTTTTTTAAGATTTATTTATTTTTATTGCAAAGTCAGATATACAGAGAGGAGGAGAGACAGAGAGGAAGATCTTCCATTTGATGATTCACTCCCCAAGTGACTGCAACGGCCGGTGCTACACCAATCTGAAGCCAGGAGCCAGGAACCTCCTCCAGGTCTCCCACGCGGATGCAGGGTCCCAAAGCTTTGGGCCGTTCTCGACTGCTTTCCCAGGCCACAAGCAGGCAGCTAGATGGGAAGTGGAGCTGCCGCAATTAGAACCGGCACCCATATGGGATCCCGGCACATTCAAGGCGAGGACTTTAGCCGCTAGGCCACGCTGCCGGGCCCTAAAATCCTGAGTAATTTCAAATAAGTATTTGGATTACAAACATTGACACCTGTAAAGCTTGACTATTACCACAATATTGAATTTGATGCTAAGTGTTTTCTCCTGCTGCAGCATTTCTTTCTTCACAGAAGACACTCTGAATCAGAGTCCTATATGAGCTATGAAACAGTTGTCTTCCAATCCTAGAGTGTGTAAAAATATTCCATGTCATGCACAAGGCTCTCTTTGATACGGTTCACACAGAATAGGCCTAACGAAAATATCATGTTTGAGACATCTGCAATCAACACCACAATGCCTGGATCTGATACACAACCCTGCTCTTCATTTCAGCTTCCTTCCCGCTTACACCATGGAATGAAGTGACAGCCTTAGTACTCAGATCCCTGCTACTCTCCTGGGGGCCCAAGATTGAGTGCCAGCTGCCAGCCTCATCCTGGCTGCTGGGGGCATTTGGAGAATGGACGAGCACAGAAGGATTCTGTTTCACTATCCCCCTCTCTGCCCTCCATTACCTCTCTTCCTCTACTTAGCCCTTTGCTTCTTCTACAACCTCTCTTCAACTGAAGAAATAGTAAGAATAAGACAAGCCAATTTTCCAGCATATGAAGTGCTTACACAGTAGTATAGACTCCAGTGAAAGTTCACTCAAAGTGAAAGTTTGTGCTGAGAAGTCTGGCTTCTCTCCAGTCTCCTCAATGGCAAACACTACAGCTTTTTTGATCTCCAGAAGTCTGAACCCGTGGAAATGTAAACATGTTGGGAGAAACTAAAGAAGTCAGATTTGCTTGTGATTTCTCTAGTTCCATTTCTATGCTGGGAAGATTTGTCTGTGGTGATCCCCTTCTGTTATCAGAGATGGAAGGAAAACCTTGAGTTCAGAACTGTCAGCCTGGAAAATATCTAGTCTTGAAAGGCACAGAGTGGGAAATTATTGAGATTATTAGCCATGAGTAGGGTTACTCAATCAGTGAATTGCAAAATATTCTTGGATTTCACAACTGAAAGAGGACTATTTTCCTGAAAAGAACTTAAAGATCATAAGAATTAAAAATTAGAGACAGCATTTTGAAAGAGTTGAAGTCATTATTTAGATTGGGAATATTTATTTTATTGCAAAGTTAGATATACAGGTATGAAGAGAGACAGAGAGGAAGATCTTCCATCTGCTGATTCACTTTCCAAGAAGATGCAATGGCCAGAGCTGTGCTAAATTGAAACCATGAGCCATGAACCTCTTCCGGAACTCCCATGTGGGTGCAGGGTGCCAAGGCTTTGGGCCACCCTCAGCTGCTTTCCCAGGCCACAGGCAGGGAGCTGGATGGAAAATGGGGTGGCAGGGATTAGAACCATTGCCCATATAGGATCCCAGAGTGTGCAAGGCAAGGACTTTAGCTGCTAGGTTACTGAGATGGGCCTGACTTTACAAAGTTTATTTATCCATAGCCCAATGATGATAGGGTAAAATTTCTACAGCCTTCTCTCTGTGCCAGCAAATCAGGAAAGGTCCTCCACTGTGCATGTGCACCTATGAAGCTCAGCTGCACCTGATGGCTGTGTTACTCAACTAAAGACCCACAGCTTTCCAGGACATATATGCCATTGAGGCTCATAGCAGCCATTGCCTCAACATACCCATGACTTTACTCCCACAGACTGGATGAAATTTAGCTGTGACTTACAGGAAAGAATTATAGAAGCATGCTTAATTGTCCATATTTACTTTATATTAAGGATGATTAAGTTTCTGTAAATTATTGATTCCAGAAGCTTAAGATAGCATGTGGTGTAACAAAAATTTTGCACAGAATGTTCTGTTTGTAATTAGCAACTGTTGATGTGCATTTTGTCTTCAATGAAATTCCCGGACAAATTGAATTACCATTCAGTTGTTCACTTCTCAAATGCCTGCAGCAGCCAGGGTTCAGCCAGGGTGAATCATGTAGTTGGGAACCCCATCACGATGGTAGGAAGTGAATAAATGGCCACCATCACCACCACTTCCCTGGTTCTGCTTCAGCAGGAATCTGCAGTCTGGAACCAGAGACAGGAATTGATCTCATATCATCTATTGTAGGACACAGGCATCCTAACCACTCAGTCAGACACTTGGCATTTTTGCAATATGCACAATGGTGAGTGTTTAGTTCTGTGTAATCCAATCACATGTGCAAATTTCTGTAATCAACATCATAAAGAAAATTCAGAACAGTTTCATGACAGCTGTCATTCACACTTTCCCTGTATAGTCACACACACCCTCTCTCCTCTCCATGGGTTGCATCCCAATTTGGATTCATCTTCACCCAATACATAAATTTTATTAATTACACTTCAAATTACACTTCATTATGTGACAGTTTCATAGGCTCTGGGGATACCCTAACCACTTCCTGGACCCTCCCCCCATGGTGGATTGCTCCACCTCATTGCTGTATTACATTTTTTTTTTTTGCATTACATTGAATTATGTGTCATGGTTTTATAGGCCCTGTGATTCTCCCCACCGCCACCATAGTGTATTCCTCCACCTTGTTGCATTACCACAGATCAAATTCAGTTGAGATTCTTTCATTGTGTGCATCTACCAGGCAAGAAGTCCCGCATCTTATTGTCTAGAAAAGCTCATCAGTTTCTTGGGAAGACCATCTCTGGTCCAAATGTAGATCCGGCAAAGTGGTTTTGATAGATCCACAGAACTGTATTGCTGCCAGTCTCACCACTCCAGGCATGATGCGGTCATTGGAGAATCCACTGAATGTTATAGTCCATCATATAGTCTCCAGTTGGCCCATTTTTTCAATGTCAACTTATAGCTGAGGTGGTCGATTGACTTGTTCTGTCCTCTGTCATTTGATGTTTAGCAACCAGAGACTGAAAGCTCGATTGCGGGGATCCCAGAAGAAACTTTGTGAGATTCCTGTATGCACCAGCAAGCACAGGGCCCGGCACAGTCCATCACCCCTATCGGCTGGTGGTTGCAATTGCTGGGCTGGTTCCGCATTCCATCCTTGTTTTCTACTGGAACCAATGGGTGTTTGCTGTTCAGCCAGGATCTGACCATCACATACTGGGCCCTCGCATAAACCAGTGGGGGCTGCATCCCAGCCTAGTTGGAGCGATCCACAATAACCCCAACCAGGCCCGCCCTCTACCCTGATTTGCCAGCATATGTAGCAGACTAATCCAGTCTGTCACATATCCCTTTCTGCTCTCATACATATTAATGGACATTAAGACCTTGTCCCATCTATCCCGCTTAAGTATCTAGCCTTCACGGATGATGTTGGGTGTCACTATGTCTAGCCACCCCAGCTCCCATCCTAGTTTTTGTGCCCTACCATCGGGGTGGTAATCCAAGAGGGTGGTGTCCCCTATTTACCTCCCACTCCCAGATTGTGCGCTCTTCAGGTGATTCTGTGGTTTAATTTGACTGAATTGGCCCCCAAGTGCCAGCTTCTGCTGTGGTTAGGCCCTAACAACCCTCACCCACTCTAATTGTAGATTATACCAGAAGGAACAATCAGCCCATCCTGGTTTTTCCCTGGCCTGGTCCACATGAGGTACACAGGTGCCGTAGCCCTGCCCAGTCTGGTCTACTCCCATCCTAGCTCATACTCTCCATTGGGAGTAGCTGTTCAGCAAGGGAACCACCCGTTATTCCCCAGCCAGTTCTGCCCCCTCCCTGCCTGGTTCTCATGTGTGTTGATATGGTGCTGCAGTCACATCTGGCACAGGCAACCTCACCTTGACATTCCAAGTTGTGCATTGCTTTTGTTGCGACCGGTCCTGGCTTGACCCACACTCTGTTCTGGTACTCGGATTTGCCAGTGGATGACATGAACTGATTCAGCCTGGTCTGCCCCAACCCATGCCAAATGTATGCCTGTGGGATTCTTTCCATGACCTCTTGGCTGTTTCCTTCCATGCTTCTTGCGCTTACTTGCAGGGTCTGTGTCCTGACATAGGAGTTGGTTAGGCTCCTCCATCAGAGCCCCTCCCAATACCAGATTTCGCGCATACCAGTGGGTCCTTGAGCCAGCACTGCTCATTTCACTTCCTCCCTAGTAGGATTAGTGGATTTTCCCAACTGGCCTTCAACCCATTCTGCTTCTTGCTGTTGGATGTTTCAGCCCAGCCACGGCACATCCATACCCACATATAGGGCTCAGTTGGGGTTAAGACTTAGCCTAGTTAGTCCCACATCTAACCTGGTCCTCCAGAGCACCAGAAAGTGTTGCAGTCTGGCCTGGACCGGTGCGTCTTGTCCCAGTTCACACTTGTGCCAAGGGAGACAACTGTATCCTGACCAGACGCAGCCCCTTTCCAGCTCATGTGTCCCTTGTGGGAACCTCCACCCAGCTACAGTGCTCCCTTAGCCCCTCAACTGCAGCCTGTTCCCAGCCAGTGATCTGCCTGCCTGTGGTTGCTCTGACTCAGCTTGGCATAGCTCTTCACCTGTCACAACCTTAGCCTTAGACACTGTGGGTCAGCATCCGTGGCTCACGCAGACCAGTTGGTATAAAAACTTAGCGGGGCATGTGCTGTGCTCGACCCTGGTTAACAATTTTATTTGTGGGCTAAGGTGTGCTCTGTATTGTGCGGCACACCCATTCCATTGCCTTTTAGTACACTGACCAGCTGTTGATGCACCTTTGCCCAGGCTATCCGACCCCTAGTTCCCCAGTGGGAGATATAACTCGCCTGGGGAACCTCACATGTTTCTCCCCTTGAACCCTTCCCAGCTCCAGTTTTCCTACATGCCACTGCGCTTTGGGCCAGTGCCCGGCACAGTCCGGCCCTCCCCTTTGCCTTGCTTGAGCTGGTGAACGTTGTAGTCCGGCCCACCCCGCACCCCCCTCAGGATGCACACTCGAGCGCCACTGCCCCAACTAGTCCAGACTGCCGTCGGTTCTCCAATCTGTGGTCAAAGGCATGCTTCCCGGCCACACCTAGCTTATTCCATCACCACTCCATCTCTTGAAGTGACCTGTGGGGCTAGAATTTCCTTAGGGTTTGGCCCTCACCTCCCCCACAGAATCTTTCCCCGATATGTTTCTCTAGCGTGTTGTTAATGTCATAGCTCTGCTTAAGGTGCCCGGACTCCGCTGGGTCAGTTCTGTTTCCAGCCCTGTCATCCACCTGGACCAACGGGTATTGTGTTATGGCTCGATCCTACCGACTTCACACTCGGTCCCCACACAAATCAATGGGAGCTGTAGCCCGGTTGGGGTGGCTCAGCACAACCTCCACCCAGTCTATTCCCTTCCCTGCTTTACATGCATGTGAGTGAGTTACCGCAGTCTTGTTCAGTCTGTCCCACCTCTCATTAAACTCTGGAACTTATTGATGCATTTTGAAGCCCAGCTTGACCCAACCAGCCCTCTACCGAGCCCACATAAATACTGGCATGTGCGTTTCTATTTAGCAATCCCACCCCTGTCCAGGTTTCATGTTCATCAGTGAGGGTAGTTACCTACGAGGCAGGTGCCCACTATTTCCCTACTAGGCCACTCGAGCTTCTGGGTCCTGGTTTGGTTGGTGATTCAGTCTGTTTCTAATAGTTCTTATGGGTACTCTCAGTCAAACCTACACGTCTCAGTCCCACTCTTGCCCTAGTGTTTATGGTTATTATTACTGGGAATCACCAGAAATTCATCTCTCACCTACACAAAGGTTGGAGTTATTCAAGGGTGTCCCTAAGCAGCTATTTCTGATCATAAAAACCCCGTAGCTCGCTGCCGGGCGGCCAGGAGGCAGAGCCTGGCACCATTTGGTGCACTGACCACCCATAGCCAGGGACCCCCTCACCGCCTTGCGGCGGTGGTCTTGGCATGCTGAGTCCTCATTCTCAGATCCAGCCTGGCTGGGGGGCCCCCCAGGGCCAGAAAATATCGATTTTTAAGACTGCTCCAGCTATCTGTAAATAGGAACATCAAAAATAATGTGTTTACTAACTTAATATCCTGACATTTTAAACTAATTTCAGCGATCCCATTTATTTTAATATTTTTCCCCCTTCAATGAAAATAGGCCAAAGCAAAGTCCCTGAAATGCACCGTATGAGGGATTTGATAAACATAAGTAAATAAAAGGCTACTGGATGCAAAATGATTCACAAGCATTTATTTGATTACAAGAATTTAGTTGATTTATGTATATGTTTAGGTTCTGTGTGTAGACAGGTAACTAAATATGCATTGATGTCACAATTGTTATTTTGCTGAGAATACAAAGAATGAGGAAAGCAAATAGAAATGAGTCATTTTTATGGCCTCAAACACATGTGCTGCCATGCTTCTTGTCTGCATCTATAGTTTTACAGTAGGAATTAAATAATGGGGCAAAAGGACTACAGCTCTGACATTGGTATTGAAAAGTTGAGCTCTAAATAGAACTACTTTGCTTTCAAAATGCTATCATTACCTGTAATGAGTGTGGACATCACAAGGACATTTTCAGTTATACCTTAGGCTGTAAATTAACTGCTGAATTATATTCAGACTGTTCTTTTTTTTCTCTCATTTGAAAATGCAGATCTACCTGCTTTATACAGTTGTGCAATGCACCTGTTCACATTAATGTAAAGTTTGTTCTGAAGAGGTTTCATTTGTCTCTCGTTGTACCGTTCACCATACATCTTATACTCCTAATGTCAGCTTGTCCCATTTAACATCAGGGTGGGTGACTACTTGCTGCTTCAATGCAAATATTATAGACTAATTTCTTTTTCTGCTTTTCCTGAATGTTACCATATTCTTCCCAGACAAAAACATGATGGTTTCATCATGGATGTTTTCAGGGGTCAATGGAGAACTTGTAGAAGACATAGCAATTTGGGCCCGGCATGATAGAGTAGTGGCAAGGTCGTCGCCTTGTAAGTGCCAACATCCCATATAGGTACTGATTCTGGTCCCAAAGGCTCCACTTCCCATCCAGCCACCTGATTCTGGCCTGGGAGAGAAGTCAAGGACGACCCAAAGCCTTGGGACCCTGGACCTGTGTGGGAGACCTGGAGGAAGTTCCTGGCTCCTGGCTTCAGATTGGCATGGCACCAGCCGTTGCGGTTACTTGGGAGTGAATCATTAGAAGATCTTCCTCTCTGTCTCTACTCCTCTCTGTACATCTAACTTTCCAATAAAAGAAATGCCAGGGCGAGGTTGCCTGTACTGGATTTGACTGCAGCACCCAACCAGCACACGTGAGATCCAGAAAGGGAGGGGCAGAGCTGGCAGGGGGATTAAGGGGCTGGTCCCCTCGCTGGACAGCTACTCCCACTGGAGAGCATGGGCTGGGATGGGGACAGACCAGATTAAGCAAGGCTACAACACCTGTGCGCTGCATGTGGACTAGATCAGGGAAAAGTCAGGCTTGGCTGATGATTCCTGCGGGTGCAAGCATAAATTAGAGTGGGTGAGGGATGTTTGGGCTTAGCCGCAGCATCAGCTGGCAGAAGCTGGCACTGGGGACTAATTCTGTCAAGTCAAATCACTGAACCACCTAAAGAGTGCATGAACCGGGACTGAGAGAGACCTGGGAGGGAAAAAGTGGGTTCCCCCATCTTGGGTCACTACTCCTGCGGGAGGGCATGAAAACTAGGATGGGGGCTGGGGTGGCTAGACAGAGAGGCACTCAACAACATCCGTGAGGGCTGGATGGTTGAGTTGGTTAGATGGAACTAAACTTTAATACCCATTGACAAGTACAAGAGCCAAATAGGATGTGGGACAGACTGGTCTATTGCTACACATACTGGCAAACCAGGGTAGGGGGCGGGCCTGGTGGGGTTATTGTGGGTTGCCCCAACTAGGCTGCAGCTCCCACTGGTTTCTGTAAGGGCCGAGTATGTGCTGGGCCGAACCAGACTGGACTGCAACACCCATTGGTTCCAGTGCAACTCGGGACTGAAAACAGAACCAATCCAGCAATTGCAACCACCAGCTGATCAGGGTGATGGACTGTGCCGGGGCCTGTGCTTGCCAGAACATACAAGAATCTGGTCTGGGAATACCTCAAAGTTTCTTTGGAGATCTCCCCAATTGAACTGCTGGACTCAGAACTCTAACCAAGAAAATATAGAAGACAGAACAGGTCAAACATTCATCTCAGCTATATGTTGGCAGCGAAATATGGGGCAAACGGAGACCTTATGATTGACCATATCAATCAGTGGACGACCTCATCGAGCGAAACTGGCAGTGATTCATAACTGGAGAACTATTAAAACCACTTGAGCAAATTTCTCAGAGCATGCCCCACATCCGGGACTTGGGATGGGCGGGAAACCGGGTGGGGCTTCTCCCTCAATATCCCCCTTTACCTCAGATACATGATGGAAACAATATAGACATAATAGTATTACCCACTTCCCTATACCCCCTGAACTTTTTTTAACCGTGATTAACTATGTAAAGATTGTCAGCAACAACACAATAAAAATAAATTTAAAAAAAAAGACATAGCAATTTTAGGAGAATCAAGATGGCAGAATAGGGTAAGGACATGTTTAAACAGAAGGAGAAACATTACCCAGTGTGAAGGAGAGAGGGAGCATTCCAGGAAACAGGAGGAAAGAGAACAAGAGTAGAGGGGTGCCTATAGACTGACAGACACAGGAAAGCAGTGGACATAATGGTGTGGTGTTGCAGTGAGTGAACAATACCACAGCAGCATTCAGTGAGTGGCCATCTGAACTTCAGCGGCAGCTGGAATTCCACCAGCAACAACATGGGAAGAGGTGTTCACCAGGAGCTCAGGCGATGGATCCAGACAAAGAACTGTCTGTCTTACTGGTCTGCTTGATTTCATCAGGAGCAGAGACAGTGCAGGAGGTTCCAGATGGGCAGTGTGGGCAGGGTGGCTTTCACAGCCCAGTCCGCCCCCTTAGAGATGAATCATGCACCATTTTGTTTAAGGAGGCAAAGGCTAAGGGACAGAACTGCATATGCACTGAGCTGGGAGTGAACTCATTTCTGGCTCAGTGAACTGCAACAACATGGTATTCTATAGGTTCCACCCAAGACATTCCCAGGTAGCCCCCAGACCTGACAGCCAGCAGATCAAGAACTCTGGTAGTGACACATTGGGTGCCATTTTGTACAGTGTACAAAGGCTTTAAAACTGCAGGACAATAGTGAGCTCAGTGCATTGCACTATTACCTCATTGAAAATAATACTTATTTTCGCATCGTACAGGTCAAAATAGGTCTGTGTTGTCCTCAGACATAATGGCCAACAGACTCCGGCAAGATCAGTACCACCAACAACCTCGCTATAAAGGACACCTGGTGTTTCCCTAATCCAGGGTCCTACTCCAACCAGAATTGGTTGAAACATTGTACAGACAATGCTGCAGCCTTAGCACAGTATCGCAGGAGGTGGGGAGTGGTGAGCCAGGAGCTGGGGCAATAGAAACCATTGTGGAAATCTAACATAAGAACTCAGACCTGGAAATTGCTGGAGGGAATAGCACATGTGACTGCAAACAACGAGCCAGGTACCAACTGTACTAAGTAAAATCAAACTGCAGGCCTGTGGGTGACACAGCTTAGAAACTTGCCCCAAGGAGAAGAATCTGCTAACCAGAAGTACAATGACCAAGAACAAAAGATGAAACAAAAACAAAATTAATACTACTGAAGACTCCCCTGCAAAGAAGGAAAAGTCTTTGCTGAACTCAGAGCTTGTTATAAAGCTTCCTATCAACAATGAGAAGTATGTAAAGCAAGAGTTCAAGGAATTTAACAAATATGTCACACAGGAAATAGCAGCAATAAATCAAATGAAAGCTGATACATCAGGAATTAAAAATGCAGTGCAGCAAATTAAAAGTACAGTGGAGAGTCTCCAAAATAGAATGAAGGAGGCAGAAGAAAAAAAAATCTCAAAATTAGAAGATATATCCTGTAATCGGGGGAAACAAACAAAAAGCTGGAAGCAGAGATGGGCCAAGCTAAAAAAGAAAGAAAAGTATTCAAGAATTGAAAGACACTATTAAGAGGCCAAATTGAAGAGTCATGGCAGTCCCAGAAGATGCAGAAAGAGAAGCTGGGTTTGCAAATGTACTTAATGAAATAATAAGAGAAAATTTCTCTAATCTGGAGAAAGAATTGGCAAACAACATTCAGGAGGGGCACAGAACTCCCAACAGGCTTGATCAAAAGAGATCTTCACCAAGACACATGATTATCAAGCTCTCTTCAATTGAGCATAAGTAAAAGATCCTTAAATGTGCACGTGAAAAAAAAAAATCAACTGACATATAAAGGAATACCAATTAAACTCACAGGAAACCTCTCACAGGAAACTCTAGAGGCCAGAAGAGTGGAGTGACATATTCCAGGTTGTAAATGCAAAATAAGAGAGAAAAAAGTTTGCCCAGGATAATATACCCAGCAAAACTTTCCTTTGTCTTTGAAAATGAAGTAAAATTTGTTCACAGTTAAAGCTCAGAGATTCTGCCTCTTTCAGTCCTGCCCTACAAATGATACTTCAAGATGTTCTCTTGACAGAGAAGAGGAATAGCACCCAACAAAACCAAAGGTAAATGCAAAGAACATCCCAGTAAAATGACACCAGAAGACTAAACCAATGAACCCATGACTAAAATGCCAGGACCAAATTACCACCCATGCATATTCACTCTGAATTTAAATGGCCTAGACAGATCAATCAAACATCATCGATTAACAGACAAATGAGTTTTTATCAATTTATTTATTATTTTGTAAGGCAGGGAGATAGAGAGGTAGATACAGGAAGAATTTCTCTGTATAATTACTCCTGAAAGGATCATAACCAGGGAAGTGCAGGGGCTGGGAATTCCATTTGCGTCTCTCATATGGGTGACATAAACTCAAATTCTGGAGACACCATCTATTGCATTTCAGGAGAATAAAAAGAGAGTGTGCATCAGAAATAGTGGAGCTAGGGACATCCGAACAGTCTGCCTAACCTGCTACACAAATAGTACAAAACCCCTAGAGGCATTCTTGAAAGTTCACTGAGCAATTATCTGTTGAAATTTTACGTGAGTGTCACAGCACAGTAGATGTCAAGCTACATTGTCACACAACACATGATGACTACTTTCCCCATCTGGGAAAAAGAATAATAGATTGATAACCATAGATCCATATGCCAGGGAGTATAAGGAAGGGACATATCATTCTGTAAAGATGAGGGCCTTAAAAGAGGTAAGAGGAGACTTGAGAGCGATGTAACCTGAGAGGTGAATTTAGAAGAATGACGGCAGAAGGATGAAGGAAGAGCCCTGGTAAATGCGTCTCTGACACACATTTGTGTACTGGTTTGAGAAGGCCTGGGGAGAAATTCAAGCCTGCCAACGGGAGAGGCACGCACGCGGAAGTCAGGAGAAGCAGGAGTTACTGACTGCTACAGGGGGTAACCACAGTGAACAACGTTTTTTTTTTCCCTTGATTTTCTGTCTTTTCAGCCATCCATGAGCAGTCCTGCGAGGTGTACATGCATCAAGGGAACACAGCCGGCTTCTTCCACATCGACACAGATGGCAGTGGGCCCCTGGCACCTCTCCGAGTGGACTGCAGTATCACTGGTAAGGGTGCAAATTCCCTCTCACATTCACCCTCAGCTTTTGAAGCAAAAGGGCCTCTTGTGGAAGAAGACACCTGTGTGGTTGAAATGTTCAAGGACAAATTTTCATAGCAATTAGCGGCTAGATTTCCTCATGAACAACAAGGAAAGGAAAGTAGATCCTTGAACCGAAGGAGGTGTTTTTGAACCAATATTCAGTTGTCTAACATTTTTTGAAAAGGCTTGCCATAAATATTTCTCCCTTAAAAGTTACAAACACAAACAAAACAAGCAACAAATAGTAATAAAAAAGACTGAGAATTAGTGAGAAATATTCTCTTTGTAAGTCAGAAACCTAACATCATGTCTAGTACTGAGGACTGTGTGAGGAACTTGACCTGCTTATTAGTGTAATGGCAACAAGGGAAGAATCGGATCTTAACTTTTCTCAAAACATAATTAACACATTAATTATTCCAAGCTGCAGGCATTGTACAACTAGGAATTTAGTATTACTACATTTCCTAGGCTTTCTGAGTTTTTTTATGTAAATTTCCCTAATCCTTGATTTGGGCCCAGCGGCGTGGCCTAGCGGCTAAAGTCCTCCCCTTGAAAGCCCCAGGATCCCATGTGGGCGCAGGTTCTAATCCCGGCAGCTCCACTTCCCACCCAGCTCCCTGCTTGTGGCCTGGGAAAGCAGTTGAGGACGGCCCAATGCATTGGGACACTGCACCCGTGTGGGAGACCCGGAGGAGGTTCCAGGTTCCCGGCTTCGGATCGGCGCGCATCGGCCCATTGCGGCTCACTTGGGGAGTGAATCATCAGATGGAAGATCTTCCACTCTGCCTCTCCCCCTTCTCTCTGTATATCTGACTTTCCAATAAAACTAAATCAATCTTAAAAAATTTAAAAATGCTCATTTATAACAAAGGTACCTAGACAATTCCAACAATATAATGACAATGGCATTCTTGAGATTATGAATAAATGGGAACATTGATATTTGCTTCTGATTTTATATTTGCCCCTCAAACTTTGTACAATGACCACTGATTATTTTGTAGCAAAACGTAATAATTGAAAGCACTTTAAAGCAAAACCTATGTATAATGTCTCAATCCACAGGCTTTTGCTGAAGCAGAAGAGGGTTTATTTGCTTTCAGAATTTCCATGTGTGGCCACAGGATGTAGTACGTACCCCACTAAAGAAAGGAGCATATTGTCTTCTTTCTTTATCTTTCTTTATAAAATGGAGATGTGAAACATCTGCCCTGGACATTTATTATGAGGATTAAAGGAAATGATAGTTTCCAACTCTCATCTAAGTTGCCAGTGACCATGGATACACAGTAATCGCTGGCCATCTTACCCCTTCTTTAATTTTTGGAGATCAAGGATTAGGGATTTTTTTTTAAAGATTTATTCATTTTATTACAGCCAGATATACAGAGAGGAGGAGAGACAGAGAGGAAGATCTTCCATCTGATGATTCACTCCCCAAGTGGTTGCAGTGGCTGGAACTGAGCCAATTCATAGCCAGGAGCCAGGAGCTTCTTCCGGGTATCCCACGGAGATGCAGGATCCCAAGGCTTTGGACCATCCTCCACTGCTCTCCCAGACCACAAGCAGGGAGCTGGATGGAAAGTGGGGCCACTCATTAGAACTGGCCCCCATATGGGATAACAGCATGTTCAAGGCAAGGACTTTAGCCATAGGCTACTGCGCCAGGACCAAATGAGCCTTTTTGTACACATATACATATGCATGTTAATAATTTTGGTTCCAGAATCCAAGTGTACTTCTTTACTATATCATTGAAATGCATTCTGAAGTTAAAGTGCATGTATTAAATAACCACAAAATTTTAAGTTTTCATAAAGAATGTAACTGCAAAGCCACAGAGGGGAATACTGATTCACAGGCAAATCCTATCAGCTTCATCACGTGGGACCATCTGCTTCTGAAGATGTGAACTTGTTCCACTCTGTGTGTAAACCAGCTGACACTCATGAGGGCGAGTGCAGGTTGCTGAGTGTCTGGTGGGATTCTGTGGCCAGCAGAGCCTCTCACTCTGTCCAAGCTGAACAGGCTCAGTGCTTGCTGGGCATTTCCTTGGAATGTGAACAAGATATGTAAGTCTTTGTATGTTCTGCCCCTGAAGCATCCATAAATATAAGAGTAACGCTTTTCAGAAGTCAGAATACACACCTCTCACGATGAATTTGACATTTTATAATATGTAAATAAGTAGCACTATGTACATATTTCTGTTTGGAAGGTTTGCAAACTAATATTTTACTTACTGTTTTTTGATGTAACTTATTTTTCATTTATGTTAGTCAAAGACTTCATGGCTCTACTAAGCAAAAGCTCCAGAAATAAATGTGAAACAACCATAGCCCAGTAAGTCATGTAAACAATTATCAAATGAAATTCAACTTTTAGAATAGTCACAAAATCATTAGCACTACAGTAGTGTATAATTTCTGTTAATTAGTTTTTTACAGAGACTCAAAACTGTGTTTCAATAAAACACTTTTTGCAGTAAAAACTAATACACATGGCATCTCTGTATGGCAGAACATATGGCTTTTGTCTCTGTGTTTGGGTTATTTCACTGAAAATCATATCCTCCGATTTAATGTTCAGCATTATTAAACATGAGCAACTCATGTCATGATATAAAATATGCTAGAGTTGTGCAGGGAATAGAGCAGAGGGGAATGGAAAGAATGAGGGAACAGAAGAAGCAGAACTGGGAGATGGCATTGTGGTGCAGTAGTTTAAGCTGTGGGAACAAGGCACCTCATTTTGCAGTTCCTGTGGTGATCCTGGCGACTTCACTTCTATTCTGGCTCCCTGCTCATATGCCAGGGAACAAAGCTGGAAACAGTCCAGGTACTTGAGCTCATGCACCTGTGTGGGAGGACGAAAGAATGTTCTGGGTACCTGGGTTTGATCTGACCTGTTTCTGGCTGCTGTGGTCATTTGGAGAATGGACCAGTGCAAACAGGATCCCTTTCTCTGTGTTTCTCTCTGACACTCTGCCTTTGAACAAAATACATACATTTTTTAAAAAAGAAAAAGGAGAATTTGAAAAGGAATGTTGTTGTGCCCTTAGGGTTAATTTCTGAAAACCTGAAGCTGCTTTCCCCTGCAGCTTTCAGCAGCATCTGTGGAGGAATCCCATAGAGAATAACAATAGTGTGTGTAGCAGGGGGGGTGTGGATTTCCTTTTTCCTCCTTCTGAAGGCAGCTGAGGGCTAGAGATCCAATTCTCCAGGCAGTATGGATTCACAGCATTGTGCTCATTCAGGATCCAGAGTTTCACATGGAGGTTTCTCCTAAGCAGACACCTTGGTTCTGTGCCTCCTGAAGAATGGTCCCTCAGCTCGCTCCCTGAGAAGGGGCGACTCCTTTGTCCTGACAGCTGTTTCTGTGTCTGCCGCCTGAGTTCCTCACCCATCCCGAGACAGTTCTGTCTGTGCACATCAATGACAAGCAGGCTGAGCTTTTCGCAGCATGATCCTAGGCAATGGCCCCAAGTAATATAAAGTGGCAGCTCCCCTATGATGGGAAAGTCAGTTGATTTATCAGAGCAATTAAGTGATAGAAAAATATGCACAGAAGGTACACCACTACAATTTTGTTCATGTATAATAACCAGAGAAAGAACTCTCATTTGTAGTTCACTCCCCAAGTTCAAGCAGTGTCTGGGATGGGACATGATTTCATATATATTTTTCCAAACATGGTAACAAAGATCTATGTACATACATGCCGTTGTCTGCTGCCTTCCAGAGTCTACATTAGCAGAAATTAAATCAGGGGCATAACATGATATTGAACCCACGAACTCCAGTATGCGATGTGACTATCTTAATCAGACATTTTAATGGCTAGATCAAAACCTCGACTCACCTGAACAGGTGCAAGCCAAAGCTCCATCAAGCTCCAGATCTGACCTTGAGTTTCTTTTTTTTTAAGATTTATTTATTGTTGCTGAAAGGCAGATATACAGAGAGAAGGAAATACAGAGAGGAAGATCTTCCATCCAATGGTTCACTCCCCAAGTGAGCGCAACAGCTGGAGCTGAGCCAATCTGAAGCCAGGAGCCAGGAGCTCTTCTGGGTCTCCCACATGGGTGCAGGGTCCCAAGGCTTTGGGCTGTCCTCGACTGCTTTCCCAGGCCTCAAACAGGGAGCTGAATGGGAAGTGGGGCGGCTGGGATTAGAACTGGCATCCATATGTGATCCCGGGCGTGCAAGGCAAGGACTTTAACCACTACACTATCATGCCAGGCCCTGGCCTTGAGTTTCTAACCAAGGGGATCTGCTGCCTGAGCTCCAGAGGAACAGAAAGAGAGAAAAGGTTTTTCAGATGGTTCTTGAGTAAAACCATATGATTTAGTTGATCCTGAGTAAAACACAAAATCACTCTAAGCATTGGAAGCAAGATATCCTCATCACACCGTGAGTGGATTATATCTTTAATTCCCTTTGCGGATTGTGTACAGTATGCTGAGCAAGTGAAAGGAAGTTACAGGCAGGAATCATAGTGCAATAGTTAGAACAGAAGTTCTCCCACCAGCAGTCAGAAGTCAGGATGTGGTAGTGGGTTCCAGAAGAGACGCTGAGCCTTCAGAGCAATTGAGATATCACCTGACGGACACCCAGCTCAGAGCAGATGGCCACTTAGCTCAGTCTCTCCACAGACTGTCAGTCTCTTCCGTAGATTTTATACTGGCCAAATCCATCCAGAATCCAGAAATCCAGAGCAGTCAAATTTTCCTAGGCACAGAGAAAGCTGGAGCAATGTGGAAGGTGGGTCTTGTGGGATGAATGAAAGATCTGCATTGATTTAATTCAAGGACTAACCAAAGGAGTCGGGAAAAATAATTCGGTTCATCAGTAACCACAGTTGGTAGTTTGGATGCAGACTGCAAGGGAAAGCCACAGACTGTGCAAATAAGTGAATCCTGGAGTAATGAGCTTTATCCTCAACCACAAAGGGTTTTTGGTTAACTGGGAAGATTGAGTGAGGGAAAGTTGGGATCAATTTGAGAAACACACAGTGAATAAATAACCTTAGGGAACCAAGTAACCTGAAAGATTGTTACTCAATTTATGAATAATTCGGAGACAAGAAGATAGCCAAGAGGAGCCTGACATATTTAAACAAATTTTTGTTATTATTGTTTTTGTTTTTTTTTTTTAAGATTTATTCATTTTATTACAGCCAGATATACAGAGAGGAGGAGAGACAGAGAGGAAGATATTCCGTCCGATGATTCACTCCCCAAGTGAGCTGCAACGGGCCGATGCGTGCCGATCCGAAGCCGGGAACCTGGAACCGCTTCCGGGTCTCCCACGCGGGTGCAGGGTCCCAAAGCTTTTGGCTGTCCTCGACTGCTTTCCCAGGCCACAAGCAGGGAGCTGGATGGGAAGTGGAGCTGCCGGGATTAGAACCGGTGCCCATATTGGATCCCGGGGCTTTCAAGGGGAGGACTTTTAGCCGCTAGGCCACTAGGCCACTGGGCCCTATTATTGTTTTTGTTAAAAAGGGCATCAGGGCTCCAATCCACTATCTAGTTGCAGTATTTCAGCTGATGAAAACATCTGCAGTCATGTTTGGCTTCATCAGTTTATTGGTCAAGAAGGGAGGGATGTTTTTTGATAACCAGGAATCCAGCATGGACTAAGAATTGAGATGGTGGGTGAAAAGGTACTTAGGTGGACTGCAGGATAGGTAAGATGCCATCAGACAATAAAAGACTTCTTGGTGCTGAGGTTTATACTCAGGAAAAGTCAGGAGTGGAGAAAAAACAGGGCAAGGGTAAGGGTTCAGATTAGTGAACAGCTGACATGCCTCTATAGGCAGCTAGGTTTTTTTGTTTTCCTTGATCAGATGGTGAATTACAACAGATTGACAGGAACATAGCATCCACATGTGTAGTCAAATACTCTTAGATATTTTCTGTGAAGGTGTTTTAATGGGTAAAATTAACTTATAATTCAATGAGTTTCAAAAAAGGTTTTTCTCTGTAGCATGTGTTATCATCATCCACTTAGTGAAGTCTTTAGGAGAAGAAACGCAATCCTTGCTTAAACAACAAAGGATTCTGCCATTTGATGTCTTTGAACGTGAGCTGCAATTTTCTCTCTAGCCTGCTGGTCTAACTTACAGTTAAACTTTTATAATTCAATTCCTTGAAATCTTTCTTTCTCTCAAACACACAGACACACACACACACACACACACACACACACACAGACACACACACACACACTGTTTATTCTGTTGAGCTAGGGTGCCAACACTCCACTCTCCTCTTCTGTAAATTTTAACACAACACCAGCAACATTAATTTGTTACAACTGTGTATACTTGTGTTTCCCCATTAACAGTGAGCTCCTTCGTAAGAAATAAAGGACAGAGTATGACAAGTCCTTGAATCTACTTTTACACACACACACTGGGTAAATCCAATGTCAGTTGAACTCTGCGAAATCATTGCTAAATTGAAGACTAATCTTTACTTCTCTGTCTTTATCTTTCCATTTTCCACAATTTATCTTAGGCTGAGGTTCTGTCCTGTGAAATCAATAACAGTCATGAGACAACCCTCAGTGCTTAACCAAACTGTACTTAAGTTATCTCCTCCACTTGCTATCTTGTCTATGAGTGCAGTTCCAAACAGGAGCACCTGGGGCCCAGCTCAGTAGCCTAGTGGCTAAAGTCCTCACCTTGCAGGTGCTGGGATCCCATATGGGTGCCGGTTCTAATCCTGGTGGCCTGGTTCCCACCCAGCTCCCTGCTTGTGGCCTGGGAAAGCAATCGAGAATGGCCCAAAGTCTTTGGACCCTGCATCCACCTGGGAGACCCAGAAGAAACTCCTGGCTCCTGGCTTCAGATTGGTATAGCTCTGGCCATTGTGGCCACTTAGGGAGTGAGTCAACAGACGGAAGTTGTGTCTCTCTGTCTCTCTTCCTCTCTGTATGGCTGACTTTGCAATTAAAAAAAAAAAAAAACACTTACCTGCTGCTAGTTGCCTCCATGAATTTGCATTTCATCCCTGAAAACCTAGAGAGGGGGTTAGGAGAACACAAGGAAACTTCCAAAACATTAAGACGTAAAAGGAGCTGTGAATACATTTATTTTGGCCCCATTTTTTTTCAAACTACATATTGTCTACATATTTTTGAAGATCTCTGCATGAAACCATTTCAAAAATTTGCAAGGCCAGCATAGTGGCATTACAGATGATGCCTCTGCTGATGGCTCCACCATGCAGGGGTACCAGTGCAATACTGACTGCTCCACTTTGGATCCAACTTTCTGGAAAAGCAGCAGAGGTTGGACCAAGTCTTTGGGCCTCCACAAGGCAAACATGGGAGACAGAAGAAGTACGTGGTTCCTGATTTCAACTGGCCACTGAGGAGTGGGTTAGCAAACAGATCATTTCTGTCTTTCTTTCTGTCTCTCCTCTCTCTGGAACTCTGCCTTTCCATTAATAAAAATAATTTTAAAATACATATTTTAAAACATCTATGCACAAAAATCTATACTCGGATCATACAGTTTTTCACCAGGGCAGAGTACAGCAGGTAATGCTGCTGTTTGTGACACCTGCGTCTAGTAGAAAAATATTGGTCTTGAGTCCCAGATACTTTGCTTCCAATCTTGAGCTTGGCAGTGTACCCAGAAAGCAGTATGCCGTGGTCTGAGTACTTGGACCCTACCACCCACAGAGAAGTCCAGATGAACTCTCTGGCTCCTGTCTTCAGCATGGCCCAACTTCGGCTTTTAATGAGCATTTGGGAATGAATCAGTGAATAGATATTCTCCTTAACGCCCTCTCCTTTCATTTTGCCTTTCACATAAGGATGCATCTATTTTTAACATATATTTTAATAATTTTTAAAAGAGTTATTTTATTTTTATTGCAAACTCAGATATACAGAGAGGAAGATCTTCTGTCCAATGATTCACTCTCCAAGCGGTCGCAAAAGCCAAAGCTGAGCCAATCTGAAGCAAGGAGCCAGGAGCCTCTTCTGGGTCTTCCAGGCAGGTGCAGAGTCCTAAGGTTTGGGCCATCCTCAACTGCCTTTCCAGGGCACAAGCAGTGAGCTGATGGAAAGTGGGGCTTCTGAGTTTAGAACTGGCACTCATATGGGATCCTGGCACGTTCAAGGCGAGGACTTTAGCTGCTAAGCTACTGCACTGGTCACCGGATGAATCTTAGAAAAAAAAAAGTACCCATCTTTAATTCCATTTTTTATATAATTCCTTAAAATCTCTTTCATAGTAACCTTAGCCATAAAAAACAACCTTCTTCTATTGTTGGCTGTAAAATCCACGCTCCCCTGCTGCAGCTGCTGTGCTGTTTCAGAGGCTCTGAGGACCTGTGGGGTGACTGTCTCAGGGGAATCTTCCAATACCCACAGGGCAGAATAAAATGAAAAAGCTCCGTGACAAGATATTCCTTGGAACCTGACATTTCGCTACATCCTCCTCAGTTTAAACATGTCAAATACATTTCCAAGTAGCAAGACGCTTTTGCTTTATAAGGCACAATGGCATGTTGACATGCAAAATTATTTTTTCTAGAATCACTAGCAAAAGATATTTGTTTTGTGTCTGGAGAGGTGCAGTGCCGACTTCACGCGTGGACTTTTGTGGCAGTTATCTGGTACTGTACAGAACTTGCCACAAACATGTAGCCAGATACCTAAAGCAGAACTTTTCTTTTTCCTCAAACAGTTCATAATACTTTGATACACCACCTTTCAAATCTCCATATCTTACAAATCTAACTGTTACAATGCTGTTTCCCACTCCCTGAGCAGAAGCCTTTACTTTTCATTAAAACCTACCAAATTATGCATACTGGAGTTTATTGGGAAGCTGTTTTTGAATTCTGCCCAATATTCTTGTACATAATTATGCAATGTGATCACAGGTAATCAGTTATCATCCCAGCTTTGCTGGGAAGTAAGGAGAACATTTTCCCATACACTTGGCACAGCTTGAGCAATGGTGGTGGTTTACCTCTGGGCTGCAGGAGACTAGGCATCATCCAGGACATAGGGTGGGGCTGCACGGCTGGCCATTTATTTGTACACAGGTAGCTAATTTTTGGTAGTTGCATTGTATGGTAAAACAAGAGGAATGCAGTGCTGTGCCCTATGCTTTTGTGAGAAAGTTTCAGGCTCCTACTGAAAAGCATGACTGTCCACACCCTCTTTCTCCTCACACACCACTTCCTTGCCAAAGACTTACAGAACAAGCTGTGCTCATGTTCTCACATTTATTGCTTATCATAAGTTGAGTAAGCATTGACTGTAGAAGTAGCATGTTGAAATTGTGTCACTTGATTACAGACTACAATAAAATCATGTTGATTATCCACAGGATACCAAGCCCGTGCAGCATGCTTCACTGTGAAGCATCCGGGATAATTTTCATTTCACAATTATATTAGGGAAGCTAATAAATTCTAGGAGCAGAATACAAATTGTTGCCGTCTAGGTTTAAGGTTTTGCTCTGTACGCAATACGTCTTATCACAGAGAGGTAAGGTAAAGACTTAAGGGCCAGGACACACTACCCTTTAGTGCTTTGCATCAGTTTGCATTGTAATCTCTGTTGTCAAGTGCTAATGAACCAATGAGAGGATAGAGATGATGCGAATCCTGTTCCTGGGCTTCATATACTTTATAATCAAAACTTGCCACGTCTTCGCCCACCCAGACTCGTAATTGAGATTACAGGCAGAGTGATCTTGTAGAAACGTAGATAAGGCCACGCTTCCTCAACCCATTGACCTCCACCTGCATCCATGCATGTTCTTTCTCCTTGGTTTTCAATTTTCAAAGGCTAGTGGAGACTGATGCATTGACATGAATCAATTAAAAATTTTAGAACAATATCCATGCGTATTGCAGTCTCTGAAATGCTACATTACTGTTTTTGTTGTTTTACAATGTTTTTAGAAGAGCCATAGACAGGACTCTTAATCTTTGTATTTGGCGTCTGTCTCTGCCAATGGAGAGTGAGGATGATCTGGCTGCATCTACTCAATGCAACGAGTGAGGGGATGAAGACTATTGGAAAGTGACTGCCACACAGCAAACAGAAAGGGATCTGAGGTCCTTCCCAGATGATCTGTTCTCTCCCCTCTGGACACAGGTCTCATGTCACCAGGGAGAAGGTCTCAGCAGCTGTGTCTCCTTGCTGGACTCATTCCTGGAGCTCATACTCTGTGGCTCAGGAGCACCTGAAACCATTGCAACAATATTTGCATTGCTGTTAAGACTCATAGCAGCAGTTTGCGTTCTGTAAATAAAATCCTAGTGACTACAAAGACATTTGGATAGTTCAGACAATGATGGTCTTGTCTAGGTGCTTGTCTTCCTGTTTAATGCATTGTGCATTAAAAAAAAAAAAACCTCAGGGTCTTTCTAGAAGGCTAATCTGTTAGGGAGGAGCTTGGGGGCAGTAATACTTGTGTTGAAGGCTTGAGCCTAACAAAGTTTCTCTCAGAAAGCAGCAGATAGCACAATCTGCTGCTAAATTAGGCCATTAAACCAAACTACTAAATAAAGAAGCTGTAGCATTACCCCGAAATTAAAGCATTGTCAGCCTTAAATTGACAAGAATGTTAGCAGGTTCTTAGAAAAATTCCTTTTACACATTCAGCAGAGCCAGTGGATTCCAGCCCACATGAATAAGAACAGGAGGCTCAGGTGATAGAAATGGGATTTCCATTCTCACAGCTTTCCTTTGCCATTCACTGACTTCCTGAAGTCCTTACTCATCTGCATTTGTTACATCTTTATTTTTCCTGTGTTCAGTTACTTACACATTTCTCATTATCTCACTCATCAATTCAAGCAGTTATTCAGAAAATAAGCCTTTAAGGTGAACTTCCAATTGCTGTGCTGAGCTAGACACTGAGGTTATAAACTGAATGAATTCATTCTTGTTCTGTAGAAACAGGAGGATACAGATGATTGTATCCATGGTGCAAGAATAGGAGTTGACAGATGGTATGGGGACAATAAAAACGGGTGAGGTAGACACAAGTGTACAAAGTGACTGGGTGGTTGTTGGAGAAGCTGCCTATGAAGCTGTCATTGGTAACAGTCCTTGAGTATATACTGGCATGAGTCAATGGTAATGATATCTTGCATTCTCAATACCATGTAGTTTTCCCAGTGGCCCTGGGGAGAAATTGCACTCTCTCCATTTTGTATGGCAAAGCACTGAAATCTCAACCACTAAGACTCCCAAGGGACAAACAATGGATGCAGGAATTTAAGCTGGTATTCTCAAACCCGGGTTCAGGGAGAGAGAGTTCCTGATGTGAGAAAAGTTCCCCAAACCCAGACGCAAGACACCATCCCCAGTGGACTATGTCTTGCCCATTGCTCAACTTCCCCTTAGTCAGTGCCTCGGACGAAAGGTCCTCCATGAAGTGATCCCAAGGAAAGGAGCTCTCTATTGTGCCCACTCACCTTCCTAATCATCATGTTCTTAGGATTGCAATCTGTGCTTCTGTCTTGGGTAGCAGGGATTCCACTACTCAAGCTGCCCTGCAGCACCCCTGAGCACAGGCTGTGCATTATCAGAAATGGAAGTCAGGAGAAGGGTCCATGTACTCTGATGTAGGATGCAGGCATTGTACCAAACACTCAGGGCCCTTCAAATCTCTTTTCTTCTGCAAGGTTTCCAGCTTGGTCCCTGTTATTAGTTGGGTTTCATGCTGCTGATCTTTTTGAAGAGTACACTCTAGTCATAATGTAAAATGTCCCAAAGGGAGTATTTTTTCCCATGATTATTTACTTATGTTAGAGCATTTTCAGCAAGAAAACCTCCTGGGTTATTTCTGCCCCTCCTTGTATCCATCAGTAGCCCCATAACATCAGTCTGTCCCATGACTGGATTTGCTCAGCTTCCCTGTGTGGCTTAGGATGCTCTGCTACATCTCTGCACTGTGCAGGTGACCTGAAGCACCGCATGATGATGTTGTGAATACCCATTCTCCCACATTGCCTCAGTCTCTCGATGGCCCACACATTTCCACTGTTGCATTATTGTTTTCTAGCATTATATTTCCAGTGCTGTATTTCCTCTACATTGTAGCTGTCTTTGGCCTCCATCTCTACAGAAGAGCTCCTCCTTTCTTGCACTGTCTCTGCATCCTTTCCTCTCACCACAGACCCATAAATCATTTAATTTTGAAACGATGATACTGTTGCCCTCCTTATTGCTTTCATATTCAGATTACTCCTTTAAGAGCTTGCCATGGTCCCTTTAGTTCTACTTCTGTATCAATATTGCTGCATACCATTGCTTTCTATCAACAGGTGTTTGTCTATGTCTACTAGTAGTTTGATTTTTGTCTATGTCTACTAGTAGTTTGATTTTTTTCCTACACCAGACTCAGCTGTTTTCCAAGGAAGACATTGTTCATTCTGGAAATTTAATACCTCCTATTTGGAAATCGAAGTTGATATGTTCAATTGATCTCTAAATTATTTCAGTGGACAGAGCTGTTGCTGATGTAGCGGCATCTAAATTATGAGTTCATAAGGTGTTCTCTGTATACTTGCAGTTTTAGCCAATATTTCCCATCATTCTCTTTTCTATGCCCCTCTTCCATCATGGTAAAATTGCTCTAGTGATACTAAAATATTTATTAATCATCTCTATCTTATAATACATATAATGATGATTTCTGAAATATATCATTAATGTTAGTGCAAATGCATATAAAACTTGAGTATTTCTCCAACTTTTAATTTTTAACCATAGACAGTATTTCTCCAGGGGTGTACAGTCAGATAGAATAATGAATTTTAAAGTTACTGTAGATGTTATTTCCCCAATTTCTGTCTATGTCTACTAGTTTTTTTTTTTCCTATACTAGACTCAGCTGATTTCCTAGGGAGACATTGTTCTTTCTGGAATTTTAGTATTTCCTATTTGCAATCAGGGATGGTTTAATATTCAGAAATCAATAAATGTGATATACCACATCAAAAAATCGAAGAGCAAGAATAATGCAATAGTTTCTATAGATGCAGAAAAAAACTTTTGATAAAATCCAACATCATTTCATACTAAAAACTATAAATAAGCTTGGCATGTAAGGAACATTCCACAACATAATCAAAGCAATACAAGAAAAAGCCCAATGCTAGTGTCATACTGCATGGGCACAGACTGGAAGTTTTCCCACTAAGATCTGGAACAAGACAAGGATGTCCACTATTGCCACTGTCATTTAATATAGTAGTGGAAGTACTCAAAAATGCTATGAGACAAGAAAAAGAAATCAAAGGAATTCAAGTTGTAAACAAGGAAGTCAAGCTATCTCTACAAGATGATATGATTCTATGCATAGCAGAACCAAGAGACTCAATAAAAAGCCTGCTAGGACTTACACAAGAGTTTGGTGAAGTGGCAGGGTACAAAAATAAATGAACAAAAATGAATAGCCATAGTGTACACAAAAAATTCCAAGGCTGAAAAAGAACTAACCAGTCTGGCACCCTTCAAAATAACAGAGAAAAAAATGAAATACCTGGGAATAAACCAAACTAAAGATGTTGAAGACCTCTATGATGAAAACTGAAAAACATTACAAAAAATAAAATAAAAGAAGACTTCAAAAAGTGGAGATGTATACCATATTCATGGCTGGGCAGAAGCAACATCGTCAAAGTGTGCATAATACCCTGAGCAATATATACATTCAACACAATTCCAATTAAAATACCAAGAATATTCTCCACAGAGCGGGAAAAAAAATGATATATAGGTTCATCTGGAAATGCAAAAATCCACAAATAGCCAGAACCATCCTGAAAAATAAGAACCTAGTGGGAGGGAATCACAATTTCAGAGCTTTGGACATACTATAGCACAGGAGTTATCAAAACAGCCTGGTACTGGCACAGAAACATAGAGAAACACCTATACAGCAGAACAAACATACCAGAAGGAAACTCACACATGTACAGCCTTCTAATCTTCCACAAGAAAACATAAAACAATCCAGGGAAAAGGGAGTTTCTCTTCAATAAATGCTATTAGGACAATTGGGTAATAGCCTGCAGAAATAAGAAGCAAGACCCACACCTTTCACCATACACAAAGATCAAATCTTAATGGATAGGGCCTGGTGCGGTGGCCTAGCGGCTGAAAGTCCTCGCCTTGAACACGCCGGGATCCCATATGGGCACCGGTTCTAATCCCAGCAACTCCACTTCCCATCCAGTTCCCTGCTTGTGGCCTGGGAAAGCAGTCGAGGACGGCCCAATGCTTTGGGACCCTGCACCTGCGTGGGAGACCTGGAAGAGGTTCCTCGTTCCTGGCTTCGGATCGGCACAGCACTGGCCGTTGCGGCTCACTTGGGGAGTGAATCAGCGGACGAAAGATCTTCCTCTCTTTCTCTCCTCCTCTCTGTATATCCGGCTTTCCAATAATAATAAATCTTAAAAAAAAATCTTAATGGATAAAACATCTAAACCTACATCCATAAAGCATCAAACATTTGGAAGAAAAAGTTGGAAAAACTCCAAAAGATCCATGTGTAGGCACTGACTGCCTAGAACAATCATGCAAAGCACAAGAAGTCAAGGCCAAAATAAACAAATGGAACTTGATCAAACTAACAAGCATCTACACAGCAAGGGAAACAATCAGCAGCTTCAAATACCAACCACTAGAATGGGAGAAAATCTTCACACATTATACAGGAGACAAAGGGCTGATTTCCAGAATATACAAAGAAATCCAGAACAGTCATAACAACAACAACAACAAAAGCGATTAAGAAATGGGCAAGGGAAATGGACAGACATTTTTCACAGGGACAAATCCAAATGGCTAACAGACATATGAAAAAATGCTCAATCTCCCTGGCAATAAAGGAAATTCAAATAAAAGTTCATTGAGATATCACTTAGCTCCAGTATCAATGGCCCACATACAGAAAATTACCAAATTACCTGGCAAGGATGCAGGGAAAAAGGAATCCTACTCCACTGCTGCTCGGAATATAAGCTGATGCAACCTCTATGGAAATCAGTATGGAGAATGCTCAGGCAATTGAAAATCTACCTACCATATTACCCAACAATACCACTTCTAGGAATATCTAAAAGACCTGTTTCATTAGAAAGCAGCATGTGCCTCTATGTTCATGGCAGTGCAATCAATAATTAAAAAATATGGAATCAACCAATATGTCCATTGGGAGCCTTGCACGATAATATAATGCTTAAGGTCCTCACCTTGAGCATGCCGATATCCCATATGGGCTCTGGTTCTAATCCCGGCAGCTCCACTGCCCATCCAGCTCCCATCTTGTGGCCTGGGAAAGCAGTTGAGGATGGCCCAAAGCCTTGGGATCCTGCACCTGCATGGGAAACCGGAAAGAAGTTCCTGGCTCCTGGCTTCGGATCACCTCAGCACCGGCCATTGCGGCCACTTGGGGAGTGAATCATTGAACAGAAGATCTTCCTCTCTGTCTCTCCTCCTCTCTGTACATCTGCCTTTCCAATAAAATAAATAAATCTTTTTTAAAAAGTCCATTAACAAAGGGTTGGATAAGGCTTCTATGGTTCCATCTACTCTATGGAATATTACTCAGCTATTACATAAATGAAATATGTTTGCAACCAAATGTGCCCAACTGGACGCCATTATACTAAGGAAAATGAGCCAATCGCTAAAGGTCAGATATCATAGTTTCTTTTAATACAAGATACCATGATGTCAAATCTAAACATTGTACCTGTGAATCTTATTGTTCTTCCTAGTTTTTTGTACCACTACTAGTAAGATCTTGTGATGAAACCTATTAATCAATAATCCACGGGAGACCAATTGCTTGAGAAAAAATAATAAAATAAACATCAATTGTTCTAAAAGGAAAGCTGAGAAGCTTATGAATCTAAAGAGATTAAGAGGATAACAGTGGGATATCAGGGTTGGATCCTGGAACAGAAAATAAAAATGGCATTTGTTGAAAGGTTTGTCAAACATGGAGAAAGTATTAAGTTTAGATATTAGTGTTACCAAGATCATTGCCTTAGTCTGGATTGAAGCACCTTGGTATATTCTCAAACACAAATGGGGAAATTAAGGAAATCTAAGTGACTGGTATATTGACACTCCAAATGTCTTTGCAAAATCTTTTTTAAATTTTCAGAATATTCAATATATCAGTTAATTATACTTGTTCAAGTATTCTGCTATGAGCAATGGATAACTATGGCAACTCACAGGAATTGCAAGGGCACATTTCAACACCCTTTCCTATCATTTCTCACTTTCCTTGGATTTCGACAACTTTCTCTGTGAATGAGTACAAGTCCTGGTTGTCTGTTGACTGTTTAGCTTGTAACTAAGTGGATATCCACTGTGATAGGAGTTAAGCATCCAAAGGATGTATTAGGCAGCCTCTTGTTAGCACTTGCAGTGTAGAAGGTATCTGTGCAATGGGTTTCTGGAAGAGTCCTTGAGTTCGCGAAGTGCAGGACACTGGTGAAGCTAGGGAAGGGTTCCCCGTGACAGGACACTAGTGCTCGGATAATACCATGTATAATGGGAGGAGCTCCAGAGGAGAGTGGTCAGCTGAACTGAAGATGAATGATTCTTCTCACCTTTTGGTATTCTTTGTTAGTCTTCAAACAAGAATGTAGGGAGTCCTGGTCATGCTGGAAGAGGTGAGAGGAGATGCAAGTGGTGCCAATTTTTATCCCTGTTCTGGGAGAGAGACAAGTTGGGGGTCACAGCCCTCTGGATTCTACAAGGTTCCTGTAATCCCACCAACAATGTCCTGGGGACTGCTACCAGTACACCTGTATCCCAGGCACAGGGTCATACATTCCACCGGTGTGTCTCCTTCAGTCTACACAATGAAGCAGGAGGCATTTAAAGTAGGAGAACACAGAGGCTGGGAAGTAGCCTGCTTGGCACCACAGCCAATAAAAGGCACTTCCAGCAGTTGAGGTTGGATCTGTGTTAATTCCCAGTCTTATCTTCAGAATGAACCAATACTGGGGTGGGCCTTTAGATGTGGAAGGTTAAGCTGTCTTCAGAAATTACACAGATGTCCCATATTAGCACTGAGCCCCTGTCACCCATGTGGGAGACCGAGATGGAGTTTCAGGATCCTAGCTTCTGACTGGCCCATACCCAGCAGTTACAACCATGTGGGCAGAGAACCAGTGGGTGGAAAATGTAATCTCATCTCTTCTCTCATCTCCTCTCCCTTCCTCTCCTCTCCTCCTCTCCCTTCCTCTCCTCTCCTCTCCCCTCCCCTCCTCTCCTCTCCTCTCCTTTCCTTTCTCCTTCAATTAGTGAAAAGGATCCCAAATGCATGGAATCCTGTCTGTAATACTGCCCTGTCCTCCCAAACCATTACTACAATACATGCCCCAGGTCTCTTTGATCAAGAGTTTAGAAGCAAAGAAAAAAAGACAAAAAAATTAGAAAGAGAAAAAGAAGCAACAGCCAGAAACAGCACATAAACAAGTGAGGGCTGGAGAGAGGGGTGATGATAAATCATAGCTGAGTGAGTTTCCTAGAAGTCAGCAGGCTGCGGGCAGTGATGGATGCTCCATGAACAGGGTGAGGAAGCAGTGCTGCGAGCTGACCACTCCCTAAGAGCCTCACACAGGCCCCTGGCCAGGAATGTCTGGGCCAGGAAACTGCCCCCAGAGGAATTGTGAGTTTTTTGTGGGTGTTGGAAGTCACTTTATGCTAGTTGTCTCTCTTCCTTTTAAAGGTGTGGGGAGGAAGAATTGGGATGGATGCCAGCTCTCCCCAGCACAGGTTCACAAAAGTTTCTCTGTTTATGAAATGGTGTCTTCAAGTTCTCTCTGAGTGGATTCAATTAGACTCCACGCAACTGTGTGGATCAAGTGTTGCCTTGCCTGTCTTTTCAACCCCATGTTTGCTTTATTTCAATTTTGCTGAAAGTCAGAGACACAGAGGAAGTTTCTACCTGTTAATTCCTCCACACACATATAGCAGCCAAGGCCAACCCAGACACCTGGACCATGATCTGCATCTCTCCTGAGGGTGGCAGGAGCCTAAGCACATGAGCCATCCTCTGCTGCCTCCCTGTGTGACAACAGCACAAAGCTGAATTGGAAGATGGGGCCAGTACCCAAACCAGACACTGTGATACATGATGCTCATGCCCCAAGTGGCTTCTTAACCTCCCTGCTGAACACTCAACCCAAAATGCTGTATTTGCTTGTTTATTTCAATGTTAGCAGGAAAGGAGGAATGAGAGTGAGGAAGAGAGGGAGAAAGATCTTCCGTCACTGGTTCAGTCCACAGATAACCATAATGGACTGAAGCCAGCAGCCCATGATTTCATCCAGGTCTCCCACACTGATGACAGGAGTCCAGGCAGTCATGCCCTCATCTTCTATATTACCATGTAGATTACCAAGTGATCATAAGTGGAGCAACTGGGACTCACACTGTGGATCTGATATGAGATGCCCGAATTACAAGTGCTGGCTTCACTCACTGAACCACAGGACTGGTCCCTACTCCTGTGTTTCCTTCTTTAGTGTCCAGAAGAAGATGCTCAGTGGGTTATTTCCAGAGCAGTGATAAGGAGATGGAAGTTTCAGAGGTGACTGGCTCCCCCATGGTTGGGAGTCTGCTGGGTGGTGGAGTTAGTGCTCCAGTCTCAGCCTGAAGGTGGCCACGTCCAGGATTCCCTCCCACACATCTGCCTCCATGGACCATGGACGCCCTTCCAAGGTGATCCCTGCTCAGCACTAATTGCTGTGATTTAAGCGGGAAGGCAAGGTACAACATGTGAAACACAAAATAGGCATTGCAAAAATGACAGGAGCCACAAGCAGATCACACTTGAGTAGATGGCACCTGATTGGTAGAGGCAGTGCTTGGAGGATTCTCTCAGCTGCCTTAACCCTTGGCGTAGAAAACTCATCTGGTCAACATGGATAACATGGATAACTGTGCCTAAAGCGACCCCTGAACAGGAGTGTAAGTGACTTGGTACACTGTACAAATGAGTATAAATATCTCCCCGTAGTGATGTCACTCTGCGTTTAGGCTTGGCGTTAATAATTTGTAGATCGGCCTGTCTTCCAAGCACAGTAATAGAAAAGTCACAGTTTTCTTCTTTTCTTTCCTTCCTTTCTTTCTTTCTTTCTTTCTTTCTTTCTTTCTTTCTTTCTTTCTTTCTTTCTTTCTTTCTTTCTTTCTTTCTTTCCTCCTTCCTTCCTTCCTTCCTTCCTTCCTTCCTTTCTCTCTCTCTCTCTCTCTTTCTTTCTTTCTTTCTTTCTTTCTCTCTTTTTCTCTTTCTCCCTTTCTCTCTTTCTTTCTCTCCTTTTTTTCACTGTGCAGACGCACCTATGTGGACAGCATGAAATCTCATGAAGTAGAGAGTTATTGTGTCTCTTTTTCTACTCTTCTTTTTTTTTTCCTTCTGAGAAGTGATCTCCATGGCAACCAATGGAAGAATGTGTAACATCTGTAATTACTATTAATAAAATAATGATCATAATAACAATATTTATCAAATATAATGAGAGAAAAAAAATAGAGTTGTGGGTCTGTACGTAAACAGATTCCAGCTCAGAAACAGGATCCGGGGATCCAGGTGTGCCATTTGGAGACAGAGGGCTGGGAGTGCTGTATGTGCCTTCCAGGATTGACAAATGGGACATGTTATACATGTGGAGTTAGTTATGGAATGTTCTAGAATTTGCTGATTCAACTAGCCTGCTGATTATGTGTAGAGCCTGCTTTGATATTCTCTTGCTGTTCTTTTTTGTTTGTTTGTTTGTTTGTTATGTGCTTTCATCTTAAAATTTGTAACTTTTTAAAAAATATTTTTATTAGAAAGGCAGGTCAGATTTATGCAGAGGAGAGACAAAGGTCTTCCAGTCATTGGTTTACATCTCAAATGCCTACAATGGGCAAAGCTGAACCTTTCTGATTTGAAGGGGGGACCAGTCATGTGTTCTGAGTTTCCCACATGGATGCAGAGTCCTTAGGCCATCCTCTACTGCTTTCTCAGGCTAAGCAGTGAGTTGGATGGAAAGTGGAGAAGCCAGGACATGGATCAGCACCCACATGGGATCCCGACACTTTCAAGTTGAGAATTTAGATATGGAGCCATCATGCTGGGCCAAAGAATTGCAACTCCTTCGCTGAAATTTGCTAATGATATAATGCATTCACGAAGAACACATTTTGGAAATACTGGAACTCAGACACTTAGAAAAATGCAAATGGGGGTGAATTAATTGAGTCTCCTCATGAGACATCCTGGAAACCCAAAGTGTTCAGCGCCAGACTAGGCTCTGAGGGTGAGTATGAGCAGTTCCCCAACTCTCAAGTGAAATGCTACTGCTGCCGTCTATGACCCATTCGATCTCCAGGTCGCTCCTCTGTCATTGTTTGTAATTCCTGTTTTACATCTAGGTGTGTGCAGAGAATAACTTGGCACACATATCCTGGAAGATCTCATAGCTTCAGTGAGACCAGCTGAAAGGCTAAACATCATAGTGCAGCTTGAGAAAACAGTACTCATTTATGTAACAGTATTTGGGTGTTTGTGAAAGGCTACTTCAGCACCTTATCCTGCCTGTACTCGGATGGCCCTCCACCTCTCTCTCCTTGGCTGGAGCTGGGCTGATTTGAGTTGTGAGAGCATTCACCCTCACAACAAATCACTGTGCTGAAAATGGCTTTTGAGAAGCAAATATTTTAGTTATATATTAACTGTAACCTTAGCAAACCAGGGGGCTTAGCAAAGTGGTCCTATTTCCCTACTAAATTACCAACGAGTAGGTAGAAAATTTTTATATGAGTGGTTCAATAGCTTAGAGCAGTCAGAGAAATGAGGTTTTGCTCCTCATCAAGAGAACAATGAATTGGGTGCAGCAAAGGAAATGAAAAAGAATGCTCTGAATAGAGAAAGGCAGTGTCAGAGGGCGATACTTTCCCAAAGCTACAGGGTTTAGAACTATTAAAATTAAAATCTGCTGAAGAATTCAGGAACTGCTGGGGACCCCAAACATACAATGAAAGCTCATATATGATGTTTACTTACATATACATTTTAAGATTTACATATATATTTAGGATGATGTTTACATAGTTGATAAGAGTGTGAAGGATTGAGGATTGGGAAAGTGTATGAGAAGATTGTTTCCACATTTTCTTTTACTGTGTCTTGGGAAGAGGGGAGATAAGGAGTGATGCCACACCCAACTTCCCAAATGCATCAGTATCCAGGGATGGGAACGGCCATCTGATGCCATCCCAGATTGCCTGATGTAGAGCCTGCTCCAAGGGTTCTGTTTAAATGGTTTAGATGGTTCTGAAATGGTGTCTATCTCTCTGATCCAAGGTTAAGGAAATCCTTCCAAGGTCCATTGGCTGACATGGAACATCTTAGACTCTCCATTCACCCAGATGTTTACTTCCACAGCTTGGCTGGTATAATTGATCAATTTCTTCTTCATTCCTTCTTCTGCTATGGTACTAGATATTCACTGCAGGCCTTCATGGATGGTCATATCTTCCATATGCACCTGGGCATAGCTGCCACTGCTCCTTCTTAGCCATGGAGGAGGCCAAACTCTGACATATGCACTCCACAGTCAGTCCACCAATCCTGCAATCATCCCCATGGTTGGAGTCCAGGAGTTTGTTTGGGAGGCTTCTCTAAAGAAACCTTGTGTGAAGTGACCTGCTTTGACTTGCGTGCGCTTGCCAGTATGAGGTCTTGCTCAACTGTCATCCACTCCCAATCCCAGATCTTATACTTTCCAGATGGTTTTGCAGCCTAGCTTTTCAGGATGCACCCACAGTACCAGAAATTGCCAGCCAATTCTGCTGCAAAGCTCAATTAATTCCCACCTATCTTGTTTTATACATGCACTATTGGATACAGTAGGTTAGCTCAGCCTGGCTCTCCTCCCAACCCATCCTATATGCAGGCCAACAGTCATCATAGCCCTGCTCAGCCTGATTCACCCCCAATCCCAATTCTCATGTTCATGGTTGGAGCCAGTGACCCAGCTGGGAAGCCTGTGCTGTCGCTCTACTAGGATCATACCCCTCCTTCTGGGTCTCATATGAACTGGTGCACCCCAGTTTGGCATGACTGGCCTAATCTTGGCATCTGTTGGCAGGTATTTATAGACTTATCAGACTGGGTTTGTGCCCAGTTGTTGCTCATGCTTGTAGGTGCTGCAGCATAGGGAAGCTCAGCCAGCTCCCAGTCCTGACCTTAATGTGAACTGGCCAGTGTTGTGGCCTGAACCCGACCTGTCATGTACCCTATCCTGATTCTCATATCTGCCAGTGGGTGCTACGAACTGCACCAGCCTGGCTTGCTCCTTGACCCGACTCACATCTATGCCAGCAGGTGATATAATCTGGCCTGAGCTGGGTTGCTCCCAGCTTTTGTTTTCATCCTTGCCTGCAGGGACTACATCCTGAAGAGGAGTTCCCCACTCTCCTCTATCAGGCCTCCACAGAAGCTCTTCTAAAGGGAATTAAGAATTAAACATGTTGGTAATGTTTTGCTGTCTTCCAAAACAGCTGTAGTAGTACAAATTACTGTTTACCATGCTTTTTTTTTAAGATTTATTTATTTTATTACAAAGTCAGATATACAGAGAGGAGGAGAGACAGAGAGGAAGATCTTCCGTCCGACGATTCACTCCCCAAGTGAGCCGCAATGGGCCGGTGCGCACCATCCGAAGCTGGAAACCAGGAACTTTTTCAGGTCTCCCACACGGGTGCAAGGTCCCAAAGCATTGGGCCGTCCTCGACTGCTTTCCCAGGCCACAAGCAGGGAGCTGGATGGGAAGTGGAGCTGCCGGGATTAGAACCGGCACCCATATGGGATCCCGGTGTGTTCAAGACGAGGACTTTTAGCTGCTAGGCCACGCCACCGGGCCCATATTTACCATGCTTTTTATAAAAGATTTATTTTATTTTTATTGCAAAGTCAGATATACAGAAAGGAGTAGGGACAGAGAGGAAGGTCTTCCATCTATTGATTCACTCCCCAAGCAGCCGCAATGGTTGGAGCTGAGTCACTCTGAAGCTAGGAGCCCAGAGCCTCTTCCAGGTCTCCCACACAGGTGCAGGGTTCCAAGGCTTTGGACTTTCCTTGACTGCTTTCCCAGGCCACAAGCAGGAAGCTTAATAGGAAGTGGGGCCACCGGAATTAGAACCAGTGCTCATACATAATCCCAGCATGTTCAAGGTGAGGAATTTAGACCCTAGGTTTTCGCGCCAGGCCCTGTTCACCATGCTTTTAAGATTCATTTATTTTTACTAAAAAGGCGGATTTACAGAGAGAAGGAAGAGTCAGAGAAAGAAAGACCTGCCATCCACTGATTCACTCCCCAACTGAGCGAACCTTAAGCCAGCAGTCTGGAGACTCATCTGGGTCTCCCATGCTGGTACAGAGGTTCGAAGTGTTGGGTCATCCTCTGCTGTATTCCCAGGCCACAAACAGTTAGCTTTTGGAATGTGGAGTAGCCAGGACATGAACCAGTCCCCATATGGGTTCTTGGTGCATTCAATGTAATGATTGAGCCATCATACAGGGCACTCACCAATTTTTTTTTTGTTTTGTTTGTTTTTTTGTTTTTAAGGATGCATTTATTTCTTTGAGAGACAACACCACAGAGAGTGAGCAAGAGAAAAGAGATCCTGTAGCCACTTGTTAACCCCAAATGGACTGCTTCAGTCAGAGCTTAACTGGTCCACAGCAGGGAGTCAGGAGCTGCCTCCAGGTTTCCCCTCATGGGCCTAGGGCCCAGAGGATTTATATCTTCTACTAAATTCCATGGTGCCTAAATTAAATACTTTAAGTTAGCTGGGAGCTGGATCAGAAACACAACATCCAGGCATCCAAATGGTATCATATGGGATGCCAGCATCACAGGCATTGATTTCCTCACTATACCACAGCACCTGTTCACCATTTTTTAAAGTCATCTGAAAAATGAACTCCTTCTTCAGACAAAACTACCCAAAGATTATATTTCTTTTGTTTTCAAGACTTTTTTTTTAATCTAAAAGGTACATTTTCAGAGAAAGAGAGATAGAGCCAGAGAGAGAAAGAAACCCTCCATGTGCAAATTCATTCTCTAAATGGTTACCTCCTCCTGAACTTAGTAATGTCAGCACCAGAAGCCAGGAACCTCATTCGGGTCTCCAATATGGATAGCAGTTACCCAAGTGCTTGGATCATGTTCTGCTGTGTGTGTGTGTGTATGTGTGTGTGTGTGTGTTCCATGTACATTTACATGGAGCTGGATCAGAAGTGAAGCATTCAGGCCTTGAACCAACAATCCTAGGGAATACCATCACTGAAGAACTGATGCCCACTGCATCAATACCAACCCCACAAAGTCATCTTTCTAATGATATAATGAAGATCTAGCTTATATGTTCTGCTTTCAATATTGATTTATTTATTTAAGAGACAATGTTGGAGATAACTGTCTACTGGCTCATTCCTGTTGGAATACAGCTTGTAGGAAAGCTGGGACAGCAGAAGCCTGTGAGACCCTGTTGAGAAGAGGCTCCAGGAAAGAGAACGCTGAAGGCCTCTCACCACAGTGTGCTCTTGCTCCCAGCGAGTCCTTGGATGTGCTTTTGTGCTCTCTTTGAAGATAGGTAGACATCTGTGCTCTGTCTAGTCACTCAAGTACAGACAGTATCATCTATTCCCTGTTACTATAATCTTTTGACTAGGTCGCCTTGTTAGCTTCTTTGTTGTCTCTGTGTTCTTAGACATGATCTAATTCTCAGTTATGTCTGAACCATTGTTTCATGAAGTATAAAAACTGAAACCCTGGAAATAAACTTTGTCAGTTGCAAAAGACTGCACTGTCCCCTCATATCTTCAGGTTGCATCTGCTCCCCAGGAACCCGCAAGGTAAACTTGCATATTCCCTATGTGACTATAGCATCCAGAGCCAAGACAAAGTGAAGCCAGAAACCAGAGACTCCATTCAAGTCTCCCATTTGGTTGGCAGGAACTCAAGTGTTTGGGTCATGATCTGCTGCTGCTTAGGATGCAACAAAGGGAGATGGTTTAGACTCAGAGTGCCTGGGACTTGAACCAACATACTGTTACAGTAAGTGAGCTTATACAATGACAGCTTAACCTATTGAACATGAAGCCTATCCAACAACACTTGTATTTTTAACTCATTTGAGCATCAGAAAACTTGCCATGTGTCCATACAAAACACAACACATCATCATAGTGATATTATCATGAATAAAAGGACTACTTTTTTTTATTAATTTAATATAGCTACTTCTCAATGATGCAACATAATTTGCATATAGTTTCACTGCTGACATGGAGCAAAACATTGATTCCAAGTATGCTTATTCCCAAGTCCAGGCTGTCATTCCCACAGTTTCAAAGCTGCTAGTATCATTGCTGCTTTTCAAAGATTATAAATGATGACATTCGGCTTAGAAATGTAATGATTAGGGCCCGGCAGCGTGGCCTAACGGCTAAATTTCTCATCTTGAACACGCCGGGATCCCATATGGGCACCGGTTCTAATCCCGGCAGCTCCACTTCCCATCCAGCTCCCTGCTTGTGGCCTGGGAAAGCAGTCGAGGACGGCCCAATGCATTGGGACACTGCACCCGTGTGGGAGACCTGGAAGAGGTTCCTGGTTCCCAGCTTCGGATCGGCACGCACCAGCCCATTGCAGCTCACTTGGGGAGTGAATCGTCGGACGGAAGATCTTCCTCTCTGTCTCTCCTCCTCTCTGTATATCTGACTTTGTAATAAAAATAAATCTTTAAAAAAAAAAGAAATGTAATGATTAGACCAATGCTGGTGAACCCTGGAGTACTGAGCCAGCACATAAACTTGATCTCTTGGTTGTATACAGAATCTGTGTCCACGAATTTCCACTTCATGTAGACTAAATGATCATTGTGATCATTTAGCTTTCTGGGTCCAACTACATTTGGTCACTTTTAGATCCCTGCTTTGGTCCACTTGGGAGTTCATTACCATCTCTTCCACATTCGCCTACAGGGATATTTAAAATGGACATTGCTGGTTTAAAACTCCTCATCACAGACAGAGCTTCATGTTGGCCTTCTCCAGCTAAAATTACCCTGTTTGAATCAGCCACAAAGGCTGACTTGAGATGGAAACAAACTCAGCAACTCAAGGATTCCACTTCTTCCTCATCCATCAACCTGTATTAGGGCTGGCAACGTTATCATTTATCAAGATGTATGTGGCAAGAATTTATGATAATTATCCTAGTATGGAGTGCTAGTTTTTCATGGGCTGTTATGAATTTATATTTTTTTCTTTTCTCATTAATTATTATGGACATTTTAACACTATCTACTGTTATTTCTCTAACACTTTCATTATGTATCTGTCACTTTACTTTGATTATTGCATCAGCCTTTGTCTAACATTTTTTGGAGTTGGGTAATGTTTTTGGAGTTCTGAGTTAATTGTTAATATAGTATTATCTTTGCAACTAAGAACTAATGACTAATTTTTTCATTATTAAAAACAAAACTTATGCACATTTTCTTTAAACCAGGCTTTATGAAAAATGTAATTCTTACTGACAGAAAGTCTGTGGGCCTTCCCGTCACCCAGGGGCAGGTGTGCTCAGAATGTCTGCGCACCAGGCAAGTGCATACTGCGCGCTGCACCTCCCTTCTGTACAGCTGGGAAATCCTTCAGAGCTAATCAAAAATCATACCTGTGTCTCTTCCTCTTCCTTCTAATTTGTTGAAACTTGGGTGTAGGGAGATGAAGTGGCTTCTCCCAGGTTGCATACATTAGTGAAACAGATTAACTTACAGGATATTTCTGTGGTCACTTCTATTCTTTTCCAGCTAAGCCATGGCAATGCTCATCTCAGTATATGGTGCACTTGTAACTTGTTGCTAATTAACGATGGTTACCTTCAGGACGTGTGTTCACCATGAGTCATTCCTCTACCTTGTGGGCCTTTGTTTCCCCTCAACTAACAGTGTGGTAGAGGGAGGAAACCACATGGTGTCTATGTTAGGTTCCTCTCAGGACTCAGAGCTTATGACGTGTAATGTAGGCTAGATACTCCGATGACAAAGGCTGTTCCAGTCTTCCTATTCCCTGTTTCGCTTTATTGTGAGGATGTTCAGAATGAAATGGCACATCCAATTGCAGTAAATGCTTTAGTGCAGGTTATTATTAGAGAGTGACTGATACATCCCAGATAAGACCTTGTAGCTTTATATTCTGGATTGCTATTCCACATTAACAGCATTGCCATTGTATTGCTAGTACTGCCAGCCTGCTTTTGTTGTCATGGTTATTGTATTCTTAACCAAGCTTTGGAAAAATTAAGAGAATTATCCAAGCTTATTATTGGCTGAAATAGGCTTGAAGAACGACCTCTCAACTCTTGAAATTCAAATTTCTCTCCTCTCTCCTTGCCTTTCAGGAGTAAATTGTGTCCTTCCACTTGTAAAGATCTTCATGTTAGCAAGGTTCTCTTATTGTAAACCCTGACACATTCATTTTCCTGCCAGAAAGAGTTCATTTAGAGAACAAATAATTTTAACAGCAGCTGTTAGGTGCATTGCAAATACAGTGCATATTGCACAGAAGCAATCTTGTTAATGATGTACCTTTTGCAGGTATTTTCTAAGTGATGTGTTTTATATTAAACAAAATACCTGTGCTTCTTACGGAAAAATCATCTAAGGGCCCAGCACAGTAGCCTAGCAACTATGGTCCTCACCTTGCACGCACCAGGATACCACCATATAGGTACAGGTTCTAATCCTGATGGCCTCACTTCTCATCTAGTTTCCTGCTTATGACCTGGGAAAACATTTAAGAATGGCCCAAAGCCTTGGGACCTTGCACCCACATGGGAGACATAGAAGAGGCTCCTTTTGGCTCCTGGTTTTGGATCGGCTTGGCTCTGGCCTTTGCAACCACTCGGGGCGTGAATCAATGCACGGAAGATCTTCCTCTCTGTCTCTCCTCCTCTCTGTGTATCTGACTTTGTAATAAAAACAAAGTAAATCTTCAAAAAAATCATCTGTGTTGATTAGTCTTTGTATAAATAAATGTGCCAGTAACAAGAAGGAACTGGCTGCCCTTTGTCACAGTCCTTTTCTGGGGCACTCATTCACTGTCTGCACTTGGAAGAGCTGATTTCCTCTTGTACATATTTCCCTCATTTTAGATGTACCATTATTGACTCCCTCACTTCCCAAGCCTCTACAACCAAGTAACCAACCAACCTGGGAATGAAAATATTTTAGAAAAAATGAAATCAAAAGCAAAAACAAAATAGCAAATTTCTGGCTGTGTTAGACATGATATGACTATTTTTAGTTATACCCCCAACAATGCAGTACCACAACAGTTTCCTTAGCATTTACATTGTATAAACTCTTATAAAAAATCTAAAAATGAATTCAAGTATAAGGAAATATTAATGGAGATTATATTTAAATACCATATCTTTACATGTTAGAAATGTGAACTTCTCCAGACTGGGGTAAGTATAGGGGTCCTGGAAATACTCTTAGGGAAGATCAAACGAGATGATGAGATAGTGACTTAATTTTGAATGTGATGAGGTAATGGCTTATGAAATAACACACATGGATGTTTAGCATAAAGTCAGGGCATAAGATTCTCCAGACTATTGTTAACTCTCATACCAGCTCCAGGAGGTACGGAATTCCGTGGCCTTCCTCTTTGCCTAAGTTGAGCACTCAGGAGGTGACTTTGAGTTGTCTGCTGAGTGACCCAGCACACTGCTGATGTGATCCTCTTCCCACCTCTCTTCTAACCTCTCTTACTTGTCTTGTGTTGCCTGTGCAGAGGACAAGATCTGGACAACAGTGCAGCACAACAACGCAGAGCTGACACCTGTACAGAGCTACAGCCATGAGAAGTCCTACACCATAACCTTGGACTACAGTGGCAGCATGGAGCAGCTGGAGGCTCTGATTGACAGCTCAGAGCACTGCGAACAAGAGGTGGCTTACCACCGTAGGAGGTCTCACCTGGTCAGCACAGCAGGTAAGGCATGACCCGCCCCTGATGTTCTGTAGTGGCCTCCCACAATGGAATAACAAGGTCAGGTCCTTGACAGGAAGGAGATATTATTTTGGGTGCTCACTGTGCAGTGAAACCACGTGAACCAGGGAGCCTAGGTATGCTCAGTGCTTGCTCTGATGCTCAGCTTGTAACCTGGTGATTTCTGAAAACTCTCAAGGTTTATCCCTCATCTTCACAAAACAGAAAGATACAGTAACCATGCTGCCCCTGTGTGATGGCCAGTAGTTTCTTGAAGGCACTGTTACTAAAGAGTGCATTTAGAGAAAAAGGGGAAGTATGGTCCTGGGAAGGTTCTCTTTCTCGGAATAAGAAAACATGAGAAAACAGCCAAGTATCTCAATATATTGACACAAGAACGATGAATTCAATCTGGGGTAAAGTGTGCATCAGGTGCAGTAACATGCAGGCAGGGGACACCTTGAAGTTTCACAGTACTTGTGTTACCTGGAGTGCGGAGTTCTCAAAGAAATACCTCTTTGGAAGGACGAAGCAGAGGTGGGTGCTACTGTAAACCAGGTCAGGATGCTGCTTGCAATGCCCACACCAGGTATCTGAGTGCTCATTCAAGGCCTAACTGTGCTGCTTCTGATTTAGATTCCCAATAACGTATCTTAAGAAATAGCAGGTAGGGCCCGGCACGGTGGCCTAACGGCCAAAGTCTTCACTTTGAATGTGCTCAGATCCTATACGGGTGCTGGTTCTGGTCCCAGTATCCCTGCTTCCCATCCAGCTTCCTGCTTGTGGCCTGGGAAACCAGCCGAGGACGGCCCAAAGCTTTGGGATCCTGTACCACATGGGAGACACAGAAGAAGTTCCAGGCTCCTGGCTTTGGATTGGCTCAGCTCCGGTCGTTGCCATTACTTGGGGAATGAATCACCAGACGGAAGATCTTCCTCTCTGTTTCTCCTCCTCTCTGTATATCTGAGTTTCCAATAAAAATAAATAAATCTTTAAAAAGAAAAAAGGAAATTATAGGTAGCTCTTTGGTACCTACCATTAACATAGGAGACCCAAAGAAAGTTACAGTCTCCTGGCAGGCCTGTACTAACCCTGGTTTTTACAGACATTTGGGGAATGAGCCAGTGGAAGTAAAATCTTTCTCTCTCCCTCTCTGCTTTTCTGACTTTCAAATAGATTCCAATAAATTAAAGGATTGCAGATAATGTTTGCTGTTAGAAACAAAAAGAGTAACGCAACTTATTCATTCGTATGGCATTTTTTGAGTGAATGTTTGATTCAATTATGAACATACTTGAAAACAGATAAAACATAACAAAACTTCTAGGGTTGTTAATCAATACCCAAAATGATCATAACAGGGATCAGGAAGGAGAATGTCAAAATTTATTCCCACTTTGTCATTCATTCATAATCATAACAGTTATTTCATGGTTGGAAAAAAAAAACAAAACAGGACCTCAAGATCTGACATATCCAAGAAACTCTAGTCTTAGAAAGCACAGCACTCAGTGCATACGTGTCAAGAATTTGGAAAAGCTGGAGGGAAAATGAAGTGTCAGCAACAGAGAAGTGAGGGAAAACTGACTCAGTACGTCGGAATGCCTTGCTGAGCTGAAGTTTTTTGCTGATAAACATCGTTTATCCCTTTAACTACCATAGATCTTTGCAAAGAGTTCATAGCTATTTGAAATGAAGGTCGTTATCAAATGGATTACATGCTTCCTTGCCTTTTTAAACAGGAAGCTCTGAACACAAAATGCAACATTTTCTTGATGACTCAGACTCATCATTGCGGAAAACAGTTATTATTGCCTCCTTGGATTCAGCCACACTTGAAAACTGATTAGATCAGGGCCGTTCTCAGTGCCCTGCTTCGCAGAAATCAGTGTACTAGCCAATGTCTGTGTTTGCTCATATCTGCCTCTCTCCAGACAGTCCAGCCCACTGTGTCAATCACAGTGCTGTTCTTGGGGTGTCTGTCTCCAGAAGCTGCCCTCACACTTTTTATGTGTTGCTTCTAGTTTTACTTTTGTAAAATCTGATTATTACAGAGGCAAAATGGGGGTTAGGGAGAAAGAGAGATGGAGAGATCTTCAGTCCATTGGTTTAATTTCCAAATGGCCACACAGCTGGTGCTAGCCCAGGTCAAAGGCAAGAGCCCGGAGCTCCACTCAGATCTTTTGTATTACTGGCAGGGACCCTAGAATTTGGGCCACTGCTTTCCCAGTCCCATTAGCTGGAAGCTGGGTTAGAAGTGGGTCAGCCAGGTAAGAACTGGCTTTTACATCAAAAGCTGACATCACAAATGACAATTTAGCTAACTGAATCACAGCTTTAGTCCTGCTGCTTATATTTTTCCATGGACTTGGTTTGGTATTAGATGGAATATGTTCACTCTGATTATGCAAGTTCCTTAAGAGTATGTATCTTGTGAAATTAATTTCATCTCATTTTTCTTTGTACACGCACTTTTTTCTAAAAAAAAAAAAATCCTAAATTTCCCAAGCAAAGCTTTTAAAGGCTAATTTATTTATTTTGAAAACATTGTACAGTCAAGGGGGAAAGAAGATTTTTCAATCCACTGTTTCACTACTTATGTAGTTGCAGTAGAAAGTGCTGGGTGAGGCTAAAACCAGGAACCAGGAATGTCACGTGGGTCTCTCTCAATAACGTCCCAGGCTTGTCCATTTTCTACTATTTCTTCCCAGGGAGATTGAAGATTGTAGAGGGGATACAAAGTGAAACTCATATGAAATGCCAACATTGCAGGCAAATAGTTGTACCCACAATGCCACCATTATTTGAATTGGGAAGATCAAGGATTTTGGACTAGGCCACATGGTGATTGAGAACTTTATTTGGCAATTGAGAACTTTATTCTGTCACTGACTCTCATGGGACCCTCTATGGGCTGGTCCATTTCTATAGTTGTAATTTTATTGTTGGAAAAAATTTGCAAGGAGATCCTGAACAAGGTTACTAGAAGGATTGAAGGAAAATGTAGTCTTAGCTTCCAGTGTCATGCCTGGCAAATGTCAGGTGTTCGGTAAGAAGGCATGTCCTCACTCACAGCCCTCATCCCAGCGATGAAGGCTCAAAATCTGTGTTATAATAAGAAATCAGTTCAAATATGAATTTTGTTCTGCTTATTTACTTGAAAGGGAAAGGAGAGGCAGAAGAAGAAAAAGAAAGGGAAAGAAGAAGAGAGAGAGCATGAGAAAGAGAAGAGAGAAAGAGGAACAGGAAGAGAGAGAGCAAGAGTAAGGAAAGAGAGAGAGAAAGAGAAAGAGAAAGAAAAAGGAAGAGAAAGAAAGTGCTGCTGTTCACTGATGAACTCCCTGGATCCTAAAAGTGGATGGGATTGGGCTGCGGCAATGCCAAGAGCCAGAAATGCAAGCCGGGTCTCCTGTCTGAGCGGCAGGAACTCATTTGCTTGATCATTAGCAAGGGAAGGGAAAGGAAGAGGAGAGACTAGAAGGGGAGGAGAGGGAAAAAGGAGAGAAAATGATAAGACAGGTTCATGTACTCAAAGGAAAGTTCTTCAGTACCCATCATCAGCTCTTGTGTAACAAACTGTTGTTAAGCATTGCAGCTTAACATGACAATAATATTTATTTTGCGCATAATTCTGCGGTTTAAGAAGGTTCCAGCCACTCTACTCCATGCTAGCTGGCATACCACTCTGAAGGTGGTAAGAAGGATGGATCATCAGAAATTTCCATCACTAACAGTTCTGTAGTTGCTGTTGGATATTGACAGTAGTTCCAATATATATGAAATGAAGGGCCACAGAGGGAATTGGGGGTGACAGATCTTTCACTCATTTGTTTACTCTCAGATTCCTTCAATAGTTAGGGATAGGTAAGGCTAAAGTCAGGAGCCAGCCAGAAACTCGTTCCTAGTTGCTATATGGGAGACCACTCCCCAAGCACATGGGACATCGTCCTCTGCCTTCCAGGTACATTGAAAGGAAGCATGGGAGCTGGGACACAAACCAGAGACTGATGTCTGATAACATTGTCCGATGAGATAGCTTCACATACTGTGCTACAATGCCACTCCTCTTTTATGTTATTTTTAGTAAATTTGACTTGCATTTGAAATACAGAGAGGGGGGAGAGAGAGAGAGAGAGAGAGAGAGAGAGAGAGAGAGATAGATTTCCCATCTTCTGGGTCACACCCAAATGTCCTTCAGTCAAGGATAGACAGGTCACACCCAGGATTCTTGCACTCAGTTCAGGTTGGCCGTGTATATAGCAGGGATTGGAGTGCCAGAATCATCACTACTGTCACTCAGAGTGTGTGTGGCCATGAACTTGGAGTCAGAGGCAGAACTGTGACTGAAACCCTGGAAGGGCAATGTGCCATGCAGGGCTCTCAAGCAGTACTAATGCCAACTTCAGGTTCAGAGTTGGCCTCCAGATGGTTTGCAGGCACAGTGGCTTCTCACACTCAGTGTATTCATCTATAGATGCAGTGAAGAATATGAATGTCAAATCTGTATTAGCAAACCACCCAGATCTCCTCATTCCTGTAACTTTCTCACTTCAATCCATGGAACCTTTATCTGCTTACTTTGTTTTCTTAAAAACGAAATCATTTATTTATTATGAAACCATTCCATAGGTTCAGAAATTTCTCCTCCCTCTACCCAATTCCTCCCTCCTACTGATTTCCCCTATATTATTTATAAAACTGGAGTCCTACAACCATAGTCACAAGTCAATCACTCTGCTATTTAAGTATCTTGATATTTAAGATACAGACAATGATGTAATATCCAGCATCCTATTGTCAAAACATATTTCAAAGTTTCATTGGGAATCCTTCTTTTGTTTTTTTAAGACTTCATTATTTTTATTGGAAAGTCAGACAAACAGAGAGGAGGAGGAGAGACGGAGAGGAAGATCTTCTGTCCACTGGTTCACTGCCCAAGTGGCCACAACAACCAGAGCTAGAAGATCTGAAACCAGGAGCCAGGAGCTTCTTCCAGGTCTCCCATGCAGGTGCAGGGTCCCAAGGCTTTGGGGTACCCTCCACTGCTTTCCTAGGCCAGAAGCACGGAGCTGGACTGGAAGCAGGGCCACCTGGATTATAGCCTGATCCTTAACAGATCTTGGTGCATTCAAGGCAAGGACTTTAGCCTCTAGGAAACCACACTGAGTTCCTCTTTTTGTTTGTTTGTTTTATTAATTAGCAAGCTGACATTCAATGAAGCTAAATCCAGTTAAAGCCACAAACCCCTCCTTTCTATAGAATTACTCATGTATCAAGTTAAATGTGTCATTGTTAAATCCGGTTCTGCTGCCAGCCACAAACCTACTCTTGAATCGGCCACTCCACTAGCTACCTCTAAACCAGTTGCATTCTATTAAACTGAGTCAAGACTAAACTGATTTTTATCTAATAAACCTGTCCAGATTAAGTCAGAATTCATTCAAAATCTATATGCGTAATCATCACATTAAATGCCCCCCCCCCAATAGAAAACCAATTTTCTGTGTCTCTGCCACTGCTGGGGAAAAAGTCGGATGAGCAAGATATTAGAAATGAAGTTGCTGATAGAGTAAAAATATGTACATTCAGTGGAATTTGGGGATTAGAATTGAGAAAGGGTAATATGTGAAAATCCTTTGGTAGCTGCAGAAATTACTTTTGAGAGAGTAAGAGTGGGAAAGAGACAAGAGAAGAATAAAAGGGAGCAGAGGAGCAATGTGGACACAAACGGTATGAACGGAGAGGAAAGGGAGAGGAGACAGCCAAGTAAGGGAACACCCTTTGGTGTGCTATCTGAATTAGAATTCCCAGTTCTGTTATTTTTTATCTTACCTGAGCAGATCTTCATTGTGAAGGCAATCATGGGTGTTAGTGACCCTATGACAGTTTCACAAGGATCCCAAGTCCAGGTGTTGGAAAGCAGGAGTCATACATCAATGAACACAAGCTCTTCCTTGAGACACTGCCCCACATTGAACCTCCTAGAGAAGGACAGGCCTGCAGTGGCCAGAGGGTCTTAGGGTGAGAAGGATAGGCCTGCAGTGGCCAGAGGAGCTCAGGGTGAGAAGGACAGGCCTGCGGTGGCCAGAGGAACTCAGGGTTGTTTGTTTGTTGGCAGTGAAGAGACACAGAGGACAGAAACTTTCTTTGTAGTAAAACCGAAATAATAATTCCTTTTCCAAATCAGAATTGTCCAACGCTCTGTCTCCTTCCACAATAGCCTCCAGGCCATAGAGATGCTTTCGAAACTTTGCAGATCGTCCATTAGATGGACAAAACATGCACAATTTCAGGAGTTTTTTTGTCACCCTCCAAAAATCCCTCACTGTTATATGTTTTCCAAGAAACTGGAAGCATCTTAAAGCTTGCTGTATTCATTCTTGAACATCTTCAGAGCCATCTTAGCACTGACACAAAGAGATGCTCACCAGTTTTTCTTGTGTCGGAACAGCCTGAGTGAATCCCCAGTGGGCTAACCTGCAGCTTAGAACACTGGCATGCAGTATCAGGGACTGGTCTGAGTCCCAGCTGCTCTGCCTCTCGAACGCTGCTCCCTGCATCTCACCAAGGACTCGGGGCCATGCAGACAGATGCAGACAGAGGTAGACAGAGTCCTTGGTTCCTAACTGTGGCCTGTCCCAGCCCAGGCTGTTGCAGGTACTCGGGACAGATGCAATAGACAGAAATCACCATCCCTCTTCCTTTAAAGCAGATAAATATCTATTTAAAATGAACAGAAACCATATCATCTATGATCAAAAAGAGATTAAAATCATAACTGCCTTCCTGTTGCAGCCGAGATAAACTAAATTATGTCAGTAACAGGAACAAAAATTACAATGAAAAGCTATTAGCAAAGGAAGAAGCAATATTTTGAAGGTTGCACTGCTCAATTAGGTCAGATAGTTCTCAGGGTCTGTCTGGGAACTCTGTACTGCAACTCCTCCCAGAAAGACCCAGAGAGATGGCCCAGCTCTTCTGTCAGGGTCGCTGGGACCATGCAAGAGGAACAGAGGCCCAGGACCTGCTGTACAGGGTGTCATTCTTTTCCGCTTACAAGTCTGGTCCAGGATGAGCCCTGAGACTGGAGCATATCTGAACCTGACCCTGAGCAGCAGAAATGCAGAACTCACTGGTGTGGAACCTGTGTGTCTGCTGGACAATAGACAATAAAAGGGAAAAATAGAAAAAATAGAAAAAATGTATTGCAACGAGAATGAATATGAAAAATTGCCTGTGACTGTGTCCTTCCCTTTTCCGGAAGGTGAGGAAAATAAAAGACAAATGTTATCAGGCCTCTCAAAGCTAACAGTGATGATTAAGCCTGTCTGTCTACTGCTAGATTCTCATTTAACATGAATATGTATAGCTTGACTTTTGCTTTTAGCTAAAATCAAATATTTGGCTAGTGTCAAACTTAGCTTTACTCTTAGGTAATGGCATAATTTCAGCGTTAGCTCGTGTAATTGTCGAAATCACCTGGAGAGCTCACACTTCTGAAGTGTTATTTTATTCATTTTTTGTTGTTGGAAAAGCAAGACAAATTTTCAAAATTAAATTTGTAACGCATCAAAAACTCTACCATACGTGTGAATAATATTCCCTCCATTTACACGTGTTAATGTGTTTGGCTGCTAAAAAATGTATACAGTTTTAAGATTCAAACATTCAATGTCATTTTTCATAAACTTGTCTCTAAGCAGTGCCCATTAGCATGCATGTTTGTCAATATGCACAAAGTGATACACCTATGCAGTGCTCCCCTATCTACCCTGCTTGTCTGTGTACAAAGAGTGCACCACAATGCAGAGTTGACATATTTATACCATGTTCGATCTTCTGACTTACTCTCCAAATGGTGGGAATAACCAGGTCTAGGCCATGCTGATGCCAGGAGCCAAGAATTTCATCCTGGGCTCCCTCAGGTTTCAGGGTACAAAGCAGGTTGAGGCCCAGCATGGTAGTCTGGACGCTAAAGTCCTTGCCTTGAATGTGCCTGGATCCTTTATGGGTGCTGGTTCAAATCCCGGTGGCCCTGCTTCCCATACAGCTCCCTGCTTGTGACATGGAAAAGCAGTCGAGGACGGCACAAAACCTTGGAACCCTGTACCAACTTGGGAGACTCAGAAAAGTCTCCTGGCTCCTGGATTCATATAGGCACAATTCCAGCTGTTGTGGGCGCTTGGGGTGTGAATCAAGAAACAAAAGATTTTCCTCTCTGTCTCTCCTCCTATCTGTACATCTGACTTCCCAATAAAAATAAATGTTTGTTTGTTTTTTTTTTTAAAAAAAAAACCTTTGTACATCATCTGCCACCTTCCAAAAGCATGAACTAGATTGGAAATAGTAGAACAGGGACTTTGAACAGCCACTCTGAAATGGGATACTGGCATTAAAAGTGGTTGTTTTAATCATGGGACCACAATACTGGTAACCCAATACAGAATCCTCTGCTGCTTCATATTTTATATCTGGAGAAAGTGTTTTGGTTCCTCAAGATTCCCAGATGGCTTCAAGATGGTGGAGACTGTTCCTGTGAATGTTGAATACAAGACCCAGGTGGGGGCCTGAGATTGCTTTTAAGATCAAACCATGTATGTACTATGTTTTTTTTTTCTTCTATCCAACCTACCTACCATGGTGCTTTGTAAATTAGGTACATTATGAACATCCTCAGCAAACTAATTTAAAAAATTGAAGAATTATACCAAGAGACCAGTGGGTCTAGAACTCAGACGGCTTCTAAGATTTGAAGGGTAGCCAAGGGCCGTTGGAGGATTCCTCTAGGTTTGCGTGTTAGACTTTCCTGACTCCTCCTAAAAATGTCAATAACCTACCTGGGAAAACCTGCTGAGCCACCAGACACTCCCTCATTGGAGAAATAAGCCTTTCCAAGTGTTCTCCTTAGTGACATCCATATTCCAGTGGACAGCTTCTGGCTGTCCTGCCCATCACTCCCTCGCAAAGAACATGAAGGTCACTTACATTTACTAAGGGGGAACTGCCTCTGAGGGTATGTCCTTCAAACTGCAGCCCGTATCACAACAAGGATCAGTCCCCACCTGCCCTGCCTGCTCCTCCCTCGCAGTGTGTTTAATAGTTCAAGCTCTGCTCCCTCCATCTGCTCTTTCATCACCTGCAGTGCCATCCTCACTTGAATGTATAGAGGTTACAACTGGGCATGTTTAATACACAGCATGGGTATGCTCCGAGTTGTTTATTGCTGGAAATGTCCCTTCTGTATTTTCAGATGACAGTTCATTGTGGGTAAGCAAACCTGGGACCAGGAGTCCAGGGGAACATTGTCTACATTTTGTGGAAATGTGAGGTGTTGTCTGATGAAAGATGAGGGACAGATCACAAACGAGGTTGGGAGAAGTCATTTGACACCATGAAGAGCATTAAACCTCTTGGCAGCTGGAGAAGACTGAGGAGTTAGAGGAAAGAAAGGGACATGGCTGCCAGGGTAGGTCCTGGCTGCAGTGGATGTGGTGGCATCTGTGTGGGACCTGCTAACAGCACTCCAGTCTGATGGAGAAGCCCCAGTAAAGCATCCCTTCCTCCTCCTGGGTGCAGGGTGTCCGGTTCGTGCTGTCTCAATGCTTTACTGCAATATGTGTGCTTCAGAGTCTGTCCTTGACAACCCAGATGTCTGGTGTCTTGGAGAAACCACTCATGGCACAATTGGAATGTAAAAGTATTCGTCACACAGTAACAGCGTTTATGGGTGGAGCCCTGCTGAGTTCCACCTGCTCTGTGAGGCTAATTTGGTGCAGGTCAGTGCAATGCCTCCCAGAGTTCTTCCTCAGGACCCTTGGGTCTTTGGAGGGAGTGTTCTGTCTTGTCTTAGGGCAATACTAATTTCATTTCTCATCCTTTGCCATGCCTAAAATCACAGTTAACCTAAAGGTTAAGACTTATGAGTCTAATTAAGAGGATGGAGCAACTCCACTGCATTAGCATGAATAGTCCATGGAAAGCACTCCCTGTGGCTTCATTTTTAAGGCTGAAGTCATTTCCATGTCCATTCTCTCTTCCTTATATTTCCTCCCTGCAACACTTAATGGAAATCCAATGATGGAATGACACCTGTGGTGTTCAAAGAGGAAAAGGGATCATCATTCCTGCTGGTCGCTTTCTCTTTTCCCCAGTAGCTAAAGGCAGCAGCATCCTTCAGCAGCTTTGTTTTGATGGTCCATCTCATTATTTGGAAGAGGGAGCCCAAGGATGGGAAATTATCACAGAGAGTTACGATGAAGCACATTAATTAAATGATAAATTACAGTATAGAGTGAATATTGTAAAGGTTGAATATAAGTGACTGGTGGTGATAATCAGTGAATTTCCTGACAACTCTCTCTGGTATAAGATTCCATTTATACATAATGGTTAGGACCTCCTGTCTGTCTCCTTTTTTTATTGATTACATTGCATTATGTGACACAGTTTTATAGGCACTGGGATTTCCCCCCCACCCCTTCCCAACCGCCCCGCCCCATGGTGAATTCCTCCACCTTGTTGCATTACCACAGTTCAAATTCAGTTGAGATTCTTTCATTGCAAGCATCTACCAAGCATAAAGTCTAGCATCCTATTGTCCAGCTAAGTTCAATGGTTTCTTGGGGAGACCATCTCTGGTCTGAAGGTAGAGCCGGCAGAATATCATCCGGATCAATTAAAAGCCCCAACATTACATCAGTAACAATGTATAACATTATGGAATGTATGTCAGCCCAAGAAATAAAACTCATAGGCAAATTTGCAAAGGGATAATAGTAGTTTAAGAATATGGGTTTATTTTGACACGCATATATATCCCAGAGGAAACTTGAAATACACTCAAAAAGTGCAAGGGGAGGATTTTTTAAATGGAAGATGAGGGGCCTTTGTTTGACATCCTGGTTGAAATGCTCCTTGAGAGTTGCACATCCCATGTCTGAGTGCCTTGGTTTGAGTCTTGGCTCAACTTTCGTTTCTAGAGTCCTACATATGCACATCCTTGGAGAAAACAGGCAGTGGTCACTTAGGTTGGCGGGTCCCTGACACCCACAGTAGAGACTGAGTTCCTTCTGAAGTGTAAGTGATTGTGTATTCCTTCCCCACCTTTCTTGACTTCGGCCATCATTTAATCATTGCCATACTAACTAGAACATCATCACTAACAAGAAATAATTAGAAATATCTTACTTTGGAAGGCAATGAAGTGAGCATAGTTTTCCAAGAATGCATGTGGGATTTCCAGGATCATGTTATATTGAAGTTAAGCTTATTAAACAATGCAACCTAACCTTGGTGTCAGTTAAATATAGGGGTAATAAGCAATGACTAGTCATCACTGCTTATCGGCTGAGTGACTGCACATCAGTGTCGATCTTTCTCAGATGTAGTTACCTCCTCTGTTAAATGAGACTGTGAGAATTGAAGAAAACCATTTCCCAAGGGAATCCTCACAATGTGAGCAATGCGTTTATTTTAATCTGCTCATACAGCTGATGTACAATACCTTTAAGAGAAGGGCCACTATTAGAATATAGAAGGTTAACTTGCTATAAACAATGCCAGCATCCCATTCGGAGTGCTATTTTGAGTTCTGACCACTTCCCTTCAATTCAGTTTCTTGTTAATGCACCTGGGAAGGCAGTGGGAGATGGCCTTAACACTTGGGTCACTGCCACTCAGGTGGGAGACTGGAATGGGCTTCACTGGCTGCTGCCTTAGGCCTCATCCAGCCCTGGCTGCTACCAGCATTTGAGGAGGGGATTAATGGAAAGAAAAACTCTCTCTGTCTCTCTTGCTCTCTCTTCCTTTGTCCATCAAATAAGATGCAAATACATCTGTGTGATAACTGATTCTAGCTGGTAAGAAACAAATGTTGACTTAGCTTCAGAGTTGTAATGCTGCATTTTAAAGCATGACATCAACTTCAAAAATTAACACATATTGAAGAAATTGACACGTTCTCAGAATGTGTGTGTGTTTTTTTTAATGGATTTTGCTTGCTGCTTGTGGTTGTGTTGATGACATGCATGGTGATGGTTAAGATGAGCACTGCTAAGTTAAGAATCTACAGTTTCTGGGAAAGCAAAACTAATGCAGCATCATAAACAATGTCCGGGTGTTTATGAATTAACTTTCTGGCTCACAAGTTGATTTTCTAAAATTTTTAGAGTTTTTGTATTTCTTGAATTCTTCAGACATGGGAATGCACGTTAAACTTCGTTTGCTGGGACTCCCTTATATACAACATAAACTGTCGACAAGGCAATTAAAAGCACCTATTAAGTGATCATCTCTTTGTGACAGAAAAACAGGACAAAACAAACTTGACATGATTTTATGTTTCTGAGTTTCATCTAGAAGCACCAAAGACACATAAAAAAAACTGGTCAATTTTGAAGTCATGAAGCTATACTGGAAAAGTGGAGATTTTACCTCATTTCTTAAAAACTCTTAGGATGTTTTCACAATGAAGTGCTCGATTTTGACAGTTTAATTAAGACATATTTATTTTTTCAAGATTTATTTAAGACATGTTTAACATGCTGCAAAATTTGTTCCCTGACTTGTCTAATTCAGTGGCAGTTAGTGTATTCAAAGAGTTGCACACATCACCACTATCTGACTATAGAACATTTGTAACAACCCCACTTATGACTCCTTGTGAAAGACTATAATATTGTAATGATATGGGAAAAATCAGTCAAGGGGTGGAAATTTGTGGGGGGAGGAGCATATCCAGACTCTATGGCATTGTACCATAAAATTCAAAATTCAAAAATAGGGCACAGTGCGATAGTACAGTGGTTAAAGTCCTCGCCTTGCATGCGTCGGGATCCCATATGGTGGCCGGTTCTAGTTCCAGCAGCCCTGCTTCCCATCCAGCTGCCTGCCTGCTGCCTGGGAAAGCAGTCGAGGACAGCCCAAGTCTTGGGGCCCTACACCTGCGTGGGAGACCCGGAAGAGCTCCTGGCTCCTGGCTTCAGATTGGCTCAGCTCCAGTCGTTGCGGTCATTTGGGGAGTGAATCATCGGACAGAGGATCTTCCTCTCTGTCTCTCCTCCTCTCTGTATATCTGCCTTTCCAATAAAAATAAATAAATCTTTAAAAAACAAAAAAATTCAAAATAAAAATAAAAAGGAGAAACACTGGACTATCACCCATGGCTGAGAGCACTCTGTACCTTCCGTACAGTATCCCACACCCTAGTACTTACCAACTTTCATGTCTAACTTTGTACTCTCACTATCTCCTTTATTCTTCAGTGTAGCTGAAGGTTTTTCCAGTTTGTTGACAATTTTGACAAATAATCGATCTTTAAATGTATTGCTTTTTTGCTGTCATATTGCTATCACCTATTCAATTTCTTTATTGTTTTTTATTATTCTTTCATTATATTTGGTAATTTTTTAGTTTATTATTTATTCTGTTTTCATAAGTGATTTGGGGGAGCGGTCGTTGATGTCTCTCTCTCTCTGTGCATTTAAATATAAGCATCACAGCTATACATTTCCTTCTGGGTCTAGCACTCTCACAAGTTTTATGTTTCTGATTTTTTTTTCCCGTTTAAGATACTTTCTGTCAATTCATTATTTAGTTACTCATTTATATTTTATTATCACTCTCCATAGTTTTATTGTTGTCCTTAATTTAAATTTAAGTTCTTTTGAAAACATACGTCTCATTATTTTAATTGATTTACATTGAATCTTGTTTTTAATGGGCTTATGGCCTAACCTGGATAATGTCCCATTCCCTCTCAGTAGATGTTGCATTCTGATGTGTTCACTTGGAATGCTCTGTGAGTGTCCATTGGTTCCAGTTGATGTGCAAAGTCATGCATTCAAGTCTCTTCTGATCTTCCCCTTGTGCTTGCTTTTCTTCATATGATTATTACAATGATCGTTATGTTTTCATTATTATTATTATTATTATTAGTGGAATACTGGGTTCCCTGAAATTATGTATTTCCTCATTTTTTTTCGTTTATTATTCTGGCCAATTGTTTGTGGTTCTTTTATCTTCCTAAAGATTTGCCTCCCTGACATAAAATAAAATAAAATAAAATAAAATAAAATAAAATAAAATAAAATAAAATAAATCTGTTTTGCTAGCAATTTTGCTAGCAATTTGGCTTTGGTAGGAATTGCTTAAAATATATTTCCCTGAAATTCTTAAATATTCTCTAGCTTCATTTTAGTTATATTTCCTCTTTAGCTTTATTTTAGATATATTTGCATCACAGCAATGGTGTATTATTTATTTCCAATATAGATAACTCTTTGAAAATCATGTATATCACTTCATCCACTTATTTATAGTACAAATCATGATATGATAGGATTACCATTTTTATATTCTTTTTTTTTTTAACTTTTCATTTATTTATTTGAATGCCAGAGAGAGAGAGACAGAGACAGATTTCTCATACATTGGGTCACTTCCTGAATACAAATAACATTCAGGGCTGGGCCAGACCCAACTTCAGAAGCCAGAATGGGAAACAAGGTCTTCCGCATTGGTTTCAGGGACCTGTCTGTGCAGTCATCACCTGCTGCCTCTCAGGGTACAGAATAACAGGATGCTGGAACCAGAAGCTGGGTTGGAGCTCATGCCTTGGTTCTCTGATATGGCGTACAGATGACCTAGGCTGCATCTTGAACAGTGTGCCAACACCAGCCCATCTCTATTTCTGTAGCTCTCTCCCTAAACAAGACTTTCTTTTTTATTGTTAGATACATACACTTGAATATGTCATTCTTTTATTATTCTCCTCCTTGATTTCTTAAGCCTTTTGTTTATTTGCTTTACAGTTTGGCTACTTATCCAGGGATTTGTAATGGAAATCTTATGCTAAAACCATCCATTTTGGATTAATGCTAATGTAATTTCAGTAGTGTATGAACATTTTTTCTACCAGCACTGTGGATTTCTCTCATGTTCAATGCAATACAGATAACTTTTATTGTATAAAACTACCGATACAGTTTTTATTTATTGCTCTGCAAAATTTTCTTCTATTTGATGACATATTGATGTTTTACTTTAATTATTTTAGACATCTCCTTTTGTCTTTGATCATTTGTAACAGCTAATTGTAGGTCTTTACCTAAATTGGTAAACATCTGGACTTCTGCAGACAGTTTCTATTCATTTCTATCACACACGAAACAAATTTTACATCTTGTCATTTTTTAAAAGCTGGATATCTTCTTTGTTATATTATCAACACTTCCAAAATTCATATCTGGGCTCCATGGGTTTCATTGATACTCCTAACCATTGCAGTTAAGATGCTGATGATTTTTGCTTCGTGATCTTACTGAAGTAGGTCTGAAAAATTTGTATTTCTTTTTGCCTCTGACCAGTGAAATTTACACATCACTGCCATGGCTTGTACTTAATGGTTACACAGATTTCCTTAAATATCTCTAGTTAATGAATGCTTTAAGGTTTGCCAAGGGATTCTTCATGTACATTAGACATGACTTGAAGACAAAAAGGTTTGCAACTGCCTCTGCCTTCATATTTGGCACCTGAACACCCTTGAAGTCGGTCAGCTGTGAGAACCCAGGGCCCTCCTAGTGCTTGGTGAACTCTGCAGAGCTCAGCTCACGTGTGCAGCCTTCAGTTTCCCCAGGAGCTTTTAACAATGCCTCATGAAATTCTTCTCCCCTGATGTTTCTCTTAATACTTTGTCAGACTCTTCTTAGCCTCCAATGGTATCACTGATTCAGGCAACTGAGATTTCAAACGCTTGCTGCTGTTTTCAATAGTGTTTGGAACAGGGTTAACTGAGTCAGGAATCACAAAGACAGTCCCTGAGGATACACACTAGCAGGAGCTGTGGTAAAGTTCTAATAGTGAGAACTCTTAAGAGTGGGACTTTTTGGTGAGAATCAAATATATTTTTCTCTCTAGATTACCTGTAAGTCTATGCATTGGTGAGGCTGGTAGCTTTTCAAGTGACCGTGGGACCGAGGAAAGAACAGGAATGAGGTGAAATGAGATAGTGTAAAGTTTGCTGTTCTTATTGTGACTCAATTTTTTTCCCTGAAATACACATTCTTTTGACTATTTGGAACCTCGCTTATTTTCCAGAATTAAAAAAAAATAGCCTTTACAATTTTGAGTAAATTTTTTTTGTTTTGTTTTATGGCTCTTAACTTTATTCGTTTATGTAAAAGGCAGACTCCTGGAGAGTAGGAGAAACAGAGAGATCATCTTTCCTCTGGATCACTCCACATATGATTGTGATGGCCAGGCTGGGCCAGCCTTAGTCCATGAGTCTGGAATTCCATGATGGTGTCCTGTGTAGGCAGCAGGGACAAGCGCATTTGATCCATCTTTGCTCTGCACAGTCAGGCATGTTCTCAGGGAGCTAATTCAGAGCAACAGCCTGGTCTTTAAGACTTGCTGATTTGGGATGCCAGCATTGTAGGCCACAATACCAAAACATGAATGATACTTTTTATTATTACTTTTTTTACTTTACATGTATTTTTTTCATTTTAAGGTAGAGACCCTTGCTGGCTCATTCCTCAAATGCCCACAAAAGCCAGGATTGAGCCAGGTCAAAACCATGAGCCACAAAGTCCAACAGGGTATCACACATCAGTGGCAGGGGGCTCAAGTATTTGGGACACAGTGTCCTTTTCCTCATATGTCTTAGCAATATTCGAGACTGAAATCAGTACTCCAACGCTGGATGTCAGCATCCCAAGCAGTATTCTCACACGTTTTTCCACACCTGTCCAGGCTCCTGCTCTGTGGAATTACTGGTGTTTGAAAGTTTTTTTTAATTTTTTTTTTCTCCAGAATTTCAGAAGTGATTCCAGATGGATGTTCTTGGGACCTTGGGGAGAAAAATGTTGAGGCTCAGCCACCTCCTGGTGTGTGTGTTAACTGATTCCACAAGAACTCTGATGTGAGGATGGGAAACTGGACATTGGCATGTGGCACCCCTCAGTGTAGCCAGCAGTAGGAAGTGGATGCTCCAGGTCTTTCCATAGTGCCCTACTCTGACTGCTGTCAGGTGGGACCCCCACTTCTCTGGGCTCCTTCCACTCTTGTGCCCTTATTTGTTCCATCTCACTGCCAGGACCTCCACCGCTACTTCTCTGATTTCTTCAGTGTAGCAAGGATTCCTAATCGCTTCTTTGCATCTGTGGGACTTTGCAAAATGCTTAGCATTTAATAGACACTTACTAAATATCTAGGGAGTATTAACGTGACCCCAAGCACCTTTCTTTGTAGAATTCCAAATAGATCACAGGCAGGGTGTGGTGAAACCTCAGCTCCGCACATGTTTCGTGCAGGAAAGCAACGAAGCATTGTCAGCTATGCCTACATCTTCCATAACATGATGGATGAATGGGCAGGAGTAAGGTGCAGAAGCCAGGTGAGCACTGGCTAGGCATAGAGGTATGTATCATCTTATGGTCCAGGAGGTACTCCTATAGCAGACAAGATAACCTGCAAAGTGGCAGAGCACAAGGAGCCGGGTCAAGCTAAGAACCGCCTCCGGCTGCTGCTGTGTCGTTCAGAGAGCAGTGCTTGAGAAGCAGGAGCCTTATTCTTACTTAGTGGGAACAGGTTGCCTTGTTCCTCAATTTCTCCTGCTACTGAAAAGGATTATTACTACCATACTCACAGCATTGCTCTTGATTCTAAAGCCCTAAGACATTTTCGGAACAATTGCATGTACAGTTGATGACTGCAGCCATGGGAGAGGTAGAAGGACAGGTTCTCTTTCATCTCCTCAGTAGGCAAGGACTCCGAAGCTAAGAAGCTACCCTGAAATCATTCATCCTGAGAAGTGCCCTGTACTAGGGAATGCCTAAGTCTTATTTGTTAGATTCCATGATTACTAAATCCAAAACCTAGGTGTTTTCAAGGACAGGCTCTGTTGATTGCCTTTCAGCTCTGCGTGTAGCAGGCTTTCAGCTTTCATTTTCTGTTTTAGAATGTTGCATCGAAAATGGAGTATTTTGAGTAATACGTTAAGATGAGTTTATTGTATTTATACACATATAAAGACATATTGAATATTTTTATTTATGCATTTATTCACTTGCAAGGCAGGTCATCAGTGAGATAAAAGAGACACAGGGAGAAAGGAGAGTGAGGGAAAGAGGGAGTTCTTCCATCTACTTCTTAAGTCCCCAAATGGCTGTAATGTCCAGTAGATTGGCCAGAGTGAAGAGCCAGGATCCTGAATCACCGTCTGAATGTCCCACAGGGCTGGCAGAGTCCCAAGTACTTGGGTCATGCTGCTTTCCCAGTTGCAGTAGAAGGGAGCTAGATTGGAAGCAGAGCAGCCAGGACCTGGAGTGCTGTTCAATGTGGTGTGCTAATATTGCAGGTCATGGCTTATCAAACTCCACTAAGATTGCAGCCACTATCACAGTTATCAGTTTCCTTTGTAAGTGCTTATGCATTTGCTAACTTTCTTGGATGAATTCTGTATTCTCAGAAGTTTGAAACTTCTGGGTTCATAGTTAGCTTTTGTTTTTTTATCTTGTTTGCATTCATTTTTTTAATTATTTATTAGTTAACTTCATTAATTATATTGTATTATGTGACACAGTTACATAGATACTTGGGTTCTCCCCACCCCTCCCCAAACCCTCCCACCATGGTGGATTCCTCCACCTTGTTGCATAACCACAGCTCAAGTTCAGTTGAGATTCCCCCATTGCAAGCGTATACCAAACATAGAGTCCAGCATCTTATTGTCCAGTCAAGTTCAACGGCTTTTTAGGTATACCCTCTCTGGTCTGAAGACAGAGCCAGCAGAGTATCATCCCAGTCAATTGAAAGCTCCAACATACCATCAGCAAAAATTTACATCATTATGGAATTAATTGACATAGTAATAAGTAATTAATATGTTAAAAGTAAATGCGAGTTCCCATTTTTTAAAGATTTATTCATTTTATTACAGCCAGATATACACAGAGGAGGAGAGACAGAGCGGAAAATCTTCTGTCCAATGATTCACTCCCCAAGTGAGCCGCAACGGGCCGATGCGCACCGATCCGAAGCCGGGAACCTGGAACCTCTTCCAGGTCTCCCACTTGGGTGCAGTGTCCCAATGCATTGGGCCGTCCTGGACTGCTTTCCCAGGCCACAAGCAGGGAGCTGGATGGGAAGTGGAGCTGCCAGGATTAGAACCGGCACCCATATGGGGTCCCGGCACTTTCAAGGCGAGGACTTAAGCCGTTAGGCCACGCCGCCGGGCCCTGCATTCATTTTTTACTTGAAAACTTTATTTACTTGAAAGGAAGAGGTGAGAGAGAGAAAGAGATTTCATTATTTGATCTATTCTCCACTAGTCACAGCAGCTAAATATGTTCTTACTCCACTAATGCTTCCTTCGTTCATGTCTCTCAAATCAGTGTATTGACCAAAGAACGTGACCCATCTCCTGTTGCCTGAGCAGTAGAAGGAAACTGTACTGGAAATGCAGTAGCTGGGGCATGAACCAGCATGAAGCAACACTCTGATATGGGATGCTACTGTCCAAAGCAGCGACTTCCGTTTCCTTAGAGACTTCAGAGTTACATTAAAGAGCTATGACACTCCGTGAATGGGGACTTGCCAGGCATTGCAGTTGGTGCAACCTGTTGACTGTGCTGTGATGATGGTGCATTTCCTGTGACGCCTCAGAAGTTTTCAGGTCTTTCCATTGTCTGACAGAACACAGGCTTCTGGCTAAGACACTACTGAACTTGGACAGGAAGCATCACATATACCCTTCTGTCTTCCTGACAATCGGCAGTGTGACTTACATAGGCAGTCTGCTGGTGCTTCTGTGGCTTAGGTTAATTGTTAGGATTCTGAAGTGATCGATTTTAGTATTTTTATCTATATTGTATCTGAAAGCAAGTTGCAGGGGTTGAAAGAGAAAGAAAGAATCCACCGAAGTGCTCAGTCTACAAAAGATACCTGTTTTACCATGTTGAATCTGGAAGTTTTCAGTGCAATTTGAAAGAAAGCACAGAATCTTGACAGCTACAAGAAAGAACATGGACTATTGCAAACAATAATAATGATCATTATCGAAATTTGCATTCATCTAATCTTGATTTTAGGTTTGTGTTATTGCAGAAAGGTAATGGCGATGTGTGTGTGTGTGTGTGTGTGTGTGTGTGTGTTGTTTACTTAAACTCAAAGCATTTTATTGGAGCACAGCCAATTACTTGTAAAACTGAAACATGTTATTCTTGGTGTTTCCTCTGGCTAATCTTGATTAACTGGTGTCTCTGTAGGCAGACTATGGATCAGGTGTGTAGCTCAGTTGTTGAGGGGCCACTTTTTCCCTATCTTTGTAGGTCTGCATCTTATACTCCACAATTGATTCATTGCTGTTTCTGTTAGATTTATGTATTTCAAAGGCTGAATGAGAGAGAACATTTCTGTTTGCTAGCTCACTCCCCAGATGGCCCCATCAGGGCTGAATCCGGGAACCAAGAGCTGCACCCTGGTCTAGGGACCATCTTCCCACTTCTTTCCAGTAACAGAAAACCGGATGTGAGACAGAGCATTTGGAATTGAAATTGTGCTCCAGAATGGGATTTTAATAGAGTAAGTGTTAGTTCAACCTCTGCACACCATTGCTGGCTTTTAAACATGAAAATCTCTGAGACATTTGCCATTAATCGCATTGACATTTATTTGTTTTATTCTCTTATCACCAGGAGCAAATGCGAAATTTGGCTTCCTTAGGTCAAATTCTGCTTGTTGCTGACATTTGAACACACAGGAAGAAAGAATTGCTCACCTAGGCAATAAGTGCTTCTAGAGTCTCATTTTCATGTTGCTTAAGAGTTATTTATGCTTTTGAAAACAAATAAATAAATGTGTTTCCTTTATTTATATAAAAGACAAACAGACACAGCCAAAGAAAGAGCCCCTATCTGCAAGGTCACAACCTCAAATCCTCCACAATATTTGGGTTTGAGATAGGCTGAAAACAGCAGCCAGGAATTCCATTCGGGTCACAAGGTGGGGCAGGGATACAAGTTGTTCTGCCACAACCTGCCGGACCCCAGGGTCTGCATTAGTGGGAAACTGGAATGTGGAGCAGAGCTGGGACTTAAATCCAGGCAGTTCAATATAGGACACAGGCATTGGAGGAATGAATAATACATGGGGTCTCTCTCTCTTTCTTTCTCTTTGCCTGTCAAATAAAATTACTGAGAAAACAGATTTAAAGGGAGTTTTTTTTTTTTTTCAAAACTGCTTTCTTCTTCTTTTCAAAACATTTAATTATTTGAATTATAGAGTAAAAGAGAAGGGAGAGAGAGAGAGAGAGATTCTTTTGCTGTCCTGCAGCGATGGAGTTGGTGTATGGAGCTTATAATAACATGTGTGGACTCTGACTGGTGATCAAAAGTCACCGTTTATTAGTGGTATCAGACTTTGTAGACTGAGGATCATATAGGATAAGGGAGGAGGTATTGAATTTATCTACGGAACCCGTCAATTGTTTCCATACTCTGGTTTGGAACTCTTTTGTTTGTACATCCCATCAAGTGTTCTCATTCGCATGCCATCCACTCAGTTGTATTCATACAAATGATATTCATTTAGTTATATGAATGGCACCCACTCAGTTGTTATCATACAAACGTTATCCTATCAATTGTAATCCTGTGCTCATTGACCTTCTAGGGTCACAACATCCTTCTACAGTATTCTATCTGCTATTTGACTTAATTTCACTCTCCAAACAACTGAAACAGCTAACAAAAAGGCCAGGCTGGCATCAGAGTCTGGAAAACCATCTGGATCTCCCACATGGGTGGCAGAGTCAGGTACCTGGCCATTTTCTGCTGCTGCCCCTGGCATGCTATCAGGGAAATGGGTTGAAAATGAAAAACCAGAAATCAAACTGTCACACATATGGCATATTGGTGCCACAAATGACAGCTTAACCTGATGTGTTCTGATGCCAACTGCCACAACATTTTTGAAAACTCTTCTTACAGAAGCAGTGGAAAGTTACCAGCGAATTATTGAAGTGTGAATGCAGAGAATCATTCACTTGCACAGCAAGGGAGCGCAGTGTGGACTTATTAGAGATGCCTAACTTCAGGGAGAGAGGACCTGGGACCAGCATGACAAACAGAACGAAAGAGAGACAGCCAGCTTTCCCTGTGCTCCAACTGAGCAGTTCCTTCTCATATGCCAAAGCCAGGGAGGAAGTCACCTTGGATATGTCAAGCCCACCTGCCATTTGCTTGTGGAAGTCTAAAAAAGTTCAGACAAACCTAGGTAAATATCTACAACAGAATTTATCAGCCTGCAGAACTCTGAGAAAGAATTAGTCCTGAAAGTCACTAGGCTCTGTTGGCTGGACTGTGTAGAAGGCAAAGTCTGAGGCTTTGAAATTGGATAAAAGCTGTGCAAACAGAAGGGAAATATTAACACTGCAAGTGGTCAGAATAACTTGGCATTCATTGATTTCTGGATACAAGCTTGACTGACTGTTGAAAGATTAATTTGTTTAAAAATCAATTAGAGTGAGAGACACAGGAAGAGACACACAGAAAGAGATCTTCCATCCACTGCTTCACTCTCTGCATGGTCACAATGACCAGGGCTGGGCCAGGATGAAGACTAGAGTGAGAAGTTTCATCTAAGTCCTCCATGTGGGTGCAGGGGTCCAAACACTTGGATATCTTGCACTGCTTTGCTGAGTCCATTAGCAGGAAGCTGGGAGTGGAAGTGAATCAGCTGGTACACAAACATGCTTTTAGGCCTCAGAAGTGGCAGCTTTACCCACGGAGCCACAAGGTCAACCCACTGAGACACAAGGTCAACCCTAAGTTTTAGTTTTTCAAATTTTTACTTCTTTGTTTATTTCTGTGTCAAATAGAGAGGGGAGGGGAGAGAGAATAATCCTTCTCATTCATTCTCCAAATTCCTGAAGCAGGATCTCTCTTGGTGTGAGACTCAAGTGCTTGGGCCATTATCCATTCTTCCCCAAAGTATACATCCACCGGAAGCTGCGGAGTAAAGAAGACTTGAATTCAAAACAAACTACTTCAAACTGGGAGAGGGACTCCTAGACAGTGGCTTAGTTTTCTATAGCACCAGGCCAGTTCCCAGATGTAAGCTTTTCTTTCTTTTTTTTCTTTCTTTAAAAGATTTATTTACTTGTTTGTTTATTTATATATTTAGTTAATTAGTTAGTTGAAATGCAAAGTGTCAGAGGGAAAAAAGAGAACTTTGGTTCACTTGTTCTTCACCTTCCAAATGTCTATAATGGCTAGGAGTGGGGCAGGCTAAAGTCAAGAGCCAAGAACTCTCCATCCTAGACTGCCACATGGGCAACAGTGGTCCAGGCGCACACATCATCTGCCGCTGTCTTCCTGGTGTGTGCTTTGGAAGTGAAGTAGCCTGGATTCAAAGTGGCACTGCCATGTGTCAGGCCGGCATCGCAGGAAGTGACTTAAGCTGCCATAAGCAGGATTTTGAGTTGGAAGTAGAACAGCTGGGACATAAACCAGAACCCATGTAGGATGCCTGTGGTGCTACACATAGAGACTTTGCCTGCTACATCACCATACCCCGGCTCTCCTGCTTTCAAGAGGCCACCCACATTATTCTGTGTTATACCCTATAACTGGGCAGAGGATTCAGGTCTTAGAGTGTTTAAAACCCAAAATAAATTCTCTAAATCATCATATCTAATGCACTTTACGTCAGTGGAGGAAATGTCTATGGCTGCATTGCCCAGTCTGGCTGTATAGCCCTTGAAAGATCCTTACTGTTAATAAGGAATAGGCTTTTCAGTTGTTTACAATGAGAATTGATTTAAATTTTATCCCATATTACTACATGCAGTTGGATAACACAAAACAGATTTAAGATTTCCAAGGGTGGAAACATTCTGGTTGGGGATCAGAATTCCTTTCTGAATCCTTGGATTCAGTGGCTGGGCTGAAAGATTTGCTGAGTTAGTGGTCATGTTGCTTCTAGGTGAAGTTGGGTGACTGACAAAGGAAAGAATTGTGGAGCTCTCATCAAGACTCCCTGTATCAATGCACATTTTGTGAACAATGGCTCCTGCTCAGACATAAAGGGAGAAAAAGAGAGATGGGGAGAGAGAGAAAGAGAGAGATCCTCCATCCAATGGTTCACTCGGCAAATGGCCACAATGTGTAATGCCTGGAGCTAAGCCAATCAGAAGCCAAGAGTCAGGAGCTTCTCCTAGGTCACCCATGATGGTAAGGGGTCTAGGGACTTCAAACTTCCCCTGCTGCTTTCCAAAATCGTAAGCAAGAAGTTTGGTTGAGTACTTGGGGCATGGATGGATGACTGTATGGGATGCCAGTGGTGCTGTACATGCAGGCCTTTTTCAACACTAATTTCAACACAAATTTTTAAATCTGAAATTCACTGCTCTTGAAGCTCCTTCACAGCTCATGGGTTTCCTTTACATCCAGAATTACATTTCTCTTCAGTTCCTCTCTTGAGTGTTTTAAGACTATTAATGTACAAGGTGATTGCCAATCACAGGAAGCAATCTCTATGATCAGCAACAGTATTTCCTGTGCAGGGAAACTACAGAGGAACTTGTAAGTGACGTACAGCAGGATCCGGCAGAGCTGCAGCGACCTGTTTTCCCTTAGAGGAAACAACTCCTCTGCAAACCTCCTGGCTCTAATAAATGCAAAGGAATCATTTGTGATCATGAGTAACCACGCACACACAATCAACACACCACAACGCTGGACAATACTATTTCCTCTTGGTAAATTGAGGTTTCTCTAATTTTTTTTTTTTTGTACTGAAGCAGATATTCATTTATGGAAAGTTTTACCTCAGTTGCGGATAGAAGTAATGAATCAGGCCTGGGTCAATAACGGAGGTGAAGGAGATTCAAATTTCCATGAAAAAAAAAAAAATCTAGTGAGCATTGGTGAAGGAGAACTTAAGACCTCAAGAATTTAGGGCTGGAGTTGCAGAACAGCAGGTAAAGTCCCTGATTGTGACGCTAACATCCCTGATCAGAGAACCATTTCAAACCCCAACTGCCTCCCTTCCAGCCCAGATCTCTGCTATTGTGCCTGGGGACAGCAGCAGCTGGTCCAGGTACTTGCGCCCTTGCCACCATGTCGAAGCCAGGAGAGAGACCCAGCTGCCTGGATGTCAGATTTATCTCTCAATATCTCTTCCCCTCTCCTCTCTCAGGTGTGTTTATATGGGTTTGTGTCTATATATTTCCCTCCTTTGTCACTCTTCCTGTCAAACACATAAATTTTGGGCCAGGCAAGGTAGCATAGTGACTAAAGTCCTTGCCTTGCATGTACCAGAATCCCATATGGGTGCTGGTTCTAATCCCAGCAGCCCTACTTCCCACCCAACTCCCTGCCTGTGGCTTGGAAAAGCAGCTGAGGATGGCTCAAAGACTTGGGAACCTTCATCTGCTTGCAAGATCTGGAAGAGGCTCCTGGCTTTGGACCAGCTCAGATGCAGACATTGCGGCCATTGGGGGAGATGGAAGATCTTCCTCCTGTCTCTCTTCCTCCCTGCATATCTGACTTTCCAATAAAATAAATAAATCTTTAAAAAATAAGTAGATATTTTAAGAAGAATACTTTAGGAATTTAATCAATTGAAGAAGCTCAGTTAAGGGAGTAGGGAAGTGAGGATGATCTGCAGTTCTTGGTTCTTGGAGACAAGTCTACTTGATAAAAACAGCAAATGAAATGTCCCTTTTAATAGTGTTTTTGCTACATCTCATGGGTTTTGTTATTTTTTGTTTTTATTTCCATTTCTTCAAAAAAAGTTTTTTTCTTATTTTCTTGAGTGATGCACAGATCATGTAATGTCAGTGTTTGCTTTAAGAAGTTCTTTAATTTCCTTTCTTTTTGATTTTTAAAGATTTATTTATTTTTATTCCAAAATCAGATATACAGAGAGGAGAGATAGAGAGGAAGATCTTCCACCTGATGATCCACTCGGCAAGTGACCACCATGGCTGGAGCTGAATCAATCCAAAGCCAGGAGCCAGGAGTCTCCTCGTGGTCTTCCACATGTGTGCAGGGTCCCAAGGTTTTGGGCCATTCTCGACTGCTTTCCCAGGGCACACACAGGGAGCTGGATGGGAAGCAGAGTTGCTGGGATTGGAACCGGCGTCCAGATGGGATCCCAGTGCATTCAAGGCAAGGACCTTAACCACTAGGTAAATGTTCAGAGCCCTGTTTTTTGATTTTCTTTTTAGTTTCTTCAGCAACGTGTTGGTCATTCAGTACCATGTTCTTCAGCTTCATATTTCTGTAAGTTTCCTATTTTTCCTCCTGCTGCTGATTTTGTTTTATGCTTTTTTTCAAAGATTTATTTATTTTTGTTACAAAGTCAGATATACAGAGAGGAGGAGAGACAGAGAGGAAGATCTTCCGTCCAATGATTCATTCCCCAAATGAGCGCAGCGGCCGGTTCTGTGCCGATCCAGAGCCAGGAACCAGGAACCTCTTCTATGTCTCCCACATGGGTGCAGGGCCCCAAAGCATTGGGCCATCCTCGACTGCCTTCCCAGGCCACAAGCAGGGAGCTGGATGGGAAGTGGAGCTGCCAGGACTAGAACCGGCACCCATATGGGATCCCAGCACGTTCAAGGCGAGGACTTTTAGCCGCTAGGCCACGCCGCCGGGCCCGTATGGCTTTTTGTTTAAGGGGAAGTATAATAACTGTGTAATAGAACCTATCTTATCCAGATGTGAATATATAAAGCAATATGAATCTCTACTTCTAAATCACAGATGGACTCCCAATGAACTGTTAAACATATCCTGCCAATAGAATGCTGGACTCTGTCATTGTCCATACTTAAAACGTCAGGATACACTTAGATAGCAGAATGATTAGCATATGACTGTCAAGGACTATATTATTGTAACAAAATAGGAGACATAACTGGAGGGGGGTGAAATCCCAGAGCCAATGGAATTATGTAATAAAATAATAAAATAAATTTAAAGACACAATAATTGATGTTGTGGTTAATTCAATTAGGGCCATACAGTGAGAAGTTTCTTGATTTTTGGGGGGACACATAGTTAGTGAATAAGTGTTATATCTTAAAAAAATATTTATGTATTTTTAGTGCAAAGTTAAGTATACAGAGAGGAGGAGAGACAGAGAGGAAGCTCTTCCATTCAATGGTTCACTCCTCAAATGGCCACCACAGCCTGAGCTGAACCAATACAAAACCAGGAGCAGGGAGATTCTTCCAGGTCTCCCTCACAGGAGAAGCATCCCAAGGCTTCAGGTCGTCCTCAGCTGCTTTCCCTGGCTACAAGCAGGGATGTGGATAGGAAGCAAGGCCACCTGGATGGGAAGCCAGTGCCCATATGGGATCATGACGCGTGCAAGATGAGGACTTTAGCAGCTATGGTTTCGCACCGGGCCCATAAGTGTTATTATATTTTGATGGAAAATTACAGAACAAGGTTATGCCACAAAATCAGACGGATCTATGAAGCCCTGTGGGAAAACTGATGAAAAGTCATTAACCTTATACAGTAGCCTGCCTCTGTCAGCTAATTATTTTTTTTTCTTTTTAAATTTAGTTTTATGACACAGTCTCATAGGCTCTGGGATTCCCCCAATCTCTCCCTGTGCCACCCCCCATGTTGGATTCCTCCACCTTGTTGCAGTATTACAGTTCATATCCAGTCATGATTCCTACATTGCGAGCATGTACCATGCAGAGAGCCCAGCATCTTATTGTCTAGATAAATCCAACACTTTCCTTGGCAGACCTTCTCTGGTCTGAAGGCAGAGCTGGCAGAATATCATCTCCTCTAATGAAAAGCCACAACATAACATCGACAATAATTTACAACATTATGGAGTTAATTCACATGGTATTGAGTGACCAATATATTAGAAAATGTAAGTTTTTAACCACCTCCTGTGACTACTTCATTGACATTTCAATTTTAGTTTATACACAATCGAATGTTATACACCTTGAAATGATTATAGGGTACCATTCAACTGTTTCGTGTCTATTTTTCATTTTTATATTTAGCATGACATATGAAGCATGATTTTTACTGAACTTGGCTAATTTTAGGGTAGTCCAAACAGGCTTATAACTCTAACAAGGCATATGTTAACAATTGAGGCACAGGACAGTTTTAGGAGGGGTGTGCAGAGAAATCTTCAATACCCTAGTGAGGTATATGTGAGTCCAAGCTGACTGTTTCCTGTCTGTTCTAAGCTTTCCTTATTGGTCTTTGTCTAATCTAATTTTTTGCGGGCGGGGGACTCCATCGCGACCCTGATGGTCATTGCAAGAGAGGGTGGGGATCCAAAGTTGGAACTAAGTAAGGACCAGAGAAAGCTCCCCTCCCGAGTCCCAAAGGGAGTTTACCGTTCTGTTTCTGAGGACCGCTCAGGGCTGCCTGCTGCTGTTCTGAAGACATTAGATCCTGTGAGGAAGGATCTGGGCTTCTTCCATCATTTGTGGAAGATCCAAAAGGGAGTGGATGACCCCAGAATTCTCGGCCTACCAGGGCACTCCAGTTCCCCGTGGTCTCCTTGGCAGTTGGGATATAGTCCTTGGTGCCCATACTGATAGTCCTCGGTGAGGATCCAGGAGTCTCCAGGGTTGGGATACAAGCCTTCTCCTGTCCTCCTGCTTCACTCTGGGGTTCCTCTCCCTACCCCACTCCCTGCGCTCTGTGCATATGACCTCCTACTAAGAGTCTGTCAGGATTGCTCTTGATTCCCACTGTATGTCTTTACAATAGGAAGATATATGTGTGCCTCATACAGACAAGGTCAGTGTTCTTACAACCAATTAAAATATGCAATTAATCATAGCAAAAAGTTAGATGTGAAACATGTGAAAACTAGAAAGTGACAAAACCATTGAGTTCTGTGCAATGCATTTTGGTAATAGCAGGCACAAAAACGCATGGGTAATGTCCTCATCTAGAATATGAACATTCACTCACTGATTTTGTTTTCCTAATGAGCTCACCAACCCTTTTATACACTGCATCCTGCCACACCCAGCTCTGCAGCCACCTGTGAGGCACTGAGTTTACCTGGATCTGTACTAATTCTTGAGGGTAGAATGGTGATTGTGACCACAGCTCTGCTCCTCACGGGCTAACACTCAAATGGAGGAGATAATAAGCAGACAAGTGGTTTTAAATAAATCAGGTTTTTTTTTAATGGAAGACTTTATAGCCCGTAGGTATAAATGCATTATACGGTATATTTTTAATGGAAGAGTAGGGATTTGCAAGATTGCAGTGAAACATGTAGCTGGGGCAGTGCTGGTCATTAAACAACCTTGCACATAGGTGAGTATGTGTGTATGGCTTTGTACACCTCTGTATGTGTGCACCCTAAGTATGGGTGCATTTGTATGATTTCACATATATGTGTAACTGTTAGTGTGTTCATGCACAACTGTGTGCATCGTGTGCTGGTGCTCATGCATTTGCACATATGTGCTCCTATCAAGATTGTGTATGGCTCCACATACCATACATGTCCATACATGTGTATTTGTGCAACAGTGATTGTGTCTGTGCTTGTGTTGATGTGTCTGAATGTATTTGTGTGTGTTTTTTTGTTGGAGAAGAGGGCGGACCAAGGGACCAAGTGCAGAATGTCAGAATGTGGATCAAAAAGAGATTCAATTTTCAGGGAAGAACAATGAATCTTCATATTTGTGTAGAATGAAGCAAAGAGGGTAGGGAGGAGGAAAATGCCAGACAGACAGACAGGCAAGCTGTACTATTCTGTCTCTACACAAGCCTTTGTTATACCTCTGTTTCATCTTTACTTTTTGGAAAAATTTCCTCGGATGAGCACAACCTATTTGCAAAAATTTTGAGGTGAAATAAGAGCTGCTTTAAAGATACCTTTAAAAACGTTATAGGGCCCAGCACGGTAGCCTAGCAGCTAAATTCCTTGCCTTGAATGCACTGAGATCTCATATGGGAGCCAGTTCTAATCCTGGCGACACTGCTTCCCATCCAGCTCTCTGCTTCTGGCCTGGGAAAGCAGTCAAGGACGGCTCAAAGCCTTGGTATGCTGCACCTGTGTAGGGAGCCTGGAAGAATCTCCTGGCTCCTGGCTTCGGATCAGCTCAGCTCAGGCAGTAGCGGCCACTTGGCAAGTAAATGACTGGATGGAAGATCTTTCTCTCTGTCTCTCGTCCTCTCTGTGTATCTGACTTTGCACTAAAAATAAATACATCTTTTTAAAAAGACACGTATAGACACTGCTATTAATTTTTGCTTACGATAGTAAAGCAAAAATAAAAGCCATTTATATTTTTAAAGGAGTAAGTCTCAGAGCAAGGTCTGGTTTAGAAACTTAAAACAATGTGACTCTCGAAGGTCAGGTTGAGTTTTTAGATTTGCTCACAGGTATAATCAAGTGTTCTTCTGGCAAGTCAACATGCTGTGCACTGGTTCTTTCCTTGAGAAATCTTCCTCAGGCACGGTTATTCCTCTGACTTACAGACTTTTTACCCCCTCACTGGGCAGCATGAATAAGTGTAAAATGTTGAAACACATATTTCCCCCAAATTATCCAAGGTTCTTCCCTGCAGTGATGCAATAACCTCCTAGCAAATATCTCTGTATTGACATTCTTTATCCATCAGTCCCTATGCTACAACCTGACCTGACTTTCTGACATTCTGGCTTCCTGCCTAAGGTCACTTTTGCTTGCCAATGAAACGCTTCTCTGGATAAATTCCTTTGTGACTCAATGAACTCTGAACTCTCCATCCTTGTTCCTGCTTTCTCCTGCAGTTGCCCTAGTCAGCTGAGCTGTTTCTAGCATCCTCATATTTCCACACATTCTCTCTGCTTAGGGTGTGTACATGATGCATTTTTAATCCTTCTATATTCATTAATATTTTATCATGTTGTGATCTCTTTATCAAAACCTTCCTCAATGTCTTCAGAATACTCCTCTGTTTTCTTGCCAATCATATTTTTATTCTTGATAATCTTGCTGAAATTCTTTTCATTCAGGCAGATCTCTGTCATAGATTTGAGCTCCAATAGGAAGGTATATCTGTTTATATTTATAACCTTGGCATTTGAACACAGCCACTGATTCCTATTTCAGACACGATCCATGTTGAGATGGGATTGATCATTCCTCCCATGCAGTCAAGGATTCTGCTTTTTTTCTTTAGACTCTGAATCTTTGTGTTCATAGATCTTGGATCTCTATCACACTGCTGTGCAATATGCTTGATGAAAATATCCGTAGATTATTGGCAAAAGGGGTCACCATAAATCCCTTCCATTGCTGCAGCACCAAGCCACTCCTGCAAAGAGATGGCATACCCTTCTCGTGAGTTCAGTCTGCTTGGTCCCTAGGACTTTTTCTTTTTTTTTTTTTTTTTTTTTTTGAGCATTTGATTATGCCTCTTTTCTCTCTAGCACATTTTAATCTTACTCTGTTGAGATCTAAGCAGCCATGGGAAGAAACAAAAGTTAGATTTTTGAGTGATAAGAAACTAAACTACAAGGATGTAGAAAGGGCCAGAACATTCTCAAGTTTTCCAACCACTCTATTTGAGATAGCATGTGTGTCAAACACCAGATGCATTTAATCATATCAGTATTGCCAGTATACAAAAGCAGATAATTCAACCAGAAGTCACCAAAGAGAGCCCTTTTTAGCTCACAATTAGTTTTGTAAACATCTACTGAACTATATGTTGTATGCTCATTGAAACATATTGTAACCCACTTAGTGAATTTCTTTGCTGCCCCTAAGCCTAATCGATGAATCTACTCAGAGATGTCTTTTTGTTGTTGGTGGTGTTGTAGTTGATAAAAAAATATTTTGACATTTTAGTAAGCCGTGTTTGACTCTTTGAGGAAGCAATGAGTAATTCATTTGTTTAGTAACAGTAGCTTGCAAGGGCAAGGTTGAGATTTCAATTTGTCAGTCTGTCAATAGCTGACACTATGGTGTCACTCCCTATTCACTTATAGCCAAATACTGAACACTAAGTTGTGCAGTGCAAAGCTAACAGCATAAACACAGATTGAAATGACCTTTATGTTTTATGACCAGAAACATTAGTTTGGACTCAAATAATGTGAAAAATGAGAATCATTCACTCAACTGCATGTAGCAACAGAGAATCAGTTGTTTTTTTCCTTGTCCCTAAAAATGTCATAGTAAATGGTTAACAACTCACTATTCCAAATAAAAATGCATGTAAATAAAGCTTTGTTCTCATTTTATTTTTCTAGAAGATTTATTTATGTTTATTTGGGAAACTGATGTCCTGTATCCTGCCTGTGATCCCAGCAAACTGCTAGAACACTGCAGGGCTGCTCTTCCTTCTGAATGTCTCTGAAACTGTTTTCTGTGGAACAATCTGGGACTACTGCAGTGTACACCCAAGAAACAATGTTAGGCCAATCCAGTTGGATACTCCTGTGGCATTTAAGTTGTTTCTGATGTTTTCAACACCAATTTCAATACCTAGGAGAGTGTTCTCCACCACTTTTCTTCCATTAGCTCTGCCCACTGATTTCCTGACTTCCTCTCCCTAATATTGAACCTCTCGTCTCTTCCCAGTCGTCGTTTTTCTAAAGTTCCGCATAGTGAATGGCACCATCACACACTACCCCTTTACTCCTTGCCTCTGATATTCACATAGGCACTGGTCCTTCATACTCTGGATCAATTATACTGCTCAAGCCAGCTGTTTATTCTGTTTCCCTCTGCATTCATTTAGACTCATCTTATTCTGGTATGACTAGCCTATAATGAACAAAATTTAGTGCAAGAAGGTTTGCACAGCAGAGATATTGATTCTTCAACTGAAATGTTTTGTATGTATACAGTTCTAAGCTTGTTTAATTCAACATCCTGTCATATAGCTTCTCCTCCATTTTTTTTTTTTTTTTTTTTTTTGCTTTGTTTACCTTAAGCCACACTCTCATACTCTCTACAGGTGCATAGAAGTCCCAGTATCTTAACAGAGATAATTGCATCCATTACCAGAAGCTCCTCCTGACAGCTCTTCTGAAGCAATTCAACTGGCATGTTTCTACATCTTGGAGGCCAGGCTTGTCTAATATATCTCTATCTAAAACAATTCTACAAAAAAAGTAGTAAGCATGTTGAAGAGGTTATATCGGTTGCTGTTCTGTTTTCCACTTTCAGTGAGATTCACATATGGCACATAAAAGTAACAGAGGTGCTAATACTCCTTGTAGTAAGATCAGTATGCCCAGCATTGTGACATACCAGCTATTAGCCCCTGGTTCCAGTCCTGGTTGCTCTGTTTCTAATCCGGTTCTTTCAGAATGTGCCTGGGAAAGCAGCAAGTGATGACTGACCTGAGTGCTCCTGATCAAGTCTCAGGTCCCTGGATTCAGCTTGGCCCAACTTCAGCTGTTGCAGCAATCTGGAAAATGAACCAACAGCTGGAGTATCTCTCTTTCTCTCTCTCTCTCTCTCTCTCTCTCTCTCTTCTCTCCATTTCACTTTTTTTGTAACTTTTGCCTTTCAAACAAATAAAATAAATTTTCATAGTAGCAGTAGTAACAATAATGACAGAAAAGTATGAGTGTGTCAGATGCTGTTACTTACTTTATAGCACTTAATTCTCACAACTGTCTTAGCAGATAACATTCCTCGCACTATTATATGGATTAAAAAATAAAGCTTAGTGAGCTAAATGCTTCTGACCATGATAATAACTACTGTGGTTTATACTCATGCTGAGTGACTCCAGGGATTATATATATCCATATGTTTACTTTTGTTTGGTCCTGTATAGGATTTATTTATGCTTTACATTTTTGATTCATCACATTCCACTTATAAGCCTAAAAAGCATCGGCAATTAGAGATTTGTGAAGAGAATGCACACCCCCATCTCCTTGGTGAAACACTTTAAAATAATTCAGTATGTATTTACTTATCTGGTAGGTAGATTTCAAATTTTTTTGAAAAAAAGAGTGAAACCTTTCAATAATAAAGTTTGATGTAGCACCAATAGCAATAAGAACCTATTCTCCACCCAAGCCCCAAGCCCCAATTGCTGGGCAAAGGGACATAAGGCTTATTGTCCAACCCTCTTTTTTGTTTTCTTACCCCCAACCTGAAGCATTCTCTCCAGCATGGGCTTGGGCATGTCTGAGTGTTCTATGCATCTCATTCATTTTCCAAGGACTGATGGGACTGTGGGTTAAGGACTGTAATCTTTTAGAAGACTGTATTGGGCACTGGAATGAGCTTCTTCAGATGAGAACCTGTATTAGACCTGCCAATCTCTCAAGGTCAAAGAAATGGCCTTCAAATACCTGCCATCCCTTGATACGTGGGAATAGCTCTTGTTTCTTCAAGGCAAGCAAGGAGGAGCTGCTGAGTTAGGAAATATTGAGTGCAGCCCGGTATTACTTGATAGGAAAGATAACACTCTGAGAACTGTCTGTTCGGTGTTTTTCCTGTTTTGCAAGTATCGTTGAGTGTGTGACATAATGATCCAGACTGGGGCAGCTGCTGAGGGCTTCCCTGCTGTGACATCCCATGGCAGATGGCTGTAGCAAGGGATGAAAAGACTCAGGTCACTACACTAAGATCACTCTGCAATTTTTTTTTTAATTCTCTGGTAATTCGATGTTCTGAGAGCTATTTTAGTTGTTTGACATCAAGGGAGAAAAGACAGGTCCAGAAAATGTGCTTTCACAGAATTAGACTTCTTGGGAAACTTCAAAATACAAAACATGATAGTTAGAAATAAAAATTTCCACCTTAAGGATTCCAATCCTGGGGCTGGGGGCGGTCTGAACCACCCCGCAGGGTGGCAGCTGTGGGAAGGCATCCCTGTTAGGTGGAATCCAGCTGAGGACTCAAGCCAAAACCACCGCCATATGTCAGTGGCTGAGCCCTTGGTTTCTCCAGGCCCAGGAGCAACTAGCCCTCAGGTTCATAGCCATGAGGGGAACTCGGGAGCTGGACAAATCTAGCTCCACTCTACCGCCAAAAGCTGGTGGCAGGACAAGTCAGGGTGGATTCCAATCCTGGGGCTGGGGGCAGTCTGAACCACCCCACAGGGTGGTAGCTGTGGGGAGGCATCCCTGCTAAGTGGAATCCGGCTGAGTATGGTGGTGGCTGAGCCCTTGGTTTCAGGTGGCCAATGCACCAAGTGGTGCCAGGCTCTGCCTGCTGGCCACCCAGAGGCGAGCTCTGGGGTTTTTATGATTTGTAATAGCTGCTTAGGGACACCCATGAATAAGGCCAGCTTTAGTGTTGGTGAGACACGAATTCCTGGTGATTCCCAGTGATAGGAACATGAAACTTTAGCATAAGAGTGGGACTGAGACCTGAAGGTTTGAAGGGGAATGCCCATAAGAGGAGCAGCGGCACCCGAGAGCGCATCCTGAGTGGGTTGTGGGGTGGGCTGGACTGCAACCTTTACCAGCTCAGACAGGGCCAATGGGAGGGCCCGACTGCGCCGGGCACTGGCCTAAAGCCCAGTGGCATCTAGGAGAACTGGATCTGGGAAGGGATCAGGGGCAGAAACCTGGGAAGGTCCCCTGGCGGTTATAGCTCCCGCGGGTGAACAGGTGGTCCGGACCTGGGGGGCAGACAGGCTGGGCAAAGTTGCACCAACGGCTCATCAGTGTATGAAAAGGCGATGGAACGGGTGCACCGGGCAGCACTGAGCAAACCCTAGCCCACAAATAAGATTGGAAACCAGGATGAACCACAGGACTGGCCCAGCGAGGTTTTTGCACCAACTGGTCTACATGAGCCACGGATGCCGAGCCACAGTGTCTAGGACAGGGATCACGACAGGTGACAGGCTATGCCAAGCTGAGTCAGAGCAACCTCTGGCATGTGTGTGATCTATGGCTGGGAACAGGCCTGGTTGGGGGGCTAAGGGGACACCCTAGCTGGGTGGAAGTTCCCACCAAAGGGGCGCATGAACTGGAATGGGGCTGCGTTCTGGTCAGGATACAGCTGTAGTCTCCCTTGGCACAAGTGTAGACTGGGACAAGATGCACCAGGCCAGTCCAGACTGCAACACCTTCTGGTGTTCTGGAGAACCAGGGTAGATGTGGGACAGACTAAGCTAGGTCTCAACCTCAACTGAGCCATATATGAGGCATATGTGGGTATGGATGCGCCGTGGCTGGGCTGAAACATCCAACAGCAAGAACCAGAATGGGTTGAAGGCCAGTTAGGAAAGGCCACTGTTCCTGCTAGGACAGGAGGTGAACTGAGTAGTCCTGGCTCATGGACCCACTGGTATGCGCGAAAGCCAGCACTTGGAGGGGTTCTGATGGAGGAGCCTGGGCAACTCCCATGTCAGGACACAGACCCTGCAAGTAAGCTCAAGAAGTATGGAAGGAAACAGCCAAGAGGTCATGGAAAGTGTCCCACTGGCGTACATTTAGCATGGGTTGAGGGCAGACCAGGCTGAATCAGTTCATGTCATCCACTGGCAAATCCGAGCACCAAAACAGAGTGTGGGTCGGGCCAGGTTCGGTCACGACAAAAGCAGTACACAACATAGAATGCCAAGGTGATGTTGGCTGTGCCAGATGTGACCATAGCACCCAACCAGCACGCGTGAGAATCAGGAAGGGATGGAGCGGAGCTGACAGTGGAATAAGGGGTGGTTCCCTTGCTGGACAGCTACTCCCACTGGAGCTGGGATGGGGACAGACAAGACTAGGCAGGGCTACAGCATCTATGTGCCTAATGTGGACTAGATCAGGGAAAAACCAGGCTGGGCTGATTATTCCTACTGGTGCAATCTACAATTAGAGTAGGTGAAGGTTGTTGGGGCTTAGCCACAGCATCAGCTGGCAAAAGCTGGCAATGGGGGCTAGTTCTGTCAAGTTAAACTACAGAAGCACCTGGAGAGTGCATAATCCGGGAGGGGGAGTGACCTGGGAGGGAAACAGTGGGCTCCTCTCTCTTAGGTTACCACCCCCATGGGAGGGCATGAAAACTAGGACAGGAGCTGGGGTGGCTAGACAGAGAGACACCCAACAACATCCGTGAAGGCTGGATAGTTGAGCTGGTTAGATGGGACATGGTTCTCGTACCCATTGACATGTATGAGAGCAGAAGGGGATGTGGGACAGACTGGACACACATACTGGCAAACCAGGGTAGGGGGCGGGTCTGGTGGGGTTATTGTGGGTCGCTCCAACTGGACAGCAGTCCCCACTGGTTTATGTGAGCGCCGAGTATGTGCTGGGTAGAACCAGTCGGGACTGCAAATATCCATTGGTTTCAGTGGAAGGCAGGGCTGAAAACAGAACCAACCCAGCAATTGCAACCACCAGCTGATCAGGGCAATGGACTGTGCTGGGCCCGGTTCTTGCCAGTACATACAGGAATCTGGTCGGGGAACACCTTGGAGAAAGTTTCTATGGGGATTCCCCCAGTCGAGCTTTCAGACTCAGAACGCTAACCATCAGTTGACGGAGGACAGAGCAAGTCGATCAACCACCTGAGCTATGTGTTGGCAATGAAAGTGATGGGCAAATGGAGACTCTATGATGGACTATGTCAATCAGTGGATTCTCCAGAGACTGCATTATGCTTGGAGTGGTGAGAGTGGCAGCAATTCAGATCTGTTGAAATGTCAAAACCACTCTACCAGCTCTACCTTCAGACCAGAGATGGTCTCCCCAAGGAACTGATGAAGTTATCTGGATAATAAGATGCTGGACTTTATGCCTGGTGGATGTTTCCAATGAAAGAATCTCAGCTGAATTTGAACTGTGGTAACGCAGTGGGGTGGAGGAGTCCACCATGGGGGGCTAGGGGCTTGGGGAGGGGTGGGGGGAATCCCACTGCCTATGAAACTGTCGCATAATGCAATGTAATCGATAAAAAACATACATTAAAAATTAAATAAATAATAATGATAAAAGTACTACTTAACAACATCAAAAATTTTTTTTCACCTTAAATCTTATTTCTATAGAAGTCCTTCTTTTGTAATTTATAAAATCTCAACATGAAAAATGTGTAACTTGTGTGTCTATATCCTTTTAGCAACGAAAATAGCAATTTTAACTTTATTTATAAGTTAACAGTTTATACGCTACTGCATAAAACTGAGACTGTAAGGATCCTTTATGCACACATTTAAGACCAGCAGTGTTTTAGAGATCAGGCTTTCTATTTGTGTTGTGGTTTCAGCCTGGAGGTGTGTGTGTGTGGGGGGTGGGGTATATTTATGCTCCCGTAATGGGTAAGTCAGGGATGCAACCTAAAATGTAAACAAAAAATTCATTTATGCTTCATGTTTATGTTAAATTTGTTTTATTATTATTATTATTATTATTTTGATGCTCTTTACATAGTTGATTAGGGCACAAAGAGTCAAGAGCTGTAGGGAAGTGGGTTAAACCATTGTTTTCACATTCTCTCTCGTATCTGGGCGAATGGGGGAAACAAAGGGAAAAGGCCCCACCCACCCTCTGAACCATTCCAGGGTCCCTGATTTGGGGCATGCTCCAAGGGCACTGCTCAAGTGGTTTTGATAATTCACCAGTTCTGAATTGCTCACTATTCCGAACACGATGAAATATCTCCAGAATCCACTGGCTGACATAGTCCAAGTTAGAATCTCTATGTGCCTAGTTGATCAATTTGTTCTGTCCTCTGTCCTCTGTTGTGGTACCAGGTGTCCTCTGCAGCCTCTGATGGACTGCCATGTTCTCCATGTGCACCTGGATTTGCTTTCCACTGCTCCATCTGAGCCACTGAGGAGGTTCAGCTTTGGACATGCACTTCCTGGTCAGACTGTGGAACCTGCGATTCTCTTCTTGTTTGGGGTTCTGAGTCGAGCAGTTCAGTTGGGGGACATCCTCAAAGAAACTGTGTTTGAGGTGATCCCACACCTGATTCTTGTGTGCTTTCCTGTACAGGGTCTGGAACAGTACATTGCCCTAACCAGCTTATGCAAATGCTGGTGGTTGCAACTGTGGGGTCATTTCTGTCTCCAGTCCAGTCTTCTATAAGAACCAATGGTGGGCCCGGCAGCGTGGCCTAGTGGCTAAAGTCTTCGCCTTGAAAACCCCGGGATCCCATATGGGCGCCGGTTCTAACCCTGGCAGCTCCACTTCCCATCCAGCTCCCTGCTTGTGGCCTGGGAAAGCAGTTGAGGACGGCCCAATGCATTGGGACACTGCACCCGCATGGGAGACCCGGAAGAGGTTCCAGGTTCCCGGCATCAGATCGGCGCACATCGGCCCGTTGCGGCTCACTTGGGGAGTGAATCATCGGACGGAAGATCTTCCTCTCTGTCTCTCCTCCTCTGTGTATATCTGGCTGTAATAAAAATGGATAAATCTTTAAAAAAAAAAAAAGGAACCAATGGTTGTTGCAGTGCAGTCTGATCCTGTCCACCACACATTCACCCTCATGAAAACCAGTAAGAGCTGCAGCCTGGTCAGAGCCACCCAAAATAACTACCACCAGGTTTGTCTCCTGCCTAGGTTCCTGTGCTTGCCATTATGTACAGCAGACTGGTTCAGTCTGTCCCACATCCCATTCAGCTCTCATACATATCAGTTGGCACTGAAGCTTAATTCAACCCAACCAACCCCTCTATCAAGCCCACACACATGCCCATGGGTGCCATTCTGTCTAGCCATGCCTGCCCCAATCCTGGTCCACATGCTAGTGGGAGTGGTAACTTGACAGAATTAACCCCCAGTGCCAGCATTTGCCACCTGATGTTGCGGCAATGCCCAATCAACCCACACCCATTCTGACTTAGGCTTGCACCGGTAGGAACAGTCAACCCAGCCAGGCTTTTCCGTGATCCAGCTTACATGATGCCGAGAGGTGTTATAGCCCTGACCAGCCTGGTCTGCCCCCATTCCAACTCACGCCCTCAAGTGGGAGTGGTTATTCAGCAGGGGAATCCCATGCAGCCCCTCTACCAGCTTTGCCTCCCCACTCCCTGATTCTTATATGTATTGTTTGGGTGCTGCAGCCTAGTCTAGAATGGGCCTTGGCATTTCCGAATGAGTGCTGTAGCGTGCCCTTCCAGCCCACCCCCAATTCCAGCTCAAGCTGGTGGGGGCTACAGCCTAGCCTAGCTCAGCTGGCACCCAGCCCCAGCCTAATGTGTACTGGTAAGTGTTGCGACTGAACCAGGCCCGATCCACACTCTATTCTGGTGCTCAGATTAGCTAGTGGGTGATGTGAACTGGCCCACCTGGGTCTTCCCCTGAACTGCACTGAATGTGTGCCTGTGGGTAGTGTTTCCTGGCCTGGTTTAGGCTGTCCCTATTGTTGTTCTTGCACTCACCTCTAGAGACTCTTTCCTGACAGAGAAGTTTCCCAAGCTCCTCCAACAGAACCTCTCCCAATGCCAGATCTCGCGTACTCCAGTGGATCCATGGACCAACCCTACTTAGTCCATCTCCTGTTCTAGCAGGAGCAGTGGCCTTTCCTGACTGGCCTTTAACCCATTATGATTCTTACTGTTGGATGTTTCAGCCCAGTCAAGCCTGGTCCACACCCAGACATAGCTCACACATGGCTCGGTAGGGTCAGAGACCTAGCCTAGCCTGTCCTACACCAACTTTGGTCCTCACAATCACCAGTTGTTGCTGGAGTCTAGCCCAGTCCGGTGCACCTGGCCCCAGCCTACCTTTGTGCAGAGGGATAATGCAACTATGTCCAGACCAGAACGCAGCTGCCACTCTAGCACCCACTCTCACCAGTGGTAACCATTACCCAGCCAGTGTATCCCCTTAGCTCCCCAGTCAGGCCCGTTCCTAGCCATAGATCCTGCATGTGCCAGTGGTTGCTCTGACCCAGCATGGCCTAGCCCGTCTCCTGTTTTGGTCTTTGCCTTAGATGCTGTAGCCTGACCTGACCTGGCCTAACCCCAGTCAGGAAGCTGGCCCTGCTCAATTTGCTCCTATCCCTGGCTCATGCAAACCAATAAGTGTAACAGCCTATCCAGCATGACCTGGGATCTGCCTGGTTCCTGCTGTTGCTGGTGAGCTAAGGTTTGCTTGTACCTTATATTTGTAGCCTGAAAATAATTTCATGAAATATTTTTTATCATTTTGCACATGAAACATCATTTCATATAATGAAGTATTCCATTTGTGACACCATGGTGGTATTCAAAAATTGTTTACTCTGAAGAATGTTGAGTTTTAGATTTTCAGGTGAAGATACCTGTGGCATACACTATTTTCTATCAGCATGAGTAAAACTCTTCCATACTCTGTGAGGCATTTTTCTGTTTCTGTATCTGCCTTTTCTCAATGCCAGCACACTTCCTGCTGGGAGGAAATGGCTAATGTTATTAAAAAGAGGAAGAGAGTGTATCCTCACAGTCACCGCCGCCCTCAGCCACCTCCCTGTCCATGCCGGACTGGGATTTTATGGCACTCAGAACTGTCACACACATCTCTGCTTTGCTAATCCTTAATAAAGGACTGCGAGGCATTGGCAGCAGACCGGCCAGACAAAAAACAAGCAAACTGAAAACATCTAAGTGAGAAGCTTTTGAAAAGAAGCAGGCAAACTAAAATTGCATCACTGTGTTTTCACAGTGAGTATTATGCCTCTTCATATTTAAGGGAAGTTAGAGCTCTCCTTCAATGTCCTGGACATCTTAAAATGGAAAATTCTGAAAATGCAACATGAACGTTTATGTTGCTGCTTTGTTTTACTAGAGCTGCCATGGCAGGGTGACCAGGTGACTGAAATGCATTTCCCGACAGTTTTTGAGGATAGAAGTCCATGGACAACATTCCGGCAGGTTTCTGTTCCTTCTGTCAGCTCTCCTCTTTGGCAGTCCATGAGTACCCTAGTGTCTCTTCTAAAATATTAGCTGTATAAACACACCTGTCAAACTGCATCAGGACCTCACAAGAATTGCCTTTCTTAGCTCAGCTTTTATTTTTTTAATCCCTTATCTCCAAATATAAATATTCCTTTGCTTACAATATGTTGACATTACAGTAGCACGAAAGAAACACATTCAGGATAAGCCGTGCTTTGAATTTTGATCTTTTGCTGTGCTAGCCAGATGCTGTGAGGTTCATCCTTGCAGTCCTGGGCAGTTCTGGATCACAGACATTGACGATCCAAGCTATGATGGATTTTCATGTTGAGCTGTGGTATTTTAGAGGTTTTGATATATTTAGTGTATTTTTGTTTATTATGAAAGTCAACCATGATGAATCAATTGGGATGTGTGTAACTCCCATGCAAATTGAATAGTATCTTACAGCGATGTTATGTGTCTGCTTTTATGTTAGCATACACTACTTTGATTACATTAGCTTTATTCTTCTAAACAAGAATGGTGGGGGCTTGGTATGATAACTCAGTGGCTAAAGTCCTCATTTTGCTTGTGTCAGGATCCCTGTGTAATGATTTGTGTCCTAGCTGCTCCACTTCCCATTCAGCTGCTACTTATGGCCTGGGAAAGTAGTAGAGGATAATCCAAAGCCTGGTGACCCTACACCCATGTGGAAGACCCAGAAAAATTTCCTGGCTCCTGGCTCCTGATTTCAGATCGACTCAGCTCTGGCCGTTGTGGCCACTTGGAGAGTAAATCAGCAGACGGAAGATTTTTTTTCTCCATCTTTCATTTGCTCTAATTGTAAATCAGAGTTTCCAATAAAGAGAAATAAATCTTTTAAAAAACAGAAATGTGGTAAATCTAACATTGCTCCTCTGACTGAAGATTGATTTGGCAATTTGGGATCATTTATGATCCTGTAGGATTACTTTTACTGTTTCTGTAAAATTCCAGGATGTTTTGATAGTAAATTCATTGGATCTGCAACCAACTTTGCAGAGTTTAGACAGTTCAACAATATAAATTCATTCATGCCATAAACACAGATCTTTCTATTTATGTTTGTCATTTAAAATGCCTGTCATTGATGCTTGGCAGTGTTCACTGCAGAATCATTTCACGTCCTTGATTACATTCATCCCTAAGCATTTTTTTCTTCCGGTGCACTTGAAACAGGATTATTTCCCTTATGTCTGTTTTCAGACAGATATTGTTATCATATACACTTATTACTACTTTCTGCTTGTTGATTTAGTATCCTGCAACTTAATTGAATTCATTCGAATTCTGAGAGCATTTTTTGGTGGAGACTTTAGAATTTTCTCTATGTAAAATAATTTCATGTGTCAATCCAATATTAGTTCACTTCTTTTGTTCTGGATGCTTTCCTCTGTAGGAAAATGTGTTTAATCAGTCTCCTTACTCATTAGTTGTGTGTTCAGATTTGCTGATCATACTCTCATTGAAAATCATAATAAATCAAGTAGATGAGTAGATACATGTAATATTATTCCTTCTTAAAAGGAATATATCTCTAAATACCTATTTGTATTACATACATAATCTATTTTGGTATTGAAGTTCCAAACAAGTTATAGCTGAATATAAGATGATCAAAGGAATATTTATTACAGAGGCAACATTGAGAATTTAAGTGTTAACATGCTGGATTAAAGACCCTAAGATGCTTTGAAGTCCTTTCATCTTTTTTTGAAGGATCACATTGTGAATTCACAAATCAGGAAAGGAAACCTCAATGAATTTTCATGATCCAAACTGAGGTTCAATGAAAATTATACCCTAATATGCAAGTTAGCTGTTTTATATTTTCAAATCCTAAATATTTGTTATGAACCAATCTATGCTTGGTAGGCTCATATGCAAGAAAAAGGCTATTGAAATTCCCAGGATGTGATTAAGGACAACATGAATTCATGATGCATGAGCAATAGAATGTAATCAGGCCTTTCCTGACTCTTCTGGAGAAGCCACACCATTCCATTTTCCTCCTATCAGTTCCAGCATCATTAGCCCATCAGGATTGTCACACTTTGAAGAGTGTCAGATTATTTCAGAGCCCTTAAAAATTACCTCACTGAATATGTATCTCGTTTGAGAGCTCGATCTAGTTTTCAAATTGTTTTATAAAATATTTTCATGAATGCCAGCTCAAAGCAAATAGTGATTTAGTTCAAACAAGAAAATAACAGGATTCTATTTACTGGAGCTGGATCAGAAGTAGAATGGCCAGGACATACACCAGCACCGTTATAGGATTTGGAAATTGTGGATTGTATCTTAACATATTAAGCTACACGCTACCTCCAGCATCATCCATGATTTTTATTATGTGAAACAAATAATGAACAAATATTAGATCATTTCCTGACTTGATTTTTTAAATGGGCATCCATGACATGTAAAGTGAATATGGAGCATTTTAAGCTATAAATCAGTATGTAAATATAGTTGAAATCCAATTCATTTTGCATTTTTAAATATCTCCAAAATTGCAATGAATATTCCAGTCAATAATATATATGTATATATATGTATGTGTGTGTGTGTATATATATAGATATGTATCTATGTATCTATATATATATATATATATGGCTAGTCACAGTTATGAAATAATTACAGGACTTGCTAAAATGTCAGCTGTTTTATTGTATTTGTGAAGATATTTTACATAGAGCTAGAAATGGATCATGTTACTGAATCACTAGAAACCTGTGAAAACTCAGAGCTGAGGGTTTTTTTTTTTTTTCACTGTTGTTTCTGTTGTGTAATTTGCTCACCTCTCCAACTGGATTCAAGACTCTGAGAGCATCCCACAGTGCATTAGCTGTCTAAGAAGGTTGGAGGGCTTGTTCCTATTGACTGAGGTGGTAGACAGCAACCCTGGTTAATGACTTGTCTTCATAGGAGACAAGAAATAGGTTGATTAGCCTTGGAATTGAGTGCTAATGCAGTATATCATGTTATATTCAACTACTTAGCTTTTTCCTCATGATTTGCAAAAAAGTGACATCTTGAAGAACGGAGGTCTGCACAGTGTTCTCTGATGAGCTACAGAGCTGCACACCCGGTTATGAGAACATATATGTTACATACATGCATTTGGTGGAGGGAGATTGATCGTTAGTGAAAGTGTTCATCTTTCGTGAAATTGAGCTTCTTTGTATCACTGCAGAATTCAAAGAGCATACTGTTATTTCATTGTGTAGTAGGCAGATGTGCATGTACACAAACACACATGTAATACATACATGTGTATTAAATAATTCAATTAATCACTGGGATTTTAACAATTGATTCATGTATACTGTTTGATAGTCATCTTTGTCTTTTTTTTTTAAGGATTTACTTTATTTTTATTGGAAAGGCAGATATAAAGAGAGGAGGAGAGCCAGAGAGGAGGATTTTCCATTTGTTGAATCAGTACCCAAGCAGCAGCCAGGAGCTTCTCTAAGTCTCCCACATGTGCAGAATCCCAAGGCTTTGGGCCAACTTCTACTGTTTTCCCAGGCCACAAACAGGGAGCTGGATGGAAAGCAGGGTGGCAGGGAAAACTGGCACCCATACAGGATCCCGGTACCTTCAAGGCGAGGACCTTAGCTACTATGCTACCTTGCCAGGCCCAATCATATTTGTGTTTAAGTAAATTACTGTCAAAATCTCATTTGATTGCTCTTTGAACATTCAACTATAAGTTTTAACACTTAAACTATCCTTTTAAATGAACTTTTTTTTTTCAAAATACCAAGATGACTATTTTCAACTATTTACAATTGTGTATCTTTCAGAGTAATTAAATGGACTTTGTGGATAATAGAAGAACAGAAAATCCTGAAGGCAGGAAATCTACCCCCATTTTATTTTCTCCTAATCCTGAAAATAAACATAAGCAGAAGGATGGTTAATAAATATTATTCAGATTTGGGAATGTAAGATAGGAAATGCAACACACAATTCTATTGTATTGCGATATTATTAGGCTGATGATCCTCTAGCCACTTCTCTCTGGTCCGGGTAATTGCAAATTTCCTCATATTGTATTCATTAGAAAAGCTGTCCTCACCCATTCGTCTTTCAGGCCTGCTGTGTTCTGCTGCCAGCCTTCACTAATGTGTGTAGTCTGTGAGCTCCATCAGCTTACTGTCTGGTCCTTGTTCTGTCCATTCCTCTAATGAGGAGGAATGCTTCAGTGAGGAGTTATGCTTCAAAACAGAAATAAACGAAGAGCATTTTGTCTATTAGCAATGGGAAAGCCAAACTCAATTTCCTTCATTATTTCATTGATGTGGCTAATTGGAAGGGAATCTTGATTCTTGTAGATATTTGTAGAATGGGTTCTTGCTGACTTCTTGTTTATTCCTTTTTCCTCTTTTTGTTCTCTGACTATTTCTTCTTGTTAAGATTTATTTATTTTCACTGGAAAGGTAGATTTACAGACATAATGAGAGAAAAAGTCTTTGCTGGTTAACTCCTCAAGTGGCCCCAGTGACCACAGTTGGGCTGATCCAAAGCCAGAAGCCAGGAGTTTCCTCCAGGTTTTACATGCAGTTTTGGCTCTGGGGCATCCTCCATTGTCTTCCAAGGTGACAAGCATGGAGCTGCAAGGGAAGTGGAGCAGCAGGACAGGAACCAGCTCCCATAGGCTATTCCAGCACATGCAAGGCTACAATCTAGACACTCGTCTATCCTGCCTATCTCGCTTTTTCCTTTCTTTTTTTTTTTAAGATTTATTTTATTTTTATTACAAAGTCAGATATACTGAGAGGAGGAGAGAGAGAGAGGAAGTGGAGCTGCCGGGATTAGAACCAGCGGCCATATGGGATCAAGGAGAGGACCTTAGCCACTAGGCCACACTGCCGAGCCCACTTTCTTTCTTTCTTTCTTTCTTTCTTTCTTTCTTTCTTTCTTTCTTTCTTTCTTTCTTTCTTTCTTTCTTTCTTTCTTTCTTTCTTTCTTTCTTTCTTTCTTTCTTCTCTCCCTATCTCTCTCTCTCTCTCTCCCTCTCCATCTCCCTTTCTTCTTTCTTTCACCATAACTGCATAATGCTTATTAGTAATCCACAACAGAGTACTGTGTGTAGACATGTGAGTTGTCTTTCGTCTGTGATTGTGTATACATATTTACAGAAAAGATTAAGCGTTGCTAGAGGAGAATTGGAAAAGAAATGTAAATGCAGTTAGGGGGAACAGAGAGGAGAACAGAAGAAAGGAGAAGAAAGAATTGTAGAACGGTTGATACAAAAGAAAAAAATAAAAAGGTGTAAGAATCTGGTGTAAAATCGCAGAAGAGTGACCCAGAAAAGAATTTAAAAGAGAAAAGGTGGGGCAAGTGCTATGGCACAGTGAATGAAGTCATCTTAGGATAGCCACACATCCAGTTTCTGAGAGAGCCTGTTTTGCTTCCCACCATCTCTGACTTGGATTCAGTTTTTTAGTAATGCATCTGGAAAACAAAATATGATGGAGCCATGTTCTCGTAACTGTGCCCCATGTAGGGGACCAGGATGAAGTTCCAGCACTATAGGTTTAGCTTGTCTCACACCTGGCTGTAGTGGCCATTTAGAGAAGGAGCATGTGGGTAAAAGATCTCTCTCCCTGTGTGTGTGTGTGTGTGTGTGTGTGTGTGTGTGTGTGTGTGTGTGAGAGAGAGAGAGAGAGAGAGAGAGAGAGAGAGAGACTGCCATTCTCCATTTCAAGTAGAGGAAAATAGATAAATAAATAAAAGGAATACATCATGGAATAAAGTCAGGCAAAACAACATACATGTGTGGGTGTGTGTGTTATATCAGTATGTGTTGAGGATAAAGCAATCTTTGACTATGGAAAATAAACAAAGTAAATAATTCAGAATGTATATACAAATGCACCCTCCACAAACAAGCACACCTTCTCTCTGGATGAAAATGTATCCTTCCATTCTGAGCTAGATTTACACCTCAGTGTCCTCTTCTTAAAACAAAGAAAGAATTAAAAGAACATTATAATGAAAACAACAGTCTTTTTTTTTAACAACAATTTTTTTTTTTAATAATCAGTTAGCTTTAGGTTAGATTTTGGTAAAAATTGGCGAAACTTAAAGGAATGCTAAGTAGTTACATCTCAGTTGTTCAACTTCTTTTACTCAATTCAGCATTTTTTCAAAATTTTCTTAGAGAATCTGAGTAGGTTAATAATGTTTTATCCTTTTGCTATGGAATTTGCATATTTTTGTCCCCATGAGTCTCACACAGTGGAATCTAGTGACAGAGGAAATGGCATTAGCAGGCTGACCTGGGAAGGTGTGTGTGTGTGTGATTGCATCATGAGGTGGTACCTTTTTGAATGGGACCCATGCAGTTATAAAGGATACCCCGATTTGCTTTTTGCCTCTGAGAGATATTCCCAAACAATTCAAGGAGGAATGCCAGCAAGAAGAATCCAGAAATTACTCCTCTCATGAACAGCAGAATTTGCCATGGTGATTTGATTCTGTAGACTCCAGAAGTGTAAAAGTAAAGTCTACTTTATAAGCCGCCACACTTGGACATGTTATTCTAGTGACACAGATACACTACATGTGCATGGAAGTTGTGCTTTCAGAATAGTGTACCTAAATCAGTGCTTTCAATGAAACAGCATTTCTTTTAAGGTTTGCACAATACATTGTATCTTATAAATTAATTCATCAAACTATAAGAAATATCGATGTATTACAAAAGAATTATTTGTCACTTTTTTTAAAAAAAAATTGTGTTTCTTTTCTTGAAAGGCAGTGAGATACACAGCAAGTGATCTCCCATTTGCTGGTTCACTATCCAAATTCCTACAACAGCTAAGTCTAGGCCAGGTCATAGCCAGGAACTCAGAACTCAACCCATAATAGCAAGCTTTACTAGGCAGCAGAACAGAAACTAGAATCCGGGCACACTCAGATGCAGTGGTCCCTGGTGGTGATATAAATACTGAGTTACGACATCTAGCCCTCTCTCTTACATATGTTCAGTGCGCCACTAACATGAAAACTTTATAATCTGGATGAAACATTCATGAACTAAACCATATTGGATTATTAATTCTGATTTTCTATATGGTAGTGGTATCTTGGAAGTGAGTCCATTGGCATGAATGATAACGGAGACATTCTAATTTGTAATGCAACATTAATAACTCAGCTTAGTTTGCATGGTGGTCAAGGAGCTGTGTTTGTTGTACATGAAGCCGTGTTTCTCAGCCTAGAAGCTTGGAAAAGAAGGAAGATATGAGAGACACACAGCAGGGTAGGGGGAGCGAAGATGGCATGCATCACACTGCTTTTGGTGCAAGTGGAAGAGTAGGACTGAGAGATATTCGCTAAACAGTTCAAAGAGAAATGCCAGGGTATGTGATAATTTGACTAAATGCCTGTTAACTGTTTCTTTAAAGCAGCCTACCTCAGGACTGATGTTATAGCGATGAGACTAGATAACTAAACCCATCAATGGTGTCTGTGGAGAAGACCAAAGCATCTTCAGGGACACATTCACTGAAGGATTGTGGTGCAAGATAAAGCCTAAATTACCTGAGTCAGATTCTCGCTGCCTTTCCTGGCACACTAGCAGGAAACTGGGTGGAAAGCAGCACAGCCGAGACTCAGATTGTTACTGCACTCTGAGACGTTGTCATTCCAGCTTAATCCCCTGCACTGCAAAGACAGTTCATCGTGGACAATTTACTCAGTTGCAACTAAAACTTTGTTTTCATTCTGTACTCTGTCTACCCTTGTCATAAGTTTTCTCAACTGTATATAACATGTTACACACGTTTAGATAACAGAATTTAGCCTAAAACTAGTTTGTTACCTCTTATGAGCATCTAGTTAAAACTATTACACAGCACCAAAAGGCTGGTTTCAGGAATTTCTAGAATCACTCAATTTCGATTACTCTTGACGTGCAGCAGCACCATTTAGGAAACGAGGTGTTCATTGCAGAGTGCAGAGCAAGGATCTGTGTATCTACCACTTCATTCATGGATTCCTAGAAGTGCAAACATTCTGATAGACTGAACTTAGGCTGACAGGCATGTATTCATTTGATCCAAGTTTCTGCTTGGTCTGCGGAACATATGGTCTCCCATATCATGCTCCTAGGGAATTTTGATGATCACACAGTGGGTTCCTCTCAGTCTGGCTACATGCTAATTATAGCTAGTTATTTATCAAGGCTTTGATTCTTGGAAGAGGAATGTCTCAAGATAAGAGCTAACGACAAGAATTAGTGAAGAGGAAATTATGACCTAATGAACCCTGTGAATAGGAACCTTGCAGGGCCACCTGTTCCACTGCCTTAACTCAGTAAGCTAGTTGTAATAGGACATTAATTTGGGATCATAAAAGTAGGACAAGGAAATCTTAAGTTAAAAGAAGAAAGCTGGAAGATTATGAGAAACTAGGAACTGAACTTTTCTGGCAGCTGTGTCAAAGGGGTTTAGTTTCAAAGCCACGTAAGTAGTGTTTGCAAATATTTGGGTGCAAAAGTTATAATAACTTTTTGTCACATGGTGACTATCCTAGAAATGGAAGATTTTGAGTCTGACTACCTAAATGCCTGATAAGTTTCCATCAATCTGTGTTCTTGTGAGAAAGATAGCTCATTCTACCTCAACTGAGCACAAGGTGCAATCTGCAAAATGTTGATCTCAGATTTCTACAGAGAAATTTCAACTGGGTCCTAGCAACCTAATAGGCCTGTCCCTGTCCCATGTAGCTGTGCAGCAACACTGTATGATTTCAGACAAATGCAACTTTGTAGAAGAAATGATACATTATTTGGAATGTTTGATTCTCCAGGTGTTTTTGTTTCTTTTTATTCAAATTAAAAGACAAGCTAATTGGAAGGACAATGTAGTTTGGAATATCCTCCAGCATAGTGAGAATGCATTCTCAGTGGAGATGGCACAGTCTATCAATGTAATGGCTGGTTATTAAATAACTTTGCAATCTTGACCCAAGAACTGAGGATCAGAACTGTAAAGTCAAACTCATGTCTCCCTTTGTGTGTGGGGGTATTCCCAGGGATTTATTAACCCTAGTGTTAGCTGCTATTTCTTTATCTGTGAAATGAGTATGAATACTTTCAAAGTTGTTAGGAAGGTTAAGAGATATGCTTTGTGGACCTTGTTTTTCATGCTGTTTGCATAGAAATCTTTCTTTGCATAGATGTGGCAGTTGTATTCACAATAGGAATGGGTTAAAATCTTTCTCCACTGTTAGGTTAAGAGGTGATTGAGGGAAAGAAAATTTTACTTTTTTTAGCTTCAGCAGGAAAGAAATGTTTTAAGGGGAGTGTGCTGACGGTTCCCTGTGAGAGATGGCCCAGAACCCCTTACTGCTTGAGGCAAAAGGCTTCCCAATGTATACAGCACTTATTCCTACAGGAGAGGAGAAGGCAGTGGTTGCTTGGTTTGCATATGCTTGTGAGATGTAACAAGTGATGTTTAGTGCATGGTACTCACCTTGATGAGTTGAATGATTCCTGTGGGGCAATCCAGACATTCCCGAGGAGTTAAAGCCAGTATGATTCATTGTGGACTATCACTTTGTGCCCACATATTATAACTAATTGCACATCTGACTGGCGTGTGAACTTGAAATTCCAGTACATACAAGCATGCTCTAACTGCCCATAGGGATGTTTGTGCTAATGGTGGGTTTTTGAGCCATGGCCAGTCACTGAGGACACTGTAGATAACTCCTCAAGAATCTCTCAGATCAGCTAACCAGAGCATGCCTGTTCTCTTTTTGCTAAAGTGAAGGTTCCCCTCCCTCCCATTCTCCAGCAGCTCCCAATCTCTAGAACTTTCCAGGGTTCTGCTTATTGAAGGAATTGAATCCAAAATGCCAGGGGTCATATATTAAATAAAAAATAAAAATAATCATGGAAAATAAACATATAGTATGAAAAAGTGTTCATGGATTTAAAATGTTTTGCATCAGTCAACTCTCAATACTATTTTCCTATAAATTTTTAAGTGTCCCATATGTGAATAAAGAAAAATCACATATTTATTTTATAAAATATATATATATTTTTTTCATTCATTGTAGTCTGTGTAAAGATCACATTTTTTTTTTTAAGATTTTATTGTTATTGGAAAGCCGGATATACAGAGAGGAGGAGAGACAGAGAGGAAGATCTTCCATCCGATGTTTCACTCCCCAAGTGAGCCGCAACAGGCCGGTGCGCGCCGATCCGATGCCAGGAACCAGGAACCTCTTCCAGGACTCCCATGCGGGTGCAGGGTCCCAAAGCCTTGGGCCGTGCGGGTGCTGGGTCCCAAACCCTTGGGCCGTCCTCGACTGCTTTCCCAGGCCACAGGCAGGGAGCTGGATGGAAAGTGGAGCTAGCGGGATAAGAACCGGCGCCCATATGGGATCCCGGGGCTTTCAAGCAGAGGACTTTAGCAGCTAGGCCACTCCGCCGGGCCCAAAGATCACATTTTTAACAAACATTTGATGACCTACAGAGAGAATAACATTACAGGAAGGAGGCCTTATGCACTGCTGTGCAAATCAGTGAGACAGAAGAGTTGAAACAGAACAATTCACAAAGTATTTCAGAAGCCCTGGGTAAGAACAGGTTTTTATTCATGGCTCCTAAGAAAGGTTCCAGGGAAGTGGTGTGTTTGACCAAGGAGTGGGCAGTGAGAACTCACCAGGCTGAGTTAGTGCATTGCAGAGGGGAGGGTTTCTCTACTCAGGGAAGAAACAGTTATGCAAAAGAGGCATCAGCACAGGGGAGCCACCTTTGCTTCCTTAATTGTAGGGAATCCTTTCTGTGCTGTTTGCATTGTTTCTCCCCTTACCTTTCCTTCCTCCCTCCCTCCTTCCTTCATTTCATTTCTTTCTTTCTTTCTTTCTTTCTTTCTTTCTTTCTTTCTTTCTTTCTTTCTTTCTTTCTTTCTTCTTTCTTCTTTCTTTCTTTTCTTCCTTCCTTCCTTCCTTCCTTCCTTCCTCCCTCCCTCCCTCCCTCCCTCCCTTCTTTCTTTCTTTCTCTCTTTCTTTCTTTCTTTCTTTCTTTCTTTCTTTCTTTCTTTCTTTCTTTCTTTCTTTCTTTCTTTCTTCTTTCTTTCTTTCCTTCCTTCCCTCCCTCCTTCCTTCTCTTCTCTTCTCTTCTCTTCTCTTCTCTTCTCTTCTCTTCTCTTCTCTCCTCGTTTCTTCTCTTTCTTTTCTTTCTTTTTCTTCTTTGGTGCAAACTGACTACTTATCAGGTGTCGGTCACATCTGAGTGCCTGGCTTCAAGATCCCGCTCTGCTCCTGATGCCAGCTTCCTGGATGTATTAGAAACTGGATTCACTGCTAGGTCCTCCCTTCAGCCTGGCCAGCCCCAGTTGCTGCGGAAAGTCGAAACGTGAAGCAGTGCATAGGAACTGTGTCTGTGATCGCTTCTTCTTCTCTTTGAGTTTCAAACAATAAACAAATAAAACTTAAAACAAGAAGTTTGTGGGAAATTAAGCCAGAATATAGGTTTATTCTGGTGCAAAACAGTTTTTAAATCCTCCTACAGGAGACTTCAAAAAATCACTAAAATATGTGTGAAATTAAAAATGTTTTTGTATTTAAATGATTGTATCTTTAGGTTCCATTATTAATAACTTTTTGAAGAATCTCTATTGAAAATAGCTCTGATGAAAACACTGCTTATATGCACTAGCATGTATTCATAAATGTGTCTTTTTTCAGTTTCCCCTTGACCTGTGAAGTATCTTGTCTTCCAGATGGAGCACCATACATCTGGTGGATTGGGCGGTCCAAGGAGAAGTTTCCATTCTGGGGAGGTTCCCCACCCGCCTCCCAGCAGTGTGAATGTGGCCTGGACAAAGGTTTCCTGGATATTCCACACTTTTGCAACTGTGATGTGCACAAGGATGAATGGTAAGAGGAACTGTGAGTTGTCTTTACTTGTCTTCACAGCACATGCAGTGATCCATAAAACTTCCCCCAAAGAGAGAAAATTGTAGATGAGAAATTCAAATGAGTGAAGGCCCTGTCTTGGTAATGATGACTTTTAGCACTGAAAGTGGTCAATTCTAGTGTTTTATGTGCTGTGATGAAGGATGCAACCAAAGGTATGTGGTCACATCACAATCTCTGTGTTGGCCTAACTCATACTCAAAAGGAATAGAATGGAGCCGTGACCTCTGCAATCCAAAGAGTGTGTCTATCACAGGGAGAACACAGATGTGGAGCAAAGTGGTGGCAGACACAGCCAGGAGTAATTATACAGACATTTCCCCAGCTCTCTCACTGATGTTCTAGTCACCTGCAATTGTTCTCTTCCTTTTAAATTGCATGTATTTAGAAAGTATATATACATTTGAAAAGAGAAGGAGGGAGGATGAAAGGGAGGAAAGGAGGGAAAGAGGCAGGACTGTAGGGAGGAAGAAAAGAGAGGGTGATGTGTCTCCCCCCTTCTTTTTCACCACCCCGCAACACCTGTGACAGTCAGTGTAGGCTATTGTGAAGCCAGAAACGTATAGCTCAATATCAGTCTTCTATGAGGGTGCCAAACATCCAAAAAATTCAGGAAATTTTGACGAACAGGAATCATGGAAGTTTGGCAACTATAAGCTCTGGGAATGGGCCCCTGTGGGGCTGTTAAATGTGTCGACAGGAAAATACCTGCTACCCTCAGCATAGGCTCACTTGTGTCTTCTTTGGTGCTGTCCACTGGTATTTCTATCCTGTGATTCCAGCCTTTTTGTCTTATGAAACTTTCATACATTTGATACTCTCTGAACACACAGCCCTTTAACTTTCTAAAAAGATTTATTTTATTTAGGCTGGGTGAAAGAGCCTATTGGCTAAAGTCATCACCTTGCATGTGCCTGGATCCCATATGGGCACCATTTTTGGTCCCAGCTGCCCCGCTTCCCATTAAGCTTCCTGCTTGTGACCTTGGAAAGCAGTAGAGGTCCCAGGATTTTGATTTTCAAATACATCCTTTATTTCCTTCTTGAGAGACTTTCTGAGATAATGCTTGATACATCCCAGGAGTTTAGAGCTTCTCAGATTTTTCATTCAATCTAATTTTTTGGTGCCTCAGACTGCCTTTGATTTAGACAGAAATCAACCTATGTAACTTGAAGTCTTGTAGGCTGTGCGGATTGATGGTTCCTCACTTTAGTGGCGTCTAAGCTGGGGCTCAAATCCTGAGTCCTAAAGGAAAGGAAAATCACCTTATGGCACACCAAGGCTGGATGCCTTCCAGAAAACTAATGCTGTGTGATCACTAATGGGTGAGTTGTATCTCTTGTGAATCCATTCATGATTTCTTCTATAGCTTATTGAGTTTGGTTATAACTTTAACCTGCACAGAGAGAGATGAAGAATGGTCTGTGTGAGTTTCTGCTCATTCACTGATTTAATAGATAGACTTTGCAATATAACCAGGTTCAAAACCTTGCTACGTAAGAATCTGTGCACTCACTGCTGAATGAATGGACAAATAAATTAATGGACAGATGAATAGATGGTGTGATTTTCTTTTTTCTCATCCTCTCCACTTTGTCAATAACACTTTTTTGTTTTTATTGTATATCGTTTAGCCATTGAATTTCCCTGTATGCTATACATGCTGCAGTAGCTTGATATAGGATTTTCAGGAATTCCACTGCGTTTCCCATGTGGGTCACAGAGACACAATAAGCTGAGTCATCACCTACAGCTTTACAGGATGGCCATTCAAAAGAATCTGGAATCAAAAGTGGAGCCAGAGCTTCACTCTGTCACTCTACTCTGGAATACCAGTGCCCCACACTCTATCTCAGTTATGACACCCAATAGCTACTTCAAGATTTGTAAAGATAGCATGTTTTTCATGTGTTTTAGTAGCATAGAAAGGCATCACACATTAAAAGAGAACATGAATGAAAGAATAGCACACTCACACTTATAAATGCATGTTTAATTTCAAAACCGAAATCATTAATCTGTAGAACTAGATGGAGTTACGGAGTTGGTGTTTTGTATCGGGTAGCAATAAGATTTTTTGCTCATTTTATTTGATGATGCTATCATTTATCATTCATTCAGGAATATTATGATTTTGAATAGTTTTTGATCGATGCATTCTAGAAAGCAAATTATACTTAAGAAATGCTCATTTTATACTTATAAGAAATAGATGTATACTGAAGTTGTAATTAGTTATCTTTCAAGTTCCACAAACAGAGAAATTTTGTGAATTCATTTTTAAGCAATTACAAACATTGTATTGGATATAGAACTTAAAGTCAGTACCAAGGTTAATATTTTGCATTTGTGTGTTTTATGCAACATTTGACTTGAACTATTGGCATACACAAATACAACTTCACTTAAAAAGGTCATGCAATTTTGATCCCTACTTCTTTGGATTGTTCAAAAGGCAGAGATGCAGAGAGAAAAACACAGACCAATGGACACCTCACCTCTGCTAGTTCACTCCCCATAATGCTAACAAAAGCAATGACTGAGCTGGGATAAAGTCAGGTGTCAAGAGCTGTATCCAGGTCATCACATCGATGGTGTGAGACCAACTGCTTAAGCCAACACTCACAGCCTTTTCTCTAGCTGGAGCTGAGAGTGTAACCAGGGCTAGAATTCATGTGCTTCAATACATAGCATTCCAAGTGGTGCCTAATTCACTACAAAAAACATCCAGTCATGGGAATCTGTTTTAATATATTGCCTGCCAGGAAGTTCATGGATCACACAGGCAAGATTAGCTTTCACTTAGATCCAAATAAGTAGGATGAAATTATTGCCGTTTTAGTTTTTTTCGTAGTTTCATTAGTGTTGTCAGGTTTGGTCTGCAAAATTTTACATAAATCAAAGTGATTTTTTTTCTTTTAAAAATAGGATTCTTGTTAAAATAAAAACATATATTATCTTTATTTTAAAAGAATCAAAATATCTCAGTAGTTTTAAAATTCAAAAACAGAATCTCCTGCCGGATTGCCATTTTTAATCCTTGTAAACTTTACTTTACATGAAAAAAATTTGCTCTGAGAAACAGTAGTTGAGTTTTAAGGTATCTCCACAAATATTGACAATTTTTCATTTAAGTTATAACTAAATTTGAGGCAAAACTAGATATCTTCTTCTGCAATTCTATTTTTAAAGCAAAATGTATCTTAGAATTTTTCATTGGCATTCTTACATAAACAGTAAATGGATGTGCCTTGTCAATTTTAATAGCACAGCATTTCATAACTTTTATGACCATACTTATGGAATAATTTCTTTATATTGAATGCTTGATTTTTAAGTGGTTTTCATGATTAGAGCAATGTGTTAAGGAATTTTTTAATGTAATTTATCCTTTTTAAATTTTTCGATCTTTTTTTTTTACAGAAGAGTTTATCTTACATACTTTTTTTTACTGTTTACTTCATTTGTTCGAAAAAAATACAGAAAAAGAAAGAGACAGAGACACAGACAGAGAACGAGACAGAGAGACAACTTGAAATTTCTCCATTTTTGCTTGGGTCGCTTTTGTGGGAGGCAGTGACGCAATATGAGCCATCCTCTTGGTATCTTCTATGGTGTGCATTAGCAGAATGTCATAGTATACAGGTGATCTGGATATGAAATCAGGCATTCTAGTATTATACCTGAGGTGTTCAAAGCAGTATTTTAGCCACTAGGTTAACAATGAGTTCCTATTTTCAATTGTTGTTATTGAATATGACCGTAGCCTAGAAGTTAAGGTGCTGCATATTTGCTTTTGAGAGAAGAGGTCAAATTGCTGAAAGGACTTCACAGAGAACACTGAGTGTCAGTCTGAAATTTGATATTCACACCCTGTGGGGGGGAGGGGAAACCTGTCACTGCTCAGGATTGTTGACAACTCCCTGAATTCAGAACACAGTTACACAGGAAAACACAACTACTTCTTTTCATGTATATTATAGTGGCACCTTCATCTCAATATGATTGCAGAGTGGAATGCTGGGGTCCTCTTCAGGGTCTCCCCCAATCTCAGTGTTGGCCATCCTATCTGGGAAAATGAATATCCTTGTCTGGATTGTGCTGAAAGAGTAGATTTTTTTATCTTGTAGAAGAAAAGAAAATGATCCCACCTCCTGAACATCTCTGGCTTGTAAGGGTTATGCGAAAATGTCATGAGCTAACACATATGATACATTTAGAACACACCCACCTTGTGCCTATTTCAGCTGGCAGCACCACCATTTTCTGGATGCAAAAGTTAATGAATTTCTTTTTTATTTTAAAGATTTATTTATTTTATTACAAAGTCAGATACACAGAGAGGAAGATCTTCTGTCTGATGATTCACTCCCCAAGTGAGCCGCAACGGCCGGTGTGTGCCAATCCGAAGCCAGGAACCAGGAACCTCTTCCAGGTCTTCCACGTGGGTGCAGGGTCCCAATGCATTGGGCCGTCCTGGACTGCTTTCCCAGGCCACAAGCAGGGAGCTGGATGGGAAGTGGAGCTGCTGGGATTAGAACTGGCGCCCATATGGGATCCCGGGGCGTTCAAGGCGAGGACTTTAGCAGCTAGGCCATGCTGCTGGGCCCAAGTTAATGAATTTCTAAGTAACATTTTATATAATAGGATGCTCAGATACTAGGATTATCATTTACTAACTAAAGAAACTGAATTGTTTGAGCTCTCTGAGCTTCAGGTTCTTGCTTTGTTTAAATGGGGCAATATTTGTCTCAAGAATACTGGCAGAGTTAGCAATAAGTTTGTATCCAGCATGCCTTAATTTTTTTACTTTCTCAGTCACTTCAGTAAACTGAGAGAGACAATACTGGTTATTGGAAGCTAGACCAGTGTTGAAGGAGAGTATACATATATGCAACGAAATAAATAATAGTACAGAAATAATAGCATTTCAGAGTAATCAATTGTCATTCAATTCACAAATTCTGGATGATTGAGGCCCCATTTCTCTCAACGTTGGGGCAGTTACGTATAAAAAAATTACTATGTGTATTGAGCAGGAATAAAACAAATGAGTAATCATGTAGCTTGACAATGAAGATGGCATCGACTCCCAGACACCCTGCCAAGATGACCCAAGTGAATCTTGGGGAATGCAATGTTGGAAGGTGACCGTAAATTAGGAAACTAAATCCTAACCAATTGCACTTTAGTTGTGTGGAGCAAACCTGTGTGAATAGAATGTGGACAGTCAGCCTGAGAGTGACCAAGGGCAGCTGAAGGATGTGTGTTTGGAATTATCAGTTCAGCACAATGGGAAGATGTAAGTTAAAGATGAGAAACAACAAATTTCACTTTATTTTCGGTATTGGAAGCACAGAATATGGTGGTTTTATAAGTGAATGTTTTGGCAACTCATTCTGGATTAAACTCTGTTCTCTCTATTTGCAAATGCTCCATCCTAGGATGGCTCAACACTCCTCAAAACCGCAGTTTCCTGTCTTTGAAGTCATTGTCACAGCATGATCATTGAGTGGTTCTCAGGACTCAGTGAGGTAGTGCATGAACCTTTAACATAACACAGCAATGGTCAGTGAAGAAAGAAGCACCTGCTATACTCATGCCCAAAGTTGTGACTGTTACTCTCGCTACATTCTTGGAATAGTAGCCCCAAACACTAGCAGTGCATTTGACATAGGAATAATATTGTTTCTTTACATAAAAAATAATGGCAATTTTACATATTATTATGTTGTCTGTTCTGTTCTGTCAAGTATATTGGAACCTGGACTTCACCTATAAGAGACAGACTGCTTAAAAGTTTTTAAGCAATACAATATGAATAACAATTCACAGTTTGAGAATGTGGGTCTGACAGGAGTCAGAGAATTGAGAGAAGGAAGCAGCAAGCGAGTTTTGGAATCCATCCCCAAGACCTAGAAAGAGACTGGACCACCTCCAGTTAGAACCGAGGTAGGGAAGATGATGATAAAGTAGTGGAAGTGATTCATTAAGAATAACGGAGCAGGTAAGGAAGAGGGGAGAAATCAAGACGGCAGGGTTTGTAGTCTCAGCAGTACAAATGTGGAGATCACAAGGAAGTGCCCACATGAAAGGTGAACTGGGACAAAACAATGAGTACAGGAATGTGCGTGTGAGTCTGAGTGTCAACTGACATCAAAGGAACGTGAGTAGTAGGTGGACAGATGAATAAGAGAGCAGAAAATGAATGAGGATCAGAATTGGAAATTCTCTAATGTCTCATCGCCCTTGCATTTTTTTTCTTATTCTATGCAATAAATAAAATGATAGAGAAAGAAAGATGGCAAAAGACAGAAAAGTATGTGTAAAATAAATTTAAAATATAAACTTCTCACATGGAGAACCAAGAAGAAACTCCTGGCTTCCAGCTTTGGGGACAGGCTCAGCTCTGGGCATTGTGGCTATTTGGGTTGTTTAGGGATTGAGGGGTAGATGAAAGAACATATCTATCTCTCCTTTTTCTTCAAAAAACCTGCCTTTAAAATGACAAAAAATCTTTTCGAAAATATAATTTTTTGGATGCAGGAGCATTTTAAATTTATCCAAGCCAAGCTTTTGGACATGAATGAAGCAATAAAAAACCACACACCCCACTCTCACTATAATGTCTTGCTTTTAATCTACAGATAAAAGGTGACAAGAAGCAAATAAAGGTGCCTGAAAATTCACGAACTGGTGTCTGAAATGCAACCTTGGCATAGTCTGCATTATTATTATTATTATTATTATTATCATTATCAACAACATTATTGTTCATGATACAGTTACATACACACAGGAATTCTCCCATCCACTAGCCTCAATTCTGTTCTCTCATCATTTAAGTAGCATAATCCTTGAGTAATAGTCACAAGTCCAACATGCTACTATTTAAGTGTATCATGACATTATAGTTATAGGAAACGGTAGATAGTCTAGTATTCTATTGTCACGGTATATTTAATGATTTCATTTTACATCCTCCTTTTATTTGCAATTAGAGATGAATATGGAAAGGTATCTCCACTTCCAAATTGAAGTGATCTTCAAGTAGGATTTCTGATGGCTGTTTAACATTATCTACAAGATAGTCCATGACCCCCTTTTTGTTGTTTTTATTTTCATAGGTGAGGCAGATTACCAGAAAGAGTGAGAGACAGAGACAAAGATTTTCCATCCTCTAATTCACTCCCCAGCTGGCTGCAATGGACAGAGCTGAGCTGAACTGATAAAAGCAGCTAGGTGTTTCTTCTGGATCTCCCATGTGGGAGCAGGTCTCTGTGCCTTGGACCATCCTTCACTGCTTTCCCAGGTCAAAGGCAAGGAGCTGGGATACAAGTGGAGTAGATAGAATGCAAACTAGGAACCAGTACCCATAGGGGATGCTGGTACTTGCACTTCAAAGATTAACGCATTGAACCAACACACTGATGGCTAACCAATCTGTTGAACAGAAGGAAAGATGTTTAATGCCTTGTTAGCATTGCATCCAGCAGGAGAGTTGCTACTAGTCACAATGAGCTGTAACAATCATTATAAAGTGTACTTTGCAAGCACATTGAGGAAGGTGCAAAATGCATGTGTGTTTGGAAGCCAACCACAGATTTTATAACTGGCATTCCGGCTTTTTGCACACATTGGTGAGCCATGAAAGGCCTTCTGTTCCCCTTATCTAGTGGTTGCCCTGTTGCAAACAGCAGAATCTTTTTTTTTTTCCAAAATCAGGGACATTTTCAGATATTCCTTGGATTTCCCACATTTTGTCCTTTCTTTGTGTGTGTGTGTGTAAATTTATATCTTGCAGGACGAATTATACTGGTTTGCTTTCCTTCAAAGAGCAGTTGCCTGTTACTCAAATAGTTATCACTCATACCAACAGATCAAACTTAGAAGCTGCTTGGAGAATTGGTCCCTTGCGTTGCTATGGAGATCGTGAGTATAACCTGAAAAATACGCTTTTTCTGCATTACTTGAGCACAAGATGGTTCTCCCGTGTGCCCTAGTCTTGAAACATTCCATTATCTCCAAGCATCCACACCCCATGGAAAATGATGACCGATGCTGAAGGGTTTTCTCATTTGCAGGACACTTGTGGAATGCGGTCACATTTGACACAGAAGCCTCTTACCTCCACTTCCCTGCCTTCCATGCGGAATTCAGTGCCGACATTTCCTTCTTCTTTAAAACCACGGCTTTATCTGGAGTTTTCCTGGAAAATCTTGGCTTGAAAGACTTTATACGACTTGAAATGAGCTGTAAGTTCTCTTATTTGCAAATCTAACATCACTAGTCATCAGAACATGTTTAATTCTTATCTTTTCCACCAGCCACTAGTGAATTGATGTACTGTCAAATTACTTTCACTGGAGCTTGATCAAATTTGCAGTGGTCATCTCATGTTCATCTCTGGTTTTACTGTTAGGTTCCAGGGTACTCAGAAAGGAGAGAGAAAAAGAAAGGGATGGAGAGAGAGAGTTTTCGGGGCTCAGAAGAGAACCAACCCAGGGGTTAAAACCATCAGCTGATCGGAGTAATGGACGGTGGCGGGCACTGTGCTTACTAGTAGTACATGTAGGAGCCTGGACTGGGAATGCCTCAAAGTTTTTTTTAGGGGGATTCCCCTGAACAAAATGGAGGAATCAAAGCATTAATCAAAAAAAGATGGAAAATGGAGTAGATGAATCAACCACCTCAGCTTTATGCTTGCAGCGGAAAACTGGACAAGGGGAAACCCTAAGACGGACTATGTCAATCAGTGGACTCTGCACCAGCCTCATCATACCTGGACTGTTGCTGATGATATGTTGGAGCTTCTAATTGATCGAGGTGACGCTCTGCTGGCTCTGCCTACAAACCTGAGAGGGCCTCCCTAAGAGGCCGTTGAACTTGAACTGGACAAGTGGGATGCTGGACTCTGTATGGTGTAAACTTTTAATTAGGGAATCTCAACGGAACTTGAGCTGTGGTTATGCTTCAAGGTGAAGGAGTTCATGATGGGGGAAGGGTTTGGGGTGAAGGGGTGGGAATCCCAGTCATGTAATGCAATGTAATTAATGAATAAATGAATATTAAAGAAAAAAAAAACAAAAAAAATAATTGATTAAAAGTTTTAATGTTTTAAATTTTTCATGATGCTATTCTTTGGGTTCAAGGATTTCCCCTTGCACACTCCCTTCCCCACAGGATTCCCCCTGTATTTTGATAATAGTGCAGTCCAGCTACAATAAGTCCCCGCAAGATTTATTAGTCTAGGAAGAACCTGATGGAACACTTCTACCTGACACAGTATCCTCAAGGAGGGAACAGCCGCCCAGTGTGTAAGAGACTGGGTTTTTATATACCCCTCGCCAAGGGCCTGGAAACGAGGTTGCGCAGACTTCTTGCTCTGTGCATGCTCTGGAACATGCATGTTCCCAGGGATGTTGGCCAGCTGCCTATGACCTGCAGCATTGAGTATGTGTTAGTTCAGGTGGAGATAGGGTCCAGGCAGCACCTGTCGATCGCTGTAAACATTTCATCAGGGTGAGCCCAACTCACTCCTGCTGCGCATTTAGCCAGTATTCTACCACGGCCAGCGAAGCGTTTACAATTTACTCTGTATGCATCCAAAAAATGCCCAAGAATTCCTATTACAGTTTCTACTTTCTAAAGGACAAGTACTCCTTATCTGTGACTTTAGGCTTCTGCACCCCAGGGCCATTCTCATTACACTTCACATGGAAAGAAGATACAAATATATTTCTGTCACTTTTGGGGTTTATCGCTTCACTGCACCTTTACTTCAAAGGTAATTTCTCTGATTCTACTCCTTCCACAAGGAGAGTGTGATGACCCAGTAAGAGGTCTGATGCTTTTTCTGCAGAGCTGTATCAGTTGCATTTGATATGAGTGTACAATTTTTTAACACCCTCCCCTTACACAGCAGTTCTATGCAACAACAATTATAAAGTAAAATGAAGAGATGACAAAATGAAATATTAATGAATATTTTATGTGTGATGCAAACACATATACACACTTATATTTATATACATATATTTGTATATATACATCTATATACATATATTTGTATGTACATATAGAAGTACAAAAGGTAAAGTATATAGATTTGTTGTTATTAGATCAATTCCAATATTTTTTATGAAAAGTGGGAAAATCCTATGTAGATTTATTTTGCAGTGATAACATGAAAATGTCTGTTTCTGAAATCTCACTTATTCAGATTTATCTATGAACGCATCAGTCAATTCTCTATGCATGTTCATGTTCCCATGAGAATACAGAGTACTGTCTTAATTTCTCCTTCTGTCTTTCCTTTCAATGATCAAAGAATGCTGTCAATTCACTTTAAAGTAGAACATTTTTTTTCTAGGTGAAACCATGTTCATGCAAATAAGGATTCCAAATGTAAAGAGATACTTGGTAAATATTTTAAGTCAATTTCATTTTAAGTAAATTCCCCAAATGATAAACTGCCAAAGTACTCCTTCCTCATTAGTTCTAAAAACTTCCAAACCTGCAACCAAAAGAAATATATTTTTAAAGCAAAGCTCACCATAAATTTCATCTAATAGGTAAAAATCTAGACATCGCTAAGAGATTAAAATTGCTAGAGCTCTCTTGGTGCACCATTTCTGTCTTCTACATTCGTTCCTTTGACAGTAGATACGATAGCGCAGAAATGGTGACGAGCAAAAATCAGAAACTGAGTACTTATGCTTGTTCTTTCAGAAACAAATCTAGAGATTTCTGTGCTAATGTTTGTCCCAAATATAATCATTAAATGATAAACAATAAACTATGATTGAAAAGTTTTTAAACTATAAGCAAAAATTAACAATAACTCATGCATCTGTTTAAACACCAGCTATATATTTATATAATATATATTTACATCTATTTAAACATCAACTGTACATATATTGATCTGTTTAAATACCAAATATATATATATAGATAGATAGATAGATAAATATAGATATAGATATGTAAGATAGATAGATAGATTGTTTTTTGGTGGAGGAATACCTTATCCCTGGCATTGCTAAAGAATTAATGATGTATGGTGGAGATGGAAATACAAAAAGTTTAGTTACTTATGCTACTGTTTTTAGGTTCTCTACAATCAGTGTTGCCCACTTAATATTGTATTCAGAATGGACTGTATTCAATACTTTGGCCTTTATGACCCTGAAGATTTAGGTTTGCTGTTAGATGCCCTGTCTCTCTGGGTGTAAAGGGATGGTTTCTGTGTTGTATTTCACAGTAATAACAGTGCATCAAACAACCTTGAGTGCAGGCTCTGAGCAGCAAATATTGGGAATCTGAGAGCTCCAGCAAAGGAGACAAAACCTATTCCATGAAGAGGTGGTAGAGACGTTTGTGTAAGTCACCAGCAATCAGTACTTAGCTACGGGGTTCTTTTGAAGTAACAGCACAATACATACAAGGAAGGGGGTCTTCTATGTAGATACTTACACCTTCTGTTACTCCAGGATGCAAGACAATTAATGAGAGGAAGCTCTTGCGACTTTGGTGTGAAATTAGACCACTTATACTTAAATTGGCCAGGACCTGAAACTGTGGAATTCAGTGCCAGGCATTTCGTAATATGGGCGTAATAGCCTCAATGTAAACCTGATAAAAATTAGGTCGTATGAATTTTTGATTCATTGAAGTATGAGCAAATGTCACGATGTGTCACCACAAGGTAATCAGTGATGATTTACTGTTAATTACATAACAATGTAATGTCAATGCTTATACTTTGTCATACTGTGTTTCGCCCTTTGGTTTTTTGCAAAACAAAATGCTTTTAATGTAAGTTGGTATTTAAAAATAATCTATAATCCATAGATGCTATCATTTGGAGTATCCTTCATCAAGAAATTGGTGAACTTGACTTTCCAAATGAATAACAATCTTTAACCAGATTTTATGTATCCCTATTTTTTTGTTGCTGTCATTTGAAAGTAAGCAAGTCCAAACTGGAGGAAAATCTTGTATTTCATACTTTTCAGAAATATAATTGCATTCACATTTTGCATTTTGGGCAGATTATATTGGTGCCCTAAATCATTCATAGCAAGAAATCTCTGCAGGCCAATTCCTTGTAGAAGAAGTGGCCCTTTAATAAATGTCATGGCTCAGAACAGATATTACTCCTACCACCAAAGTGTGTTCCCTGTAACTGTGTAAGCAGCAGCTCCCCAAGTGGATTTATCCAAATTTTTGTACAATGACTCGCATGTTTTCAAAATTTTCATTCCACTTTCTTCTATGTCATTTGGAGGGGTGACATTCAAATTGTGACATTTTGGCATTAGTCTGTGGTTTATAAAGAACCACCATATGCCGAAGTCTCAGTAACTATGACTCAGATGGATACCCAAAAGAGAAAGGGGCTGTGTGGACAACGGGACTATGAGGGCAGTCTCCAATCAGATATATCTGACCACTGCTAACTTGACCTGAACTGGCAAGTAAGACAATAGGAATGTGTTGATTGTAGGATGTGTGGCTAAATCCTGATGACATAGGGCTGGTTGGGCACACAGCTGAATAGTGTTATTACTCATATAATGTTTTCACTTTCTACTCTGACACTGCAGTCCAAAGCCAGCCCCACCTGTGAAAATGCTATAGGTGCCTCTTTCTATGTTAACCCTTAATGTAAAATGCACTGGAACCCATGCCAACCAGTGATTTTAACCAGGACAGTAAAAATTGGCGGATGGGTTCATATTAGGGTTCATATCATATGCTTGGCAATGGGGCCAACTTTTTCTAAAGTTCAATGAGGAATTAAGTAGCAGGTCATTTTCCAAAGTAGATTTTGGATACTATCAGAAAGAGGGTGACAGTCATGAGCAATCAGTTGCTATTTTCTGAAGTGACTGTCAGGATTGAAATACATAATTTCTAAAAAATTTTGGAAAATATATGAAACTAATAAGTAAATATTGTTTTTCAATATATGAAAACTATTAGCTTGAAGTATACTTCCTAATATTGTTTCTGAGCAAATGCAGAATATGTCATTATCATATTCTCTAAGTGATTAAGGCTTAATCTTGAGAATCAAGATGGCGGAATAGGGTAAGGACACGTTTATACAGATGGAAAAACATTTAATCGGGATGAAGCAGAGAGGACATATTTCAGGAAATAGGAAAGGACAGAACAACAGCAGAGGGGTACCTGGAGACTGACAGACACAGGAAAGCAGCGGACACAACGGTGTGGTGTTGCAGAGACTGATATTACAGCACGGCGATCTGAACTCCACAGCAGCTGGAACTCCACCAGCAACCAGGTGGGAAGGGACTTTCACTGGGAGCTCGGGTGGTGAACCCAGACAAAGAAATGTCCATTCTGCTGGTCCGTTTGATTTGACCAGGAGCAGAGACAGAGCAGCAGATCTCAGACGGGCAGTGCGAGAATAGAGTGGATTTCACAGTCCAGTCAGCCCCCTAGAGCTGAATTGGCCGCCATTTTGCGTAAGGAGGAAAGGGCGAGGGAGAGGACTGAGCATGCGCTGAGCTGGGAGTGAGCTCATTTCTGTCTGGGTGAACTGCAATGACGTGGCATTCTACAGGTTCCACTCAGGGCAGGTCTGGGATAGCCTTCGGATCTGATGACCAGCAAATCAAGAACCTTAGTGGTTGTACGGCAGGAGCCATTTTGGGCACTGTGGCAATAGCTTTGGGACTGCAGGGGACAACAGTGAACTGCGCATGTGCTGATCTCGCGAGAACTTGCTGAGGTCCGAGACTGCACTGGTCCCGCAGTAAAATAATACTGACTGTGGCAGCGTACGCATCAAAATAGGTCCGTGTCTAATCAGGTTCCAGCTCTAATGTCCAACAGGTTCCAGCAAGATCAGTGCCACCAACAACTTAATTATATAGGACACCTGGTATCTCTCTAATCCTGGGACCTGCTCCAACCAGAAGTGGGAGAAAAGTTGCAGAGACAAGGTGCAGCCTCACCACGGTATCACAGGAGATGGTGAGTGGTGAGCCAAGAGCTGGGGCTGTGGAGACCACAGTGGAAATCTGACATAAGAACCCAGACCTGGAACTTGCTGGAGGTTTTGGAACAAGTGGCTGCAAGAAAAGTTGTGTACCAACCGCAATAAGTAAAATCGCATTGTAGCCCTGTGGGTGACACAGCTTAGAAACCTGCCCCAAGGAGAAGACTCTGCTAACCAGAAGTACAATGATCAAGAGCAAAAAAAGAGACAAAGGCACAATGAATATTACTGAAAACTCTCCTGCAAGGGAGCAAAACCCATTGCCAACCTCAGAGTTAACTGAGGAAGACATCGAGAAAATGGGGCACACAGAATCCATAAGACTCATTTTAAAGCTTCTGATCAACAATGAGAAGCTCATGCAAGAATTCAAAGAATTTAAGGAAGCAATAAAGCAAATCAAGGCTGGTATATCAGAAATTCAGAACACAGTAGAGCAAATTAAGAGTACAGTGGAGAGTCTCCAAAATAGAATGAAGCAAGCAGAAGAAAGAATCTCAGGAAGGTATTTCCTGTCATCAGGGGGAAGCAAACAAAAAGCTGGAAGCAGAGACTATTAAGGGGCCAAATCTAAGAGTTATGGCAGTCCCAGAAAGTGCAGAAAGAGAAGCTGAGTTTGCAAATGTATTTAATGAAATAATAAAGGAAAATTTCCCTAATCTAGAGGAAGAATTGGGAAACAAGTTCCAGGAGGGACACAGAACGCCCAACAGGCTTGATCAAAAGCGATCTTCACCACCACGACATATGATCATCAAGCTCTCTTCAATTGAACATAAGGAAAAGATCCTTAAATGCGCACATGAAAAACAATCAATTGACATATAAAGGAATGCCAATTAAGCTCACAGGAGATCTCTCACAGGAAACTCTACAGGCAAGAAGAGAATGGAGTGACATATTAAAGATTCTAAAAGAAAAAAAAAAATTCGGCCTGGGATAACATATCCAGCAAAGCTTTCTTTCGTCTTTGAAAATGAAATAAAATTCTTCCACAGTAAAGAAAAGCTAAAAGAATTTGCCTCTTTCAAACCTGCCCTACAAATGATACTTCAAGATGTTCTCTTGGCAGAGAAGAGGAATAGCACCTACCAAAACCAAAGGCAAACGGGAAGAACATCCCAGTAAAATGACAGCAGAAGACTAAACCAATGAACAACCCATTCCTAAAATGACAGGACCAACGTCACACCCATTTATATTAAACTCTGAATGTAAATGGCTTAAGCTTAATCAAACATCACAGAGTAGTACACTGGATTATAAAACAAAACCCATCTGCATATTGTCTGGAGGAGACACACTTCAACAAAGATTAGCGGAAACTCTATCACATGGGTTTTGTTATTCTCTGTTAGTTTCATCTCTTCAAAACACTTCCTTCTGAGTAAATCATTCAATGACTCGTATATCATATGGTAGCATCATTTTCTTCAAGAAGGTTCTTGATTTTAATTTCTTCAGCTATACATTAGTCATTTAATAGCATGTTATTTAACTTCTTGGTGTTGTTAATTTCTTTTTTTCTTCCTGTTGTTGATTTTGTTTTGTGGCTCTTCATTTAAGGGGATGTATAGTAGCTGTGTAATGGAGACGGTTATGTCTAGTAACATGTCATTTAACTTCAGGCATTGTAAATTTCTATTTGTTGATTTTGTATCATGACTTTTCATTTAAGGGGATGAACACTAGTTGTATAATGGAGACTATCATATCTAGTAACATGTCATTTAACTTCATGGCATTGTAAATTTCCTCTTTTCTTTCCATTGTTGATTTTTTATCATGACTTTCCATTTAAGGGGATGTACAGTAGCTGTGAAATGGAGACTAACATTCAGATGTGAGGATGTAGTGTGGTATGCATTTCTGCTTCCAGACAAAGATGGACTTACAATGAAACTGTTTACTATTTCTTGACAATAGGATTCTAGACTCTGCCATTGTCCAGGCCCGCAATGATGGACATATGACTGAGTATGAAGAACTATATGTTAGTAATGATATAGAGGAACTGGGGGGGAGGGAACTGGGGATGGGATAAGGGAATATGAAACTGTACTATAAAATAATAAGAAGAATAATAAAATGAATTAAAAAAAAGAAAAACTGGGATCAAAGGATCACAGCAATGAGGGTAATTAGTAAAGATGTGGTAATAATAAGAGTTTGCTTTTAGTTAGTGAGATTTATGAAAATGGTGTTTCAGCTGATACATTTTCTGCCTCTGATCTTTTAAACTTGTAAGGAATGGCATGATATAAAGAGGAAGATTGCTAACATACATCAGGAAAGCAACTTAGAGCTCAAATAAACCCCTATATGCTCAGGCACTAGACTGGACTCAACCATATACTAAACTAACTGGAAAAGAAAATTTCTCACATGGACAAATTTTAGATGTGTATAATTGAAGTTTCAAGATGCCTTCTTTCAAAAAACTCTTTAAGAAAAAGTGACCCCTATCAGATATCAGCTGCATCCCACACCAGAGTGTTCTGATTAAATGCTTGACTCTGGCTGTTGATTACAGCTTCTTCCAAGTGCAGACCTTAAGAGACAGCTCAACTACTTGAGTCCTGGCATCTTTCTGGGGATGGGAATTTAACTTTTCTGCTTCCAGCTTCAGTTTAGCATGGTAGTCCTAACCATTGGGCATCTATTTATCTGTCTGCTTCTGAAATAATTAATGAAGCAATAATACAGTATTTAAAAAAAAAAGGAAAAAGAAAAGTGCCTGAATTTTGTGGAGAAGTATAATCTTTACTAGCTGGAGTTCTCAGTCCTGCTGGATGCTGGTCTGAAGGTATTATGAAATTTCCTGTGTGCTGTGTAGATCAGTTGGCAGCCGACATGCAAGTGTACTCATACAGAAGCCAATGAGTATGTGGGAAATGAAGGAAACGGAACAGGGTTGTGACTGTGCTTTCACAGCCTCTGGAACCTCAGATGAAGCCTGCAGCACACCTTCGACCTCCAAATTCCTCTTTGTCCTTCAAGTGCACCTATGTCTATAACCAGGGTGGCTTTTTTTTTTTTTTTTTTGAATTAGACAATAGTGTATTTTGATGCAGAAAAGCTTTTAAATCCATGTGTGTTTTTTTCTCACAATATGCATTTCCACTAACTTCTTGAAGTACTCTTACGAATATACCATGTTTTGTCCATCTACTCATCCACTGATGGACATTATGTTGTTTCCAGTTTTTAGCTATCATAAGATAATCCTGTTAATAAACATAGGTGTACAATTAAAAAAAAAAAAGACTTAATCTTGGGCCTGGAGCAATAGCGTAGTGGTTAGAGTCCTCGCCTTGAATGCACCGGGATCCCATATAGACGCCGGTTCTAATCCCGGGGGCCCCGCTTCCCATCCAGCTCCCTGCTTGTGGCCTGGGAAAGCAGTCGAGGATGGCCCAAAGATTTGGGACCCTACTCCTGTGTGAGAGACCCAGAAGAGCTCCTGGCTCCTGGCTTCGGATTGACTCAGCTCTGGCCATTGCGATCACTTGGGGAGTGAACAATCAGACGGAAGATCTTCCTCTCTATCTCTCCTCCTCTCTGTATATCCGCCTTTCTAATAAAAATAAATAAATCTTTAAAACGAAAGACTTAATCTTTCCATTTGTTATTCCAATTATCTGTGTGGTCCCTAACTAAATATAGATGTATGCATATATACACACACATGTGCATAAGCATGTATAAATGTGTACATATATTATAAATACATGGAAAGAGAGATTTAATTTTTGAAGTTCAAAAGTATCAATCTAAGGATATCACTCAATGTGTTACAAATTTGAAGACATTGCAATCATAATCTGAGAAATAGTAAAAAAATGCTAATTATTGTTTACCAGGCTATTGAATGATTACTCTGATTAGACACTGAATTGGCAATCAGTTCCTCATTTTGTTTTCAAACAACTCTTTGTCCTTTTTGTTCAGGATTTTTTTTTTTGAGATGCAAAACATAAATACCATGTGATCCTCAAAGAATCCATGTGATCAAAAGGTTAATGATCTTTATTTAGTCCATATGAATACATAGCAGGCCAGAAAGAGTAACTTGGTACATGAAGACTTCACAACACCTTTTTTATAAAAGATTAATAATTTATTTCAAATTATTTGAAAAGCAAAGAGATAAATGAAGGAACAAAACAGATGCAGAATGAGGTTTGCATTTTGCTGATTCCCTGTACAAATGACCACAGTGTCAGAGCTAGTCCAGGCCAAAAGCAGGAGATGAGAACTGAATCTGAATGTTCTGTATGAATAGCAGGGGCCCAAGCACTTGAGCTTTCATTTCTGCATCCCAAGGTGTGCAGTAGCAGGAATCTGGAGTCAGAAGCAGTGGGACTAAAACCAAGGCATCACCCGGTGCCATATGGGTAATCTATGTGACATCTTAAAGGCTGAGCCAAATTCTTGCCAGAGATCTTGACGTTCTGGAGTTCATACATGCACCCTGAGGTTTCTCCACATCCTTGCGTAGAGGTTGAAGGCACAGAAATGGAGGTTGGTGTGCATTTCAGGAAGTTCAGACCTGGTACTGGGAGGAGGGCTGAGCAGGCATGGAGGGACTTCCCCGTTAACTTCATGACGCATTTTGGGCCAGGGCATGAGGAATTCCAGACCCCTTACTGGGAAGAGGGCTGAGCGGGCATGGAGAGGCTTCCCCAGTAGGCACCATGCTGCATTCTGCCCCAGGTCATGAGGCAAGTTTTCCAGGAGGTTTCAATACAGGACGGCTTCACCTCTCCTAGGAGCACCTGGTAGATATTTTATTAGTAGTACAAAATTTAGCATTCCCTTCTTTGGTCTGTCTTCTCAAAATCAAGACTAGAGCTCATCTTCTTTCACTCATATCTGAATCTCTAGAGTCCAGAGAAGAGCTTGGCTGTAATCAAATAAACTCCATCCATCAAAAGTTTTAAGAAAAGCAAAACATGGAACACGGAAAACCGAGTTGACCTCTTAGAGTAATTTTCATCCACAAAACAGGAGCTGCAGACAAGGTATTCATTAAACACTTCAGGGAAGTAGAGATCAGACCGTTCACTCATGATTAACCCGTTCCCTACCTAGAGACTGCTGTGTCCCTGTCAGGACCTCTAGGCCATATCCACCTCTCCAGCTGGTGGGGTGAGTGGGGAATAGATTCTGTTTGCTTCACATGTCCCACCACAAAGTTACCAGCTCATGTAGAGTACAACACTTGCTAAGCTTTTCAATTCGATTGTTCCTAGGCATCTGCATTATATAATCTCTTCCTAGGAAATCTGCATCTGTTTCAACAATTTGGCCCAGGAGACGCTGCTTACATAGTGAGTCTGGGATGGGTGGCTGGTCTCGTGGCTGTTAAAGACACTGGTTCAGGTATTCTCAACCTCTAACAGGCTGCTTCGATTTGAGTCTTGGGCTCTGCTCCTGACTCGTGTATCTTGTTCATCCACAGCCTGGAGGGAGCACATACTGACTTGAGTGATGTGTCCCTGCCACTCACATGGGAGACCTGCCTGGCACAATGCAGTTGATGTGGGTGTTTGGACAGGGAATTTGTGAATGGGAGTTCTCTTTCTCCCCTGCTTTCATTCTGTAGCTCATAAAAATAAGTAAATATGAAATAAGAAAGGATTCTTCATTGCAAAACAATTACAAAGAAGCTTTGCAGACACAGCACTTGGGTATAAATCCTGACTGTGAGCCTTTCTCACTGGAATTTATTTAGATGCTTCTGCCTGATACTCTTTTTTTTTTTAATTATTTATTATTTTTAATTCATTAATTACATTGTATTATGTGACACAGTTTCATAGGTACTTGGGTTCTCCCCACCCCTCCCCAAACCCTCCCACCATGGTGTATTCCTCCACCTTGTTGCATAACCACAGCTCAAGTTCAGTTGAGATTCCCCCATTGCAAGCATATACCAAACATAGAGTCCAGCATCTTATTGTCCAGTCAAGTTCAACGGCTTCTTAGGTATACCCTCTCTGGTCTGAAGACAGAGCCAGCAGAGTATCATCCCAGTCAATTGAAAGCTCCAACATACCATCAGCAAAACTTTACATCATTATGGAATTAATTGACATAGTAATGAGTAACCAATATGTTAAAAGTAAATGCGAGTTCCTAGCCACCTTCTGTGACCACCTCACTTACATTTCAATTTTAGTTTATACACAACATATAACATTCATAACATAACATGTTATATATAACATCATATCATCTTAAATTAAGGCAAACATGTGGTATTTAACCTTTTGGGATTGGCTCATTTCCCTTAGCATTATGGTTTCCAGTTTGGCCCATTTGGCCACAAAGAACTGCATTTTGTTTTTTTTAATAGCTGAGTAGTATTCCATGGAGTAGATGAACCATAGCTTTCTTATCCAATCCTCTGTTGATGGGCATTTTGGCTGCTTCCATGTTTTTGCAATTACTGTTTGTGCTGCTATGAACATAGGAGTGCATGTTGATTTCTCATAAAACAATTGTTCTGGATATATTCCTAGGAGTGCTATTGCTGGATCATACGGTATGTTGATTTTGAGTTGTTTGAATATTCTCCATACTGATTTCCATAGAGGCTGTACCAGCCTGCAGCCCCACCAGCAGTGGAGTAGGATTCTCTTTTCCCCGCAACCTCGCCAACAAGTGTTGTTGGTGCTTTTATTCATGTGGGCCAATCTTACTGGCGTTAGGTGGTACCTCATTGATGTTTTAATTTGGATTTCCCTTATTGCCAGGGAGCTTGAGCATTTTTTCATATGTTTATTTGCCATTTGGGTTTGTTCCTTTGTGAAGTGTTTGCCCATTTCCCGTGTCCATTTCTTGAGTGGCTTGTTTGTTTTGACATTTTGGTTGTTTTGTAGCTCTTTGTATATTCTGGAGATTAGCCCTCTATCACCTATGTCGTGTGCGAAGATCTTCTCCCATTCTGTGGGTTGCCTTTTTACTTTGTTGATTGTTTCTCTAGCTGTACAGAAGCTTCTTAGTTTGATGAGGTCCCAGTTGTTTATTTTGGTCTCTCTTTCTACTGCTTTTGGAGTCTTTTTTAGGAAGTGAGGGCCTACCCCTAAGTGTTCCAGTGTGTTTTCAACATTTTCTTCCAAAAGTTTGAAGGTTTCTGGATGTAGGTTTAGATCTTTTATCCATTTAGACTTGATCTTGGTGTATGGTGAGAGATGTGGATCTATGTTTTTGTTTCTGCAGGCTATCAACCAACTGTTCCAACAGCATTTATTGAACAGACCTTCCTATTTGCCTGGATTGTCGTTTGTCTTTTTGTCAAAGATTATTTGGCTGTACCTGTGTGGGTTCCCTTCTGGTGTTTCTATTCTGCTCCATTGATCTTCCTCTCTATCTTTGTGCCAGTGCCAGGCTGTTTTGATAACCACTGCCCTATAGTATGTCCAGAGGTCCGGAACTGTGATTCCCCCTGCTAACTTCCTGTTCTTCAGGATGGTTCTAGCTATCCGTGGTTTTTTGTGTTTCCAGATGAACCTTTGGATCATTGTTTCCAGATCTGTGAAGAATGTTTTTGGCAATTTGATTGGAATTGCGTTGAATGTATATATTGCTTTTGGCAGTATAGACATTTTAATGATATTGATTTTACCTATCCAGGAGCATGGGATGTTACTCCATCTTTTGAGGTCTTGTTCAATTTCTTTTTTAAGTAGTTTGTAGTTTTCTTCAAATAGGTCTCCTACATTTTTGGTTAGATTGATTCCCAGATATTTCATGCTTTTCTCTGTTATTTTGAATGGTATCTTGCTGGTTAAATCTTTTTCCATCTTGGGGCTGTTCGCATACACTATGGCTGTTGATTTTTGTTCATTAATTTTGTACCCTGCCACTCTACCAAACTCTCGTACAAGTTCTAGCAGTCTCTGTATTGAGTCTCTTGGCTCTTCTACATAAAGAATCATATCATCTGCGTATAATGAGAGCTTGACTTCTTCATTTCCCATTTGGATTCCTCTGATTTCTTTTTCTTGTCTTATGGCCTCAGCAAGTACCTCTAGGACTATGTTGAATAGTAGTGGAGAAAGTGGACATCCCTGTCTTGTTCCAGATCTCAGTGGGAAGGGTTCCAGTTTTTCTCCATTCAGTATGATGCTGGCGTTGGGTTTTTCATATATGGCTTTAATTATGTTGTGGATTTTTCCATCTATGCCTACCTTGGTTAGGGTTTTTAGTAGGAAGTTGTGCTGGATTTTGTCGAAAGCTTTTTCTGCATCTATTGATACTATCATGTGGTTCTTGTTTTTCAGTTTTTGGATGTGGTGTATCACATTTATGGATTTCCGGATGTTGAACCATCCCTGCATTCCAGGGATGAATCCTACTAGATCTGGATGAATGATCTGTCTGATGTGTTTTTGAATTCTGTTGGCTAGGATTTTGTTGAGAATCTTAACATCAATGTTCATCAAAAAGATAGGTCTGTAGTTTTCCTTCTTTGTTAGTTCTCTGTCTGGTTTTGGGATTAAGGTAATGTTGGCTGATACTCTTGTGTGTAAAATAGCATGAGTCTCATAAACCTGTAGTGAGGTATTGTTAGTCATCTAATTCATAGAAAATGCTTGTGTTCATTCATGCAACTGCCTGGTTTGTGGTAAGCACTCAATACACAGGAAGTGTTTGTAAGATATCTCCCAAGCCTCACTGAAAATGTATACTATGAAAAATATTGTGGAATTAGAAATACGTTTACATTAAAATAAGCATTTCTTAATTCTACTTTCTATGAGAATTTTGAAGTACCTTTAAACTATTATGCTTCACTGATTCCCTTTCAGTTCTAAGAGGAAGGTAAACATGGTAGATATTAAAGTTTTCAAGACAGACTTGAGTAAAGTTAGATAATAAAATAGCATTTGAACTAAGCTAATACCTTGGTATCTATCTAAAAATATCTGAAGCAAACTGCACTGGCACATTCCTATGTTAAGCATGGCAATGCTTCAGTGAACAAAAGCTTGTGGAAGGACAGTACTGTGGAAGGACAGTGATAGGTGCTGAGTGTATAATGAGGGAGGTTGTTTGCACAAAGGTTGCATAATAGTCCGGTGGGGGACAGCTAGTGACCATGTGGTCATCCATCAGGGTATCCGTCATGGGTGGACCGTAAAACCACAGGAGCAGTTTTGCTGGAAGACATTTACCCAAACTTTCAGTGCTCCTCCACCAGAGTCTCAGAAGTCTTTCCCTGAGTTCTGAAGAGAGAAATCAATGTGGAGTCAGTCATACCGCACAGGGCTGCAAGTTTTTATTGGTGGTCTGCGTTAGAATAAGGGCACAGCACAAAAGGCCGCTTTTACTGTAGGTCTTTATTTGTCACCAACTCATTTCCTTTAATGCATGGATTTGTAACCCAAGACCAACGTACCTGGGCTGGCAGACTGTGTTATCTGGAGATAGTACTAACTACTACTTACTGAGCACACACTATCTGTCAGGCAGAGTTCTAAGAACTTTTTCAGAATTCATGTATAAACTACCTAATAATGGAGAATTGCTTTTATTCCCATCTTATGGATAAGAACATAATGAGGTTTTATTTTTTGCCTTAAGTTCCAGAAGATTTAGAACTCAGGTTCATTTCTACTCTGATCTCATGACGTCTTTTTCATGCAAGGACTTAGTAGCATGGGACGTGATCCCAGCTCCTGAGTTAGACACTTTGCATATGCAGGCATTCTGTCCTAAATCTGACTTTCTCTTAGGATGCAAGGGCTGGGAATGTAGTACCCCATGGAGACATTTGGGCTTGGATGTCTCTAATCATTTAGGTTGTGGAGTTAATGATTCATTAAACCAGATGCCCATTTTCTAGGTATATTCCTGCTATCTCTCCATGGGATAGGAAAGAAGCGACAACGGTGAGGTACTGAACAGGAAAAGACAGTCAGACATGCAGAAGCCGTAGTTACCCACAGGTGACTGACATGCTAGCCTTCATTTATAATTAATTCACTATTCCTTTAAGCTTTAGAAAATTTTTTTGTGATTAAATCAATAAGTTAATGTGTATGGAAGAAAGAAGAGAATGGTAGATAATTTTAGAAGTTAATTTTAGAAGTTAACTTTAGTTAACTTAGTTTAACTTCCAAATTATCTCCTTTGCTTTTGAACAAGGAAAACATCTTTGGTACAAAGTCACTTCCCTGTTTTTTTTCTGCAGTTGATGATTGTATGTAAATCTGTTGTTGTGACTTCAAAGTGAAATGTGTATCAATTTCAGATTTTAAAATGGTACTGTGTTGTTTAATTCAATAAAGGATACCTCTCCAGCAATTTTTAAATAATTGCTTTATGAAAAAAAAAAGAAAGGAGAGAATGGTGAAGAACTGTGCCATTGAAGTTAGATTTCGCTTAGTGTCTCGGAAATTTTGAACAAACTTTTTTTTTCCAGAACATTTTTGCCTCATAAAGCAAAAATAATACTTTTCACTTGGGGTCATTTCGTTGATTAAAATAACAGAATCCACTGTCATTGCTTGGTGTTGTGTCTGGTATAAAACTCATTGAACTTATCGGACTGCTTCTCTTATCTATATCAACTTTCCCATATAAGAGCTACCTCCTCGTCACCTCTACCATTCTCACTGTCATCACTATTGTGACTGCATCATGACCATGACCATCACCACCTTCCACCACCCCCATGAGCACCATCATCATAGTCAACTCTATCACCATCCCATATAACATCTACCTCCTCATCACCTCTGCTATTGTCACTGTCATCACTACCAAGACTACATCATGACCACCTTCATGAGCAACACCATCATAGTCAGTTATATCATCATCCCCATACCAGAGACTCCCATCATCATCACCACCATTCTCACTGTCACTACCAAACTACAGCACCACCATAACCTCCGTCACCCAGCCACCACCCTGATGATCACCACCAGTACCAACCATCATTGTCATTTCAGCATTAGTACTATGACTGCCGTCTGGCTGGCTTCTGTGATATGCAACTGACTACAGAAATGTGGAGTCAGTTCTGATAGCAGTCCAGATTGATGGCAATAACTGGATCTGAACTTATGTATTGGCATTTATCTATATATCATCATGGGTAAGAAAATTATACATCTGGGTGTCTTGTTTAACTCCTTTCACTCATGTGAATAGGGTGAAAACTTACAACATGTGTATTTACAACATATCAGAGAGGAGATCCATGCACCTCCAGGGCATGAGTCTATTTGTTGTAGGAATGCAGTTGTCTAGCTGGGCCCAGGATTATAGAAATCCAGGAAAATACTGTAGACAGAAGAATAGACTCCAAAAACTAAAGCCTCAACACTTATATCTCATGTTCCCATTCTGTTTCCAAAATTTGAACAGTAAGAATCAACTGGACACATACAAACACAGCAAAGATTTTGCAAGAAATGTGCTCTCCCATGATATGGACTTGCAACAGTTTGTCCCATTTAGTCTGATATGTCTGTGCCCTTAATAGATCAGTGACTCATTCTCTTCATTTATTTCCATTTCCTTCTTGATTTCAGCTCCTTCTGAGGTCACTTTTGCCATTGATGTTGGGAATGGCCCCACTGAGCTCATTGTCCAGTCTCCTTCCGTTCTGAATGACAACCAGTGGCACTATGTCAGGGCTGAGAGGAACCTCAAGGAGACCACGCTGCAGGTTGACAAGCTCCCCAGGAGCACCAGAACGACTGTAGAGGACAGCCATTTCCGGCTACAACTCAATGGCCAGTTGCTTGTAGGTAGGAAACATCTTTTTTTTTCTATTACATTTTTATTTTGAGTTTTTGAATTTTATGGTACAATTTCATGTAGACTGGAATTGTCCCCCAAACTCCCATCCCCGACAGATTTTCACCATGTTCCTACAACTGTATAGTCCTTCATCAGCATTCATAATTCCATCAGTCTCTTATTTAAGTGTGCCCTGACATTGCTGGTACAGACAATGTCAGACAGTCCAGCATCCCATTGTCTACACATTGCCAAAAGTTCCATTGGGAATCCATCTTTGATTTGGAAGCAGGAATGCATATTGCATTGTACCCCCACATCAGGATTTGGTAGTCTCTCCATCACTATATATTCCCATAAATGAAAAGCCATGAAACAAGGTCAAAAATTGGTATGCATTAGAACAATAGCCACAACAACAACAAAATTACAGCACCATGAAAAAACATGCCACAGAGAAACTAATGCATGGGTAACAAAACAAACAAGCAAGCAAACAAATAAACAAACAAAAATATAAACGTCTTGTGTAAAATTATGCTATCGTGTAATCCATGAGCCAGCAATGAATTTGACAAGAGAAAAGAAATTATTTGGAAGAAATGAAACTGAAATCAAAAACCTCAAAACACAAGGGATACAGCCCTCCCCCCCCCAAATAACCCAATTTGGAATGGGTAAATGAAATACTTTGCATGATGGTGCCCTTATATTAGAGACAATATATGACATTTGTTCTTTTGGGATTGGCTAACTGAGCATAATGGTCTCTAGTTGGGAGCATCTAGTTACAAACGGTGTAAGTTCATGCTGAGTAATATTCCATGCAGCAGATGTACCACAGTTTCTTTAACCACTCTTCTTTGGACACACATCTGGATTGTTTTCATGTCTTTCCTAGTGTAGATTGTGCTGCTGCAAATATAGGAATACAGGTCCCCTTCTCATATGCAGATTGCATTTTGGGGGGAGTATGTTCCTAGGAGCAGGATAGCTGGGTCATATGGCAGATTTATTTGCAACTCTCCAGTCAGTCTCCATACTGATTTCCACAGTGGTTGTTCTAGCCTACACTCCCACCAGCGATGAAGGAGGATAGCTCTCTCCCCACATCCACACCTGCAGGTGTTGTTAGCAAAGTTGTGAGTGTAGGCCAGAATCACTGGAGTTAGGTGGTACCTCAATGTGGTTTTCATTTGTATCTCCCTGATAGCTAGGGAGTCTGAGCATTGTTGTATATGTCTGTTAGGCATTCGAAACTGTTCTTTTGAAAAAAATGTCTGTTCATTTCCTTTGCCCATTTTTTACAGGGTTTTGTTTTGTTTTGTTTTACTGTCCCAGGGTTTCTGAAACTCTGTGGAAATCCAGGATATTAGTCCCCTATTCATTGTGTAGTATGCAAAAATTGTCTCCCATTCTGTCGGTTGCTTCCTCACTTTGTTAATTGCTTCCTTTGCTGTGCAGAAGCTTTTTATGTATGTAGGAGACCCATACCAAAGTGGTTTGGGGGGAGGACAAAAGTGAGAGAAATTGGTCTGTTAGCAGAATCTATAGGGTCAATGCAGGGCGGACTCACCCCTGTTGAACTGCAAGCTCCGCTGGCTCCTCCTAGCACTGAGGATTGTGTCAGACCCTGTTGGGGAGCCAAAGGCGCATCCCAGATGGATTGGTGTTGTCACTGGTGAGAACGAGTAGGACTGAGGCAGCAGGCGTGATTGTACATGGCTACAGACTGCATCGGTGCAGGTGTGCACTGGAGTGGTGGAGCGACACTTTGGGCTTGACTCCTGCCCCCACTGGTACTCGTGAGAGCCATTTTGGGTGTAGAACTGGCCAGACTAGGTCTTGACTTCCATTGAACTACAAGAAAGTTGTGTCTGGGAGCAGACCAGGTAACACTGGAATACAACAGGAACCAGAATGGGCGTGGCCAGCTAAGCAAGGCCACTGTTTTTGATAGGATAGTATCCGGGTCTCCCGCCCCACGGAAGAAATCACCTGACACTCCAGGCTTTGTTTGAAGAGGCACTTTATTCTTCCAACAAGTCGGTTTCCCAGCCAGTCGACTCGACTTCTTCCTTAGCTGGAACCCCCACCGCTTATCACACACACCGCACGAACACACACACAATCAAACGAATGAAGGCCAACGAAAAAGGGTAACTGCATGAAAAGGAAAAAGAGAGCTCTCTCTCCCTTGCCAAAAGCGGGATGCTTAAAATATCCTTTTTTTTCCCGTGGATCCACTGGGTGCTACCTGATTGGTCAGGCCCTGGAGAGGAGGCAAATTTGCCTCACCTGCGACCTCCAGTCCAGGCCGTGGAGAGGAGGCAGATTTGCTTCACCTGCATGCTTCTGTCTTCCTGCTGCCTCCTGGCCTTGAGCCAGGCGCCATCTTAGGGCAGGGCACTCATGCAGTGCTCCCAACAGATAGGAGGTAGACAAAGTCAAACTGGGCCAATGGCTCACTTGTGTGTGCAAAAATTGCCAGTGGGAGGAGACTTAATGGAGGAGCTTGGGAAACTCCTTAATTGGGACCCAGACCCTGCAGGAGAGTGCAAGAAGCAAGGCAAACAACAACCTGGATCATGCCAGGTTACAGTACCTGCTTGCATATATGTGAGTCAGGTCTGGGGACGTACCAGTCTGGGTCAGCACATAACACCCACTGGCAGATCTGAAAACCTGGGCATGGGGAAGTAGGAGTGAGATCGGGCCACAACACTAGCCAGTTCACATTAGAACCAAAACAGCAATCAGGCTGGGCTAGGATAGGCTATAGCACCCATGAACAGTAGCTGAAATAGGGGACAGACTAGACTAGAACAGGTGGCACAATAAGACTGCAAAAGTTCAGGCAAGGTGAGTCATATCAGCCTTGGCCAAGAAGGTGCCGGGTACGTGAATCCCAGCGACAGAGGATCTGACAGGGTTTGGGTAGATTGGCTCAGGTCATAGAGCCAACAGGTGTAGTAGGGAATTGATTCCTGAGTCCCAGGGACAGGGAAATTGATGGGGTGTGTGTCACTTGGCCCAGACCCAGGGCCCACCTAATAGGTGGATGCTGGTTCCATGAACCCCAAGCTCGGGAATCTGGGCTTGGGTCTCCTGTTCCGGGTCCCAGGGCCCACATAACAGGTGGGTGTTGGGTTCGTGAATCCCAGGGGTGGGGCATCCAACAATGCTTTGGACACCTGGCCCAGCTGTTTGGACTTGCCTTCAAGAACATGTCCTACTTAATGAAAAAAGTGGAGCAGTGAACACAGGTCCTATTGTAAAATGAAATTAAGGCAGCACATTTGGTGCTGTAGCAGAAGAACAGATCTAACTGAACAACCTCAAACAAACGATGACAGCAAATAATTTCAGTGAACGGAGCCAATGGACATTGGAGGCTGACATCACCCTTGGATCAGTGAAATCTGCAGCATTTCAGAACTATCGAAACCACTTGGACAGAACCCTCAAAATATGTACACATCGAGACTCTGGGTTGATATGAGGTGGTGGCTCCTCATCCTGGGTACTGAATGTAAGGAAAGTTTTGAGTGGTATTCTCCTTTGTTTCTTCCCTTACCTGAGGAGCAACAAGAAGAAACAGCAAATTTGGAAGCAATGAATTTACCCAATTTTCCCTAAACCTTGATCCTTCCTACCCTGACTAACCAGGTAATCATTATTTTTAGAAATAAAATAAATTTATAAATTAAAAAAAAATCAAACTGACACTAATGAGAAAGAAGAAGATTCATTCTGATCCACCATGGGGAGTGAATCAAAAATAGGAGAAATGAAAGATAAAACCAAACATTTGTCTGCATAAATCCTGCTTTGTTGATTGACCACAACTTGAAGAAAGTAAATGCATTCCTATGTGATCTGCTTCTATACCAACTGACTCACCTTGTTGGTAAAATCTCCTTATCAAAATTGAGACACACAGGGGAATATACTTTAGATTTGACCTCTTGACATTCCTGAGGTTTACTTATCAGAAATGAAGACACTGAAACCGAAGTTTGATCAATGCTCCAAATAAGAGACTTCAATTTATCTCCTAACAATATCTTGCCTTCACCTTTAGACACAGTGGTAAAGGGCCCAACTAGTGACCTGATGTGGTTTGGAAAAGGCAGTCAATCCTCCACCCTAGGTCTTCTCACCATTCATACTTTAAACTATTTTCTTGCCAGGGGCCAGAAATTCCCTTAAACCTATCAATTGATTGACTGATTGATTGATTGATTTGAAAATGCTAGAGAATAAGTGAGAACTCTGCTTATGTCTGGTTCATTTGCTGAATGCCTACCAAGACTGTGACAGGACCAGGCTGAAACCCAGAGTCAGAAATTTGGTCTGGATCTCCCATATGGATTCCAAGTTCCAAAGTACTTGGGCCATGTGACTTATAATAGTAGTAAGCTAGCATTAAAAGCAGAACCAGAAATCTATCCCTGCCTCTCCTATAAGGGATCATAAGTTCTGCACCAAAAGGCATGTCTCAATAATTCTTTAGTTTACATTTTAATTTATAATCCCAATTCCTTCTTTTTGTAAATGAATGTATTTTACTTGAAATAGTTACACAGAAAGTAAAAGAAAGAGACAGAGAAAAAGAGGAAGATATTCCATTCAATCATTCACTGTCCCTATGGCCACAATGGCCAAAGTTGGTCTGTTCCAAAGCTGAGAGCCAAGACCTGCTTTTAGGTAGCCCATGGAGATGCTAGGGTCCAAGACCTTGGGCCATCTTCTTCTGCTTTCCCAGGCCATTAACAGACAGCTAGATCAGAAGTAGTGCAATCATAATTAATCAAGTTTCAGTCTAACAAATGAGATGAACTACAGTATGTGTCTTGTCACACAATGAATAACAATTTTTAAATGAGAAACAGAGCTGTAGATTGAAAGAGTGACTATGTCACCTACAGGATTGGGAAGAGAGTATATGTTTAAAGGGTGGCCTCAAACTAAGCCTCTTTGGCATTACTCAGTATTCCAGTGCCAAATAGACACTCTGGTGGGACTTCATTTAATGTCTTTGTAGGCTGATTCTTCCCACATAATGTTCCTGGAGTTAGAGGCATAGGGACAGACTGGTGGATCCTGTATTTCAAGTGCTTCTGAAGCATCCACAAAGCTTTGATTCTACCCCTTTCTGGTACTGTTGTCAAAGAGCAGATGGAATCTCTCTGAAATTTTCAAGATATACCCTTAGCCAATGGTGGATCATGATTCTAATCTATATTTGGAAAAGACATCTTTTCTTTCTAAATGTAATTTTATTTGATTATTCATTTATTTTTGCTTGAAAGGCAAAGTGACAAAGAGAAAAGGCAGCTAGACAGAAACTCCCCTATTTGCTATTTAATTCCCACAGATGCCTGTAGCATCCAGAACTGGGCTAGGCCAAAGCCTGGAATCTGGGGTAGAACAGGCAGAGTAGCAGTACCCAGATTAGAATGACTTCCACCACCCCCTCCCACCCTCCGTCCCCTGACACTTTGATTTTTCTAACTCTCAGCATAAATTTAGTGGTAAAATTCTTTGCAATGGAGCATCAGGTAACTATCAGTGTGGGTGTTAAACTTCAAATTGATGGCTCCTAAACACTGAAAAATCATTGTTTATTTCTTGCCCTTAGGAGGCACTTCATCGAGACAGAAAGGCTTCCAAGGATGTATCCGCTCCTTACGTATGAATGGGCAGAAACTGGACCTGAAGGAGAGAGCCAGGGGCACATCTGGAGTCAGGCCTGGCTGCCCAGGCCACTGCAGCAGCTATGGCAGCATCTGTCACAACGGGGGCAGGTGTGTGGAGAAGCACAGTGGTTACCTATGTGACTGCACCAGTTCACCATATGAAGGGGCCTTTTGCAGCAAAGGTATGTAGACCACATTGCTAAAATATTAATATTGATGTGAAAGAAAGAGGGAGAGACAGAGAAATAGAAGAAATTCAACATGGTGCTTACTGGCTAATTAGCCTCAGTGGCCAAGAAAGGACCAAACCAAATGTAGCAGCCTGGAATTCCTCCTGAGTCAATCATGGGAATAAAAGGGACCTAAGCATATGGCTCATCTACTGCTGCCACCCCAATGCTGATTCCCATTAGCCAGGAACTGGATCAGAAAAGGAGCAGCTGAGGCTTGAACCAGCTCTCTGATGTAGGACACCTGCATTGCTGGCAGCGGGTTAATGCTGGCAACTTGCTCTCCCTTGATTTCCGTTAAGACACTCAACATCATTGCATAGACTCATCATCCTCACTTGTGTTCACTGAAGATGCACTTGAGCTGGGTGGGTAATTACAGCACAACACACTGTTGTTGGCAGTGAACGAACCTGAGGGCTAAAAGTGGTAGATTCTCGAGTCTATTGCATCAGCGACTATGACACATGATGTTTCCTGTTCTGTATGTTTGTCTGCAAATGTCACCGAAGGATTATAGACTGTAACCCTGGAGGAATATTTTAAAAAGTTTAATCCACATTTGTGTTGTTTGTGCAAAAAAGAAAACATTGCAAAAACAACATTGAATATCTAACAAAATATCCCAATTCTCCAGATATTGAAAAATATGTATTTAAGTTATCTTGATTGGTTTTGAACCCTTCATTCACTCTCTGGCTTGTTTATTATTATAAGGCAAAACAACAAGCTGAGATGGATAATGCCAGCTGTCATCTGTTGATTTACTCCCCAAATGCCCAAGGCTGGGATAGGAATGAGTGTTAGGAGCTGAATATACTGTCACACATAGATGTGTCCCACATGGGCAAGATTCACCGAACCTTGAGAACAGGAGCCAGCGCTGCCACCTACCGGAATTTACAATAGCAGGAAGCTTGGATGGAGAACACAATGAGTTCCAAGCATAAACTTCCAAATATAGGACAAAGGCATCTTAAATGCCAGGAAACACACCCTTCATAAAACTGTAAGCTCGGGCCCAACAGCGTGGCCTAGCGGCTAAAGTCCTCTCCTTGAACGTGCCCCGGGATCCCATATGGGCACAGGTTCTAATCCTGGCAGCTCCACTTCCCATCAGCTCCCTGCTTGTGGCCTGGGAAAGCAGTCAAGGACGGCCCAAGGCATGGGACCCTGCACCCGCGTGGGAGACCTGGAAAGAGGTTCCTGGTTCCCAGCTTCGGATCGGCGCGCACTGGCCCGTTGCAGCTCACTTGGGGAGTGAATCATTGGACGGAAGAACTTCCTCTCTGTCTCTCCTCCTCTCTGTATATCTGGCTTTCCATTAATAATAAATCTTTAAAAAAAATAAAACTGTAAGCTCTGCTCAGGGGCTCCTGTTCAACTCAGCTTGCTCTGAGACTTTAATAAAAAGTCACACACACTTCCTGCCCTGGTGCTCATTCAATACTTTTTGTTGACTTTGTAAATTCATCACACTGACCAAGTTTGTCATGATGAATATCTATCTTGACATTCATCTGTGATTTTACTGATATGAATTCTCTAGAAAAACTCAAAGGAATCAAGAAACATTTGAAATTTCATTATTTGATATAGATACATATTTCAAAAATTCCGTGGAGTAATCATAGCATAAAAAGTCATCGCAGAGATTTGAAACAATGCTTATAGCAAGGTAAATCTACCTCTTCATTCCGCTTTTCCCACCAACATTCTGAAGGGTCCTCACACACATTTGGTGATTGTTCATAGAGGACAAAATAGTATGACTGTTACTGATATTTTTTAGTAATTCAAAAGTTTATTGCTTAAAAGCAAATGTCTGCCTTGAAATATAAACAACATTTTAAGATTAATCTTAAAATATTTTAGTTATGACAAGACTTGGTTTTCACTCAATTATAACAGTTATGACTATTTCTTGATAATTCTTTAAAACCCATTTTCTAGACAGTCTACCAAACAATGGTATATTCAGTCCAGTTGAATATTGGAATCTAAATACAAAAGGATAAAAAATGCAATGTTTTATTTCAAGAACTCTCTATTATAATTCTATTTTTTCATCAGACCCTCTTTTCATTTATTTTGAATTATGTGTTTGGGAAGCATGTTCTACCCCTTGGAAGAAAATGAGTGACAAAAATTTTAGAAATAAGAATGACTGTGTTTACATGGGGCCAAGCGACAAAGCTGGACTCACCCTGCAGATTTCCTATCACCTCTAAAGAGCAAGAACTAGTGAGTTTTCACACTGGGTGATTGCTTAATAACCTCAAAACTTTATGTGCCACACTTAGAGTAGCCTAACATTGCTAAAGAGAACAAATGCAGGATACACATTTCTAGGACCAGTTGCTCAATGCCACAAGCATTATTTATTTTATAGCTTCCATATATACATTCTATTTTGACTCTCTCTACCCTTCTCCAGGGATGATAGTCAACTGTTAGTCAACTGTTTCATAGATACAAGTATAGACCTGATTATACATTTATTCTAACTGCTGTTGTGGGTGGGCCCTTTTATTTAAAATGACCCCTATTAATTGTCTGTCCATCTTTCTGCATTGTATATTGGAAAATTTTCTGTGAACTTTTCCATCTTGTTTCATTTCTTTAAAATTTTTATTCATAAGTTAAATATTATATATATATATTATATATATAATATATATTATATATATTATATATTTATATATATATATATATAATATATATATTAGCATGGCTCAATTTGCTGGTTTCCAAACTGTTTTCCTTTCAGATAACTCTCAGGAGATGATTCACTCATTATTGAATAATTGCATAGAATACAAGATGGGCTGTTATATCAAATCTTTTAGCAATGCCAGCTGCCTCTTGAAATGGTAGCTTGAAACTAGTATGGTGGATCAAGGAGAGAGAGAGAGTTCAACACAGGGTAGTCATCCTTTCTGTGTACTAAGGTATTAGCTTTTAGAGAAATGGTATACAAATTCTGGAAGCATCTTTGATGGACATTTGCTTAATTACCCACGCCTGGGTCAGAGCTAGGAATTTTCGGCTCACTTTTTGTTTCAGACAGTAGTGCATAGCAAATTTATGTTTAAATCAAATAGCAGTGAGCTAACTTTTGTGAGTGTATATCTTACACCCGCACTAGTAGGATAGGCATTGATAGCCATGTTTAGCAGATGAGGAATTTGGAGTTTCAGTGCCTTGCTAACAAGTGTTAGAGGTGGAGGAACTTCCTGTCTGCTTTGAGTCCTCTTTCCTGCATTATCCGGAATTTGTAGTTGGGAACACAATATGTGTTGCACTTGGTCTCTCCACCATGAAATGCAGCTGTCTTAACTGACTTTTTAAAGGCTAGGTTAAATGATCATCCCCACCACGTCACTTTTCAGAGCTGGGTATCCTGCTGACTATGAAATGGTCACTGGGGACTGTGAAATGGCATCATTTTCATTTTCCTAGTAACAGGTGATATTGAAACCCATGTTCTCTTTGTCTGTTTTTATCTTCTTTGGATAGAAATCTGTTCAAATTCTTCACTATTTTTTTTTTCTATCAGCAACATATAAGAATTCTTACCACTCACATCAGATCTGGATATCACCTTTATGATGTGTTTCCTGAATTTTCTTCTTAATTTGAAATAGTAGAAAACACGTAATTTAGCCCAATCTAATGACTAAGTGACAATTGTATTTTATTACATTTCATATCATGATTTGACTCAGCTTTGTTTCATAAGTTTTCTCTTTTATATATTTGTAAGCACCATGTGTAATGATTATAAAAGATTTTGTATAGTAACAATTTTTTTTCTTATTTAATCCATTCTATCACCTGAGTCTAACACATCAAAAAGTAGCTTTGCCCTTCTGCACCAAACCTACCTAAATTTGGATTAGCTCATCGACAATCTATTATCTATCATGTACCACTGATTGTGTAACTTGACCTCAAGGCTCCTTGAATTCCTCATCTTTAAGACATAAGAAAGAGGAAAGTTTCACAGGGGGTTGTTTCCAAGGTGACTAGCCCTTCATGAAGCACTTGGGAGTAACTCCTGGTATATAAAATTTTCCTGAATGCTTTCTTTATTATTTGGGGCTTTTTAGATTATGTATGATTTTTCTGTAAATGATGATGTGATACACGCATGCGTTTCTGACTGTTTCAACAAATTTCTGTTAAAAATGGGCATGTCCACTTCATTTGTTACATTTGACCTAAATCTTACTTGATTTGGGAGCAGGTTCTCTGATACATCCAATTAAACTGCTGCCTGCTGTGTCAGCATCCCACATGGGTGTCATTTTGAGTCTTGGCTTCTCTGCTTTCTATCTGTTCACTGCTAATGCACCTTGAAAAACAGCACCCTGATGAAGCTCCTGGCTTCAAACTGGCTCTGCCCCTGCTGATGCGACCACAAGGAGAATGAACTTGTGGATTCACTTTCTCTCTGTCCCCACCCCTATAATCTTTAAAAATATTTATTAACATTTTTGATGTTTGTATTCCTACCAAATATACTTTCCTCCTGTTTTTGTTATAGAACTTTTAAACATGCACTGCAGCTCACATTACTTGGTTTCCACAATTACCAACTTGTGACCAATGTCATGGCCTCCCTAGTCACATCCTGTGCTTCTCCTTTGTTATTTTGAAGCGGTTTCCATATATAATGTCACTAATCTAGAACTATTACACCATGAATTGCTAACAGTTATGAACTCATTAAAAACACATCTCCACAGGATCATTATCAAGTAATTATGTAATAATAAGAATATAATGATATATTTAACATTACAAAATATTCAATCAATGGTCAAATTTCTACTTATTTCATTTATCTTTAAATTGATTTTTCATAAGTTAATTACAAATTCGCTAATCTGATATTAACTACCAGCCTACTTATTATCAAGGACTGGGCTTTATAACCACTCTCATTCTCAGTCTAATTCCAAAACTATTATTAAGGCTAAATGCTACTGGCTTAAAGCCCCATGTGTTTTGTGCTTTTAGATTGTGCCCTATAAAACTTGAATACCTGCAAAGATTGAACTTAGCTCCGCTCATATTGTATAAGTAGACTGAGCAGAATTCCAGGAGAGCTGAGGTGAGCAGAGCAACATTTTCCCCAGCTAGTCGGGTTCTCTCCTCAGGTCACACTGGTTCCTAGTCCCCTCAGGGTCCACACTTCAAGGACCAATCACTGCTGAGTTCTCATCTCAGGATTCCCCAGGTTGTTCTGGGCCTCAGTGACATCAGATGCCAGGAACCATTGGGACTTGGGAAGTTGAATTGGATTTCTTTCTTGAATCTTTAGGGCAAGAGCCTTATAAAAACCAGTTAACAAGAGAAAAAGAGTGAGTCATACAGATATGCATGGGGTGTCATGTGGTTGAAAAGTCTCTCAAACTTGTGGCTTAGGGTGTGGCCTTAAAGCATATTTCACCAAGGAAAATGAAGTGAAATTTGAAGTAGGGACTTGGTGGTAGCAGCACTGGCATGGTCTCCTACAGTTGGCATGAGGTCCAGAGGTAGGCTGGAATCTATGCTGCACTTTGACATTAATATGGCAGATGGCATGAGAAGTATGTAAAGAGACATTGCATGAATTATACTTCCTGCTAAGTGAATTTTGGTCTAGTTGTTGATGCCCTGTGGTAGCAGCTGAGTGCCACCTGTAGATCTGTGCTGTAGAGATTGTTTCTCAAGAGAATGCTGTTTGTGCAAATCTTTGCGGCTTTCTCTCACTGAATATCAATGCCTAGACATCTAAAAACATTGAGTTCAGGGGTGAGAATACAGGGCCTTTTTCCCACAAATCCTTTTTGTGCTATTTGCATTGGCTCTTACCGTTTAATCTATCTTTTCTTTCTTTCTTTCTTTTCTTTTCTTTCTTTCTTTCCTTTTCTTTCTTTCTTTCTTTCTTTCTTTCTTTCTTTCTTTCTTTCTTTCTTTCTTTCTTTCTTTCTTTCTTTCTTTCTTTCTGGTTTGGAAGGCAGAGAGAGAGAGAGAGAGAGAGAGAGCGAGCGAACACTTACATACATTGTTTCACTGCCCAAATGGCCATGATTACTGGAGTTGAGTTGATCCAAAGCCAGGAGCCAGGAGTATTTTCTGGGTTTCCTTCATGAGTACAGGAGCCCCAAGTACCCAGACTATCCTCTACTTCCTTTCCAGCCACATACAAGAATTTGGCTCAGAAGTGGATCAGCTGGGACAGAAACCAGCACTTGTGTGGGATACCAGCACCACAAGCAGAACATTAGCCTACTACACTGCTGTGTCTGCCCTAGTTCTTACCCTTTATTCAATTGCATAGGGAATAATTCTTAGCTCCTCAGCTGGAGTCCACTCATTATCCTCCAGAGACATCAGGAAAACCAACTTCTCAGAGTTATAAATTTGCAAGGAACATGGTGTCAGTAGACCTCCTGTGCACTATGCTGCAAGCAGGGGCAGAACATTGATATTTGGCTGTCATATGGTAGTCATCTTGCCAGTCACACAGCTTCAGTGTGTTAACTAAATTTGAATACCAGAAGAAGCTGGCCCCCATTCGGGCAGTGCCACCTGTTCAACCTCTGTAAGGCTCCAGTTTCACATATAATAATAATAATAATAATAATAATAATAATAATAATAATGCTTACCCTTTCAGAAATTCTGTGGGAAATTCCTTGCACAGTATTTGGTTACCCAGGGAACAAAGTAAGCCATTACGTCACTGCTGAGTATGTTTTTACTCTTATACTTCGCAGAGGTTTCTGCTGTTTTTGAGGCTGGGACATCAGTTACTTACACATTTCAAGAACCCTACCCTGTGACCAAGAACTTCAATCTATCATCTTCAGCTCTTTATGCAGACGCAGCGCCATCCAAGGAGAACATTGCACTTAGCTTTATGACAGATCGGGCACCCAGCCTCTTGCTCTTCATTAATTATTCTTCTCAGAACTTCCTGGCCACTCTGCTCTGCAAGAATGGTAAGTGCTAGAGGCCACAAGCCTACTGGGAGTGCCAGGCTGTGCTGGAGGGACCGCCGTTGTCCTCCAGGTCTCAGCATCAGTGCAGGTCCCTGTGGGCCCCAGCTGAGAAGCTCATTTTTAGACTTCCAGGCCAAACATTCAGTATCCTTTACCTTGTTGAGTTATAATTGATACTCAGATCCAGTGTTGAATCTTCTCTGAAATCTCAAATGCATTGACTTAATTCGCCTCCACACCTTAGCAGTGATTATTTATTATTTGTTGCTGCAATCCATCAAATATAGATAAGATCACATGTGCAACTGAATTTCAGGATGCTTGCCACCTAGGTGTAGTCATCTTTGCTGTAGTCTTCAACACTAAGGGCTGTTAACACACTTAGCCTGAATGCAAGCTACTATATAAATAGGTGTCAGTGGTCTAGGTCTTGAGGGGAAGTAACATGTATGAGTCATAACATTAAAGAATAGGCGACTTTGGAGGTTAATATATATGTATATGAATTACAGATAACATTTTTGACACTGCTGTTGTGAGCAGCGAGTTTCAAAACTTTGACAAAGCTGTAATACTGTTGTTTTATAAATTAAAAAGTATTTTCTTTCCTTTTATGATAATTCTTACTTGCTGTAAAATTCACAAACAAGATAAATTCAGGGAATTTATTCCCTATTGATAAATAAGTATACTTTATTATGTTTCCAGGGGACTTTTCATTGTTTTTTTTTCTACTTCTGGACCCATGATGGGTTTATTTTCACAGGATTTGAGAAACACTCAAGTTATCAATTTGCAGGGCTTCTAATAGATCATAGTGTCTTGATATTAACTTGTCCCTTATTAATTTAGCGAAAAGGTAAGCATCAGGTTTTGGAAATATTGTGGGCAAAATGGAGTATCAGAAAGGAGCAGAACTCTGTTCCTATATGGAGTGCTGAGGCTCACGGATAATGACAGCTGTAAGCAAGTGGTGGCTACTCGTCCTGGACTAGTTGACTCCATTCCACAAGGGTTGAGACTTGAAAATGGCTAAGGATGCTGTGAAGTCAAATGCTGGCAGAGGGATAGCTGTTCAATCAGGCGTGGAGTGCAGAGGCAATAGTGTCCTGGCTGTACAATCTCCAAAACACTGCTGAGACATAGCAGAAAGGAATCCTAGAAGATGCAGTTTAAATGAAACCCTTTATTTCACTATTTGTGCAATGTTATTTAAGTTTTAAAAGATTCATTTATTTTTTTATTGGGAAGGCAGATTTGACAGAGAAGAGACAGAAAATTATTCATCTGTTCATTCCACAAGTTACCACAATGGCTAGAAATGAGGTGAATCAGTTGGTAGCAAGGATCCTCCTCTGGGTCTCCTACCTTGGTGAGAGGACACAAGTCTGGGTTATCTTCTGCTGACTTCCCAGGACACAGTCAAGGAGACAAATGGGAAGTGGAGCGGCAGGGACAGAAACTGGCTCACATATGGGATCCCAGTACTTGGGGGAAGATTGACCAACTTAGCCACCACTCTGGGCCCTATTAATTTATTTTAAAGATAATAAACATATTTGAAGGATAGGGTAATAAATAAAGAGGGAAAGATCAAAAGAAAAAGACATCTTTCAGCCCAGGCAAGATGGCTCAATCACTAAATCCTCACCGTGCTAGTGCTGCGATCATAGGGTTGCTGGTACCTGACATGGCTGCTCCATATCTCATTCAGAGTCCTGCTTGTAACCAGGGAAAGCAGTCGTGGATGGCCCAAAGCCTTGGGACTCTGCGTTAATGTGGAAGACCTGGAAGAAACTCCTTAGTCCTGGCTTCACGTCAGTTCAACTCCATCTGTTTTGTCCATTTGGGGAGTGAACCAGCAGAATGGAGATGTTTCCGTCTCTCCTCACTGTTAATCTGACTGCCTTTCCAATAAAACTTAACAAACTTATAAAAAAGAAAGAAAAATACATCTTCTATCTAGTGTTTCATTCCCACATGGCCATAAAAGCTGGCATTATGTTGGGTCAAGACTCAGGAACTCCACCTAAGTTTTTTGCATATGTAGCAAGACTCAAACTACTTGAGTAATCTGCTGCTTTCCCATGCACATTATCAGGGAACTAGATTGGAATCGGAGCAAATATTGAAATCTGATTCAAAGCAGCATTGGAATAACGGGTCCCAGCTAGTGCAACCTGTGGCTTAGTAGACAGTAACACAGAATCAGCCCCTGGATGTCTTTTAGTCTTGGGAGAATCTGTGTCATCCTTATGCTATGTTTTCATTTTTCTTGTGCTTCAGCTTGGCTTGCAACTTTGTACAGTATCAAAAACGAAGAATGATCTACAATTCTAATAGTAGGAACCAAACTGAGGAGCCTCTGGATTGGCTCAAACATGGCGTACATTAATGTTAATGGCCAGTCTGATTTAACAGTTCTTATTCATTCTAAGAGCAAGCCAAAGAGAAGGAAAAAATGACAGAAGGGCCAACATTGCGTTTTGGTTCTTGCCAGTCCATTTGGCCTTGAAAAGGCCTGCAAGAAAAAGCTGAAGCATTGTGGGTTATTAGACCTGTTTTTCAGCATAACTTTCTATGATTAAGGTTAAGTTTATGTAACGTTAAGCTTTTGATTAAGTTTGGTTTAAGATTAAGGTTACGCCCATGGCATTAAGTTGTATATCCTGCAATAGTGCTTGCAGCTGTGGAGACAGGTTGAGCACACCATGGCTTGGAATGTTCGAGAAGTCTAATGTGGGCCACCTGGCTGATTCATGACAGAGTAAGGGCCAAATTGGCTCCTGGATATCAATCTATCAGCCTCCCTTCTTAGCTAGTCATCTTATGATAGGGTTGGACTTTGATACTGCGGTTATAGAATTCTAGAATGTTGAGCTTCCTCCAAAGCATTTGTGGTATACAGTTTTACAGGAATATTCGTACATCTCAGGTCATGCATATTGATGATGCACAATAGGAATACCTGTATGTACATATTGAATTCTGTTATACATTTATGAGGGAGCTTTAAAATGTTCTTGGAGAGCCTGGCGTGGAAGTCTAGTGGCTAAAGTCCTCACCTTGCAAGCGCTAGGATCCTATATGGATGATGGTTCTAACCCTGGCAGACCTGCTTTTCGTCCAGCTTTCACTTTCTGGTTCACTCCTCAAATGGCACGAGCCAGGGTGAAGCCAGAATCCAGGACTCTATCTAGGGCTTGCTTGTGGGAGTAGCAAGCCATATACCTGGGCCATACACCTACAGACATACCTCCTGGCCTGGGTAGTATGAAGCTGGAAGAGAAGTTGGAGCAGTTGGTACTCTAGCCAGGAATGGAAAGGAGGGCTGTGGGATCCTACATATTGGTTTGACCTACTGTGTGTCAACACCAGTACCAAAGGTACTTTTGAGTTTATTTTGAAGTGGTCAAATACATGTGGTGGTGTCAGTACTGTACAGAGAGATCTATGAAGTATTGCTGCATATTTTTACTTTGAGCCTTTGGGACCATTGCACTTTGCATTTTCCCAGTTTAAACAACTCTTCACAGATGTGCTGAAAGTTGAGCAACTGTTGATTTTTCTGAACCAGGATAGTTGCTTTTGACTCCGGAATGAGACTCCATATATATTTTTTATTTTTGTAGGATTGAATTAATTTTATTGGAAAGGCAGAACAGAATTATGGAGAGAGAAGACAAAGATGAAGATGCTCTTCCTGCTGGTTAACTTCGCAAATGGTTGCAGTAGCCAGAGTTGAGCTGATCCAAAATCAGGAGCTAGGATCTTCTTCCACATCTTCCATGTGGGTACAGGGTCTCTAGTCTTTGGGATATCCTCTGCTGTTTTCCCAGACCATAAACATGGAGTTGGCTGGTTGCAGGGATGTGGGAATTTTTGTATTCTTAAACTAAAGGTGAAGATAATGGCATGGGGAAGTGAGTATTTAGCATTTGGACAAGAACTCTAATTGAAGTTTAGGGGTTCAGAAAATAGACCGTATAAATTTTTTTTTCCAAGAGAAATTTTAGATTTATATCCTTTGCGCACTTGACCAGAAAATATGGATGTCTTCAGATGTGAATACATCATCACAGAAAGCCTTTGCTTAGGACTGGCTCAGCTTTCCCTAGTTAGTATCTCTCTGGGTAGCAAGTAGACCCTGGATTATCATTAGTTCTCCTAATTCAGGATTATGGCAGGCGCACATCCACTTAAGTACATGGCTTGATTTCTTGATATTTAGAAACAACAGCTCTGAAAGCCACTCTAGACTCCTTAAGAGGCTCATTGTCAAAGGGGGACTTACAGGTCAAGCTGAGGTGGGTCGGGGGTACAGCTGGCACAGGAGTTAGGCCATTGCCTACTGTGTTTATATCCAACCTGAATCAGAATGCCAGCTTGAGTTTTGGTTTTCCCAAACACTTCTGCCAACACACACCCTGGGAGTCAGCAAATGATGACCCAAGTACTTGAGTCCCTGACACTCAAGTGGGAGATTCAGATACAATTCCTGATTCCTAGCTATGGGCTGGTCAAACCTCAGCTGTTGCGATCACGTAGGGAGTGAACCAGCAGGTGGAAAATCTCTCTCTCTCTCTCTGATTCTACTTTCAAAGAAAAAAACTTATAAGTTTTAAGAAAAACTCATATAAAAAAGTCGAGCTCATTCCTGCCATCATCCACATGATACCTTTCTCCATCTCCCATCTTAAAAAAAAAAAGTAGTTCATAAGAGCGAATGTGAAACTACTCTAAAACTTCTTAGCAATGCAGTTAAAAGAAAATGACATTTTGGTGCAAAAATATTTTGAAATTCATAAATATGAAAGATCTTCAAAAACTCAGGAAATGTATATTATGAAAAAGCATGTAGTTCAAAACTATTTTCCACCAAATCAGGTTATTGTCTAATTTCACGTATCTATGAGTTTTTTAAATTGTCCTCGTACTTAAAGTACTGCTGTGGGACACAATACAGCACTCAGTGACATCAACTCTTCGGTGTGACACTGGAGTCTGAAATCGGTGCTGGTGTCTGCCCTTCTCAACGCACTGTGTTGAGGATTCTAGGTGAGCTAGAATCCTTATAACACTGCAAATGATGCACTCCTTTCACCTGCCAGTGCTTCAAACACCCACCTTCCATCCGAGTCTTCTCTGTGACCAAGGAGAAAATGTCATGATGACCTCGTGGAAATTAAACCCAGGTAGATGTGATATAAAAATCCCAGATGACTTTATGCCAGCTAAGACCCAACCCTGTTTATTTATTCAATTAAGGAACTACTTCCTACCTGAGAAAAAGAAAAGACTGGGCATGATGGGTGAGCCCTCATTTTCTTTTGGCCACTGTTAGGGTGATGCTGAGTATTGACATTCTCCCATCCCTCAGTAATTCTCAGGTTCACTCATCATGGTATACCACTGGCAGCACCCTCACATGAATGCTTACTCAGTCTGTTATCTTTTAAATGACACTTATTCTGACTTGTACATGTTACTGTGCCGCTGCTTAGAATTCTTAGCTCTGTGACATCTAAGTTCTGGATTGGCAGTTCAGATGTCAGGCTCATTTCATTTGTACTGGGGCTACTTCTGTCACAGAACCTCCAGTTTCTCTCTGGTGTTTACCCTAGCTTTCACATAGGCTCTGTGCTTTGTAAGGCATCTCTGTTGACCTCCTGTGACCACCCACAGTTGCTCTGGTCACAGATCTTTCTGAGCGCAATATCGGCAAGGTGAGGATGATGGATGATTTGGAAGGAGTGCTACAACTCTCTTGAGGAGTAATTGCTACATATCTTGCTATATTTGGCAAATTATCCTTTGGTGCACACTGAAGCGTGAAAAAAATAGCATCAGTGCCCATTCTGAGCTGCTCATTGCAGCGCTAGGTTAGAGTCCAACTCTGACACTAGCCAGCTGTATGTGACAGCCACTGTCAACTGAAATGCTGAAGAGAACATGCACAACAGGGAGTGCTGTTGCCTCATAGCAACTGTTTCAAGAATTATTGATAGGACTCAGTGCAACTCCATGGCTTTGAAACCAACCCCATGTCATAAATGCATGCCTTTACTAAGCATGAGCTGACTGGGCACAGTTACCAGCTTTCTCTTTTTAAACTCCAGAATAATGTTTTCCTTACATTATCCGTTTTGCTTGTATTAACAGAAATTTTAAAAAGATAAAAAAGTTCAAGTGTCTGAAAACTTTGGAATCAAATGCTATGTGATGAGTTACTATCATCTACTTTTTAAAACAATAAATTCGCTTTACATTTGATGATGTTTACACACTTGAGAGGGGTGAATGCCCATGTTGATTACTGATAAGCGTGGGAACGGTCGAGGAATAGGGGAAAGTGAAAAGGATAACTGCCTCCATTCTGCTTTTTTCTCCATGTATCCAGGGAAAGTGGACCGCTATCAGCAGTCCAACTGCAACAGTGCCCACGAATGAGGGATGACCACCGGCTGTCATCCCAGTGTCCCCAATGTGGAACAGATTCTGAGGGTACTGCTCAAGTGATTTTGATAGTTCTGAGATGATGTTGATTTCATTGCTCCAAGTCTGAGGTGATCCTTCCAGGCTCCATTGGCTGGCATGACCCAACTTAGAATCTCCACTCACCCAGGTATGGGTCAAAGCTTGACTGGCAGAGTTGTCCAATTTGTTCTGTCCTCCATGGTTTAGATGTTCTTTGCAGGCCTCAATGAACTGGTTGTCATGTCCCTGATGAGCATCTGTGCATGCTGTCTACTTCACAGGCCTCTGCAACTGAGGAGACCCAGTTCTGACACATGTAATCTATAGTCAGATCACATATCCTATGATTTTCACTGTGGTTTGAATTCTGAGTCTAGTGATCCAGGTTAGGGTGTTCCCCAAAGTAATCTGGCCGAGATTGACGCCAACCTGATTGCTAAGTGTTCCAGCCAGTAGAGGATCTGTCTCAGACCATCACCCACATCAGCCTACACATACACTGGTGGTTGCAATCACCTCGTCAGTTCTGTCCACAACTCCTTCTCTTACACAAACCAATGAATGCTGATGCCCAGTTAACAGTGCCCACCACACACTCAGCCTCATGCACACCAGAAGGGACTACAACATAGTGGGAGGAATACCCAATAACTCCCATTGCACCTATTCCCAGTCCCAGTTCCTGCACATGCTGGTTTGCAGACAACTGGTCCAGTCCATCCCACATTTCATCCAGCTCTTGTATACACCAATGGGTGTTGGAACATAGCTCAGCCTGACCAACCTCATTATCTAACCACACACTCATGCTGATGGGAGCCATCACCTATCGATCCAGGCCCACACCCAACCCCAGAGCTTATACTCTCTGGATGATTTGACAGTCTAAACCCAGTCTAAACCCAGTCCCAGCACCTGCCAGCTGATGCAGCAGCAAAGCCCAACCAGCCAGCATTCACTCTGGCTCATGGATGCACCAGTAGATACAGTCAGTTAGCCCAACATGGCTCTCCCTTTAACCTGGATCATATGTAATCCAATGAGTTTTACAGCCTTGCCCAGCCTTGTCTGCCCTAATCCCCATTCTCACTCTCACCAGAGCGAGCAGTGGCCCAGCAAAGGAGCCCCTGCAATCTCACTACTGGGCTAGCTCCACTCCCCCAATCTGGGATCTTACCTGCACTAGCAGGTGCTGCGTTCCGGACTGGAATGGCCTTGCCTCACATTGCATACACTAGTGTGTGTTTCAGCCTAGCTCAGCCGAATCTCCCCCCAAGTTCCAGCTCATGCGTGTAGGTGCTGCATTCTTTCCCAGTCCAGTCAGACTCCAGTACTAACTTTATCTTGACCTTGCAACTTTTATACTCAATCAGGTCTGTCCTGTACCCCATCCTGGGTCTCATGTCTGCCAGTAGGAGCTATGAAGTGGACCAACCTGGCCCACCCCTAAAACTGACCCAAATATATGCCAGTGAGTACTGTAACCTGGCTTGGTCTGTGCTGCTCCCAGCTTTGGTTATTGCATTCACCTGAAGGGATTGTGTCTGGATAAATGAGTTCCCCAAGTTCCTCTATCGGATCACCTCTCATTCATAGATCTCTTTCACATTCAGGCAGAGGCTGCTCTGCTGGCAGGTATCAGAAAAGGGTGTGGCCTTATGCTCTTGCAGCATCATGGGCAGCATATCATGTCTACAGATGGAGCTGTCTAGAAAGAAAAGCATATTGTTCCTTTCTGCCCACACTATAGACTAGGTTGTTGGATGGAGTCCAACAGTATCCATTTTTGAGTGCAATACTGATGCAATACTGTCTGCATACTGGTCAATGGAACTCCTCATTTTATTTTCTCCCTCATTCCCAGAGTTCTTACAGATAGGCATTCTTTCCTCCATACAGGAGCCGAAAGTTCTCTTCCATAGAACTGAGTAATCTATGGGGAAGGGGATTATGTGTGTTTGTGAGTGTGTGAGTGTGTGTGTGTTCCATCACTGATAAAATAGCTTAACTTTAATTATTTTATTTTAATATGTATTGCAGTGGTCTGGGAGTTGCAGACCCACATGAGCCTCTGATTATGAAGGAAAGTGTTGGAGTAGTAGTGGGGACAATGAGTGAGAGCCATGTTTCCATTTTCTCTTCATGTCTATTGAGATGGAGACAAAGAGGAGATGAAATCTTGTGCCACCCCTTGCTGTCACATTACAAGAGGAGTTCCCAGTGACAGAAACAATTCTTCAATGTTACTTTGAGATTCTGATATGACAAACAATGTCCTAAGGGAGGTACTTGAGTTTTTGGAAATATTCAAGTTGTTGTCAGCTTAATCATGCAAGAGGTGAGAAATTATTTTTAAGGCCTAGTGGCTGTCCTTATCTATCAGCATGCCAATATGGTTGCTGTAGAGTCTGGTCTGCCGTGTTTTTCAGCCATCTTCTTTCCATTTTTAATGAGGTACTTAAAGTCATTTTTTGTCTTAGATGAGCTGGCTGTCTTCCCTTTCATGTTTATCTGAGTAAGCTCAACATTTCCACTTGAGGGTCAACAAGTGGTGGCCCAGGTCTGCAACATGTGCTCTGGGATCAGACCACATGCCTATTTGATTTTTCCTGAGGCCAGGGATTGAGCATGGTGGTCTAGCTGGGGAGCTACTTAAGAAGCCTCATCTGGGAAGTCTTCAAACCTTGCTATGCTATGTGTAAACTAGTATAGGTTGAGCTCATTCCACCCCCTGAACCAGCCAATGCACATACAAAAGGGTACAGTTGTCTGGTCAGTCCTGACTTCAGTACTGGCTCTCACATTAACCAGCAGGTGCCAAAGCCTAGCTAAGTCCGGCCTGCACGTAGGCCTGACCCTCTCTCTCTCTCTCTTTCTGTCACTCTCTCTCTCTCTCTCACACACACACACACACCAGTGGGGGCTGCTTCTTAGTTGGGGTCACCCTGAAGAACTCCTACCTGGTTCATTCTCAGCCCTGACATTTGTGTGTGGTAGCAGATACCGTGGCCTGACCCAATGCACCCTTCCCCACCCACAGTTTTCACGATGCTGAGGCCTAGTTGGGACAATCCCTACTAAATCATGCTATGTCTGTTCCCCAGCATTGCTATTCACATGTATTAGTGGATGCTGAGGTCTAGCTAACCTGGAACTATCCCCAGTCCTAGCTGTTGCAAGTACCAGTGGAGGAGTCCAGTAGTGTCCCCAAAAAAACCCTACCAGGCCCACCATTAGCCCTGGTTCTTGCATATGTCAGTAGGTACTGTGTCCCAGCATTACCCAGCCCACCCTGAGTCCTAGCTCTCATATGTGTATGTGAGTGTTTTAGGATAGTGTGCTCCAGACTGCCTGCAACACATCTCTCATGTGTCCCAACAGGTGCCTTGGCCTACCTGAGGTGTCCCCAAATCCACTACCAGGTCTGTCGCTAGCCCTGATACTTACTAGATGGTGCTGATGGTGCTGTGCCATAACTTGGCCTGGCCTGCTTTCAGTCCCTGCTTTCACAAGTGGGTGCTTCAACTGACCTTGTTTCAGCTTCAGGCTCTCATGCATGCAGGCAGGTGAGTTGACTTGACAAAGGAAGGCTCCCTGTACTTCCCCATTCGATCTACTTCTTACTTTTCATGTTTACTTGTGAGTATAATGACCCAGTCCATTTAGCCCCCTTATATCATCTTATACTTGGCAAATGGGCTAACAGGTATACCCATTCTGGCCTGTGCCCAGTTCTCTAGACTCAGGCAAAGTATGCTCAGCACACCATTTGTACAGTGCCCTGGAAGTGGAGGTAAGACAGCCCTGGACAGTATGTGCCCACAGTGGCATGGAAAATGCCTTGCCCCCCCATCCTCACGAATCTAAAAAATAAAAAATAAAATAAAGAATGGGCTGAAATATTGGTATAGTTAACAGAGTTGGCATTAGGTAGGCCTAGAATTCCAGCCAGTTATTGGCTGCTTTTCTCCCAGCAGTGAAACACTTGTCTAGATAAAAAACAAATTAGGTTATAGCTAGAAAATATGGTTTACTTTTATGATAACCTGATTATGAACCTGTCCTGTGGACAAGCTCAGCCCCTTCTTTGACAAGTTTCGATCAAATATGCCATAACTCAATCATCAGTACAATTAGAGAATACCTACCGACACTTGGATAAAGGCTCAAAATGAAGATGATGTAAAGCACAGAGATACTAAAGCTGCATGAAGAAAACAGGAATAATACAGGAGACTGGACAAACATTAAAGGGGATGTTTCCTGAGAATAGGCCAACTTAAAAACCTGTGAAACACAGCATGGCTCATTAAACTAAAATTGAAGGAGTCACCATTGTGGCAAAGCACTTTGTGCCACTGCCTGCACTGCTGGGATCCCATAGAAACGCTCACTCTTGTTCCAGTTGCTCCATTTCCAATCCAGCTTTCTGTAATGGCCTAGGGGAGCAGTGAAGGTGACTCAAGTGTTTCAGCCCCTGAAACCCATGATACAGTTCCAGATGTACCTTCACCTGACCTGCAAGTTTTAGTCATCTGCAGAGTAAACCAGTGAACAAATAATCTCCCCGTCTCTCTTTTTGCGGTTCTGACTTTCAAATAACAAACACAATCTAAGAAAAACGGAATCTGGAAATCTGCCTTGTATCATATTGTAGAAGAAATTTCCTAAAATCTCTCAAGTGGAGAGATAAAAGCTAAGAGATTTCCCCACATGTTGACCATTTCAAAAACAGAGAGACTTCATGGAAAAAACAAAAGAAATTGAGATAAATGCATGAGATCCAATATCTAAGAGAATTTACAGAAATAGAAAAACGCAAGAGGATGAGATATTGGTAGACTTAAAATGGAAAAGTACTTAACAAAAAACCAAAAAAATTGACAGAAGAAGTTTGACCCTTCCTCAGAACAGCGAGCAGAGAAAGTCGAGGTCCATGGCTAAATCCCCAAAGAGGATCAGGACTCAGTTTAAGGTGCATCTAGAGTTTGTTATTTATTAAGATGATCAGTCCTGTATGGTGATCTCACTTACCACATCTAAAGCAACTTTACAGGAATACCACTTGACTTACATGCATTGATTATTTAATGCTGCATACAAAATGATACCAAAGTCAGCACTTTCAAACAAGAACCACTGATTACTTCACACAGAGTGAGACACATCAGAAGTCTTGGATTCAGGTGCTGGCTGTAGCTCGTGGTCTTTTAGGGGATCAGATGTGTGTCCTGCACTGTAAGAAGCAGAAATTCTTGGTAATCTGCTTCCAGACTCCTTCCTGAGGCTCTTAACTTCAAGTCATGAACAGGCTCGCTCTTCAACAGGGCTGCTCCTATGATTGGTCAGCTGTCATTCCCCAGGAAATGTGAAGAAGGAGCAATAGAGGTAGAGAAGCAGCAAGAAAGGGAGGAAGGAGGAAAGGAGAGAGCAAGAGGAGAGGAACAGAGTGTGCAAGAAATATCTGAATCTTCTGAGACCTACTACTGTTTGGGAGGACAATGCACAAGAGTACAAACACCAGGAGTAAGAGGATATTGGATGTCATTTGGATGCTACCAGTGTCAATATTCTTCACACAAGGAATGATATAATGCATTTGTACACAGTGTATTATATAAAGATACACTTTTCAAGGTTAATTTATCTGAAAGGCAGATAAATTGAACAGATGTAGTGAGAGACATAGAGATTCAATTGGATCGTCTGTCCCGCAGCTCACTACTCAAATAGTTGCAGTAGCAGTGCTGTGCCAGGCTGAATACAGCCAGGATGTGAAACGCACTTGGATCTCCCTTATGGCAGGAATCCAAGCACTTAAGCCACTTCCCTTTGCTTTTCCCAGGCACATTAGTAAGAAACGGAATTGCACATGGGGCAGCCAGAATCTGAAGTGATGCTGTCATTGGCTAATGGTGCTGCAGGCAGTGGCTTACTTCTGTGTTCCAAAACCATGGAATCAAGCAAGTGTGTAAATATTAAATACAAATGATAAGTATATGTCCTCTTATGAGTGAATGAAGAACTGAATGATGAAATATTTTAGTTGGAAATAGTAATTGTAGCTGATTCACGCTTAAGCACTTTACCTTTTAATTGTCCATGCTAAGGTCTACAATAAACTGCTCATTGACTTATTTTAGACCCTAATGTTCATGAAATAACTACAGCTTGTCATTCTCTCGCCAATGACACCAGAAACATTGGCCATTTCTTTGATCTCTTTCTATAATCCTGATGCTGAGCCTGTCTTTCGGATGCCTCATCCATTCCCACGACTGCAGTGGAGTCTACGTGCTCTGGAACCTCAGATCTAGATGCTTGCATTGTATGACTCTAGGTAGATTTCGGGGAACTGACTCATTATCTATGAGGAAGCTGTACATATCCATCTGGTGTGTATCCTTTAGCTAACCCACTGAAAGCCAACAGGCTGCACATTCACCTCCACCGGTAGCCCATAATACCATCTTCTCAGCTGAATCTTTATCTCCTTGAATTGTATTTATTTATTTATTTATTTATTTATTTATTTATTTATTTATTTATTTTTGCTTTCTCAGGAAAGGACTTTACATCCACCCAAATGTCCCAAGTCAGAAACCATCACTATTTATTATGCAGTTATGTATAATTATAAGCTGCCTAATTTTATAAAGCAAAGATGTTTCTTTTGGCTCCTAATTCTGAAAGATCATGGCTCAAGGTGGAAAAGGCAGCACTGATTCAGCTTCTGGTGATGGCATTCTACCTGGTGGAGTCCCAGCATCATGTGGAAAAGGTCAAGGAACCTAATGTCTGTGTCTCTTTATAAAGCCACTGGGATGTGAGTCCACCTTAATGACCCAATTCAATTAAACCTCTTCCCAAAAGCCTCACCACTAAACTTAGTTGGATTCAGGTTTTATCTACTCAGTGCCATTTACTTATCACATTGGAGTTTAAGCTTCTATGTGAATTCTGGGATCAAATATTTAAACCGCAATACCCATCCCTTCCAGGTTTCACCAGCCCAGGGTGTGTCAGTTGACAGCTATTCCCCCATTAAGTATTGTTTTGCATTGTCTTACTGTGCTTTACTTCGTCCAGTCTCTTCGATTCAATTGATCGATTCAATTGTTTGTTTGTTCTAGCCACCCTAATTTTGGAATTAGATTATTACAACAGTCTTAACCTCTAAGACTGGTTCCTTAACATCCACTTTCTATTCTGACTAGGGTTATAGTTAAATTCAAATGTAGTGCTGTCATTCATCTTTCAACAGTTCCTCATGGCCGTCAGGCTCAACTCCACTCACTCCTCACTTCCATGCTCTCACTTTCCTGTGAAGTTTCAAACTGTTCTGTGAATGCCCCACCATGCCTTCCACTATATGAAAGTGGATACTGAACACACCAGTCTTCCTTTGCCCTCAGGGAGGTTCTGTGCGTGTTTCATTCCCTTTGCTGGACTCCTACTGTTCTTTACTGGCATTCTTCCCTTGGAACAAAATTATTATTTAATGTCATGTCTTCTGGCTTGCATTTCTGATTCTCTCAAAAACGTTCATTCTTTGGACTCATAATTCCTATGGCACTCAGTTATGCAAATGATCACAGTCACTATTCACTTGTATGCACACTATGGTCCCAATTCCAGAACTCAGGACAAGTGACCTTGAACCATGAGTGGAGGAAGAGGGAAGTTCCATGTGCATTTCTAGTGAATTCTCCATTCTGGTACTCAACTTTTCTTACAGAAATTTCTTAATGCTTCATTCCACATTATTGCATGTTTGTTGATTCCAAGCCAGAGCTCCTTCTTACAGGCAATGTGCAGTACATCCTATTTAGAAGACTTCACGGCCCTATCTTCACAGTGCTTTAAAGCATCTCCAAGAATGGAGGTGGGCAAGTGCTAAAGATGATAACAGCTTTACTGTAGCACATGAAGCTGCATGAACGAGCACCCTTCAAGAAGTTGTAGACAATAGTAAAAGGTGCATTTCTCACTCTCTTTTTCTAATTTTTTTTTAAGATTTATTTATTTTTATTGGAAAGTGGGACATACGGAGGAGGAGAGACAGAGAGGAAGATCTTCTGTCTGATGATTCACTCCCCAAGTGAGTGCAACGGCCGGTGCTGCGCCTATCCGAAGCCGGGAACCTGGAACCTCTTCCAGGTCTCCCATGCGGGTGCAGAGTCCCAAAGCTTTGGGCCGTCCTCGACTGCTTCCCCAGGCCTCAAGCAGGGAGCTGGATGGAAAGTGGGGCTGCCGGGACCAGAACCGGCGCTCATATGGGATCCTGGCGTGTTCAAGGCGAGGACTTTAGTCGCTAGGCCACGCCTCTGGATCCCTTTTTCTAATTTTTTATGTTCCTTTTACTTCTCTAGTTATACTAAAGGCTGAGAAAAAACATACCTACAGAAAGTCATTTTAAAGTGAATAAAGTCGTACTTTTTAAAAATAGAGGGAAAGAAAAGGAAATGAGACCAAATTGTCAAATCCTTGATGATAGATTTGCAGGCTCTCAGGCATTTATGTGGCCTTCCTTGGGTAGGAGCTCTGAAAAGACACATGAGATTACAGATGAAATGTTTGGAGTTCATTCAAGAGAAAGAAGCTCACAGAATTCCCCTTGGAAGGTTCTAATTCAAAACGTGGGTGTACTATAGGACAGACCATTGAAATCCCTCTGGCTTTTTCATAAACTGACAATGAAAGATTAAGATCATGTGAGGTGGAAGATAAATTAGAGCACAAGTGAAGGCATTGGAGGAATGGATGCCAGTTGCATAACTGAAATAAGTTTTGATAAAGTAAAAATCCCCTCTAATCTCTCCCCAGTTTTAAATAACAGTCCGTCTTTGTGCTGGTAGTTTAATTTTGGTGGCCACCGATGTCTTAGAAATAAACTTAATAGATTTTCAGATATAGTTCTGTGCTGAAAGCCAAAGAGTCTGCCATGTGAAAGGTGGGGAAAGGTAATGAATCAAATATGAAGATAAAACTAATAGAAATGGGTGATACATATGGGGGAAACATATTTCTCAGAACAGACCAGCTTTTTTCTCATGCCTGTAGGTATGTTGTATCAAGCATGTCTTCTTACTAAATGTCTCTTTTGTGACAATATTTACTTACGTCACCTTGCACCATGGTTGGCATGGCTCCAAAGTGTTTACTATGTGACTGTGGGAAACACAGGCTGAAAATGATATCAGAAAATTGTACATCCCTGCATTCCGTCCTCCTTCCTTCTTTCCCTCCCTCCCTTGCTTGCTTGAATCCTCTGTTCCTTCCTCCCTCACTACCTCCTCCATCACTCTTTTTTCTTTCTTTTCTCTCTCTTTCTTTTTCACTCCATCCCTTCCTCTCTCTCTTTTTTCATCCAATTTCCTTCTCTGAGATCATGCTTTCAAGAAATCATTTCTCAGCTGCCCAAGCTCAGCTTCTTTCACCTGCCTCCTTGTTTGTATCTCATCAAATCATAAATGAGCGTATAAATAAATGGACGGTACTGGTGTATGTTTAAAATGACCGAGTCAGTAACCATCTTCCATGTCATCTACATTGGTGAAATCAGATGCTGTTGAGGATGGACTATGGAAGGAGAATTGGCAGATGTTCTTAGAAATTTTATTTTCACACATTCAATGTGACTGAGTGAAAGAGACTGTGCTACAGGGAAGTATCACTCCATTCTTTTTGGTCTGGTAAGTCTTACTTTCCCACAAATTTAGCAGCTTGAACCATTGTACAGATCTTACCTTGAAATTTTCAAGGCTAAGGAATTTTTCTGGGTCCCTAGTTCTGGGACTCACAGCCTGCAACTGAGCTGTCAACTGGGCTGAAGTCTCTTCAGAGTCCTGGTAACTGAAAGCTGTTTTCAAGCCCAGTGGGCCCATTGACAGAACTTCAGCCCTTCTGTTCCCATAATCAAAGCATGTGTTTTCTTGCTGACTGCTGTGAGCTTCAGTTCCCATTCGCTTGAACCCAGCATGGACAATTACCCATGCCAGTCTCCACAGGCACTTGAGATTTACTTCTTTATGCCAGTGAGGGAATGACAATGTGTGTATGTGTGTGTATGTGTGTAGCCATGCTACCCACTGCCTTCATGACATTACATAACCAAATCATAGGCATGACACTCATCTTTATCATATTTCCACTTGTCAAACACAAGTCACAGCTTTGACATTTGACTCTCTTTTTCTCTTTACCCCCTTCCTCCCTCCCTCTATAATCAGTTTCTTTTTTTTTTTCCTTCCAAATCTAGGTGACACTTTTATCTACACCCAGGAGTGGGATTTTAGACTAAGGCCATTTTAACATCTTCCCAATGTATCAGTAAAGCTTCTTACTCATTAAAATTTGACATCCGGTATATATTGACTTTAGACAAAGAAATATGAGACTTATATGAAAATAAGAGTGATAAATCTCATAGTCATTATGTTGACATATTCCAGGTCTAACAAAGGCAAACTCTTTATAAAATGGAGTGTAAAGCATACACTGTTGTGTTATGTGATTAGAAATCAACACTGGTTGAAAGAGCTGGCGTGGATTGGCTCATGCCTTGCTGGGTGGGACACAAAGATTAGTTACTCCTCACCATGATGTTGAGGATTTTCCTGCACACCCCCGCCAAAAAAAAAAAAAACGTGTTCTGCACCTTAAATGTCAACAAATATCTTGTTAGAGTTACAAGCCAGTCTAGATTATCCTAAAATCTGCCAAGATCAGCAAAATTATACTTCAACACAACAAATGGCTAAATACGAAAATGAAATAGACACAAGACAGCTGAATGGTACCTTATAGCCATTTTAAGGTATATAGCAGCTGGTCCTGAATATAAACTAAAATTGAAATGTCAATGAGCTAATGATAGGTTGTGGTTAAGAACTTGCTTTTTTTTTTTTTAACATACTGGTTACTCAAAACCATGTCAATTCCATAATATTGCAAATTGCTGTTGATGTTATACTGGGACTCTTAATTGACTGGGATGATATTCTACCAGCTCTAACTTCGGACCAGAAATGGTCTCCCCAAGAAACTGTTCAACCCATCTGGACAATAAGTAGCTGGACTTTATGCTTGGTATATGTTTGCAAGGAAAGAATCTTGATTGAATTTGAACTGTAATGCTGCATCAAGGTGGAGGAATCCACCAGGGGGGAGGGGAGGTGGAGGGGTGGGGGGATTCCCAGAGCCTATGAAACTGTCACATAATGCAAAATAATTAATAAAAAAAAAGAAATCAACACTGGTTGACCTGTGGTGTAGTAATGATAAGTCCTGTGAGGTTTCTGGGATGCTGGCATGTTGAGAGCATGTGCAGAGCTTAGTAGTTACAGGTACCTTTCCAAACAGGTTTAGTTATGTGATAATTTGAAACAAAGTATATGACATATGATAGATATCGCAACACCACTGGGTGCACTTTGGTTATAAACTAAATTTTTCTGCAACTCCATGTTCTACTCTGTACCTTGTGGTTGACTGGATATTTAGGGCAATTCTAACAGAACGGAAGTAGAAATGTATAAAACCTTAAAGGGTTATCAAGTTCAATGAATGATTTTGCAGTATCCAAAGTTTGCATTGTCCTAGGGACAATGCTTGCTATGGGAGAACAATGGTCAGTCCATACACAGCAGTGAATCAAAATGAGAGAGAGAGAGAGAGAGAGAGAAAGAGAGAGAGAGAGAGAGAGAGAGAGGAGAGAGAATGAGAGAGAGCGAGCATGTAGTTCCTTAGAGAATAAATATAACCAAGCATGTACTTCCACAGCAATAAAATATCTGAATACCAAGAGATGCTAATTGTGAGTTTACCAACACAGTGAGCATGGTGTGGGGGCTCTTCGTGGCTGCTTGCTGAGTGAAAGAGCACAGCTCTGGGGCAGGCTCAGAGGCAACCTCTCCTCGAGGGATGGTGCTTGAGAGGCTGCCGGAGCAGCAGATCCAGCACTAAATGAATATAATACTGAAACCGTTGATTTTGAGAGGTTTTGGTGAAAGTATTGTGCCTTAATATGGTCAACTTATCCAATTTTGTCACATATAAAGCAGTGGATATGTTTAACTTCTTATTATTCATGAGGATCCCAGTTTATTTTCCCAAAATATTTTGAAAATAGTAATAGTGTTTGCTTCTGATGTAACGTATTTCCTATGTCTTTTAAAATCTTCAACAAATATATTCTTGCATTCAAAAATACATATATGAATTTTATGTATTATACCTGTTATATGTGAGTTTTTGTATGTACCTATATGCCTATGTGTCTGTTATGTATCAGTATATCCCACATCTTTATGCATCTTAATATCTCACTTAACCTGGCTATCTTTTTGGAAGGACCCACTCAATTAACAAAGGCAAAGCTGTAAAAGGCCAACACAGAAGTTTCAAAGTTAACTAGGAAATATTTCCTTATTCTGTGGATAGAACATCGCAGGTTGAAAGCAGATCTCCAAGGAAGGAAAGGAGGGCATCATCACAGCTCTTTCTCCCTTCTCTGGAACACTTCCTGATCAGAGTGTCAATTACCTGAGGAGGATGTGGGGCACTGTAATTGAGGGCCTAGAGATGACTGAAGAGCAAGAGTGTCCTCTGGTGTCTGAAGGTGAGGCAGAGGCAATACTCACACTGCAGAAGACCTACTTCGGTATTATCAGCACTGACTTTCTTAGAAGGCACATATGATGGTCAGTCCAGGCAGGGCATCTGAGATCTTCTGCACTTTGATCCATAGGCATGGCTCATCTGAGTACCTTATATACAATGCACCCATAGCTGTTATTAAAATCCCCAAAGCAACCATAGCTGAATAAACAATGATGGCTTAGAAATCTTTCTGAAACTCTTTTGTCTCCTAAATACAAGTACGTTTAGGGATTAAACATCTGAGTGAATTTAGGTTGGATTTGTATTTTTGTATATTCTAATTTCATATAATCAAAACAATCTATATGTTGATATAATCAGTATGCAAACATCGAGTGCTGTTTTAGATACTAAGTCATTTGGAATTTACAACATTACCCAGAGATCAATGACTAAATTAAATACTCGTAAAACATTTTTTTTTCCAATTATTGGAAAGGCAGAAGGGAAGAAAAATCTTCCTTTCCCTGGTCGAGTTCCTAAATTCTCTGCTGCAGCTGGGGCTGGACAAGGCTGAAGTCAACAGCCAGGAACACCATCCAGGTGTCAGGAACCCAGATACGTGAGCCAGCTTCTACAGCTTCCCCAGGTGCATTAGCAGGGGGCTGGATGGAAGGTGAAGCAGCTGGGACTCAAACTAGCATTCCAGTATAAGTTGTGAGTGTCTTATGTTTAATCCACTATATTGTATCAACAATTAAGCCTTTGCCTTATTCTGCACATTCCCTGGTTAGTCATGGGGTAGCTCTTTTAAGATACAAGCATAATATTTTCTAATCAACTTGGGCCATATTAACATTCAGAGATCTTGAGGGAGGAGATTCTGAACTGGGAGGGGGCATATTAGGAAGATCTAGAAGGTTGCACTGTAGGGGCTTGGAGAGAAAAGGGGATAGGATGAGCTGGTGAGTGCAACTTCCTGACCCAACCCCAAGCCTAACCACTTCATCCAATGATTAGGCAGCTTTTTTCCCTTACTCCCTGTATCCCTGCATGGTTCTTTGAATTCTGTGGTCCTGTGCTCTCAGACCAACAGCACTGGCCATTTTTCCAGGAATCATTAAACGGCAAAGCCTGATGTTTAGCCTCCAGCTTGTCTTCCACACATACTGTATGGAATCTCGCAGACATGGCGCAGCTTTCTGAGTGTTTGCTGCTCTCTGGGGGGTTGTGATTTTGGTGTGAAAACCATATCACAGCTAGAGAAGGAGCATGCGCCATACATGTGAAAAGAGAATGAAAACTCAAAAGCTTATTTTTGCGCATGGATTTTTAAAAAATCCCTGCGTAGTTTTTCTCCCTCTATGCATTTTCCCATATTCACTACCTTTTCAAATACTTTCAGATGCAGCTTTGATAAAATATTTGCACCAAAATAGAACTCGTTTGCTATTGTTTGGTTTTTTGTTTGTTTTGTACACATGAGACAGCAAGAAAAAGATAGAGACAGGGAGAAATCTCATTAGCTGACTGAAGTTTTAAATTTTAGCAGCAGTTGGGATTAAGCAAAAATCCAGGAACCAAATCAAGGTCTCCTCTGTGGGTAGCAGGTACCCAACTCTTTGAAACATCAGTACTGCCTCCTGTTGTCTGTGCTGATAGGAATCTGGAGTTAGGAGCCAAAGCCTCAAATGGAACCCAGAAAGTCCATGCTGATGACTTAAGCTAAAGGCCAATCCACAAACAGCATTTTCTTAAAAACTTCATTTTCCATTGACACTTTCAAAATTCTATCCTAATCCCAATTCCCTTAAGATGATCTTCCATGGACAGATACTCACACATCCCATCACAAGCCCCTCCCTGAAAGTACTGATCTGGCAGTTCTGCAATGAGACACCCATAATTTGATGGTTAATGAACACTTATGAGAATTCTTTCTAAAAATGCACTTATCTATTTGAAAGATAAAGTTACAGAGAGAAAACTGAAGGTCTAAGACAGCATATTTTCCATCTGCTTATTTACTCTTTCAAATGAACGCAATAGCCAACCTTGGGCCGGGATGAAGCCAGGAGCTGGAACCTCCTGTCTCATGAGTAACAGAAGCTCACGTATGTGGGCCATCTTTTTCTGCTACGTTCCCAGGGACTTTAGCAAGGGGCCGGATCAGGAGTGGAACAGCTGGGACTCAAAACAACACCTGGAGGGGATGCTGCTATGAAAGGAAGCAGTGTAACCTTCTCAAAAAGTGACCCAGGTCCCTGTGAGGATCCTTAATGTTGGGAAAATGTGGCCCAATTGAAGAAACTTCCTTGCTCTGCGTCTGGGTACTCCATGGACAGTCACCTAGGACTGGCACCTTGCAATATGGATTTGTTGACCTTCCTGTATCTGTGACCAGGTGGAATTGGTGAATACTCATGGGTGTTGTCCTCCCAGCAGCCAAGGCAATATCCTCCAGTGTTGTGTTAAGAACATTGAAGCCTTCCAGATTATACTTCTTGTCATCCAGGATATTCCGTAGGCATATTCGTCTCCCATCATGTCTGTTGAGATGTAAGCCATGCAGATAGCCAAGAACAAGTCAGTCCTCTATGCTGGGCCTCTCACAGGCTGAGCAGTACCTGAGGACAGATACAGGAAGGCAGGAAAGTCATTGCCTGCTCACATACATTCTTAGTTGATTTGAAAATAAAATCTATGCTAATAGGAATGGAGAGTTAGGAGCCAGGGCCTCAAATGGAACCCAGGGACTCCAGTTATTGCTGACTTAAGCAACAGGTCAATCCACAAACTGCATTTTTCAAAAATTATCTTCCATGATGCTTTCACTGAAGTAAAATATCACTACTTCAGTATGTATATTGTGTACCGTGTCTTCCCTCATCATTGCCATTGCCAACCACATGCAATGCATCCTTTCTGAAGTGTCTCTGTGCCAGACCAGGAACACCAAGGCTTATTTCATGCTGTAGGATAAAGTGCTACATAAGGTCACTGAGTTCTCCGGTCCACGTTCCATAGTGTGTCTTTTCTTTCTTTATTGACACCTGAAAGTATGACAGCGGATAGCTGTTTCAGGCCGTGAGACAGGGTCTCTTTCACCTGATGCTCTATTTATCCCTGGCCTGGGTAAGCTCCAGCCAGTGATTCGTGCTGCTCTCCTTGGACTATATGGTGGAATGTCACCATGTAGCTCACAAGTGGCAAGAGAAGCAGTTTGGGATGCATCTGAAGCCACCCCTGACACAACCGTGAAAGAGCAATTTAATCTCTTTCCGGCCATGCCATAAAGTTTGATGCTAATGCCTACCTACTACCTACATCTGAAAGACTTTTTTTTTTTTTCTTTTTTGAAGTGGAACAGGAAAAATATGTAAGTTCTGAAAATCACATTGTAGGCTTACAAATGCAAGTTTTGGGCCTGGCATGGTTACCTAGCAACTAAAATTCTCACTTTGCATGCTCCAGGATCCCATATGGGTGCTGTTTCTAATCCCAGTAGCCCCAGTTCCAATCCAGCTCCCTGCTTGTGGCCTGGGAAAGCAGTTGAGGATGGTGCAAACCCTTTGGACCCTGTGACCACATGGGAGACCTGGAAGATGATCTGGGCTCCTGGCTTTGTATCTGCACAGTTCTGGCTCTTGTGGCCACTTGGGAAGTGAGAGATCTTCCTCTTTGTTTCTACTTCTCTCTGTATATCTGATTTTTCAATAAAAATAAAATAAATCTTAAAAATTGCAAGTTATTCTTTCCTATGGTCAGAGTATTTGAATTTGCTTGAGTAAAAGCTGCTCTACAAGTACAGTGTGAACATTTACCTAAAGGATGTTTACCAAAGATTTTGTATGTCTCTTGAACACTGATTGAGAGATGAAAGATGCTTATAAGGGACCCATTTACTCAGCACCTGCTCCCTCACAGGTTTCACGTGCAATCCGAGGTGGCAGATATTGTTAGCAGCAAGCATCACCCGAAATCACAAAACGAATGAAGGGGAAGATCTAAGACCAGATACCCCAATGTCTTGACTGTGGCTTTGCCTGCTAGAGCTAATATGGAGATTTTTTTTTTTAACACTATGAACCCCTGGTACAACACCACACTCACCTATTTCCAAATGACGTTGCCCTTAAAAATGAACTTTGAGAAAGGGACTCTTGCTTCTTCTCATTAATTATATTTACTATGAAAAATGAACTTATTGATCACATAGCCTCAGAGAGAAAGGGATAATTAAGATGCAGACTTCCTAGGCAGCTGCTAAACCCATAGAGATGTTGGTCATGTGTAAATATCTAGACTGTAAAGGGGAGGCATTGCGAAAGAAGGGCTCTATCAGCATTCAGGTGCTATTTCTTGTTGAACAACAATGGAAACAAGACTTTGTAGTGAGATGGGTAAGTAACAGGACAGTAACGTCTTCTAAAAGATTTGTTGTTATTGAAAGGTCGGATTTACACAGAGGGAAGGAGAGACAGAAAGATCTTCCATCTACTAGTTCATTCCCCAAGTGACCACAACAGCTGGAGCTGAGCTGATCTAAAACCAGGAATCAGCAGACTCTTCCACGTGTCCCAGATAAATGCAGGATCCCAAGGCTTTGGGCCATCCTCCACTGCATTTTAAGACCACTTGCAGGGAACTGGATGGGAAGTGGGGCAGTTGGGACATGAACTGGTGCCTATATGGGATCCTGATACTTTCAAGGCAATGATTTAGCCACTGAACAACTGTGCTGGGCCCTGGTGACCTCTTCTAAATCATGTCAAGGAAACCTGGGCAAAGCAACACCACAGCCTATTGTGTCACTCACACACCTTATACAAGCTTTCTCAATATCACATTAAAAACATATCTAATGAATATTTACAGAAGAGAGTTTAGAAACAAGTAAATGCATGCTAGCAGAAGTAATAAGTTACCCTTAATCACATCCCCAGGACAGATGCTGCAAGGTTTTATAATCTAGATTCAGAAGCAAGCTAGCTAGTTATTTACGAGCACAGTTTTGGGCTAGGACCATAGTTCTGGTATAAACTTATTTTTGATTCTGATTAGGTCATCAATTGCTTGGTCCTTTTTTTCTATAAATAGCAATAACATCTACTCTCAAGCTTCACTGTAAAATTGAAATGAAATAGCAAAAATAAAATACAGTACCTAACATACAGTTCATAATTAATGGTGACTTTGTCTATCTTTGAATATTCAAGTTCAAAGATAATTACACTGCACACATTGCTTTGAATTAATACTATGTTGTATATATCTTTTTTGCAATACTATATATTTACAGATAAATTATACCAAATTGTTCTCAATTTACATACTTTCCTTATTGTTGGACTCTTTTTTCCTTGTTTCTTTCAGTGTTTGTATTTTTTTTATATTTTGCTATTGTTTTATTGCTGTATCAATTATTAAGGGTTCAATGATTAGCTTCCATAACTTCTGACTAGGGAAATTGCGAGATCCAAATGCATATGTATTCCCTTAGGGCTTTAGAGATATGCTGAAAAATTGCCAGAACTCGTGCAATGCATGGCAAGGCACCCTTAGCCAAAATAGTAGAATGCATATGTTTGTTTTGGGGTGATCATCTTCTGGGTGCTCAGGGTGCAACATCCATATTCATGTCAGAAAGTGTGGCATGCTGTTAATCAGATGCAAGTTGTGTAACCTAACCCTACAGTGGATTTTAGTACTGTCCTGTCCCATGTAGAGTGCCTGGCATCAGACTTCTTAGCAATTACTATTCTCGAGTCACTGTTCCATTCTGAGCAAGGCTAGAGCATTTCATTGTTCTTTTCAAAATCTTTATGAAATTCTGTACAATAGACATTGGATTTGAATATGATTATTTAACCAGCGAGCAGGGACTTACATAGAAGAGGAAGGCTGTCTGAGCCTTGCTTCTGATTTAACCAACACAGTGACATGTAAGAGCATTCTCATCTCAGACAATCTCTGCATCATCAAAGGAGGGCACTAATTCTTTGCAAACATGACAGAAAGTCCATCAGAGAAGACATGAGCTGGAACCAAGGTTGATAAAGTTAAGGTACAAACTAAACCTTTATTTTGATCCATGGTAAAATCAAGTATTTCAAGGTAAGATGTGTAGAAGGGAACAATTTGAGACATTGAGAATGAGATGATCTTTTCCAGGAGATAACTATAGGAAACTAGATAGCCAAATGAAGATTTCAAAAATCTAAGATCTTAGAACTTCCATGCTATATTCTGTAGTGTTTGACTCATTAGCAAACTGCACTGTAAAGCCCCACGCAAATGCAGCTGTAGTGGCTAATACTACTAGTCAAGGGCTGCTAGGCCATGCCACATATTGAAATCATGATGCCATATGTAATTAAAGTGGATTAACCATGGAACTCTTCCTGTCATGGAAAACTCTGTTTGCTTGTTCAGATCAAACATGTTATGTCTATTTCGTGGGCTGCTGATGGAGTGGAGAACCAGGAGTGTGGTTTCAGTCCTTGCTTTGATTCTTCATTCTTTGCAAGAGGGTTTATTCATTAACATCTCTCGGTCTGCTTCCTGTCTGTCGCCACGTAAGCAGCTCAGTGTGAGCATGGGCTGTGGTCTCCCAGGATGCAAATGGATCACATTGAGCTGTGACCATGACAGCTTTCTACAAATGAATTCTCCCTCATCCAGGGGGAATAGGGCCTCAATTGCTTTGAAATTGTTATGATATCTCAATTCTGTGTTGATGTATAAATACACGCTTACCAGGAAGGTAATCATCTCCCCTGAGGAGCTATTAATTGTGCACATGCCTAGAGTTTGTGATCCAGCTTTCCCCAGGGAGCTACAATATCTTTGCAAATGTGAATTACAAACAATAAATAAACCTTTTGATTTCTATGAGACAGTATCTAAGGGTTTAAGTTTGTGTTTCTTAGCATTCAAGCAGTGATTTATGCTGTTACATCACAAGGGTAAGGCTGAGCTTCTGCCAACTTTGTCTGCAAGAGGGGATAACGGAATGCTAAGAGTATGGGTTTAACCCAGACGTGTGTGGGGCTGACCTTGGAACTGGGGCAGCAAAAAACAAAGAGGTCTTAAAACTGACTCCTACAAAGAAAAACATACTTTTCAACTCATTGGTAATTTTGGAATTTTTTTAAGAGTTATTTTTATTGGAAAAATAGATATACATAGAGGAGAACAGAGAGGAAGATATTTTGTCCGTTGATTCACTCCCCAAGTAGCCATAAAGGCTGGAATTGAACCAGTCTGAAGCCAGGAACCAGGAGCCTCTTCTGGGTCTCCCACGCAGGTGCAGTGTCCCAAGGCTCTGAGCTGTCCTCTCCTGCTTTCCCAGGCCACAAGCAGGGAGCTGGTTGGGAAGTAGGGCTGCCGGGACATGAACCAGCACCGATAAGGGATGGTGGTGTACGCAAGGCGAAGACTTCAGCCACTAGGCTACCGTGTTGGGCCCAGACTTTGGGAATTTAAATCAATCAAAAAGATGGGAGGAAAGGGAATTTGTTTAAAACAGGTACTGCAGTTAATCAGTTCAGAGTTCATTAAGTAGCTTTGAATAGCCAAATGACTAACCCCAACTTGAGCCAAATGATTAACCCTCAACTTCACCTTGGTAGCTTCTGCCCAGGCTTGTCCTGATAAAATATGCTCACATCATAAGGCCTTGTTGTTGTGACAGTTTGCTCTATTTTCATTTCCTCCCTCACTGAATGAAAGGGAAATGGATGCATTCAGCCCGTTTCTAGCTTGAACACTGAATTCCACTGCAACTGAATTTGTATCTAGCACATTTAAAGTTAATGCCATACTTGTGCTCAGAAAACAGTATATAAAGAAGAGCCACATCTCCCTGTGTTCTGTGCAAGCCTTCTGCTCCAGAAGTTCCACTTCACTTGACCAAAACTTGAACTTGAGATGAATTTGAGATGAACTTGAGTCATTCAGAATGCTTCTATGTATGCTGGTGCCTAACTCACAAATTGCACACATTCAATTGTACACATTCGGTAATGTGACTAGCTCTCCAGGTGATCATTTCAATGTTCAGCACTGAACTTGCTATTTCTAATTCCCTGTGGTGCAAATGTGGCTCTTAAAGGTGGTGCTGCCTTAAGGGTTCATTACAGAGTCATTTGAACAATAACAAAAATAATTACACAAAAGATGGAGACCAAAAATAAACAAATGGGACCTCATCAAACTAAGAAGCTTCTGCACAGCAAAGCAAACAATCAACAAAGTGAAAAAGCAGCCCACAGAATGGGAGAAATCTTCGCGCACGACATAGGTGATAGAGGACTAATCTCCAGAGTAAACAAAGAATTATAAAACAGCCAAAACACCAAAATAAACAATCCACTCAAGAAATGGGCACAGGAAATGGGCAGACATTTCACAAAGGAACAATCCCAAATGGCAAATAAACATATGAAAAAATGCTCAAGCTCCCTGGCAATAAGGGAAATCCAAGTTAAAACATCAATGAGATACCACCTAATGCCAGTAAGGGTGGCCCACATGAAAAACACCAACAACACTTGCTGACAAGGTTGCGGGGAAAAGGGAACCCTACTCCACTGCTGGTGGGGCTGCAGATTGGTACAGCCTCTATGGCAATCAGTATGGAGAATATTCAAACAACTCAAAATTGACATACCATATGACCCAGCTATAGCACTCCTAGGAATATATCCAGAACACTTGCTTTATGAGACACCAACATGCACTCCTATGTTCATAGCAGCACAATCAGTAATTGCAAAAACATGGAAACAACCAAAATGCCCATCAGCAAAGGATTGGATAAGAAAGCTATGGTTCATCTACTCCATGGAATACTACTCAGCTATTAAAAAACACAAAATGCAGTTCTTTGTGGCCAAATGGGCCAAACTGGAAACCATAATGCTAAGGGAAATGAACCAATCCCAAAAGGTTAGATACCACATGTTTGCCTTAATTTAATGTGATATGATGTTAAGCATATCATGTTATGTTATGGATATTATGTCATTTGTAGTATATAAACTAAAATTGAACTGTGAATGGGGGGGTCACAGAAAGTGGTTAAGAAGTCGCATTTATTTTTAACATGTTGACTGCTCAATACCATGTCAATTAATTCCATAATGATGTTAATTGTTGCAGATGGTATATTAGTGCTTTTATTTGACCGGGAAGATACTCTGCTGACTCTGCCCTCGGACCAGAGAGGGTCTACCCAATAAGTAGTTTGACTTGTCTGGACTATGGGATGTTGGACTCTATGCTTGGCAAATACTTGCAGGGAGGGAATTTCAACTGAACTTGAACTATGGTTATGCAGCGGGGTGGAGGAACCCACCATGGGGGGAAGTAGGGGAGGGAGAATCCCAGATTCTATGTAATTACAACACAATGTAATTAATGAATAAATTTAATAAAAAAAAGAATTAAAAAAAAAAAAGATGGAGACCAAGCCAGCCAGTAATGCTGTTGTCACCGCCATTGCCCTCTTTATCCTGACTCTTGAGCATGTAGCTCAGGTAATGATACATCCTACTAATCAAGATCATAATTGTAGTACTAGTTAGCACTTATGAATGCCATGTACCACATAACCTGGAGACCCTGATAGAATGTCAGCCTCACAATTTTAAGGAGATTATGATATTTGTATGCATTTGCATTCAAAGGAAGGGGCACAATGGGAAATCAAGTGCTTTGCCTGAGGTCTCACTGCATTATCAGGGAAGATATTGGAACAGGATCTAGTCAAATGGGCTCTGAATCATGACCCTGCCTATTCCTCAGTAAACATGTAGATGACACAAGCTCAAGGTTTAAAATAGGACAATGCATTAGACAGCTTTTCATGACTATAATAAGACAATTGATACTGATTACTTTGGAAGATCCAGTTGGGTTCACAATTCTGACAATGCAGTCTGAGATCAGGTGACTCTGATCTCAACAATAAGGAGAGCCAGTGTGGAAAGAGAAGAAGAGTCATGCGACAATGTTTATGTCAATAGAACAAGGCCATCTGAAATAAAGACCAGTTCTAACCCATTCACTTCCCGAAGGCCCCAACCTCAGACACTATGACTGGATTAAGCTGTTATCTTCTTAGTATAATTGAAGTAAGAATTTGAGTATGAAAGCCATTTTTTTGGAAGTTCTTATGTTTTATGTGAAATTCATAGTTACAGAAAAAGGAGAAACAGAGAGGCAGAGGCCCCTCAAATGGCCACAACAAATAATGCTCAACCTGGCAGAAGCCAGGAGCTTCATCTGATTCTCCCACGTGGTTAACAGGAAGCCAAAAACATGGGCCATTCTCCTGTGCTCTTCTCAGGCCACTAACAGGGAACTGGATCAGCAGTGGCTCTGCCAGGACACAAATCACCACCAATATTGGATGTGGGTATCCCAGGTGTTGGTATAACCAGCTATGCACAATACTGGGTTTAAGGACCAAGCCTTTAGCACATGAGCCTTATGAGAGAGGTATCAACATCTGAACTAATACCCAAACCTCACCAGCCACTGTATCAGGGAACTGTCATTGAAAGCAATTTTGGAGTCCTAGGAAGCAACAAGGAATTTTTTCTCTTGCATCATATCCAACATCTCAGTTGCAGAACTGGGAATAACTTTTCTGTAGGAAACAGTTCCAACTGACTATAACAGATTCTTATTACATAAAGCATACCGTTAACAGATCACAATTTTAGGCTCCACACACTTCCCGTTCTGAGTTCTTACATCTCCATTATGAGTCTGCTATCTCTCCAAAATTCCAATCTCCCATTTCTTACTTTAACAAATAGTATTCTACAGAAGACTTAGTGGCTCAAGCATCTTTTCATCTTATAAAATCTTCCTTCCCCCCCCCCTTTTTATTGTCTTCGTGCTATCAATTTCCTCTTTCCTTCATTAGATAGAAATACATTTACTAGCTCATGCCAGCTAATTTAGATCAGTCCAAAGTAAAGAGATGAATCAAATAGACAGAATCTCTTCTCTCCTGGGTCTTGCTTTTCATTAGAGGAGTTGAATATGTATAAATTATCTGCAGTGGTAGAGATGCAATGAGGAATTGTGAGATAATGCAGAACACTGAGAGGTACCATTCAGTGTAGGGCAGTGGCAACAAAGAGGTCTACTGGGCAGGAGAGTCATTGGTGCTGAGAGCTGAGGATGGGCTGGGTCGAGCAAGCTGGGGTAGGCTGATTGCAGTAAAAGTCAAGGCTATTGCAAAAGTGTTCTCAGCATGGTGGAGGACACATGGAGTAATTAGGTCTCCCATGTAGGTGCAAAGTCCAAGGCTTTTGGTCATCCTGTACTAGTTTCCCAGGATACAAGCAGGAATCTAGATACAAAGTGAAGCAGCTGGGACACAAACCAACTTTCATATAGGATCCTGGCACTTGCAAGGCAAGGATTTAGTCACTGAGTCATTGTATCAGGCACCGGGGACATATTTTCCACTTACTGGTTTACTTCCCAAATGCTCGCACCACATAGGACTGGGTTTGGTCCAAGCCCAGAGCCCTGGAGCTCCATCTGAGTACCCCATATGGATGACAGGGACCCAAGCCCTTGCACAATCATCTTCTTGTATCTCAGATGCATTAGCAGAGCTGAATCAGAAGCAAAAAAGCAGGGACTCGAGTCACCACCACAATCTGATATGGGCACCCAAGTGCTTGCTTCACCGGCTGTGGTACAAAATCTGTCTTCACACATTTTGGTTTTTCTAATAGTCACTTGAATGATAGTGTGATGATGTCTTACTGTGGCTTATACCTGTGTTACTCTGATGAAATGTTCCAAAAGTGAATAATTATATCACTAGTTGCAGTTTTGATTACTAATAGAAACAAAAGTTTGTGGGTTGTTTTTCTCCATCTCTTCACTCCCTTTAGAAAAGACAAGAGTTCAGAAAAAATGGATATCTGAGAAAAAGAAATGAAAAGTTGGTTTGAATTTGAGAAGACACAGGAAACAAAAAATGTGAAGTCGGCAGTTGTGCAATTAAGGTGGTTTACAAGCAGGAGGCATGATTTTTTTCTTCTGTCACGTAAAACTTGTTGGAGTATAATAAGCAATGATACTTCTATTGAGCAAATAGCTACATTCAGTGAGGCACACATGAGTCAGGAGACCTGAGCCTGCATGACAAAATTGTCGTATAATGAAGCAGGTAATGCGAACAGACAGAATATGAGAGGAATGTGAAGAATTTGGTGAGGTTAATTCTTACTCTAAGAATTGGGAGATATTGGGCATCAGATAAACCAGGAAGACAGACATTGGAATCCTTACAAATGTGTTTACAAAGGAGCTATGGTAATCCGGTAATCTTACATATTGATTCCTTGGTACACTAGTCAACTGTCACTGATGGTTTCAAAACTAGCTCTGCAGATACACTGAGGAGGTTGTATGAAACGAATTACCATGTGGATGACGTGAAAGCTAAAATATGGATGATGAGGAGTCTTCTGACACAGGTCTGTGAGAGCAGCTTCCCAGATAGAGAGAACAATAGGTGCAGTGAGTCTGTGGCTGGATTGAGAGGTTTACCTTAGGGGAGCCCAAAAGAGATTATCCATAGTTGGAACTCAAAGGATGAAGTAAAGTGTGGAATGTAACTACTTCAGAAAACTTAAGTGTTGTTCTTACAGGTTCTTATACTCTCTGTCAAAGGATCTGGCTTTAATTCTGAGTGCGTGGGAGGAATGTTAAAACAGTTTACTCAGTGACATCTGACTTATCGCCTAAATACTTGGATTCTCTGTTGTCTCTAGAATCAATGGGAGTGAGAAAGGATACCATAACACTGGAAATGGAGAGATAAGTGCAGACTGTACTGTAATGATCTGGCAGGGGTGGTGATATGTTGCATTATGGTGTGACTGTGGAGCTGGAAAATGGTGGAAAGGCAGAATTTATTTGCGGGGGGGGGGGGGGCACAAGGCAGTAGATGACATGAACGTGGAGCATTTGTGTAGGATTCCTAATGTTGGGGGTGGGGAATGGCTAGCTCCCAACAGCCTAATGTAAATAGTGGAAAGTAGTGCCATTAAATGAGATGGAGAAGATCAGAGGAGGTTCTGGTTGGTGAGGATAATCTAGTTAGTGCGAAATAACTGGTGTATAAAAACCTGTCTGAATCTGGGATCAAAGCAGACTGATGAAGAGCAGGAAGTGTTTAACCTGTGTGGGAAATTCTTCTTTCAAAGTGAAATGATTACACAGGATATTGATCACGTGAGACAGGGGTGCAACCCACAGTGGGGAGACAGTTCCTGCAGTGTGCTTCCTTTCAGTATTCTGACAAGATATAATGTATCAAATCACTTCCTTTGCATTTGGAATGTGTGATGTTGTACCTGAGATAACCTTAAGATAGTTTTTTAAGCTGATGTTTTCACACATGTTCTTAGTTTCTTTTTAAATGTATAATGTGTTTTCATTTCATTTGAAAGCAATGACAAAGAGAAAGAAAGACTGAGAGAAGAACAATACGAAAATATACTCCATCTGCTGGTTCACTCTCTGGCAGCTATGAATCAGGAGCCAAGTCTGGATCTCCCATACTGGTGGCAGAAATCCAAGAGGTTGAGCCATAACCTGCTACCTGACAGGATGTGCATTAGCAAGAAGTGGACACTCAAGCAAAGCCAGGATTTGAATAGAACCATCTGGTGCAAGATGCAGTGAGCATAAGTGGAGTCTTGCACACTGTTGTCAAAAGTGCCCCCTCACATGTGTTTCAAGTTCCTTATAGGATCACTGTTTGCATAAATTCAAATTTCTTAGCACTCAGGTATGGGTCTTTCTACTCCGGTCTCTTGTTGTCACTCTTTTAATATGTGTCTTCTACTTTGGTCTCTTTGTTTACCATTCTTTTCTTACTATCATTACTCCTGGCTGGTGCACAATGAACTTTCCATGTCTTTATGCGTTGTGTAATGGTCAAACCTGAGCAAGTAGTACATACACTGCTGTAAAATTCCAACATTTTTATGAATGCAATTTAATCCTTCTCTTCTAGCTGTTGTTACACACACAGCACACAATTGTTAACTGTGTTCAGTGTACTGTTCAATAGGGTATCGGGACATATCCCTTCAATTAGATTACACAAGCTAATGCAGATTTTCTGCTTTTCTTTCTGCCAGTTCTGTATGGTCTCTGGTCACCTCTGTTCGATTTTCAGATTATGTTGAGATCAACTTTTTCAGGTTTCACACATACATGAGGTAACACAGTAGGTTTCTACCTACACTTGATACATTTTCTTTCACCATGTATCCTCCAGCTCCATCTAGATTGTAAAAGCAATAGCATTGTATCTCTTTCTGTGTCTTAATGATATCACATTGTATTTATATACTATATTTTTTTCCTCTGATGGATGTTTAAGCTGTTTGTGCATCTTGGAGATTCTGAATAATGGCGAAGAGAGCATGAATGTGTCAGTGTCTCAACAAACTTACTGATATTACTTCATTCCGTATACCTAGCACTGGTATAATTCTATTTTGCTTTTGTTTTTTCAGAAATGAGCATACAGCTTTCCAAGTTTGTGTTATCAATATAAGATCCCACCAACAATGTCTAAGAATCCCCTTTTCTCATACCCTTGGCAAACAACTGCCACATTTCTCATTTTGTGAATAACCATCCTAACTGCCTAACTGGAACATGATTCTTGATGATTAGTGATGTTGAGTGTTTTTATATATCTCTCTGCATTCATGTGTTTTTGTGTAAGAAATATCTATTCAGATCCTAAGCCTGATTTTCAAGTTATGTATTTGGAAAGCAGAGAGATTCTGAGGAGATCTCCTCTTGGTTAGTTCAGTCCTCAGATGTTTACCACAGCTGGAGCTGGGTAGGAGCTAGCATCAGTAGCCAGAAAGGCAATATAGATCTATCCCAGGAGTGGTAAGAATTCCATTACTTGAGTCTTCATCACTATCTCCCAGGGTCCACAGTAACAGGAAAATGGAATCTGTCTCCAGAGGTAGCCCTTGCTCCCAGGCACTCCGATGAGAATCACAGGCATGCTCACACCTGCCATTAACTTCTAGGCCAAATATCTGCTCACACATTTTCCGAGTTGGACTAGATTTTTTCCACTTGCATTGTGCGAACGCCCTATATTTTCTGATATTAACAAATTGTCAAATTGTAGCTTAAAACCATCTTTTTCCATTTATCAGTCCACCTCTTTGCTGTGCAGTCCTTTTGATTTAATGTAATTCCTTGGTAAATGTTAATTTCTGTTTCTTGCGCTTTTGTTGTCATGTCTAAAAAAATGGTTCTGCAGTCCTGTTCAGTACCCTGACAAGTTCCTGTCTCACTTCTTTGTAGTGATTTGGTGATTTGGCACCTTGTGTTTTAGATTTTCAATCTACTTTGAGTCTATTTTCTTCAGGAATCCAGCTACATTCTTCTGTGTAGAGATTCAATTTTCAATGTCATTTGTCAAAAAAAAAAAAAAAAAGAAAAAAATTGCCTTTTCCTATTATGTGTTCTTGAATCTTTGGCATAATTTTATAGTGCAGGAAAGCATTATAGGATAGCGGCTTTGGAGTTCTTTGTAGGGAGAATTGACAGGTGAAAGATTTCTTTCTCCCTCTCTCTCATAAAAATATGGGTGTATATCTAGCTATTCTATTCAGTTCCATTGGTGTGTGGTTCTCTTAAATGCTGAAGCAATACACTTTTAGCTCTGTAGTATGTTTTGAGGTGAGGCAAAGTATTGTCTTCAGTTTGGCTCTTTCTTTTCTCAGAATCACTTTGACTATTTGGGGTTTCTGTGGCTCTAAATTTCTGTAAGTTTTAATACAGGGAGATTGTTTGAGTGAATGTCCATAGATGTCCTTTTCTGTTGTTAAGATCAATGTGTCTTATTTGAAAGTCAGAGAGAGAGATAGAGACAGAGAGAGACAGAGAGACAGAGAGACAGAGAGCAGAAAAAATCATCTGCTCACAAAAGTTGGCACTGGGGCTGAGCATGATAGCATAGTGGCTAATATCCTTGCCTTGCATGTGCTAGGATCCCATATGGCCTCTGGTTCTAATCCCAGCAGCTCTGCCTCCCATACAGCTTCCTGTTTGTGGCCTGGGAAAGCAGTCTAAGATAGCCCAAAGCCTTGGGACCCTGCACCTGCATGGGAGACCCAGAAGAGGCTCCTGGCTTCGGATTGGCTCAGGTTCAGCCATTGAATCCTCTTAGGGAGTGAATCAACAAATGGAATATCTTCCTCTCTGTCTCTCCTCCTCTATGTATAGCTGACTTTCCAATAACTTTTTAAAAAGTCATGAAAAAGAACACTGAGTCACTAACTGGAACTGGGAATCAGATGCACTCACCCCCTCACTCTGAAGTGGGATGCAGTGTCTTAATCACTACATGAAACCCTGATCTGCAATTTCAGGATTTGACTTTAAAAGTGCATTTAATATCAAAGCACCTAAAAATGGTAGGCACATCACAAGAGGTATGATGATGTTTTTGTTTCTTTCAGCTAAATTGTACGCTTCTTAAAGATCATTGTAGCTACTTGTTCTCTAGAGTATTGCACAGAGAAAGCATTGAAATGATGTCAATTCAAAATTTTGGTGATGCGGACATAACAGTCTCCAGAATGGTGACTTTATTCAACAGGTATCTTCTGGAGACTTCAGATAGCAGACCCTGATTTAGTCTCTGCAAACAAAAAAGATAAATAAGTAACATTTCTTCCGAGGAAAGCTTAAATTCGGGAGGAGGGAGACAAAGGGGACTGGCATTAACAGCAAGTGCAATAGGTACGCAGACACTTCTCAGCTTAGTATAAATTTATGTCCCGCATCACAAATGCATTTAATACAGTTGCTTATCAAACACCCGGTTCAGTGACATGGCACAACGCAGAGTGGGTTCCTGCCCAGGTGTAACTGGAGACCTGGCTCTCGTGAATTTACTGCATGTTCATCATACCATGTACTAGCAATCCCAGAATGTGCTGGGCAGACTTGTATGGGGTTTGGGCAAGTAAATAGATGAGGTAATGTGCTATGTGTAAGGTGAAAGTTGATAACACGCATAACCTACAGGAGCAAGCCCTTGGAGAAGTCCAGGATGGCTTCCTGGAAGACATGACCTTGCAGCAATTTCTGAAGGATGGTGGGGAGCAAAGTTAAGGAGAAAGACTATTGTGGAGGAGCATGCTACCCAAAAATGTCACTGAAGCTGCTGTGTTCACTGGGAAAACTCAGCTCTTGTTTGGATTTGGCTAGCTTGTGATTCTAAATCTGACAGTGCCACTTTACTGACAAAGAGTTTCAGATGAAGGTTGAGAGATAAGTAGGACTCAGTCACAATGGCATGTGTATTAAAACCAAGGAGAAAACAGGACAAAAAGCAACAGGTGCCTTCCTCAGAATGAGAAGACGACTATTTTCATGTTTTGATACTTTCTTTAAAATGTAGATTGTTCCAAGTTTAAAGTGCTGTCCCTTGTACTTCTTTTTTTTTTTTTTTTTTAATTAATTACATTGCATTATGTGACGCAGTTTCATAGGTACTGGGATTTCCCCCACCCCTCCCCAAACTCTCCCCCCCATGGTGGATTCTTCCACCTTGCTGCATTGCCACAGTTCAAGTTCAGTTGAGATTCTTTTATTGCAAGCATATACCAAGCATAGAGTCCAGTATCTTATTGTCCAGATAAGTTCAACGGCGTCTTGGGGAGACCATCTCTGGTCTGAAGATAGAGCCAGCAGAGTATCATCCCAATCAATTAAAACCCCCAATATAACATCAGGAACAATTTATAACGTTATGGAATTAGTTAACATAGTATTGAGTAACCAATATGTTAAAAAAAATGCAAGTTCTTAACCACATCCTGTGACTTCTTCATTGACATTTCAATTTTAGTTAATATACAACCGGGTTATATACACCTTAAAATGGCTATAGATTACTATTCAGCTGTCTCATGTCTATTTTCATTGTAGTATTTAGCTTTTTATAGCGTTGAAGCATAATTTTGCTGAACCTGGCTTTTTTTTTTTTTCGGCAAGTCTAGACTGGCTTATAACTCTAACAAGACATGTGTCAACAGTTTAGGTGCAGAACAGTTTTAAGGAGGGGTGTACAGAGAAATCTTCAATGCCTTAGTGAGGAGTAACTAATCTTTGTGTCCCACCTAGTAAGGTATAAGTGAATCCACGCTGACCGTTTCCTGTCTGATTCTAAGCTATCCTTGTTGTTCTCTATCTATTCTAGATTTTTTGTTTATTTGTTTATTTGGTTATTTGTTTGTTTTGAGCGGTTTCCCGAGTGATCCTGATGGTCATTGCCAGAGAGGTTGTGGACCCAAAGTTGGAAACAAGCGAGGACCAGAGAGAGCTCCCCTCCCTAGTCCCAAAGGAAGTTTACTGTTCTCCTGTTTCTGCGGACTGCTCAGGGATCATGGCTGTTGTTCTGATGCTCTTGGATCCTGCAAGGGAGGATTTGGACTTCTTCCATCCCATGTGGTAGATTCAAGCGGGAGTGGATGACCTTCTTGGCCTCCGAAGGCACTCCAGTTCCCTGTGGTTTCCTTCGTAGTTGGGATGTAGTCCTTGGTGCTCATACTGATAGTCTTTGGTGAGGATCCATGAGTCTTCAGGGTTGGGATACAAGCCTCTCCTGTCCCCCTGCTCCACTCTGGGGTCCTCCCCTGCTCTTTGCATATGACCTCCTGTTAAGAGGTTGTCAGGATTGCTCTTGATTCCCCCTGTATGTCTTTGTAGTTTAACTATTGTCTAATTCTGATTCGAGTCTGTTGTCTATGAGTTACCAGTTATTATCCTGATAGGCTGTATTTCACATTTACCTCACACATACCTTGTACTTCTTGTGCTCTAAAAATACTGATGCAAATTTTACCCAAATACATGATTTTAAAAGCAGCTAAATTTAACTTGTGTTTTTCAACATGATTTCTAGATTTTGTATCTGTTTGGGAAAACAAGTCATTCGATTAAAATACATATATTCTAGAAGCATATTGGAAAACAAGGCTTATCAGAGGCTCAACAGTTTCATTCAATCATGATTTTTTTTTTTAATTTCTAAAACAGGGAGATATAGACTGGCAAAGAGAGACATGGAGAGTTTCCATCAGCTGGTTTATTCCTCAAGTGCAAGTAACAGCTGAAGCTGGGCCAAGGCTGAAGCCAGGAACTGTGAACTCAGTCCAGATCGCCGATGCAGGTGGCAGAAACCAAAGTACCTGAGTGTCCATTTTCTGCCTCCATGGGTAGACAGCTGCAGTCAGGAGCCAGAGCCAATCACTGAACCCAGCAACTCAGATGAGGGATGTGGATCTCTGAGCTGTAGGGCTTAACCTCTGCTCCCTGGTTGTATTTGTAATTTCCATATGAGAACATCTTATCTCTCTCCATGGGACACACAAACTATTACAGACCATTTATAATCTACCAACATTGATATACACTAACCACCACAAAAAAAAAAAGAATGAAAAAACTGAATTTAAATAGGAGAGATTAACAATTCCATCTGGTAGTAGAGCTGTATTTTGAGGCAAGTTTCTCGTATGGAATGTCTTGTGCACTCTAACAGCATGATCCATAGCAAAGTATCCACTTTGTGATCTAGCATTCTCTCTCTTTCTCTCTGACACACACACACACACACACTACATTTGTGGATAATTTGTCTCTTGGGATTCTCAGGTTTCCTTTTCAGTCCTGTTCCATTTGTAAGAAATGTTGACTGAGATGCAGTAAATTGATCTCCTGGTCTCCAATGAGTAGTGAACATCTATCTGGAAAAAAGTTTCCTAGTGAAATTTGAATGTTCCATTGGCCCACTGAGGGTAAACGTGGATTGCTATGCCATAACCACAACATACACCAACTAGTAGCATCTGTCTCCATCGGTGGAGACAGGTGCTGATTCACCACATCTTCCTTTAGGTTGAAGTGGAAGTAGGGAAGTGGAGCAGAAAGTTACAGAAAGTGGAAGGAACTGGAGAGAGAGTGGAACTAACCTTACCTCTATCTTAGTAAACTTTTATCAATCCAGTTACAAAAGAGGCTTTTGGTTCCCTTATTTTCCGGAGTGGAATTCTGGTTTCTTATCACACAGACACACACAGACACACACAGAGACATGCACACACACTCACTCTTTCATTTTGCAGTAGTAATAGTATTAGTACTTGAGTTTTCTGTTGGGGCCCTGATGAGCTACATTATTCGTATTAAACGTACAAATAACAGGAATTCAGGAGCAGGCTCTCTTGGTACATAATAAAAATCAACTCAATGACAATCTTATCACAATTATATATTTTATGGGAACGATTTTTAATATTAATTTCTACCATTTTTCTTTCAAGGAAGCTTACAGGTTCGCTATCAGTTGAGCAAGGAAGACACCCACGTATTCACCATTGATACAGAGAACTTTGCTAATGGAAAGATGCATCACTTGAAGATAAACCGAGAGGGGAGGGAGCTTACCATGCAGGTAACTCACCTCCCTTATTCACAATCAGCCAACAGGCCTTGGCTGATCAGTCGAGGTTTTTTAAGCTTCTATCCAAAGCCAAATGAGGCAGATATAGCTAGATATAAACATAACTCATACATGGCCCAATCTTGGGAGAACTAGAGTATTGGTTGCCAAGATGTGTTTATTCCTCCCTCAGTCATCCAGAAAACCTACAACTTTGCTAGAAATATAAGTCTTGGGCTGGTGGCGAGGCCTAGTGACTAAAGTTCTCACCTTGAAAGTGCCGGGATCCCATATGGGTGCCGGTTCTAATCCCGGCAGCTCCACTTCCCATCCAGCTCCCTGCTTGTGGCCTAGGAAGGCAGTTGAGGACAGCCCAATGCTTTGGGACCCTGCACCCGCATGGGAGACCAGGAAGAGGTTCCAGGTTCCTGGCATCAGATCAGCGCGCACCAGCCCGTTGCAGCTCACTTGGGGAGTGAAACATTGGATGGAAGATCTTCCTCTCTGTCTCTCCTCCTCTCTGTATATCCGGCTTTCCAATAATAATAAAATCTTAAAAAAAAAGAAGAAATATAAGTCCTTGGGCCTCACGTCAGATTAACTGAACCAGAAAAATATGGGAGAAGAGAAGAACATCAGGTGATTGTATTATCTGGTTAAACAGGTAACACCCAGGCTGGGTTGTGGTCATAAATATACATGGATAAGGAGAAGTCACAATAGGTTTCAGCACGAGCAGTGGAAAAAGTGTGCCAAAGAGACAGGGAGCACTGGGGAGAGCACAGGTGTTGTATGGTCATCAATACTTGTGTTCTGATGTTAGGACTCAACTGGGTCTGAATGTGCACACATGGTACAAAATTGTGAGAAACCCCCATGTTCTCTGTATAAAGTACCAATACCAGGGCCCGGTGTGGTAGCGTAGTGGCTGAAGTCCTCACCTTGCATGTACTAGGATCCCATATTGGCACCAGTTCTAATCCCTGTAGCCCCACCTTCCATCCAGCTCCTTGCTTGTGGCCTGGGAAAGCAGTCAAAGATGGCTCAAAGCCTTGGGACCCTGCATCAATGTGGGAGACCCAGAAGAGGTTCCTGGCTTTGGATTGGCTTAGCTCCAGGTATTGTGGCCTCTTAGGGAGTGAATCAGTGGACAGAAGATCTTTTTCTCTGTCTGTCCTTTTTGTGTATCTGATTTTCCAATAAAAAAATTAATAAATCTGAAAAAAAGGACCAGAAGTAGACAGTGGCAGGCCACATAGGAGACTAGACGGAGTTCACATCACCCGTGTATAGAATCCAGAACCCTCAGCAAGCCCTTCAGTCCACCCGGCCATCACCTCAGATTAGTTCTCATGTCCTCTGCTCTCTCCAACTAACTGTGACAGCTCTGTCTTCATTCTCAGGGACTGACTTTCCTTTCAGAGGAGCATAGAAGGCCCCTCTCCAGAGCCATTCATGCATTTGCCTGCATCACTGTCTTTCCATGTTCTCTCCCTTCTCTTGGAGAACATGCAGAGTCCAGAGTCAGTTTCTGACTTCTGGCGATGGCCTGGCCAAATCCTAGCTGTGTGGCAACTTAGAAATAAGCCAGTGGATAAAGGAGCATTTTTTAATCACCTCCTACCCTGTGCTGTTTGTAAGGCAAATCAAATAAACCAATAAATATTAAAAAAATGGCAAAACTGTTCAACCCATCTGGACAATAAGTAGCTGGACTCTATGCTTGGTATACGTTTGCAAGGAAAGAATCTTGATTGAATTTGAACTGTAATACTGCATCAAGGTGGAGGAATCCACCAGGGGGAGGGGCATAGGGAGGGGTGGGGGAATTCCCAGAGCCTATGAAACTGTCACATAATGCAAAAGAATTAAAAAAAAAAATGGCAAACAAAAACCTCCCAGAAGGGAAGTGTATTTATTTAAATTAATGCATGGTTTCATTTTCTCTCACATCGTAATTTCCAAATTTGTGGAAATATTTTTATATACTTCACTTCTAAAGTTCACTTTATCTTATTTTTTTTTTTCATTTCATCTTATGGCACCGTTTCATAGGCTCTAGGATTCCCCCAACCCCTACCCATGCCCTTCCTCCATGGTGGATTCCTCCACCTTGTTGCAGTATTGAAATTCAAATCCAGTCATGATTCTTTCATTGCAAGCATATACCATACATAGGGTACAGCATCTTATTGTCCAGTAAATTCAATAGTTTCTTGCAGAGACCATCTCTGGTCTGAAAGCAGAGCTGTCAGAATATCATCCCGTTCAACAAAAAACCACCACGTAACATCAACAATTTACAACATTATGGAGTTAATTGACATGGTATTGAGTAACCTATATGCTAGAAAATGCAAGTTCTTAACCACATCCTGTGACTACCTCATTGACATTTCAATTTTAGTTTATACACAACCAGCTGCTATACATCTTAAAATGGCTATAGGGTAGTATTCCGCTGTTTCGTGTCTATTTTCATTTTTATATTTTGGAGTTTATAGTGTTGAATCATAGTTTTTACTGAACTTGGCAAATTTTAGTAAATCAAGATTTTTTTTCCCTCTCAGCTGCAGTGGAATAGTGCTTCTCAAAGCATCCATGCTCTTCTCTTGCAAACTCCGGTGTTCTTGCCAGCACTCCATCATTCCTGTCCTCTTGGTGGCCACAGAAGGCTCTTTACTCTGAAAACTTGGTTTAATTCTCACCTGCTTGCAGGATGCCACTATCCTATTCTCCTGTTTGTGTGCATCGCTCACTCTTTTCTGTTGGTCTTCAATTTGTACCTGACAATGCACACTGGAGAACCTTAGAATTGCAAGATACCTCTGTTCTCTCTCTGTACTCACTCCTTGGCACATCTCATTCAGCATCAAATTATAAATGCCATATATAAGTACGCATGTGCATAGTGCATTATCTATCTATCTATCTATCTATCTATCTATCTATCTATCTTGATGCAATTGTCCCAATGTACATCTTACCACATTCATCCAACAGACTCGGGATGTGAGCTGCTGTAATTCCTCCTTTGTGTCCTTTTTTCTTTTTTTCTTTTTTTTTTCCAATTGGAAACACAGATCTTCAGAGAGAAGAGATGTAGAGAGATCTTCTGTTCTCTGATTCACTCCCCAAATGACTTAACAACCCAGGCAGAGGCCATGCAAAATCAGGAGTTGGGAGCTTCTTCCAGGTCTCTCATGCAGATGCAGTGTCCCAAGGCCTTGAACCATAATTTACTGTTTTTCCTGGCCACAAGTAGGGAGCTGGAAAGGAAGTAGAGCAGCCAGGACATAAACTGGTGCCCATATGGGATACCAGAGTGTGCAAGGTGAGAATTTAGCAAATGAGCCATAATGCTGGGCTCCCTTGTCCTCCTTTTGAACTCAAAAAGGAGAACTTGGAGCATGCACCTGCAGTCAGGAGCATGAATTCTTGGAACTTGGTATTTTTTAAGGTTCAGATGCCCCCAAAGTTTTTTTTTTTTTTAATTATTTATTGTTTAACTTCAGTAATTACATTGTATTATGTGACACAATTACATAGATACTTGGGTTCTCCCCCCCCTCCCCAAACCCTCCCACCATGGTGGATTCCTCCACCTTGTTGCATAACCACAGCTCAAGTTCAGTTGAGATTTCCCCATTGCAAGCGTATACCAAACATAGAGTCCAGCATCTTATTGTCCCGTCAAGTTCAACGGCTTCTTAGGTATACCCTCTCTGGTCTGATGACAGAGCCAGCAGAGTATCATCCCAGTCAATTGAAAGCTCCAACATACCATCAGCAAGAATTTACATCATTATGGAATTAATTGACATAGTAATGAGTAACCAATATGTTAAAAGTAAATGCGGGTTCCCAGCCACCTTCTGTGACCACCTCACCTATACTTCAATTTTAGTTTATATACAACATATAACATTCAAAACATAACATGTTATACATAACATCATATCATCTTAAATTAAGGCAAACATGTGGTTCTATGAGAAACCAACATGCACTCCTATGTTCATAGCAGCACAATCAGTAATTGCAAAAACATGGAAACAACCAAAATGCCCATCAACAGAGGATTGGATAAGAAAGCTATGGTTCATCTACTCCATGGAATACTACTCAGCTATTAAAAAAAACAAAATGCAGTTCTTTGTGGCCAAATGGGCCAAACTGGAAACCATAATGCTAAGGGAAATGAGCCAATCCCAAAAGGTTAAATGCCCCCAAAGTTTAATAGTGATAGAGGTGTATTTCAGTGTCCTTATATAAAATGCATTGATAGATTAGACAGGAATAAGCAAAAGCCAGCACAAAACAAAGGTGCAAAGAAAAAGGGATCAGAAAGTTTAAAAACAACCACATCATTCTTTTCTGGTGGCAGAGGGGATGGTGCTCTTAAAATTAAGAAAAGCATCGTTATACATTCATTCAACTGTGAATTCAACTTCCATCACTTTTGCTGTGTGATCCCAGACAAGCTTCCATTATGAATTCTAGTCTACTTAAATTTCACTGTCTACAATTATATCTATCTAGTTAAATAACTATCATGTAGCTATATAAAAGTTTGAATTATGGAGGAAATGTTTGGTCTAGTGTTTAAAAGCTCCATGTTTCATAGGTCCTTTAAGTTCATTGCTCTGCTCTAGATCCTGATTCTAGCTGCCTGTCAGACCCTGGGAGAAGTAATAACAGCTGAAGCTGTCAGATTCATATATGTATGGGACATATGGATTGAGCTTCACTTTAATCCTGGCCATGCAAGAGAAAATGAGTAAAACTAGGATCAATAATTCCTGTAAACATTACATGAAGGAAACTAGCTAAAGAGTGAGGCATCCCTTCAAACACTTATTTCATTGTCTTTCTGTTCCTCATCGTAATAAAGAGCGGAAAGGATCTCTGTGCATGCTAGGATGAGATTAACAAAGCTTCCCTAGGTTAGATTGTGAAATTCAGCTATCTCAAAAGTTTAAAGGGCTATGGTGCTTTGTCCCTAAACAACTAGTTATGATTAAAGATGAAATAAATACTATGTAATAACAGGTACAAACAAGACTAACAAAACATTGGCTCTCCCAGTGACTGCTTTGATAATTGCTTAATGCGTACTATAGATCAACATCCTATTTAATGTTTGCTTATTTAATGTTTGCCTTTGCCTAGCACATTGCTTAGTTTTTCAAATGCAGCAATTGAACAATAACTATTGTGCAGTTGCCATCACTCTTTGCTTGGACTGGAGTCATTCCCTATGGCATCTGTAGCCCAGGAAAGCCTCAAAGTTTCTTTGAGTCAGTCAACCTTTCAATCCATATCTCTAATTATATTTAGTCAAAATGTCTTTAATGGTTGGTCCCATTTCTTGTTTCTTCCATGAGTCATTTGTTAGATAAGGGGCAGCCAAGTTCCAACTAAGCAATATGGCAGGGGAGGCATGACTCAGGAAGTAGACATTCAGTCATTCCACATGTGACCTGTTAATGGGCACTTTTGTGATGTTCAAGGAACCATATGAAAATGGAACCTGGGCAGCTAAGACAGATGAGTGAGCTGAAGCCAGGGATCTCAGCTTAAACTCCAGGTTTAAGCATCCGATGATTCAGTTTGTTGTATCGTGGGAGAAAATCATTTTCCATGTTAGTCCCTGCATTCTTCCTAGGCAACAGGGGGTAAAAGGGAGCTTTGCTGCTTGTGTGGGAAGGGTAGTTTTAAAGACAAGCAGGAGAAGGCAGGCAAGAGCTTCGCTGTGATTCAGGAAGAAAAACCCTCCTCTCAAGTCTTGGATTTCAATCAAGGATACCAAAGCCCTCATGTAGCCAGGGTGGAGATGTCACCAAAGACACCCTGGAGTTATGGTGAGCTCTGATGTCACAGCACCAGGTGAAGGAGAAGCAATACTGGGTATTAAACCATTATTCTCTTAAACAATGTGGACAATTTCCAGAGTAGACCCCCAGAAAACATACATGACTATGATAATAATGTTTAATCTCAGAAGAGTCAAGGGCTTAGTGGAGAAATTGAGGGAGAGAGAGAGAGAGAGAGAGAGAGAGAGAAGATCGATATCATGCAGTACCTGAAATGCAATATCAGAAGCAGGACAGAGTCAAGGACATCAACTAAACTATTCAGGGCATCATGGGAAGGATTTATAGCAGTATGACATGTAGTAGATACTTACATGTGTGTTAAATGAACATACTAAACACTCAGAAATGAAGATAGTTTTAATCTACTAGTTTCTCAATTATCCATAGACACAACAAAATAAAGCAGACATGATATCATACAACAAAGAGACCACATGGCAATTCATTTGGCTTCTCATGACCTTAGCCACATTGTTAAGTTATTGACTTCATTGTATCACACTCCTACCCACAAACACACACACACACACACTCACACATACACACACTCACACACCAGTCACATGCATTGTAAGGAGAGGCTCAAACAGTGACCAAAAGATTGACCCCGCCATCCTGAACCCAGTGGCCACCTTGTGTATCTGCTTACCCAACATTACCTTCAATCCCCTAGGGCATGGCCCCCTAGGGGCTGCTTGTCTAAGCTTAAAGACCTTCAAATCCAAAGAGTACACTCCACTGATCCCTTGAGGCATCCATCCCTGGTGTTCATCTAGTGCACCTGCCAGTCCCTGACCTTGTGCTCCCCACACCCCAATCCGAAGCCATAAATGATGCCTCTCCCCTTTGCTCTCTTTCTCCTCTCACTTTCTCCCTGCCCCATGGCTCTGTCCCCCATGAAAATAAAGACCTCTCGTGTGCTTCACTGATTGTGTCCGGTGTCTTGGATTTGTGGGAAAATGCTAACACAAATATCAGTCATTGCCTAGTAAAATTGTTATAATATTCAAGGGAGGAGTATGTTTGGACAGATGTATTTGCATTTTGTCTTACACACCATCAAATGTTGAATACTTGATGCACATTACCACAAGGTAGCAAGCATATAGTCTTGCACCACAGGACACCACTACTGGCCCTTTCCTAGGGTAAATAAAGTTTAATCAGAAGAGAAGAGTGCAGAGGGAAAGGGGGTAGGGAACAGTGGTAAATTAGTCCTGGAACTGTGGCTCCATGGACATGGTCAGATTAGGCAGACAGCCTCTTTCTCCTAAGCTAACCTCATGTGTACTTCATCAATTTAATGGAAAATGGAGTTAAACAACATATGTATTTATGTGCTACAAATGCACATATGAATCTCTCCCTAACATGTGGTTTCTGTGAATTAAAGACACTTTCTCCCCACCATAGGGCAATGAGAAGCTTTTGCAGAAATAGGATCACATGGATACTCAGAACATAGTCTAAAGGAAATAGATTTGATTAGACTGAAAGCCGTGGCTGTGCTGGAGCCAGATCCCCGGATAAAGGGATGGGGCTGGAATAATCAGTGAGCAAGGTGGAAGGGTTGGATGCCTGAAGGATGATCCTAAAAACTCAGTCCTGTAAACTTCAGTGGTGACTTTTAGTCACTCCAGAAGGTGTGGTTCTCAGCTACATGATTGATAATAACTGTGTAGCTGGCCTCTCTTCCCTACAACCTATCCTGTCATCTGTCTTTCGCCACCTGAATGGTACCCTAGCCTGGACCCGAATGAGAACACAGAACGTGGAGAAGACTAGAATAGGGATGGATGCTCAAGAGAACAAGAAGAGACAGGAAATGAGTGCCTGCTTTCTGTGTAAAACTAATCCTGCATGGCTAATCCCTGAGCAGATTTCATTTGTTTGCTTGTTTTCAGCAAAGAATTTGCAAGGACATCTCAGTGGGAAGAAAAGTACCTCTCAAAAAGCTGCATAAAATGTCTCAGAGTGAAGGCTTCTGTGAAACCAAGTATTTCACAAAGAAGAAAATTTTGTGTGTATTGTGAGAGAATTAGTGAGGCATTTCTAATCTCTCCTGAGAGAAAATCCTAGACAGGGGTCTGCTCTATGTGCTCTGAATGTAATTTTGTTGTTCTTTTTTTCCAGCTATTTATGGATTGGAATCTTTAAATGCCCTTCACCTGCAGATCTCCACTGATGGCTCTTTGTTCTGTGTTCTGGCAGGTGGACCAGCTCAGCTGTAACTTCTCCCTGGAAACCAAGCTTAGGTGGGCCAGGTCCTTGACCCTGGGCAAAGTCACAGGTCAGCTGTTTCAGTGCACACCTCTGGAGTGGGATCTGTTAGCATAAACAAGTGAATACACACATTTTCAACCTGACCACTAAAATCTGGAGCCTTAAGCCCATCCAAGATCTGACATTCAAATTGCTGTAACAAAAAATGCTGAGATGCGTATGTGATAAGGATGGGGACTGGAATTTATGTCATTTTATATTGCTTGAAAGAAGTACATTCATGAAGTCATTTAGTAAAATAACAAATATTCACTTAATTTTAAAATACATTTATTATTTAAATTTTGCTTAATTTTTACTTTATATAAACATAGGGAAGGAAATCAAAATTTGCAGAATGATTAATTGGCTCAAGCACATTTTAATCAGAGTGATCGGAATTTGCCATTGTTATACTGTTTTTATTTTGACTGAAAATGTGATGTTTTAATTTCTACATGACATCCTTTTTGTCTTTTTCAAGAACTAAATTTTTTTACTGATAAATTGCACATTTTCAGACTTAAGTTCTTTTTTGAACTTTTATGATGAAGTTATTTTGTGTTATGCTTAGATATTCTTTATTAATATAGTTCTTACTGTTTTGCCTTTCCTAGCACCTGCCCATTTATTTCTCATTGTTTTCCTTTCAATCTTTCTCTTTTCTTGAATCCTTATTTATGGCCTTGTAAAGAATATATAACTAGATTTTTATTTTATACTTAATCTGGCCATTTCTGTTTTAGAAATAAAAGGTATATGTCCTTTTCCTTTGGTAGTTTATGTGTACAGCTTGGATTGTTTTTTGTTGTTTGTTTGTTTTGTTTTTATTGCTCCAAGTTTTTCTGCGATTTACAGTAAGTTCTTTGTTCTTAGTCACAGAATAATGCAGAAAATATTATCCTGTTACTGTTTTAGCAGGGAAGAACATATAACAAGAATTTTGTTGGTTATCAAATGCTTGCACTGATCATGATGTGGGATCTTGCTAGGGCTCTTTGGGCTGCATCCTCAAATCTTTACAAGCAAATCAGTTGGCCATCTGATAAGTTATCCCCCGCTAAGGGTGGGCAACAGCTCCCAAAGCATGGCTCCTTGTTCTCCCCAAAATGGGGAGATCTCTAAGGGCTGCCACCTTGTTCACCCAAGAGGGGGAGAAGGTCTCTGAGTACTGCTACCCTGTTCTCCCAAGAGGTGGGTAGGTCTTTGAGGGCTGCCACTCTGTTCTCCCAGGAGGGGGAGAAGGTCTGTGAGGGTTACAGAGCGCGAGTCATGCGACTCTGCTTAATTGTAAGTAAGTTGGATAGGCAGGGCCCTAACTCTTCTATCATTAAACCTTGTGATTCCTGGAGGACGTTTAATTCCCACAACAGAACATGAACCTTGAAAACTACTGCAAGACGACTGAGAAAATATTAACTTCAGTTTCTCACATGACATCTGAATGAACTAATAAAGCAGTGTTGATGTCTGTGTTGTGTTTTGTTTATTTTCCATTCCATCGCCTCCCTGATTAACAATAATAATTTCTGTAAAAACTGCTAAATTTTATGAACACATACACATGTTTGTTTTTCTGTTTCATTCTAATGTCTTGGGTTTTTCAATTTTCTACCGGATTAAGGAAACTTTCATAAGCTCTATATGAGAATGAAATGCTTGTCATTTCACTTTGACTTTTGGAGGTTAATATAGATAGACATACAACTCAGTATTGAAGGGTGCTTGTTCTCATGAAGTTGAGAAATCATGCAGTGTTGTAATGGGGCATGTTGGCACTGACTCGGTGAAGCAATTATACACAGCCCTCTCTCCCCAGCTCTGCATGCAGTGGTGTGGTGAGAGCAGCTTTCAGTTTTCCAGATAGAGAGCTCACAGCTTGGAACTCTGAAATACTACTGTTGAGGGGCCGATTTTAAATTTTACTCAGTGCATCCTTGAGTTATATAGTCTGGGTTCAGTAGTTGTGATTGAATGATGTGCTAGCTGTCTGCCCTGATTCGGGAGGTGCTCAGATGAACTTCACCACCTTTACTGGCCAGCTACTTTTGAAGTCTGTCTCATTTATTTTCTTCTTCTTCTTCTTCTTCTTCTTCTTCTTCTTCTTCTTCTTATTATTATTATTATTATTATTGTGGTATTACACAGCTTTCTGTCATGAATCTGGCTCTAGCTTTCTGGTGCACAAGGATTTTTGAAAAATCTTATTGGATGTGCTCATGTTTATCCATTTCTTTTTTTTTTTTTTTTTAAATATTTTATTATTATTGGAAAGCCGGATATACAAAGAGGAGGAGAGACAGAGGGGAAGATCTTCCGTCCTATGTTTCACTCCCCAAGTGAGCTGCAACGGGCCGGTGCGTGCCGATCCGAAGCCGGGAACCTGGAACCTCTTCCGGGTCTCCCACGCTGGTGCGGGGTCCCTAAGCTTTGGGCCGTCCTGAACTGCCTTCCCAGGCCACAAGCAGGGAGCTGGATGGGAAGTGGAGCTGCCGGGATTAGAACCGGTGCCCATATAGGATCCCCGGCGTGTTCAAGGCGAGGACTTTAGCCGCTAGGCCACGCCGCCAGGCCCATGTTTATCCATTTCTTAGTTGCTACATATATTTATGTAGCTGGTTCACATACGTTATCCATACGGATCATGTTCATTTATTATCAAATAGTCTCAGCCTATCAATTGTTATGCCTGCTTTCATTTCTCTATTCACTTTTTTTTTTTTTGTATTGTCACTTAAACATGACTTTTACTGCTTTTTTAAAAATGCATCGTGCAATTCTGTGTAGTCTGCCCCCCCCACTTTCCCAATTTTTAATGTGAATTACATGCATGTTAGACTTTCTAACTCTATTTCTATATTGCTTATTTGTTGTCAAAAGATTTACTTCTTTGTTTGAAAGATAGGGTGACAACGAGGTATCTTCTACTCCTGGGTTACTTCTCCAAAGGCCTCGAAAGCCAGGGACAGGACAGGCTGGAGCCTTGTTGTGAACTCTGTGCTGTCTCCCACATAGATGGCAGGAGACCAAGTATTTAGGCGACCACTACACCCTTCCCAGGTACATTAGGAAGAAGCTGGATCAGAAGCAGGGAAGTGTGGATCTGAACAAGCACTCTGAACTGGGATGTCCATGTCACAAGCAGAGACTTAACATGCTACACTATAAATGCCAGCCCTGCTTACATGTATTTTACTGGACCGCAAAACCTAATATTCTGGGCAAATCAACTGTTTTAATCTACAAATTCAGTCACCTCACTTAGGCCAAATCCCATTTAATTTATTTCAGAGAATAATTTTTCATTTATTTTGGTTTTATTAACCTAGTTGCCTAGGAAAGAAATTCTAGAGTGGAAAAACTTATCTTTGAAAAGTCAAACTGTTCCCTGTGTATGTGTTTTTTTATGATTTTTAACACTTTATGCATATCATCGGCATTTGTGTGTATGGACAATTTTAATGGGGATATTATATTCATCTATGCACACATACATTTACATGCACATGAGTGAGTGTATGCACATGCTAAAGAACATGCTTGTGTGCAAGTTGGTACACATGAACCCATACCTGTTTGTACGCTTCTCTATGATTGTGGATACATTCATGTCCACACATGTGCAGGCATGTGAATATCACAGGCAGACTGTGATTGTCCATTTGGTTATTCACTCCCCAAATGCCTATGACCACTAGTGCTATTGAGCTGGATCAGAAATGGGGCATTCAAAATTTGAATCGGTGCTGTTATGGGATGCTGACTGAGAGCATGGCCCACTGTCATGGTTCTGGCTCCTTTAATATATATTATTTATAAAACATATGATGAAATCACATATCTGTCCAATTATACATTACACAACAGCAGTCTTGGAGGGCAATGCATAACTTACCACAAATGAGCCAACTTTCAATATCAACATGTAATTCATGTAATAATGCCGGGCTTGTCTTCCAGAGATTGGCTTGTACTTAAACGGATAGTAGAAGTGTACTTGTCTACGCCAGATCAGTTTTGTACCCATTCTGCTTCCAAACAGAATTCAAGCTTTGTGTAAGTTTTCATGCCCTCCTTGGAAGGGTGTCCCAAACCACAATCCCTGACGAAATCCTCTCTAAAAGGAGATGTGCACATTGGACACCACCAGAATTGCCTGCCACACAGTGTATTGGAGATGGCTCAATATGTGGACACTGATTCATAAAGCATATGCGGAATAGAGATCATGATAGATGCCATTCAAACTTACATCACTACTAAGGTTGCATTATACACAGTTTATTTAGCTTCAGGTGTCAAAATAACAAAAAAAAAATGATGAAGAGGGATGCTCTTGTGCATGTGAGGCACAAGAGGAAGAGCTAGCTATAAAAATATTAATCAACCTCTAATCATAATCCCACCTTCCTCATGAAAGGGAGTTCTGGAATGAAGGTTGTAGTGTGAATGTAAAAATAAATAAATTTCTTATTGATAAATTATCAGAATGAAAAATGAAACAACACATACACACAGAGAAAATTTTAAATTTATTTTGGTGCAAAAAATGTAGGTGCATGCATATTTGTTCTTATAACATGCACTTACATAAGTCTTAAAATTATTAATTTGTCTTAAAAGTCACAGTTACAGCGGGAAATGTGCGATGAGAAAGAGAGAGATTCATGCTTGACTCAGTCTCTGGTTGTCTGTGACATCCAGCGATGGGGTGCTGGATGAGTCTGAATCCAGGAGCCAGCAGCTTCATCCAGGTCTTCCACAAGTTGACTGGAGCTCACATATTTGGAACATTTTCCCCTCCTTTTATCAGGCTATCTTCATGGATGCTGAAGAGTAGCTAGAACAAGAATTGATGTCTATATGGAATACATATATTGCTAGTAGCAGCTTAACACAGTATGCCACAAAATCAGCTCTCCTTTTTATGTAAACTTTCTAAAGCAACATTAAAGCATCCTATTTTCAAGATATATTTAAATTTCATTGGGAGTCCATCTTTGATTCGGAGGTAGAGATGCATGCAGTATGTATCTTCACATGTGGATATGATCATCTCTATTACACAGTTACTGTACATCCCCATTAAGTGAAAAACTATAAGACAAAATAAGCAACAGGAAGAGAAATGGAAAGTCTACACACCATGAAGTTAAACAACATGCTACTGAATGACCAATGTGTCGCTAAAGAAATGAAAAGGGAAAATAATAATAATAAAAAAAACCTTCTTGAAAAATGATGCCTCTGTATGATCTATGAGTCTTTAAGTAAACTATTTTGAATAAATGAAAATCAAAACAAAGTAACAAAACCCATGAAATGTAGCAAAACCGATATGGAAAGTAATATTGATATTTCATTTTGAAAGGAGGTTGCCTTATAAAGTTTTGAATGGTTCCTGTACATTCTATTTTTAAAGATGTCTGAAAGATTAATTTCTTTTTTTACTTCATCTCCATGAACTTTCTAAATTGCATCTATGTGTAATCAAACAGTAGTAATTAACCGCATTGATCATGATACAGTAGAAGATGTTAAATTTTCATTTGTTGACTCAATTTTCCATTGCTTACAAAATAGTCACTCTGCATACCGGACCCTTTGTGGACATTGATAAAGATTTGAAAATGACAGGCTTCCTGATAATTAGAGTGATGCATATTATTGTTTTGGAATAAATGCTAGAAGAATAAGGAATCAGAACTGTGGACATTATTAACTCAACCCAGATTCTCCTTAATCCTGCAACATCAACTTGACATTCCAGTGCCTTACATATGATGTACAATGACCTCCCTCTGCTGTCAGATCCATTGCCTGAATCATGACTAACCCGCTGTCTTCTTCCGAAATGACCAATCACTCTTGGAGTTGGGGGACATCTCTATTTACTAGGCACTGCAAGTCGACCATCAAACTTGAAACTTTAGTTGTCATAGGTGGACACTAGATGTGTCTTTTGCACAACAGGAACATGGCTTATACAGGTATTCAAGGGATAGAAAGCCCTTTTACATATTTAGGGAAGAACAACTGATTGGTAGCACATGTCAACTAAATGAGAGAGAGAGAGAGTTCAGCTGCTAAGCCAGGCCAAGGAGGAAAATTTTCTTTATAGCTAATCAGCAATAAGTGTCTATAGAATGATGTGACGCATGATATCACAAGGGGAGAATAGGATGTTAGGGACTAAGAGACCTGTGTTTGAGACCTGGAATGACCGTTGGCAAGTGAGTTTGCTTTTGACTATTCTTTTTCATTCTGCATCTTGTTTTATCCTAAACAGAAATTGGGCATAATTTCTTTATCCTCTCTTATCATGCCAGATGCAGTGTGTTCATACTAACTCAGAACCAAGAATAGGGGAGTGTTAAGCATTTTTGTAATTTTAGATACGTTTCAAACAGGACATGCACCTAGTTTGTAAAGAGTCCTCTGACTGTTTTTGTGTTTCAGAGAGTCTTGTCCTGGATTCTGAAGTCGCTAAAGCAAACAGCTTGGGTTTCCTCGGATGCCTGTCTTCAGTCCAGTATAACCACATAGCACCATTGAAGGCAGCCCTGCGTCACGCCACCACTGCACCTGTGACCATCCAAGGGACCTTGGCAGAAGCCAGCTGTGGCTCTATGGTGGATTCCACTGCCAATGCAGTGACCACTGATCATTCTTCATCAGGTATTTTCCAGGGAATGTATCAGGGGAATACCCTTATTAAATCTACTTTTGGCATCTTTAGGGAGTTTCTAGTTTGAAAAGTTGGCTAATACTACTAAATCACTTGTTTATACCTGATTTAAAATCATGACTGCCTTCTGAAAAAAAAAAAAAAAACAGAATTTCATAGCCTCACCCTTCATAATTATTTTTTGCTTTACTACTCCTTAAATACCTTTTCCTTATGATTTCGTCATCACCATCTGTGTGTCATGGGAGTATCTGGGAATTGTTTTAATCATGTATGTTGAAGTGCCAGTTATGCAGACAACTGTCTTTCATAGAAGAGTTTGCCAATAGCTTCCAAGGAAATTGTCACTCTGAGACACCTGAGCAGGCAGGTATGGGGTTTGTCAGAAGCAGGAGGAAAGGGAGAAAAGTGTGACTCAGTTTGTATGGGAAGCAATAGATGAGTCAGAGGTGGAAAATCTGAACAAGTTTAGACTGGATAATTTAAATATTTTGGGCAAAGGCTCTGACTGTGAGGATAGTTTTCAGTTGTCCAATATTTAGTTCTGGAATTTGGGGTAGCAAAGGAAATATTAGCTTGGCAGGTTTAGTTTAAATAATAGAATTGTTTGAAAATAGCCTTTGGATTGTATAGGCAGTGGATTAGCATATTATGCCACCATGTCAGCCCCATCAATACATACAATTGATCTGATGTTCAGTCTTATCAGAAATACTGACACGTAGCAAGGCATTTTTCAAGTAGTAGTGCTGAGGAGAGTCTAAAGATTCAGATTATTCTTTTCATGCTCTACCCTGCTCTTACTTTCCTGACACACACTAAGGACAATGAAGGTGGATGTTGAAAGACTGTTGTTGTGAACGAATTTGTCAGAAGTGGTATTTAGAGCCGTTCGTGTTAGGAGGAGGGAACTCAAAACCACAATGTGGCTCTCCAGACAATATGGTACAGACAACACAGACAATATGGACATATGGGGAGACTACTCGAACGAGTGTATCACTTCCCTTTGGGTCACTCTGCAGTAGGTCTTCCTCAAAATGGTTAAAGGGCACGGAATTCTTTACAAGTTTGTATTTATGCCATCGGTACTTTGATCATATCAGATGCAAGTCATTTATTTTCAGCTTTGGTAAATATAATTAAAATGAATAAACAGAGAACATGCATGCTAACATACTTATCTAAATATTCTAAGGTAAAGATCTGGGCTAAATCTTGGCTATCTTGAATTTTAATGTAAAAAGTTCTTTATAAACTAAAAGTGCTGAAGTCAATAAAAGAGCGTGATCTGAATCCTAGAGCAATTGTGGCCAAGAAAGAAGATTGCGTTGTGCTATTCCCAATAGTCTCCCATCCCATTGTCTTCCTAGAGATAGTGAAGTAGAATACAATTATCTTGAACATGGCACTTGAAAATCTTCGTACGTTAATGTCCAGGAATGAACTGCAGAACTTTGGACAAGTTACTAACAGGTCTCTAACAAGTTTCCTCATCTGTAAGAACAGAAAATAATGATCAAGCTATCATTTCCTGAAGACTAAATTCTACAGTAATAATATAGTGAATCTTTTTTTAAATATTTATTTATTTTTATTACAAAGTCAGATATACAGAGAGGAAAGACAGAGAGAAAGATCTTCCGTCCGATGATTCACTCCCCAAGTGAGTTGCAACGGCCGGTGCTGCGCCGATCCAAAGCCGGGAACCAGGAACCTCTTCCGGGTCTCCCACGCGGGTGCAGGGTCCCAATGCATTGGGCCATCCTCGACTGCTTTCCCAGGCCACAAACAGGGAGCTGGATGGGAAGTGGAGCTCCCAGGATTAAAAGTGGCGCCCATGTGGGATCCTGGTGCGTTCAAGGCGAGGACTTTAGCCGCTAGGCCATGCCGCCGGGCCCATCCCATATAGTGAATCTTTGAAATTACATTTATATATATATACACCTACACATAGATATCATTATCTGCTTTTACTAATTTAAACTGCTACACTTTGCATTTTCAAAATATATCAGGAAGCAATTATTGTGGAAAAAAAATGTAGTTAAGCCATTGCTTGGAAAGCCTACATCTCATATCAGAGGAACAACTTGTGTTCTGGCTGTTCTGCTTCCAGTGCAGCTTCCTTTTAATACAGCCTGGGGGACAACACGTGATGGAGAGAGTGCTTGGTAGCCTGCTACCCGTATGTGTGTGCCAGTGTCCTAGTTTTAGTTTGAACCAGCCTTGGTTGTTGCTGGTGTTTTGAGAGTGAAGCAGTAGATTCAAGATCATTGCTCCTACATTGCTCCTCATTTCAAGTAGAGGAAAATAACTAAACGTTTAGAGAAAGATCTTGCTCAACATCATCAGATCAGCACAAGAAGCAGTCAGGATTCAGAGCCAGATCTGTGTGCCTTTAGGCTAAATGCTTCCATTTCCTGTACCACATGTGGTAATGTGCATGAAAGAGAGCAGTGCCCTCTGAGTTAATGCACCTGCAGTGTAATCTCTGTTTCAGAATGGAGACTCCTAGGGATGTTGTTTCTCCAGCACGAGTGTCGCTCCTTTTGTGGCATAAGTGCTGGAGCTAAGGAGCCATACATAGGAACCATTCAGGAATAAAAAGAGCACCGTAGAGTAGAGGGTGCTATACAGACAAGGCTCTACCACTTTTTGACTCAACAACTTTTCTCATAAGCTACATAGAATCTATCAGGCTTTGGACCCATGGGATGTAGCAATGCATAACTCTTCCTGTCTGTCTGTGTTTTGGTTCTCTCCAAGGTGTCAACACCAGTATTTGAAAGCATCAGGTGTAATTGACAGGTGTGTCACCCCTTCCTGGTCCGTGCCACTGAGGAGTGGATTTTGACATCTCTTTCTTTTGTAGATCCTTTTGAGAAGGCAGATGAGCGGGAACCACTCACTAGTGCAGTTCGAAGTGTTTCAGCCATCTTCGGAGGTAAAGCATTCAGTGTCGTCAAAAGCAGAGTAAAGAAACAATACTCCAATGTGGGGGATGTTATCCAAAGCCTGCCCGCATTAGGAACCCAACCTGGTCTACAGCACTGTGAGCCTTCATCTGACACTCTCCTGTGCCGAGGTCACAGGCATCTGCTCTCCACAGCCTGCCATGCTCCATGGGGCACACTTCCTGTGGTTCATCAGGCAGACGCTTACCAAGTCAATAGCAGGAGTATTCATCTACAGAGAAGCAGTCTGTGTCCTGTTCATCTCATCCAGTTGTCACTTTTCCTAGAGCACAAACAAAGCAGGCCAATAGAGCTAAATACGGAAATGAAGCTATGTTGGAGCAGAAAGATGGGGAAACTGCACTGTCATCAAGTTTGCCCCACCAAGTGATTTTGGTTTGATCTACTCAGCAGGTAGACACACAACCGCAGTTTCCAGTCTAGCCGCATATGTAATTATAGGTGTAGATGTCTGCTCTACTGTGTACACAGCTCCAGCCCTCTACCATGCTTTTGCTTTAACTGTCTGTTACCCTCCCCTTTTCTGGTTCTCCCTCAACTCAGCTGCTGTCTCTAAGTAACTTCATTTTGCCTTCAGGCTCTTGCAACTTACAGTAACTAACTCATGGTCTTTGTTGACTATAAGATACTTTTGTTGACTGTAGGATCCATGTTGCAAATGGAGACACTAATTCCATTCCCATATAAGAACAATAACACTCTCAGGTGCTCAGATCCATGCCTACTGGCAGCCTCAATGAATGGACCCACACCACGTAAAGTCTTGAATGTTGACAGTCATCATTTATTTGATTTCCATGTAATGAATAAGATCAGACCATATGCTATGTATAGGTGTAGGACAATAAAAGACCCAGCCACAGTCCTCCTAGGATCCATAGTCTGGCTGTGGAGATTAGTGATCAACAGACAACAACAAGTAGAGATTTGACTGTGGAGACACAAAGTTCTACCCTGATAGTAGAACAACAATTAGCAATAACCATAACCCTTCCATTACAGATAATTCTCAAACACACAAACCACATTTCTGATTCAGAGAGGAGAGTCTGATCTTATTTTTGCTGGGCATAAATCAGTGTGTGTAACATAAATATATCCCAATCTCTCAGAGTTTCTCATTTGACAAAGTGGAGAAAAGAATTGTGACTGCTCATTTTTTTGCCACACATTGAACTGACCAGTTAAGTCTTCTTCTGATCAGGAAAGCTACTTCAGCCACAGAGGAAAATTTCCAGAAGTATGTGCAGCCATCATCTCTGACTATCCCAGGCATTGAAGAAGCAAGTTGCCTGTTTCATCGCCTGAACTTAAACCTAACTCATGAATGTCACTTAGATGCACCCATTTTATTTAACATGTGTTATCTTGGATGGTGTAACTCTACCTTGCCTTGCAAGGATTGGAGAACATGTGATATAATGACTTTTAAATACGTATTTAATGTATAAAGACACTTTTACACTATATAAGTATGTAGTATTTAAGTGTAGAAATATATTCTGAAAAAATAAATATAGTTATATTCTAAAATGTGACATAGCCTTAATCACACCCCCAGCTTTTAAATAAAAACTGTGGAAAACATCCAATTAAAACATTTAATTCTTCAATGACTATGATTTTGCACATCATGTTGCAAGGCATACAAAGACATCTTCCGAAAGTGGACAATTTTTATCAATATTTATATGACTTCGGAAGTAAAACAAACCACCAGTATCTATCTTTCTTAAAATTAAAATTATGATTGGTAACCATAAATATCTTCAAATGTTCTAATTCTGAAAAGTCTGTATTTAAGTTGAATCCTTTTATCCTACTGCCACATGCACTAGCCTTTCATGTCCGAAGAGCCTCTATGGAAGAGGTAGGGATATGATCTCTGGTTTAGTGGGGACAAGTTACAAAATAGAGCAAACAAAATCACGGAGCATAGAAAGGGAATATGTGATGGAACTGAAGCATAACACATCCAGGACTTTTCCCTCTGTGAGTGAGCCTGTGAGTAGCAGGTGTATTCCAGTGTTGGAACACCTTGTTGTTTTAGTAAAACTTTCATTGTTAATGATGTACTTAAGGTACACAAACGTAGCTGTAAATATATGCAAGTAGTATATATTTGGGCGAAAGATATTTAAATATTGTTCTTTAGGATGATAAATATCTTCACATATTCCATTGGTAACAGATAAAAATATGTCAATTACAAACGATGCCACCATGTTTTTCAAAACAAATTTTTTTAAAAAGTTAAACGTCTTGCTCTTGCAATTGCCTACTTGCAATATTGAATTCTTGGTCAATTAAGTAAGGCCATATATGTTTTTATTGTTTAAACATCAGATGCTTTCCTGTATTGAAGGCTGAAGGTCCTGCAGCAGGTCTATTTATGTAACTTTGCTTTGCGTTGCTCTCCCAGTGCACCGTGTGCAGACACAGGATAGGAAGGTCACTGGCACTGCTCTTCCCACCTCTGACTCTCTTCTCTCCCCCTCCCTCTGCAGGGGTCATAGCACTGGTGATATTCGTCACCGCTTGCAGCATAAGTGTCACGATCCGCTTCCTGTACCAGCACAAGCAGGCCCTTCGCACAAGCCAGATGAAGAAGGAATACCCTGAAGATTTGGACAGCGCCTTCAGAAATGAGATTGACTTACAGGACACAGCGAATGAGCGTAAACAGGAGCATTTCATCTGAACATCTACAGGGTCACTTGATACTCTTTGTTATTCTTGCTATTATTTTTCTCCTCCCACTCTTGATTCTTGATATTTAAATGGGCCATTCTCTTTTCTCTGAATTGCTCATCATATGGTGTTTGGAACCTCCTCACACCCACCGGGGTTGATTCCCATTCCCTTGATCCAGCTTAAGAAACCAGGCAGCTGCAGCCAATGCCTTCTGTTCTGACACCTGTCATGGTGATGTTACTGCTCTGAAAAAGAAGGAGACACATGTGTGCATACATACATATTCTGTTTTATGTTCCTTGGTTTTACACCCATTCTTCTGGCAAACGTGCTAGACATTTGAGGTCCATAACTTTAAGCTCACATGGTGATCCCTGACATCTCCCCGCCTTCCAAGTCCATTCATACCAGGAAAACAAAGGCATTGGATAAGGTGAAAGAAATGTGTGCTTGCACTCCCTTAAATGTCCTTAGCAGAGGCAGCCTGTGTGCTAATTCTTAACCTATAACCCCAGTGACCCTTGTCGTCTGGATATTTGCAAATTTAGGATTGCTGCTGGTAGTGAGCAACTGCTTGCCCATGGCTGAGCTCCACCCGCCTGGGGTTATGACTGTAGAATAGCATGGAAATAGTAGCTTAACTCTAAGAAGAAAAATGACAGTTGCTCAGCAGTTGGTGCTTCAAACATTTCTAGCTGCTTCCTTCACTCTCATAAGAAATGTTAGCTAGATTATGTATGGATTAATTTGAGATAATATATGTATACATATACATGTATAATACATACATATAATATATATATAAATATGCTATCACAGCATGAAGAAAATCAAATAAGAGTATAAAGTGTTATCTGATCTTGCAAACAAGCTAAAGCAGCCTAACTTGGTTTGAAAGGAAAGGTGGAAAAAAATGCATGAGAGACGGAAATGCTAAAGTCCTTCCCTTCTCCATACATAGTAAATACTTGGAGCACAAACTGAATGCAGGACTACAGGTGTCACAGCCTAGAACAGAAGGAGAGCATCTGCATTCCTCTGAGCGTTTCCTGTGCAGTGTTGAGCTCTGAGGCCCAGGGCTCTGCAACACACTATGTTTTCCAAGAGTTTGCATACCGTGAGGATAAGGCCCTTCTCCTCCCACACAGCTGTTCTGCAGGCCTCTACTTCTAAGTGAGGTGGTGAAACATACCAGGCCCCTTATGATGACAAAACAGCACAATGGACCCTTCGGGAAGACACTTAGTTTTCATTCATGAGATAAAGGTGAGATTCCAAATAATTTTCCTGTAATAAAATACATAACTCTTGACTGTGGCCCTTCTTGGAGAAAAGGTAGAAGCAACGCCAGCAATGCTTAAAATGCCAATATAGTGATGCACAGGTGTGGGAAATAGACCTGTTTCCACTTTGCAAGGCACATTTTATCTGGAAAAAAAATTACAGTCCCACTCTCACCCAGCCTTGATTGTTAGGAGAAATTGTATCTTCTTCGTGGTGTATCCATCACTTCTGCTATTCAACTCTGCTCTGCTTGGAGACTCACCAGTTCCTTTCAGCTGCCAGTTCATGACTTCATTTTCTGGGACAAAGCAAGTAGGGCACATACTTAATTTGGGAGCCCAATGCTTTTCAACTTTCTGCATAAACACTGCTTTAAGACTCTGTAGATTCTTTAACATGCAATTGTTTTCATTCTGTCCTTTTGAGGATGCTCTCGCAAATGCATTTTACAATGATTCTAACCAGGGCATCGTTTTCCCTTTCTGGATTTAATAAGATGAGTGATCATTTAATAAGCTGAAATACCATTTCCCCATGCTATTTCTTCCCATTTATCCTGTTTTCATTTTTTCATTTTGCACTACAATCCCAAGTCTGTATGAACAATCCAAAGTCTGTATGAATCAGACTTTGGTTTGGTTGAAATGCTTTTTTGTTTCCTAAAAGAAAAGCAACTGTGAAGTGCAGTGCGGTTAACCTGCTGGATCTCTGGTAATGAAATGGACAAGAAAGGGTGAAAAGTAAAGCTAGAATTCTTCCTAAGTTAAGTCTCACAGACATCTGGACAGGCATTTGCTGTCTTGTGCTAGTAGAAAACAGGAAGAATTAGCAAATACCACCTCGGGGTGCATCATGTTCTCGGCTGCTTACAAAAGTCTGTACTTACTTGTGTTTGAGGAAGCATTTGTGAAGCTCCATCTTAAACACATCTGCACTCCTGAACCCACTGGCACCCTTCCTGGACATGTGGAGCACATAGCAAGTGCATTACACCCGGCATACCAAAAGATGCGTTCCGGAAAAGCCCCGCCTTCAGTTCTCACTGCACCTACAGTATCGGGGATAAGTAGAGTTCTTTTTACAGGGTTAAATCCATGGTATGTATGGGAAAATTCAATCAATATGCACTCTGTGAAGCAAAATATAAATTCTAGTCTGAAGTAATGCTAATTCCATCTGTTCTTTCTGTGACACCAAGACCCACCACATCTTATGCAGTGTTTCAACTGCCGGTCCCCATCTTTCAGCAGCTATACTTCTCTATTCTCTAACAGCATTTTAAGTGCTCCCTTAATCCACCCCCTCCTTTTTTGTGTTTGCTTTATTTACTTGGAAGAGAGCAGAAAAGAGTAAGAAAAAGAGAGGGGGAGAAAAGAAGAGAGATTCCCCCAGTTGTAGATATATTCCCCAGATGATCACAATGGTCAGGACTGAGACAGCCTGAATACAGGAGCCCAGAACTCCATTCACATCTCCTAAACATCTGAGCCACCATCCATCTGCTTTCTCAGGTGCATTGACAGGGAGTTGGACTGGAAGCAGAGCAGCCAGAAATCAAGCTGTTACTCCAATATCAGAACTCTTTATTACAGTTCATGACTGTACACCACAACACTGATCTCTAATCTCCCTTTATTATAGTCCTCATGTTTTCTGCCTTCATGCTAGACCAAGTATACCTCCATTATCTCCTCCATTTGTTCGAGTGCAGTCTTGGATAAAAAGACTTCATGGATTTTATCACTTTACAGAAAAACTAAAAACAAAGATAAAATCTCATTTGCTAAGGTAACAATTTAAATGATATTATTTTCTTCAAATGGATCTTTTTCTGCAAGCAACAGCATACTGCGGATTCCAAAATATATTTGGCATTCACTGAATTACTCATTGGGCAAACAGATTAAATATATATATATATGAATTATAATATATATTATATATGAACCTCATAGCCTCTTATTGATTTTTAGCTACAAAAAGGAGATTATTTTTATGGATGCTGGAATTTCTTTTTGTAAGTCTGCTTGTTCTCTTTAGTAATATCAGAGCTATTGCTAACCTGACATATCATCTTTCAGGATCACAGCCTTCAGAATATAGCAGGGAGGGGATCAGGAAAAAAAAAGATTGCTCTCACATCCCTTTATTCATTCATGAGGCATTCATTGAATGGCCTGACATGATAGCCTGGTAGCAAAATCCTCAACTTTCATGCACTGGGATCTCACTGGGGTGCCTGTTCATGTCCCAGCTGCTCTACTTCCTCTCCAGCTTCCTACTTGTCACCTGGGAAAGTAACACAGGATAGCCCTAAGCTTTGGGACCCTGCACTGTGGGAGACTTGGAAGAATTTCCTGACTCCTGGCTTTGTACCAGCTTCTCCTGGATGTTGTGGCCACTCTAGGAGTGAACCCATGGATGGAAAATCTTTCTGTCTCTCCTTTTTATGTATCTGCCTTCTCAAGAAAAATAAATACATCTCTAAATGGTCAGTACTGTAAGGTTTGCACTAGGTGTTGGGAGCAAACCTATAAATTAAACTTTGCTCTTGCTGTTGGGAAGCTCAGCAAAGCAGGGAAGGCAAATACTGTAGTAAGAGGGTGTTGACCACAGTACTGGAGAATGGAGAACAAAGGCCTTCAGCAAGTACTTCTTTGGAAAGTTAATTCCTGGAGACTTCAAAAACTGCATGCTTTTATGGGAAATCCTCATAATCATTTCAGCTTTTGGTAAGTTTTTTTTTTTTTTTCTTTCCTCTCCTCAAAGCAAATCTGCTTCTAGAAAAGTAGTGGGTACAACCTATGGGAGTGACAATAAGTGGTCCCCGTCATTAACTGACTTTGAAGGTAGCTGAATTCTTTCTCTGCCTTGATTTTTTTTTTTAATTTTTTTTGTCCTGAGATTGCAACATTCTACCTTCCCACATGTCAGACCTAAATACAGACTTAGGATCTTATTTGAAGGACATCTTCAGCCCCGACACTTTGCTCATTTTTTTTTTTAGTTCTTCTGCCATCTCTTCCAACCCTAGTGCATGCCATCGCTCCTTCAAGGAGCAACATGGCTTTACTGCAATCCAGCTTTTCCGCAAACATTCATTTATGTTGGTGAATATTTATAAAAACTTTCAGAATCACAGGAAGCTCGACTTTGAATAACTGAATGAACAGTGTTTGCCCCTATGTAAACTATGGCTTTGGGGCCCTGGGTGCATTTTTGCAAGCTTGAAAATTGTATATGTCCCCTATTCATACCTAGGATTTGGAGAGATGGTTTCAATTATTCTACAGGTTACGTGTAGATTAAATAAATAAATACACTTTGCTGTTCCTACAGATGGCCAAATAGCTTAACAGAAGAAGACGTAAGCAAACTCAAGACAGTTTGAGGACCTGAAGGACAATTGAGGGCTTTTAACAAGAAGTTCTTGAATGTATCTTTTGCCCAGGAAAGAAGAAACTTCCCCACTGTATTGACAGTTGAAACACTAGTATGAGATTTTAATATTGAACCATTTTGTTTTATGTGAATTTTATATTGTTTTGAAGTAATGTACACTGAGGATAAGTAGAAAAGCACAAATTGTAGTGAGCTATTGTAATCTGTATGCTAGTTGTATTTTAGAATGTTTGTAATCTACTAAATGGCTGAATGTACATAATCAAATTATGAATATGAAGTTGGCTTCAGCGTTTTGATTGCCTTGTAGAGAACACACTGAAACAGAAGAGGGAATTCATGGCAGCAATTGGTGCGCACTGGTGGGGAAGGCCATTGGCTCAACTGTGAGTCAGGAATGGCAGATCTTACAATGCTCTGGCTCCTAACTCAGGAGTCTCTTTAGTGCATTTAGGTCAGGGTCTTACAAAAAGAAGAAAGAGGCAATATCATGGCCTTTGAATGAGGAATCCTTGAATGCCTTTTGCATAACATGTTTGATCATCCCCACCTCAACCCAACATTTTTTATTCAAATTTTCAAAAAAGCTGATCAGAACTGTCCCAGGGTGATTAAGAGTAATCACCCCAGTTACCTAAAGTGCTCAAAATAAGTATCAGACACGGATTTAAGGAAAAGTAATGGGCTGAAATCTCCCTAGGTCCAATTTACTGAACCAGATTCCCCTCTACCCCAACAGGATGTCTTGAAATCCTGGAAATGGTTCAGGCAGTTATATCAGCGTTCATCATTTCAGCTGTTCCAAGATACCCAGCAAGAATAGGAAGGAATAGCACTGTTCCTTGCTGACAACACACTGCTGGGGAATCTACCATCCAACACCATCTAAGAGTATGTTTGTCATCCATTCTACTGAATGGAGACACAGAAACTATAAACTAGTAGGGAAGAATCAGGGTAGCATCAATGATCGGGAGAATGATGTTAACCACTGAAGCCTGGCCTTCTTTACCTTAGAGTCTCATTCATCCTTGCTTCAGACTCAAGAATTGGCCTTGGAGGGCATAAACGAGGGTGCTGGACACACAGCCACCTACAGTTTTTGTGGAAAACATACCTCAGGGGGACACTCACTGTGTAACGTGAGGAGACAAGAGTGATGAGCATCTGTCTAGTCACACATTCCCAAACTATAAACAGCATGTCTTCCTTTGACTGGTAGTATCAACTTATGTAACTTATTCCTGCATTAAATCTTAAAAAACAACAGCAACAAAAACAAAAACAAAAACAACAACACCACCAAAAGTCAAGGTTAGAAGTGATGTGCTTTTTCTGAGAAACTCTGTGTTTAATGAGAACACAAATCAGGAATTTTTTTTCTACTGAAATTCTGTTTACTGAACTAACACTTTCCTTAGTTAACTAGCTCCTGCCTGGCAGGCAGCCATCTGTTTAAAAAACGTGTCCAGGAGCCAATAAAACTTTATCATAAGGAGCAAGTGTTACCTGATCTATTGATTATAGTCCACCAATCTCTCGAAGATAGCACTGCAATCAGATGAAAAAAATGTCCTCCTCGTGTTGTTTGGGCCCTCTGCTTGAGGAATGAGAAAGAGTAAGAGGGTGGCATTTAGCCTATAGAGACCATGTAAGCCATCTTTTGCTCTGGTATATATGCTTGGCTGTTCTTCAGCATAAATGCACAAAACAGGCCATCTCCTTTATAGATCTGCTCAAATCTCCCTGTTCCTTTTGATTTTATGACTTTTATCCTAACACAAGATCCCAAGTGATTTTGCCTCATTCCAAGTCAGTTTTATAAACCATATAACTTGACTTAATCAACTGTATGAAGATAATTAATGTTAGCCTTAGATTTGTTTTCTATGGTTACTGTTATACAGGGAAAAAAAGCTTAAACTGTAAATAACATACATTTAATAAAGAGAGACTTTTGTATGATTTTGTGTGGAAGTCAAATGTGTCTTGTTGTGCATTCTTGGATTCATTAAGGACTGTAGAATTAATCCCTGAGCTCCCAGACTCATCCCTGAGACCACAGACTCCCAGAGGGCATGACCTGGGGCTGGCTAGAGAAGGCTGAAGCTCATGTTCTTTGGGCCAATTGATTTCAGCAAAGCCAAAAATGGCTCCATGTGCTTTCTCATCGCTCAGCTGGGTTACCCTGGACTTCATTCTGGCTCTGATGTGCACAAGGAAAGTTCATTTACTTGGTTATAAGTCAAGATCAAGTTCTGGTGTCATCATTGTTTCAGATGCCCACATCAAACCTGGCAACTGTGACATTCTCATCAACACCAGCTTATAGGAGCCACTATATAGATCATACATATTTATAATATATGTGTATACATTTATATAAGCATATGCTTATATAATATGTTTATATGTGCATACATATTTTATATACATATATTAAATATAATATGTATAATGGACAGTTCTTATTGCTATTATTATTAATGCTACTATTATTATTGTTATAATTATTATTAAAGTTACACTCTTTGTGGAACCCAGAAGTAAAAAGCTGTTTCAGAATGGAGACTCATTCAGTATTACTGATAAGTTAAATCAGATGGGCTGGATGAACACTTCAGCTTTAGCAAGGTCAAAGTTTGTGGGAGAGGACGGATAGAGATGCCTGTTGCAATTGCTGTGTTATATTCCTACCCAATTTTCTGGGCAGCTTATGGATTTCTGGCAGACTCCAGAAAGCTTGCCAAAATGGAAAGCTTCTAATTAAAAAGATTTGTTAATCGCTAAGGCTTCAATTTGGATGAGCCTGCCTTAAGATGATTTGTTTACTGTTTCCTTCCTTTATTGGCATGTCGACTCCTGCACTCCTGCACTCTGTTACCTGAGATGCTCCTCAGACTCACAAATCCATTGGGAAATGACCTCAGTAAACATGGGAGAGAATCTGGCAGGCTCACTTTGGAAGACAGCGATCGATTAGGCTTATTCACAGCCCAATGCCAGGAGTAGATGTGCTTTTTGTGGACACTTTTATTTTTGAAATGGCCTTTGTCCATTGTATTGTGGTCTGGTGACACTCTGTATTAAATTATTTAGCAGCTATTTCTGTTCTGAAGCGATAGACTATCTGAAAGTTGTCTTGCAATTGTACTCATTATTTGTTAGACGAATGTATGTATATTCCTCCCTCTACCTCTCCTTTTCCTGGTAGTTTCCACCAAACCCTACGGAGGTGATGGATTTCATCTGATCTGGTCTCGAAAGAAATCACTTTTGAACTTTTCTCTTTCAAGAAAAGGAACATTCTCACAGAACTCTTTGATTTATGAGCAAAGAGTAGCTGGCTCAGCAGCTAGGAGTAGAGCAATATTATGTAAATAATTCATATTCAAATGGAAATAATCCAAAATAATTCGATCAAGTAAACTCAAGTTTGCCAAGTAAACAGGATCTACCAGGACTTACAGTCAGAATTAAAATAATAAAAAGAAATAATAAAAAGGTCACACACAGTCTCCTCGAGCCTTAGTCCACTTATCACCCTAAAAGTTTACTGGGCTAACATGGAACCAACTACTTCATTGATCAGAGTCAACATGCCCGTGATGTATTTATGAAGGTAACATTTAGGTTAGTGGTTCACATTACCACTTCCTAATGTTTCTAGATTGTGGGAAAAGGGTATCTTCATTGGAAGATACAAGAAGTCAAACCAGAGCTTTGCCTTATCATGGTCTGCATGTGATATAACATCACTTTATTTATTTATTTATTTATTTATTTATTTATTTATTTATTTTTGCCTTGCACCTGTCTGGATCTTTGTAAAAGTTCATGTTCCACACCAGGGCTCCTCACTCAATAGCATTATACTCCCAGCATGCTTTCTGCCCAGAGACAGTCTAAACTATTTCACACTAATTTCTGCTACCATCTCTTTACTAACTAAAAAAAATTTTGATTGATTATGTTCTTCTAGACATTGTCCTGCTCATGCCCTCATTCATCACTGTTCTGGTATGTTTTTAAACAATCTTTCTTAAAAATGTGTCCTTTTGCCTTTTGGGTCAGTTGTCTTCTATGGACTGCCACACGCAGTGATTTGATTTGTATCTGATCCTCACTTCCAAGTAAACTCTCCAAATATTCCTGCAAGTTTCCCAAGGGAAATAAAGCAATCCCTGTCAGCATTTCTATATACCTCCCTTAGGCTGACTTAATGGCTGTCTTCATTTACTAGTGTCCTATATTATGGAGAAAATTGTAGAGACGCTTTTATTCTTTGTTGATTTTGTAGTTTTAGACAAAGGAGCTATGGCCTCAGAGGGGATATCCTCAGAAGTTATATTTTGGCTTAACGGAAGGAAGGATTTTCAAATAATTGCGGTTGTTTTGAAATTGAATGAATGGCCAGGTAACACAATGAATTCCACATCATTGCAAGAGTGCAATAAGAGGTTAAATTTCCACTTATCTGTGATTTATGTGTCCAGTAGGAAGGTTAATATAGATGACTCAATTTCCCATCTTGTTCTAAGTGTCTATAATTTGGTAGTTGGCTGTTGTGTTCTGAGAGTATTTTAAAGCAATTACCGTGCCCAGAGCCAACATAATTTAGGCAATGGATGACCAGATTGGCAGCTTCTTGAGACTTTAGTGTTTTTTTTTTTTTAGTTTTTATGTACCTGCTTAAAGTCTATTACAGCAGGAGTCGATAAGGAGACTCTCTGAGGCTTTTTGGTTGTCCCCCGTTCCAGCCAAGCTCCTTCTGCCCCCAACAGTCATAATGTGTATTCAACTGAGGCCATGTAAACAGTCTGTAGAATATTTTGTGTGTTCACAGTTCATACTATTTTTAATTGATTTTCTTGTACTATTCACAATTTGTGAATTTACCGATTTTAAATTGTAGACCCTAGAGTTGAGACTTAAGATCAAATAGAAAGGGCTCCTAGATAAATTTATAAGGTAGTACATTTTTAGACTGGCCACATGCGTGTGCATTATCAATCTCTTTTATCTAAAAAGGGTACAGAATTCAAAGGAAGGTAAGAACTCCTGACCCCTTGTGTCTGAATGATGCATAGGGGGAATAGCTTCTATGCTGATGAGAACGGGAAATGGAAGTCTTCATGCTGAAATTTTTCTACGCCTTTATCTTCAGTTTATGAAATATTCCCTAAATGAATGTCACTAAGAATGCACTTATTTCCTTAAGTAAACATTTACAACAAGCATTATTGTACTAACTTGGCATTAAAACCATGATGAGGTGCAACAAGGGGGAATAAATAAAGTGCTAAGTGGTCTTTAGCCACTTGAATCCATAAAAATCAAATATATGATATATATATATTTTTAAAGATTTATTCAGTTTATTACAAAGTCAGATATACAGAGAGGAGGAGAGACAGAGAGGAAGATCTTCCATCCGATGATTCACTCCCCAAGTGAGCTGCAATGGCTGGTGGTGCACCGATCCAAAGCCGGGAACCAGGAACCTCTTCCGGGTCTCCCACATGGGTGCAGGGTCCCAAAGCATTGGGCCGTCCTCGACTGCTTTCCCAGGCCACAAGCAGGGAGCTGGATGGGAAGTGGAGCTGCCGAGATTGGAATCGGGGCCCGTATGGGATCCCGGGGCTTTCAAGGCGAGGACTTTAGCCACTAGGCCACGCCGCCGGGCTCAAATATATTATACATGTGGAGACACTCCAGTCTTTTAATTATTTAAACTTGGTATTTTCTTTTATGCCATTCCTCTTACTATGCATTTTTAAATGTGTGTGCTTTGCTTTTGCTTGGTTTAAACCATTTCATCAGAGCTTGCTTTGGGGGCCATCATGGTATTGCATTGGTATACAACTTTCTCCAGATTGCTATAGCCTGCTCATGTATTTCTCATTTATCTTCTTTTCTATATCATTAATGTGCATGAGAAAAAAATCAAGTGTCATATAGGGAACCCCAATCAAACTTACAGCTGACCTTTCAGAGGAAACACTACAGGCCAAAAGAGACTGGAGTGACATATTCCAGATTCTAAAAGAGAAAAATTTTCAGCCCAGAATAACTTACCCTGCAAAGCTCTCCTTTGTCTTTGAAAATGAAATGAAATTCTTCCACAATAAAGAAAAACTTCAAGATTTTGTCTCATCTAAACCTGCCCTATAAATGATACTCAAGGAGGTTCCCATGAAAGAAAAAAGAAATAGCAACCATCAGAAACAAAGGTAAATGTGGAGAACATCCAACTAAAAGGCTAACAGAAGACCCAATCATAGAACAACACATTGCCAAAATGACAGGACCAAACTGTCCCTTATCTATAATAACGCTGAATGTAAATGGCTTAAACTCATCAGTCGAACTCCATAGATTGGAGGGTTGAATCAAAAAACAAAACCCAACTATCTGCTGCTTACAGGAGACACAACTCACCAACAAAGATCAGAAAAAATTGAAAGTGAAAGGATGGAAAAAGATATTTCAAGCAAATGGTAAGGAAAGAGGAGCAGGAGTAGCCATTCTTATATCAGATGACATAGACTTTGATGTGAAGAGCATCAAAAGAGATAAAGAAGGATACCACATAATGCTTAAAGGGTGCCTCCAGCAAGAAGAGATCAGCATAATAAATGTTTATGCTCCAAATGCCAAAGCATTTACCTACGTGAAACAAATATTAACGGGATTAAAGGGAGAAATAGACTCCAATACGATCATAGTGGGGGACCTTAATACCTCATTAACACAAATGGACAGATCAAAAACCAGAAACTCAGCAAAGAAACAATAGAACTCACCCAAACTCTAGAGCAAATGGACTTAGTTGACATCTATCGAAACTTTCATCCTACTGACAGAGAATACACGTTTTTGTCATCAGTACATGGAACTTTCTCCAGAATTGATCATATCATAGGCCATGAAACAAGCCTTAACAAATTTTAAAAAGTGGAAATCATACCATGCACCTTCTCAGACCACCAAGGAGTGAAGCTTGAGACCAAGAATTTGAAATACCAAGGAAGACTTACAAACATATGGAGGCCGAATAATATATTACTAAATGAGCAATGGGTTAGAGAGGAAATCAAAGGGGAAATTAAAAAATTGCTAGAAACAAATAAGGCATCAACACAACTTATCAGAACTTACGGGACACAATCAAGGCAGTGCTGAGAGGAAAGTTCATTTCAATCAATGCTTATCTCAAGAAACAAGAAAAGCACCAAGTAAATCAGCTAACCTTACAGTTGAAGGAACTAGAAACACAACAACAAAGCAATCCCAAGATTAGTAGGAAAAAAGAAATCGTCAAAATAAGGGAGGAAATAAACCAAATAGAGACCAAGAGGACTATACACAAGATCAATCAATCCAAGAGCTGGTTCTTTGAGAAAATCAACAAAATAGACTCCCCACTAGCTCTACTAATTAAAAAAAGGAGGGAGAAAATACACATCAATAGTATCAGAGATGAGAATGGAGATATAACAACAGATATCTTAGAAATACAAAGAATCATCAGGAACTATTATAAGCAACTATATGCAATCAAATCAGAATACCTAAAAGAAATGGATAGATTTTTGAACATATACAATCTACCAAAATTGAATCAAGAAGCAATTAACAATCTAAACAGCCCAATAACATGCACTGAGATTCAATCAACAATTAAAGCCCTCCCAACCAAGAAAAGCCCGGGACCAGATGGCTTCACTGCTGAATTCTACCAAACGTTCCAAGAGGAACTTACCCCAATCTTACACAAGCTTTTTCAAACAATAGAAAGAGAGGCAATTCTTCCAAACTCGTTCTATGAAGCTAATATCACCTTAATACCAAAGCCAGAGAGAGAAACAACAGAAAAAGAGAACTACAGACCGATATCCTTGATGAACATAGATGCAACAATCTTCAATAAAATATTAGCCAACAGGATCCAACAATACATTAGGCAGATTATTCACCTGGACCAGGTGGGATTCATCCCAGGTATGCAAGGATGGTTCAACATTCGCAAAACAATAAATGTGATACATCACACCAACAAGTTGACTCATAAAAACCATATGATCCTCTCAATAGATGCAGAGAAGGCATTTGATAAAATCCAGCACCACTTCATGTTAAAAACCCTGAACAAGATAGGCATAGAAGGAACATTCTATAACACAATCAAAGCAATTTATGATAAACCCAATGCCTGTATCATACTAAATGGGGAAAGATTGGAAGCCTTCCCGCTAAAATCTGGAACTAGACAGGGATGTCCACTCTCACCGCTACTCTTCAATATAGTTTTGAATGTCCTTGTCAGAGCTATTAGACAAGAGAAAGCAATTAAAGGAATACAAATTGGAAATAAGGAATTGAAATTAACGCTATTCGCAGATGACATGATTCTCTACATAGGAGAACCAAAAGACTCAGTCAAAAGACTATTGGAACTTATAAGAGACTTTGGCAGAGTAGCAGGATACAAAATTAATGAACACAAATCGATGGCACTAGTGTATACAAATAATTCGACCGCTGAGAAAGAAATTGTAAGTACAGTTCCCTTTAAAATAGAGGAAATGAATCTTAAATACCTAGGAATTAAGTTAACTAAATATGTGAAAGACCTCTATGATGAAAACTATAAATCATTTTAAAAAGAAATAGAAGAAAACCTTGAGAAATGGAGAGCCTTACAGTGTTCTTGGATTGGCTGGATCAACATTATCAAAATGGCCATATTACCAAAAGCAATATATAGATTCAACGCAATCCCAATCAAAATCCCAGCAACATTCTTCTAGGAAATAGAAAAGATGATACAGAAGTTCATCTGGAATCACAAAAGACCACGGATAGCAAAAGCTGTCTTGAAAAATAGAAATCAAACTGGAGGAATCACAATTTCAGACCTCAAGACATACTATAGAGCAGTGGCTATCAAAGCAGTCTGGTACTGGTACAGAAACAGAGAAGAAGATCAGTGGAACAAAATAGAAACACCAGAAGGGAATCCACACAGGTACAATCAACTAATCTTTGACAAGAAAACTGAAAACAATCCAGGTAAAAAACCTGGTCTATTCAATAAATGCTGTTGGGACAACTGGATAGCAGCTTGCAGAATTAAGAAGCAAGACCCGCACCAGTCGCACTATACAAAAATCAGCTTTAACTGGCTCAAGGACCTAAACCTATACCCAGAAACCATCAAACTATAAAGGAAAACATAGGAAACATACTCCAAGATGTAGGAACAGGGAAAGACTTCTTAGAAAAGACGCCTAAAGCAACGGCAATCAAATCCAAAATGAACAAATAGGACTACATCAAACTAAAAAGTTTCTGTACAGCAAAGGAAATAATTAACAAAGTGAAGAAGCAACCAACAGAATGGGAGAAATTTTTGCATTCTACACAAGTGATGGGGACTAATATCTAGGATCTACAAAGAGCTTCAAAAACCCAAGGACAGTGAAAAAACAAACCCTAGAGCAAAATGGGCAAAGGAAATGAACAGACATTTCTCAAAAGAACAGATTCAAATGGCTAAAGACATATGAAAAGATGCTCAGGCTCTCTAGCCATCAGAGAGATACAAATGAAAACCACCTTGAGGTACCACCTAACTCCAGTGAGACTGGCCTACATTCAGAACTCAAAAAACAACACATGCTGGCGTGGATGTGAGGAGAAAGGCACCCTCCTTCACTGCTTGTGGGAGTGTAGGCTAGTACAATCATTGTGGAAATCCATATGGAGAGTGCTTGGAAAATTGCAAATAAACCTGCCATATGACCCACTGATCCGGCTCTTAGGCATATACCCAACAGATGTGAAATCTGCATATGAAAAGGGGATCTGTAATCCTATATTTACGGCAGCACAATCTACAATAGCAATGACCTGGAAACAAACCAGATGTGCGTCCAAGGAAGAGTGGTTAAAGAAACTGTGCTACATCTACTCAATGGAATATTATTCAGCTATTAAGAAGAATGCTATTATTCTGTTTAAAACCAGGTGGTCCCAACTAGAAACCATTATGCTCAGTGAAATGAGTCAATCACAAAAGAACAAATACCATATATTTTCTCTCATATAAGGAAGCCAACATGGAAAGGGTAACTCCAACAGTCCAATCTATACTGTTTCTCGAGTGTCTGTTTGCTCTTTTGGCTGTATCTCATATGTTTTGATGTTTTTATATCAGTTTGCTTGCTTCCAAATAATCTCTTTTCTCTAATACAATTCATCAAGTGCCCATGAAGTATACGATGGCATCATAGTTCCTACGAGACTTCTGTGTTTCCTTTTAGTTAAGCATGTGTTGCTTACTCAGTGGCACATTATTTTATCAAGGTGCTACAATTTGTTGTTGATGTTGTTGTGGTTGTTATTGTTGCTGTGATCGATGTAGCTGTTATGAAATGATGTCAATCCGAAAAATAGTAAAAAAAAAAAGTAATTTTCTTTGATGGTTTAATCATATTTTGTCCTGTTAATAGGAGTATTTTCTTTTTTTAAAAATGATGTGTTCAAATTGTATGAAAAGCCCTTTCTTTGATGATGATGGTTATGTTTTTTATTTGCAAATTTTTTATGATAATATTTTTGTTGATTAGATAGGTATTAGAAGATGAACTAACCTTCCATTTAAGGGATATAAAATATATTGTCTTGATGTATTATCATTTTAAGTTTTGCCAGGCAAGACTTAACAACATTTTGTCAAGAATCTTTCTATCTTTATTTATGTGTTAAGCTGCTTTATGATTTTACTTTGTATGTTGCTTCTATCATTTTTGGTATTTGAGGTATAAGAATAAAATATGTAAAAAAAAACATTAATAACATTGATAAATTAATCAGAAGCCTACTATTATCTCTGCAGTATTTCATAGGTACCCTCCTGCCTGAATGGCCTCTATTTATCACCTGCTTTTACATCCAGCCATTGGTCATTCTTCAGTCCGTGATGCTGAGATTTCCACTTGTACAAATTCTTGATTTTTCATTCATTGTTCAGGTTGTTCATAAGAGGCCGGTGATGAGTAGATCACTCTGAAGTAATTTACATTTTATTTGGCATGAATGGTTTATGGCTCTTTATCAAACACATTTTTGCTTAAATTATTTTCTATGAATAGTTCTAGCGGCTTGTATAAAATATTGTGGAAGATAATATAATCAGGATTAGTTCTGCAAGATAAATGTAAGGACCCACTGGTTCTTCCCTGACTCTCCAGCAGTGAACACGGTGGTTTGAGGAGTCTGTTTCACAGTACTCAGGTATTACATCTCAGCCAACTCTGCAGGATTCTCTTATCTGAAATTCCTTAATATTTTTAGTCACAGAGTCATAAGTATTCATTAGCTACCCTAAACTTAGAGGAGGAATGAGTTACCTTGCAAAAGATGTATTAACACATATCTAGGAAAGATTACCATTTGTTTTCTCTCATACAATGAATTAAAATTACTGCTTTCATGTTACAATTTTTCTTTATTCAACAGGTTTATGAAGTTCTGCCTACAACTCAGCATTTGATTTATCTGATCTTCAATTTTTTGTTTCAATTTTAATGTATCTACCTGGGGGACTGAAGACCTGTGTGAGTCTCTGATTAGGGTGGATAGTGTAGAGAAGGTTGGAACAGGGGTATGGTGGGTGACATAAATATTTCTGGTTTTTCTTCCATTTTGCTGGTGCAGAGGGAGTGCAACCGTCATTGCTGAGAGGCTACAACATCACATGGGGGCAGAAGCAGTCATTTAATGTCACCTTAGAGACATTGGTGTGGGAAAGAATGTTCTCAGGGTATTACATAGCGGCCTTGATTGTTTTGAGACATTGGTTAGTTACAGGAGTGGAGGGAGATCCTTAGGCCTTTTGGCTGCCCTTCTGGACCTCATTGTGCACCCAGACCTAGGTGCTAGTGTAGCGTGCAACCTTGACTTCTGTGCAAGTTGTCCTGTTTTCATCTTTTGAGGAATTACACTGAGTCCCCTGTTGATGTAGACGAGCTGACTGTCTTGTCTTTCAAGAGCATCTGGATATGCTCTCCATTCCTACACAAGACTAGGCAGCTAACCACTAACCAAACACACTCCTTTTGTTTTAAGAAATTCAATGATGGTTTTTCATTGTGGTGGCTGATCAAATCTAAATAAAACTATTTTACTCATAATAATGATGTAGTATTAATTTTTGCATCATAAATGGCTGCATCAAAGTTAGATGTGGGAGAAAATGGTCTATTGGTCTCACGCTTTCCTGCATTATCATGACAAAACACATTACCAGCCCTTATATGTGACTATTTCATCAAGAGTTCTTGAGTAGTGAACAGATTTTAAAGACTGAGAGAGGTTCCCTCATGAGAAGAATAGATACTAGTTGACAGCTATAGGGAAACTTATTTTTTCCCTCTCTGGCAAATGTTTGAAAGGTTTGATTGGTGCTGAGTGTGGAAAAAAATCTCTTGAAGAGTCTGCCTCTGTTGCACAGACGTGCTGTGTGTGCAAGGTCACTCCAAAGCTTTCCACTTCATCCCTGTGGATCTGAGATGGGATAAAACAGAAAAACCAACATCACTATACAGGTCACCCCATCTGTCAGGTTATGAGTAAACATCCTTTGTGCTGGTTCAAGATTACATTTTCTTTTCTTAAAAAATGCCAAAACAACCACAGGCTAATCTGTAGCTGGCATACAGGGTAAATCCTTTGACCCATGGTGGCTTTAAATCATAAATTCAAAGGATGCTTTTTGTATGTCTAGAGATTCTTCAAAGTCACTACACTTCTCTCGATCTTTTCATTTGGTAAACAATATAAAAGAAAATTTGGTAATATTTTCAGAAAATACACACATATGTATGTATATATGTATATATGTATGCATGCATGTATGTGTGTATGTATGTTTTTTTTTTCTTTCCCTCCTTCTTAGATTGAAATAATTTGATAGAGCTCATGGGAACCACAGATGGGGAAAAGAGAGTAGAGGTTCAATTTGCAGTGTTGAGTGTAGGTTGTGTATTAAACTTTGTTATTTGTGTTAGGTTGAAAATAAGTGACATCGCAGAGAACTCAGGTGCTTTTGTATCTCTCCTCTTCACAATTAGGTAATTCATCTCTGGATGAAAACTTTGTAACACATGATCATCGTATGAATTAACTCAGAGTGACTGTTCCTGTCAAGATAGATTTTAATGATTCCATCTTGATTACCAAAATTAGTAGAAAGATAAATGTGCTGAAATCAGAAGACTTCGGAGCAAACATGACATGCAATGCCAGGAAAATATTTGGTTACAAGTCAAAAAGATCTGTTCTAAGTCAGGAATTATATCTAGAGGCTGGCAGTCAATACGCTTTGCTCTTAGGATTTGTATCTTCAGCAGACTCATTTCCTCAGGTGTTAATATGAAGAGTTATAAATATCCCAGAGAGTACTTTTTGAAAGACAGGTGTAAAATTAATGATCTCTGCAAAAGGTTCTCTCATTGCTCAACATGATAAACAATTGAACATAAAATGTCCAACTTGACGTTCTATTGCTGGTAGAGTTGCGTGCGTGTGTGGGAGTTTGGGGAGTGGGTAGTGCTATCACCTTTATTTAGCAAAGAGGAGAGAAAGAGAAAAAAAAAGTAACACATGAAATTACTTTGATCTAAAAAGGACAGGTGCTTGTTAGAATACTTGAATGTCACAAGCTAAATTCATGGCTTCTGAGGAATATGAAAGTCTAAAGTTTAATTTGAAAATCAACCCATTGGTTAGGTAAAGGGGATGCAACATGAAAAGTACAAGGCTGTGAACCTGTCAACTCTGAAATGCTTACTCACTGAGAATGAAGTCTCTGTTTCTAGTAGATGCATCTGTCGTTTATTTCTCTCCTTTCTTAACTTCTAGCTGAACAGCATGAAAGAAGGAGTTAAGATTATGTAGACTCCACCAGAGAAAAGTCAGAAACAGAGTTCTTGATAGGAAAAATATAGCCAAATAATTAGAAACATTGGAACTTTAATTTATTCCCTCCACCCCATCAAAAGAAAAATGGAAGATGAGATTTTGGTTGGTACTCAAAATTCAAAGTAATACACACAGTGTATGCTCCAAGGTAGAATTTTTAGTAATATAAACATGTAGTCATAAATACAATTTCCATTTTCCCATGTGATTCAACATAGCAAAGCAAATGTGTTTTTATGTATGTTATGTAATCTATATTTATATAGAAATACAGATTTCTACGTCTATTATGTAATACAGATTTCTATCATTTGCTATTGGAATGTCACCTATGAGATAGATTGGGTTAATCATGAATATCTTGGGGACTGTGTATATTTAATTATGGCTATGGGTTACTATGCCTATAGTGATGAATATGTCATGAGAAAAAGTTTTTTTAAAGAATTGGTGGAGCCCAGCATTGTATCATAATGGCTAATGTCTTCACGTTCCATGAACCAGGATCCCATATGGTTGCCCGTTTGTTTCCTGATGTCCCCTGTTCCCATCCACCTCCCTGCTTGTGACCTGGAAAATCAATCAAGAATGACCCAAAGGAATCAATTCAGATTTTAATGAAATTAATATACAAAAATAATATTGGAAAATAGTAAATATTGAATACCTATTACAAAATGATGTAGAATATGTAATACATAATGATATTGAATTTATAATTTTGAATATTATACGTAAAGTGTGTCACACTGAAACTATCTATATACAATTTTCATGCACCTATTTAAGATAATAAGAGTATGGGAGATCGGAGAAAATGGCCGACCACGGAGGGTTGATGTAAAGGGGAAGGCAGAGAGAGAGGGCCAAAAAGTGCCAGAAGAAGGAGCAAGTCTAGTTAAAAATAGTATACACAGGTGTGCGAATCCCACAGGACACTGCGGAATCAACAAGATCCACGCAATTTGGAGAATCAACCAAAATAACAACAAATAAACCAAGGAAGCGCTCAGCGGCCAGCTCAGTCTCACCGCAGCTCGAAAACGGGTGAGTTGGGAACCCAGCAGGGGAAAGGCCAGCGGCAGTTTTGAATGGCCAATTTTGGGAGATCGTTGCACAAGGCCCCGCCAGTGGCGGCTGGAAACTGCAGGAGTGCTGAAACCTCTAGCACTGGTGGCGATATTAGTGACCTTGGTGGGACCCAGGCAAAGACAGGGACGGCTAAGTAACACACATTCCCACATAACGAACGCTACGGTACCGGAAGGGCGCTAGGATCCTGAAGTGCAGTAGCCGGCAGCTACTCCGGGACCACAGCTAAACTAAATTCTGGGCCAACCCAGGCCGAAGGAAAGCAGCCATGCCTCAGACAAAAAACCAAAGTAAAACAACAACAAAAAAATCCTAGGCACTGAAACCTAAGGCTGAAACCTAAGGCGCTGAAACCTGAAACCCAGAAGGGAAACAAAAACAACTCCCTGGGCCGAAGGAAAACAAAAACCTAGGCTAGCAAGACCTCAGGCCACCCACTAGGTGGCAACAGAGGTCAAGGGTGAGAATTCAGCAACACCTGGGGCCACAAGCATGAGGCGCAATAGGAGAGCCAGTGAGGTAGATGCAGCTAATGCCATCCCAAAAAGCCACCATAAAGCCTGGTCGATCGCAGAGATTACAGATGAAGAAATTGAAGACGTCTCTGATAAGGAGTTCAGAAAAATAATTATAAAACTCTTCAGAGACAATGAAAAACGATGGGACGAGCTCAAAGAATTTAAAAACCACATAATCACAGAAACAAAATCACTCAAAAACGAGATCCTGGACTCGAAGAATAAAGTTGAGAGCTTAGCCAACAGAATTACAGCAGCAGAAGACAGGATATCCGACTTAGAAGATTCCCAGAATGAAAGCAGGCAGATTATTAACCAACTAGAGTCACAACTACACAAGGCGACCAAGACGATCCAGGAGATGAATGACAACATCAAGAAGTCAAATATCAGAATCATGGGGCTCCCAGAAGGAGTGGAAAGAGAAACAGGCATACAACCAGTACTTGAGGAAATTATGCAGGAGAACTTCCAAAATACCTGGAACATGAGTCCAATCCAAATTCAGGAAGGCCAGAGGACTCCCCACAGGGTGGACCCAAAACGATCCTCCCCAAGACACGTGGTAATCAAGCTACCCTCCAATGAATACAAAGAAAGAATCCTAAGGTTAGCACGATCCAAAGAGAAGCTTACATTTAGGGGTAGGACCATCAGAATCACTGCCGACTTCTCAGAACAGACGCTCCAGGCAAGAAGGGAGTGGAACAAAATCTTTCAAGTACTGAAAGAGAACAACTGTCAACCAAGAATACTCTACCCAGCAAAGATTTCATTTGTATACGAGAACGAAACTAGATACTTCCACAGCAAAGAGAAATTAGAAGAATATGCCAACACAAAACCAACTCTACAAAATCTCCTTAGAAATGCGCTACTCCCAGAGAAAAAGGAAGCAAGCCATAAACAAGGATGGCAATCAGGGAGATCTCAATAAAGTCCATCCATGGAAACGACAATCAATTACCAACAACCTCAAAAACACAGGCATATGTCACGGCATAATTATAATTTCTCAATATTAACCCTCAACACAAATGGCTTAAATTCATCACTGAAAAGGCACTGATTAGCAGACTGGGTTAAAAATCAGGACCCAACTATATGCTGCTTGCAAGAAACGCATCTAACCAGAAGAAACTTCAGGAAACTCAAAGTGAAAGGATGGAAACAAATATTCCATGCCAATGGACGAGAAAAAAAGGCTGGCGTGGCAGTCCTATTCTCAGATGATACGGACTTCAAAGTAACAAACGTCAAAAAGGACAGGGAAGGGCGCTACATCCTCTTGAAAGGGAGGATCCAACAAGAACCAATCGCAATTCTTAACATATATGCTCCTAGCCCGGATGCACCCAGCTATGTGAAACAACTACTTTTGGACTTAAAGGGAGACATAGATGAACATACGATAATTCTGGGAGATCTGAACACCCCACTAACACCAATAGATAGATCAAAGCAGCAAAAGCTCAACAGAGAAGCCACAGAACTTACACAAACAATAGAACAAATGGACCTAGTAGACATCTATAGAATATTTCATCCTAAGGCCACAGACTACACCTTCTTCTCAGCACTGCATGGTACCTTCTCCAGGATAGACCACATAATAGGACACAAAGCAAGTTTAACTAACTACAAAAATATCAGAATCATACCATGTACCTTCTCAGACCATCACGGAGTGAAACTGGAAATCAACAACTCAAAATGTCCCAGGAAACATGTAAACTCCTGGAGGCTGAACAATATGCTACTAAACGAACAATGGGTTAGAGAAGAAATTAAAGACGAGATCAAAAAATTTATGGAAACCAACGAAAACCCAGATACAAATGTCCAAAACTTATGGGACACCGCCAAAGCAGTGTTACATGGTAAGTTTATTGCAATTAGTGCGCACGTCAAAGCTCAAGAAAGGCAACAAATGCAGGAATTAAGCACACACCTCCAGGAACTGGAAAAGCAACAGCAGAAGGACCCCACAAACAAGAGGAAACAAGAAATTATCAAAACAAGACAAGAACTAAATCAGAAAGAAATTTAAAAAACCATTCAGAAAATAAATGAATCAAAAAGCTGGTTCTTTGAGAGGATAAACAAAATAGATACCCCACTGGCCCGACTGACAAAGAAAAAACAAGACAAAGCAAGAATTAGCAGCATCAAAGATGAAAAAGGCAACATAACAACAGACACTACTACCATTAAGGAAATAATTAGAAATTATTACAAAGAACTATACGCCAACAAATCCGATAACCACTTGGAAATGGAAAGATTCTTAGAATCCCACCACTTACCAAAACTCACCCCAGAAGCAACAGAAGACCTGAATAAACCCATTACCGAATCAGAAATAGAATCAGTGATTAAAGAGCTCCCAACAAAGAAAAGCCCAGGCCCAGATGGTTTTACCACAGAATTCTACAAAACATTCCAACCAGAGCTAACCCCAATCCTTTACAAGCTCTTCAAAACAATAGAAAAGGAAGCAGTTCTTCCAAACTCATTCTATGAAGCCAATGTCACCTTAATCCCCAAACCGAATAGAGAATTAACAGAGAAGGAAAACTACAGACCGATCTCCCTGATGAACGTTGACGCTAAGATTCTCAACAAAATCCTAGCCAATAGAATACAAAAAAACATCAGACAAATCATCCATCCAGACCAAGTAGGTTTCATCCAGGGAATGCAGGGATGGTTCAACATAAGAAAATCCATAAATGTGATACATCACATCCAAAAACTGAAAAACAAAAACCATATAATAGTATCAATAGATGCAGAAAAAGCCTTCGACAAAATTCAACACCACTTCATGTTAAAAACCCTAACCAGGGTGGGGATAGAAGGAACAATCCACAACATAATCAAAGCAATATATGAAAAACCCAATGCCAGCATCATACTAAATGGAGAAAAACTGGATCCCTTCCCACTGAGATCTGGAACAAGACAAGGCTGCCCACTATCACCACTGCTATTCAATATAGTCCTAGAGGTACTTGCAGAAGCCATAAGACAAGACAAAGAAATCAAAGGAATCCAAATTGGAAATGAAGAAGTCAAGCTTTCACTATTCGCAGACGACATGATTCTCTACATAGAAGAACCAAAAAACTCAATACAAAGACTCCTAGAACTCATACGAGAATTTGGCAGAGTGGCAGGATACAAAATTAATGAACAAAAATCAATAGCCATGGTGTATGCAAATGGCCGCAAGATGGAAGAAGATCTAGCCAACAAGCTACCATTCAAAATAACAGAGAAAAGCATGAAATATCTGGGAATAAATTTAACCAAAAGCGTAGATGACCTTTATGAAGAAAATTACAAAACACTCAAAAAACAAATAGAACAAGACCTCGAAAGATGGAACAACATCCCATGCTCCTGGATAGGCAAAATTAATATCATCAAAATGTCTATACTACCAAAACCAATATATACATTCAATGCAATCCCAATCAAATTACCCACAGCATTCTTCATCGAACTGGAAAAAATGATACACAGATTCATCTGGAAACACAAAAAACCACGAATAGCCAGAACCACTCTGAAGAACAGGCACTTAACAGGGGGAATCACAGTACCGGATCTATGGACATACTATAGGGCAGTGGTCATCAAAACAGCCTGGTACTGGCACAAAGATAGAGAGGAAGATCAGTGGAACAGAATAGAAACAACAGATGGAAACCCACACAGATACAGTCAATTAATCTTCGACAAAAAGACAGACAACAACCCAAGCAAATGGAAAGGTCTGTTCAATAAATGCTGTTGGGACAACTGGTTGATAGCCTGCAGAAACAAAAAGATAGACCCACATCTCTCACCATACACCAAGATCGAATCTAAATGGATAAAAGACCTAAACCTACATCCAGAAACCTTCAAACTTTTGGAAGAAAATGTTGGAAACACACTGGAACACTTAGGGGTAGGCCCTCACTTCCTAAAAAAGACTCCAAATGCAGTAGAAATCGAGACCAAAATAAACAATTGGGACCTCATCAAACTAAGAAGCTTCTGTACAGCTAGAGAAACAATCAACAAAGTAAAAAGGCAACCTACAGAATGGGAGAAGATCTTTGCACACTACATAGGAGATAAAGGGCTGATCTCCAGAATACACAAAGAGCTACAGAGAAACCAAAACAACAGAACAAACAAACTGCTCAAGAAATGGGCACGGGAAATGGGCAGACATTTCACAAAAGAACAAACCCAAATGGCAAACAAGCATATGAAAAAATGCTCAAATTCCTTGGCAATAAGGGAAATCCAAATGAAGACAACAATGAGGTACCACCTAACTCCAGTAAGGATGGCACACATACATAATACCACCAACACTTGCTGGCGAGGATGTGGGGAAAAGGGAACCCTTCTCCACTGCTGGTGGGACTGCAGACTTGTACAGCCTCTATGGGAATCAGTTTGGCGAATACTCAAACAACTGAAAATCAACATACCATATGATCCAGCAATAGCACTCCTAGGAATATATCCAAAAGATCTCCTACACAAGAAACCAACATGCACGCCTATGTTCATTGCAGCACTATCTACAATCGCAAAAACCTGGAAGCAGCCAAAATGCCCATCAATAGAAGACTGGATAAGAAAGCTATGGTTCATCTACTCTATGGAATACTACTCAGCTATTAAAAAAAACGAAATGCAGTTCTTTGTGGACAAATGGGCCCGACTGGAATCCATCATGCTAAGAGAAATGAACCAATCCCAAAAGGTTAAATACCACATGTTCGCCTTAATCTGAGATGAAAAGATGACAACTTGAAAGATAGTACCTGTATATTGTAATATTAGTGCAATCTCTAACAACCTGTATCCAATGCAATAAGATAATGCGATATAATCTATAAAACAACAATTAATGTCAGAATACTTAAGATCTACATCAAAAAAGTGTAAAACCTACTATACCCTCAATACGCTATGTTAACCGGTAATGGGGAGGGAGTGCAGGGAAATCTTTCAAGACCATAAAAAGAGTGAGAGAAAAAAAAAAAGTACAATATAGCTTATCAAGGTCAAATCTGGTATTTCATAGACAGCAGACTCAATGCGGCACTAAACAACAATAAAACTACTATACCAATGCATGAGGGGGGAATCGGGTGCGATCCTGACAACCTCTTAACAGGAGGTCATGTGCGTGGAGCAGGGGGGCACTCCAGAGTGGAGCAGGTGGTAGGGAGGAAGCATGGATCCCAACCAGGAAGACTCCCAGATCTTCAACACAAACTACTAATATGAGCAACAAGGACTATACCCCAACTGCCAAGGAGGCCACAGGGAATTGGATGCCCTCGGAGGCCGAGTACTCTGAGGTCACCCACCCCCAACCGGAGCTTCCGCAGGGGATGGAAGAAGTCCAAACACTACCGTGCAGAAACCAACGTCATTGGAAAGACAGCCAGAAGCCCTGAGCGGTCCGCAGAAACAGAAGAACGATAAACGTCCTTCCAGACCAGGGAGGAGAGCTTTCTCTGGTCTGAGCCTGGCTCCACCTCTGGACCCCCGCCCTCCCTTGCAGTGACCATCGGGATCGTTTCGAAAACCCCTCACAGCAAACAAACAATCATACAAACTAAAAAAAAAAAAAAAAAAAAAAAAAAAAAACCTAAAATAAATAGACAAACAACAGAAAGTAGAGCTTGAAATCTGACAGGAAAGAGCTGGCATGGATTGGCTCATGCCTTGCTGGGTGGGACACAAAGATTGGTCACTCCTCACCATGGTGTTGAGGATTTTCCTGCACCCCCCCCCCAAAAAAAACAAAACAAAACAAAATGTTCTGCACCTTAAATGTCGACAAATATCTTGTTAGAGTTAAAAGCCAGTCTGGATTATTCCAAAATCTGCCAAGATCAACAAAATTATACTTCAACACAACAAATGGCTAAATACTAAAATGAAATAGACATGAGACAGCTGAATGGTACCCAGTGGCCTTTTCGGGGTATATAGCAGCCGGTCCGGTCCTGTGTATAAACTAAAATTGAAATGTCAATGAGCTAATCATAGGTTGTGGTTAGGACTTGTTTTTTTGTTATTTTGTTCTTTGGTTTTTTTTTTTTTTTTTTTATTGTTTTTTTTTTCTTTTTTTTTTTTTCTTTAACATACTGGTTACTCAAAACTATGTCAATTCCATAATATTGCAAATTGCTGTTGATGTTATATTGGGACTCTTAATTGACTGGGATGATATTATACCAGCTCTGACTTCGGACCAGAAATGGTCTCCCCAAGAAACTGTTCAACCCATCTGGACAACAAGTAGCTGGACTCCATGCTTAATATATGTTTGCAAGGAAAGAATCTTGATTGAATTTGAACTGTAATGCTACATCAAGGTGGAGGAATCCACCAGGGGGGAGGGGAGGGGGAGGGGGAGGGGGATTCCCAAAGCCTATGAAACTGTCATATAATGCTAAATATTAATTAAAAATAAAATAAAATTAAAAAAAAAAATAAGAGTATGGGCCCGGTGCGATATCATAGTGGTTACGGTCCTTGCCTTGCACGCGCCGGGCCCCACATGGTGCCAGTTCAAATCCCGGCGGCCCTGTTTCCCATCCAGCTCCCTGGCTGTGGCCTGGGAAGGCAGTTGAGGATGGCCCAAAGCCTTGGGACCCTGTACCCATGTGAGAGACCCGGAAGAGCTCCTGGCTCCTTGCTTCAGCCGGTGCGGTCACTTGGGGAGTGAACCATCGGACGGAAGATCTTCCTCTCTGTCTCTCCTCCTCTCTGTATATCTGCCTTTCCAATAAAAATAAATAAATCTTTAAAAAAGATAATAAGAGGGCCCGGTGGCGTGGCCTAGCGGCTAAAATCCTCGCCTTGAACGCCCTGGGATCCCATATGGGCTGCCGGTTCTAATCCTGGCAGCTCCACTTCCCATCCAGCTCCCTGCTGGTGGCCTGGGAAAGCAGTCGAGGATGGCCCAAAGCTTTGGGATCCTGCACCCGTGTGGGAGACCCGGAAGAGGTTTCTGGTTCCCGGCTTCAGATCAACACGCACCGGCAGTTGTGGCTCACTTTGGGAGTGAATCATTGGATGGAAGATGTTCCTCTCTGTCTCTCCTCCTCTCTGTATATCTGATTTTGTAATAAAAATAATAAAAATAAATCTTTAAACAAATGAAACAAAAAAGATTATAAGAGTAGTTATTATACATTATAGTAGAAGGAACACAATCGCTAAGATCACACAGGCAGTAAAAGAAATTAAGGACTATCTGATTGCAAATGCGTGAAATATTTCTCCATCTCGTTACTCCTGTGTGCAAGTCCCTCAGAATTAAGGGATCATGTGTGTTTGCATTTGTTGGTATAGGAAGCAAATCCAAATGTCTTTGTGTCTCCATATATAATGCAAAAATTGCTACATTCAGTGAATGGTTTTCTTTGTAAAAAATATTTATTTGTTTGTTTATTTGTTTGTTTGAAAAGCAGATTTGCAAAGAGAAGGAGAAACAGAAAGAAAGAAAGATCTTCCCCAAGTGGCCACAATGGTTGGGGTTAAGCTGATCTAAAGCCAAGAACCAGGATCTTCTTCCAGGTCTCCCATGTGGGTATAGGGTTCAAAGGCTTTGGGTCATCCTCCACTGCTTTCCAGGCCACAACCAGGGAGCTGGATGGGAAGTGGAGCTGCCTGGAAATGAACTGATGTCCATGTTGAATCCTGACCCATGCAAAGCGAGGATTTAGTTGCTAAGTCATAGTGCTGGGTCCTCAAAGAATCATTTCCATGCTGTTTCATTTCCACGAAGCAGTTTTTCATCATAATTTTAAAGAACACAGCAGTTATCATTTCTAAATCTACTGTGTAGAATGAAAGTGAAAATACTATACAACCAAATTCAAAACCCAAGGAATGGGGCCTGCACAGTGACTGAGCAGGCTAATGCTTTGCCTTGCAGCATCCTTATAGCATACGGGCACCGGTTCGAATTCCAGCTGCTCTGCCTCTGATCCGATACTTATGATGTTGGAAAGCAGTACAACATGTCTCAAGTCCTTGGACCCATGCACCCACGTGGGGGTGGGAGGTCTCTCCTTTTCTTTGTCAATCTGGCTTTTAAATAAAATTTAAAAAAGCATTTAGCCTACAGAAATTTTATCGAAAACAATGATAAGTAGAAAATGATTAGTAGGGAAAATAAATTCAGTCAGCTCTGGACGATGTTCTTACAAAAGAACATAAATATATCTGCTCTCTATATTTCGTACATATCTATGGGTATGCCTGTGGACTAGATCAGGCTGAAGCCAGGGGCCAAGAATTCCACCCAGATATTCCAGGTAAGGAACAAGAATCCAAGCGCTTGAATTTTCCCAGAGTGGGTGGGAGCAGAGGCCCGTCCTGCTTCCAAGGCTCCTACAGGAAGCTGTGTAGGGGCAGAGGCTCCTTCTGGCAGGCTTCCTATAGGAAGCTGGTTGAAGCACAGTCCCAGATGTCCTAAGAAGCAGCTCGAAAAAATGTACTTCAGCACCCATGCAGCTCCCAATCATTGGATTGTAATTTTGAAAATGAAGCAGGTCTGACAGGTTTCAGCAGGGTCATTGCTAAATAAAAGTGTGAGTCTTTTGAACTTTCTAATTATCCACATGGGAATGCCAACGTGCTCACAGAAATTTTTCCAAAGATCAAGGAAAACGAATATTATGGAAAACATGGCAGGGTCATTGCTGTGGTGCAGGAGCTTAAGCTGCCCCCTGCAAATTTGCATCCCCTATGGGCACAGGTGTGAGACATGAATAATTTACATCTCTCTTAGCTCTCTGCTCAAGCACCTGGGAGAGCATCCAGTGATGATCCAAACACTTGTGCCCCTGCACTCACATGAGAGACCTGGAAGAAGCTCCTGGATTCTGGTTTTAGCCTGGCAGAGCCCTGGGCGTTGTAGCCATCTGGGGAGTCAGTAGGCATATGGAAAATTTCTCTCTCTTTCTCTTTTTCCCCATCACCTATTTATCTGCTCCTTCTCTTCACAGCCCCCTCCTTTGCAAATCTGATAAACAAACGGAGAGGAAGATATTATTTTGCTTTCATATTGCTTCTACATCACAATTTTTTTTATGTGTAGCTGAATTTCTGGCCTATTTCTTGCAAGACCTCCTGTTGAACATACTGCATGTGGCTTTTGGGATTTGTGGTAATAAAAGCTCACAGAGCGGGAGAAATCCAGAGAGATGTTCCATTTGTCTGTTTTCTCCCCAGTGATTTGTAAAGGCTGGAGTGGAGTCAGGCTGAATTCAGGGATTTGGCTTCCATTTGGGTCTACCCTGTGGATGGCAGAAGACCAAGGGTGTGGTCATCTTCCACTGCTTTGCTATGCACATTAGCAGGAGCTTGAACCCAAAGCAGAGCAGTCTGGAAGTGAAATGAAGCTGTGATGTCAGATGCCACCTTTGCAAACAGTAGCATCACCCACTGCTATTTCTTCAAGATACTCCTAATTTCATAAAGACAGTTTTGATTAACAAGGCTTTAGATTAGTGATTTTATCTCCTTTCAACATCTTAAGTATGTCATTCATCTTGCCTGCAATCTTCTGAGGAAAAAATCCTTTCCATTCTGGAACGATTTTCTAGTTATAGAGGGTTGTTCTTATCTCAGCTACCACCAATACTGTTTTCTCCAATATATATGTATTTCCTTTCATGTTATTAGTTTATTTCTTTTAAATCTGTATCAGTTATCACATGATTTAAGTCTTGAACACTGGCTTCATTGTCCGTTGTGTGTATGGCTCAGGCCAAATTGCTGACTTTCTCGGGATTCATATTATCCTTTCAAAAATCAACTTGTGTGTTTGAGTGGAAACTCATATTGCTTGTAATTGTGCTACACAGCTTACTGACTCAAATCACATAATTTTTTGGCTAATGAATGCTGTTACAAAACACCAGGTAAAAGGGGCAGGCCTCTGGCTTAGCCGTTAAAACACCCCATCCCAAGTTGGGTTGCAGTATTTGGGTTTAATATCTAGCTCTGGCTCCTGACTTCAGCTGACATCTCATTGCAGACGCTGGAAGGCCGCAGTGATGGTTCAGGTGGTGTTCCTGTCCCCATTGACAAAGGAGCTCTGTATTGAATTCCTCTGCCTTTGATGACCAAACCTATGGGCTTTTCTGGATATTTGGTAAATGAACATTCAGATGGGAGCTACTTGACCTCTCAAAGAAATAAACAATGATTTAAAATGCACTAACATAAATGACAGGAATTTTGCTTATATTTTCCGAGATGGCAAGCACTGGAGTCAGCAATTGATCTGTATACATGGGGTTTGAAGCATCATAAACTGTGACCCATGGTTATCCCCTTAAAATCTGACAATGTGAAAAATTACATACTGGTTCTGATCTTGATTTTTCATGCAGAAAACACTGCATTTGAGGCTTTCTACTATGTATCTAACAATGCATGGTTAACGTCTAGCCATGAAAACCTACAGTGCTTATTGCCATAGAGGCATGGCTAAATTATTATTCAAAATAACACTATGTTCACTCTTCCTATTTAATAAATGAGAAAGTCAATCTGGAAAAAGATCCTCAAAGATGTTCAAGATCATAGTTTAATGCCTGCCAGTGCTGGGACTACAACCATGGCTCTCTTGGCTTCATACTACTTTGTGACAAGCTTGAAATGAAAGAGAAGAAACCTGGTGAGAATGAGGTGCGTCTTCGGATAATCGTACTTTGCCAAGTGATGCCGGTTCAGATTTCATATGCATATTTTCTCATTTGTGATAATGGGGCTCCTGGCACTAGTCTTTTTTTATTAATTATTTTGCATTATGTGACAGTTTCATAGGCTCTGGGAATCCCCCCACCCCTTCAAGGATTCCTCCACCTTGATGCAGTATTACAGTTCAAATTCAATCAAGATTCTTTCCTTGCAAACGTATACCAAGCATAGAGTTCAGCTACTTATTGTCCAGATGGGTTGAGCAGTTTCTTGGGGAGACCATTTCTGATCCGAAGTTAGAGCTGGTAGAATATCATCCCAGTCAATTAAGAGTCCCAATATAACATCAACAGCAATTTGCAATATTATGGAATTGACACGGTTTTGAGTAACCAGTATGTTTAAAAAAAAAAAAAAAAAGCAAGTTCTTAACCACAACCTACGATTAGCTCATTGACATTTCAATTTTAGTTTATATACAGGACCGGCTGCTATATACCTTGAAAAGGCTATAAGGTACCATTCAGCTGTCTCTTGTCTATTTCATTTTAGTATTTAGCCATTTGTTGTGTTGAAGTATAATTTTGCTGATCTTGGCAGATTTTAGGATAATCTAGACTGGCTTGTAACTCTAACAAGACATTTGTCAACAGTTAAGGTGCAGAACATTTTTTTGGGGGGTGGTGTGCAGGAAAATCCCCAACACCATGGTGAGGAGTGACTAATCTTTGTGTCCCACCCAGCGAGGCATGAGCCAATCCACGCCAGCTCTTTCCTGTCAGATTCCAAGCTCTACTTTTTGTTGTTTGTCTATTTATTTTGGGAGTATATATTGCAGTAGGACCTCTAAACACGGCATGCTTTCTCAACATACAGAATGTGGACATTCATTGTAAAGTGCAGAGCAACATGCTTGGCATCTAGTGGTTAACTCCTGGTTCCCCAAGGAATTTGTGCTAATTTCTTGTAAGCAGACAATTGGGTCTGGTGTCTGTATCTACGAGGTTCTCAATTTATCATCAATGGTGTGATCTATAGGCAATTCTAGATGGTGTGATGAGCTACAGCCCATGGGAATGCCTCTGAAGGAAGGTTACTTGATTGTAGTTTCCTTCCATATAATAATGACCCTCAAAACTCCTATGGATTGGAGAATAAAATGACTTCTACAGTCTAGTGATTAGAAGCCTTCAAGGACAACTGGATCATTCCCTTAAGTCAGGAAATTCCTTTTCCAGGAGGCAGGCGAGGACGCTTTGTGCTAAGGCAGACAGACAAGGGCACCTGGGGCTAGGAAAAGGCGTGGGTCTGGGCCTTGCTTCCACATTATGACAGCTTAATAACAATAGAGTTTAATGCACTCACCCCAGGGTGTGCTCAGTTCCCGTGTTCTCCCAATCTTGTCCACAAATATGGCATAGATGCTTGAGGACTGAAAATATCAAAATAACCTGTGAAGAGATTTCATCTCATGATTACCAATTACAAATCAAACTAAAATCAGCACGTGATAACATTTTAACCCATGAAATAAATTACCCTTTAAGTAGATTGCAGAGGTCTTGATAACATTCTTACTATTAAGAAGTGAGAGTGACAATGTCAAGTGATGCAATGCTTTGAGGCTTATCAAAGACATATGAAAATTTTAAAATCAGGCACAAGTGTGAAGAATTTAAGTAGATTATTAGTCATATCTGACAGTGAGCATTTGACCTGGTGGCTCCATCCCAGTTCCAATGCCCTCATTTATGAGCATGCCTGGTTCGATCCCAAGTGCCAACAACTCCAGGTTTCTGCTGCGGAGACCCTGGGGGGCAGAAGTAGTCTCCCAGGTGATTGATTTCCTTAGGCAAGGAATTCAAAAATACACTTCAAATTGTTTATTGCTAGTTTCAAGAAGGTTAAATTTGGGAGAGTATTTATCAATCTGTGTATTTAAAATTAATTTTAAAATGTTGGACTTATTCTTTAAAAATAGTTTTGAAAAGATTGACTTCACAGTTATGTTATACATAATTATTCAGATTGATTAAAAACTGAGTTCAGATCTCATATTTAGTGATTTGCTCTTCATTTTCCTGTGTTTGACTTCTTATACTAATTTTTTAATTAAATACTGAGACTTTCTACCTCAAAGAGAACATTTTATGATAACTTCTTTCGATTTCTGCGTATGCCTGCCTGTTTTTTTAATTCTTTTTAAAGATTTATTTGTTTTTATTGGAAGGTCAGATATACAGATAGGCAGAGAGACAATTTGATGATTGACTCCCCAAGTGACTGCAACGGCAGGTGCTGTGCCGATCCAAAGCCGGGTACCAGGAACTTCCTCCAGATCTCCCACACGGCTGCAGGGTCCCAAGACTTTGGGCTATCCTCTACTGCATTTCCAGGCCACCAGCAGGGAGCTGGATGGGAAGTGGAGCTGCCGGGATTAGAACTAGTGCCCATATAGGATCCCGGGGCGTTCAAGGTGAGGACTTTAGCTGCTAGGCCACAGCGCCGGACCCTTCCTGTTTATTTTGATTTTTCTGAAACACAGACAGATCAGTGTTTATTTGACAGCCAATAATTTATCACCCATCAATATATGTACTCCACCTCTCTATAAGTCACATAAAGGAGTATCTGGAGGATGTAAGTGGCTGAGAAAGCCTTAGAGCACTTGGAAGGCATCTCTTGGAGTCTATAGTCTCAACATTTTATGCTTTATTTCCAAAAGAACCAATCCTTTCATGTCTGCCTTTGACTCATATATTTATGCCTGGCTCGTGGCATTGATAAATTACACTGACTTAGGACGCAAAAGGCTGTGGGAGAGTAATGACACCTTGCTAAAAGCAAAAGTCAGCTTGAAAGAAGCAGAGAAGCCTGAAAATGAACCAAAAGAACTGTTTTCCAAAAGTCGCTAGGGGTCACTGGGATGCGGGTAAGCTCCAATGGAAATGTAACAGGAGTCTCTGTTGTGATCCTCGTTCCAGATGACAAGCAGAATGATGGAACGGCACAGTGAGTGGAGCCTTAATTAAATACATCTCTCATAAACCCACGACAATCATTATACTTAGCGGTATGATTTGAAAAACCTTTCCCAGCAAGTCAGGAACATGAACAGAATTGTTAATAATGTGGCTTCTACTCAATATTACTCAAAAGGAGCTGAACAAGAAAGTAAAAAAAAAAAAAAAACAGAGAGAGAAAGAAAAAGAAAACAACAATTACAAATTTATAATATCCTAGGATATGCACTGGTAAGCACTATGATTAGCTACCCAGGAAACAGGATTTTTTAATAAAGCCTCACACATTCTAGTAAAATATTCATAAAATACTCCAGTAAATTTGCTAAATTTTGGAAAAAAATTTAAAATTGATGTTTTTTTCTCTGAATTTATAGCAGCAATTAATATGATATTAACAGGATATAATAACAGGAAAAAATCCACAATTCTTAGAAAAACAATGTCTACATGAGAAATATATTACTATGTGTGAATGGATACTTGTTTTTAATGAAAAATTCATCGAAATAGAGAAAATTTTCGTTTGAAGCTGAAACTAAGCAAACAAATATCCATCAAAGAGTAAAAAAAAAAAAATGAATGGCTTAGTGGTTGAGACACCTGCTCCCGTACTGTGTCTGAGTCTGATTCCTGCCGATGCCTGCTTCGTGCCAGTGCAAACGCAGAGATGTATCAGGAGGCGGCTGAAGCACTGGGGCCTTGGCTCTCACATGGAAGATCTGAGCTTAAAACCTGACTCTTGACCTTGACTCACATTAGCCATTCTGGGGCGGCTGAAGCATTTAGTAAGTGGTTGCAGAAATTACTATTTGTTTAAATCAAAGAAAAATTCAAAGTTTGCATTCTTTTTTTTTAAAGATTTATTTATTTTATCACAAAGTCAGATATACAGAGAGGAGGAGAGACAGAGACAAAGATCTTCCATCCGATGATTCACTCCCAAAGTGAGCTGAAATGGCCGGTGCTGCGCTGATCCGAAGCCGGGAACCAGGATCCTCTTCCAGGTCTCCTACGCGGGTACAGGGTCCCAATGCATTGGGCCGTCTTCGACTGCTTTCCCAGGCCACAGGCAGGGAAATGGATGGGAAGTGGATCTGCCGGGACTAGAACCGGCTACCATATGGGATCCCGGGGCGTTCAAGGAGAGGACTTTAGCCGCTAGGCTACGCCACCAGGCCCCAAAGTTTGCATTCTTATACCACAACATCTATAATAACAAATGTAGAAACTGGAAAGTATGAATATAAAATTATTGTGTTTACAACCCTTAAGGAAAGGTAAACAGCCACGTGAACTTCATACGAGTGATAATAATTTCCTGTGATAAGAACTAGAAAGTGCAGGCAAGCGTAATATATGATTACGTGAAAAATGGAAGACTCATATGTGCTGGTGAAATACTTGTAAAGCTAACAGGTGAACACTGTATTGAAAGTGAAGCGTGCCCGACTCATGCTATAAAGGGTATATGTACAAGTGTTTGAGTGTATATGATTCAATATAAAAATAGACAAAGTAGTATGAGAAGTCACAAACTGCAGTTAGAAAATTTTTCAGAGTCTATGAGCATACAACCTAGGGAGAGAAAAATCCAACTTACCGATATTCATTTATCCCTGGCATAGCCACTGAGAAATAACGGCTTTCCTATTGATTACATGCAGTGGATTGATTTTGTAGCATATGAAAGGAGTCTGTCAATATCTATTAAATTTTAAAAAAAGATCCTTTAACCTAGTAATCTCACATATGAGACCCTCTATTCAGATAGATGTGACATTCAAGTGGACTTCTCTGTACAATGGCGTTTAGTATAGAATGATTTATATCACTGCAAAGCAAGCCAACAACCAAACAAAATAGATACCAAACTGAATCCAACTTTGAATGACTGTCACAAAATGGCTAGATTTGTTGAGCTTACATTAGGAAGCAACAGTTATTTAAAAGGTCAAATTGGGTTGTCTTTAATTTATGTAAGAAAGTTGAGTGAGAAAAATCAACAAATGGGAAATACACAGACACATATTCTTCTCTATGTAAACTTCTGTTTCCTTGTGTATGTACAGAGTCATGTTGCAGGGAGCTGGATCAGAAACAGTAACTGGGACCTAAACCTGGCCTGCCACATCACCAGCAGTGCCACAACACCAGCTTGTTGGGAAGGACATTTTCCTGTGAAATGAAAGGAAGCTTTGCTGCTCCCAGTAACTTCTGCCCACGCTTTAAAAGGAAGGCGAGAATATACTCAACGTAACTCGTAAGTTTTGAACATTACCTACAAGTTGGATTTCCCTCTCTTGTTTCCAGCTTGATTTTAGACCCATGTTAAATCAGAGGAACACACTGATTAACTCATCCATTTGCTGCCAATCTGCAGATGTTATAACCTCCAAGGCTGATGTGTTACAATGGTAACATCCTGAAAAAAACCTAAAAGCAGTGTGATTTTGTGCACATTTGTCAGATTCAAGTTTGCAGAAGTATTTAATGATTTCTGATCTTGGGTTTCGCGACTTGTCAGTTTCATGGTCGCTCAGTTAAGGCAAACATCTACACATTCAAGTTAATGCAGAAGAGCAAGAGGAAGTGTAGCTCAACTCGTTTTATTCTGTTTTGTTTATGGCAACAATAAGATCGCAATGAAAGTGAGGAAAATACAGTCATAAGAACTGTTTTGAGAAGGTAGCAGTTTGACAAGAGGGAAGTTGCAGTGCAAGAGGGCTTTCCCCCACCCCTAAAAAGAAAGCCTCAGGTTTCTTTTGATGGAACTTTTTATTATTATTATTCTGCAAAGAAAAATCAATTGCTTTGGAGTCTATTCTCTTTGCCATACATTCTCCTGGTCTCTGTTATTATGTTAAAAATGCTAAATAAACAAAGGAAGGGGAAAAGTCACAATTCACATAATATACCAAAATAATTCATCTTGAAGGTAAATTCAGTTAAAAAAAAAAACTTAATTTCTTGAAAAAAAAGTCTGTATGTGGTTGGGAGGCACCTGGCTCTTCCCTGAGCTGAAAGTAGAGACCGAATAAAGCAGTCTTTGTTATTACAAAGAACAAAAACCAAGGCATGCCAAATCCATCATTCCCCACACTTTTTGCTTGGCCTAACATTTTTCCCCAAGCAAACCTTGTTTCCCTGCTTTTCTTCAGCTTCTGCCTGTGCCTATCTCTACCTGTTTTTAATTATAGACTTTCTCCAGTCGGAGTGGAGAAAGAAAGTGCATTAACAGCTGCAGTGGGATTTTCTATGTGCTGTAATGGCCTTTGGGTATGAATTCACCTGCAGGCAAAAGGGCTGATCTTTTTCACATCCTTATAGCAACCTGTTCTTTGTTCTAAGATGCTGCTTACAATGCATGCTGACATTTGACTAATGATGTAAAGCTGTTGTGTTTTTCTGGTGACAGATCCAGATTTTGTTATGGAATAAGGGGGCTTTGCAGGTCCACGACAGTGGCAGGTATCTTGACTATTGCTTTTTCCTTCTTATATTAAATATTCAGGATATTCATTATGCACCAAAGTTGGAAGAATCTAAGATTAGTGGGAAACCTTTGTGAAAGTTTATGTTATTGTTATTGATATGTAACTTGTGTGCTGCACCCATTTTTCTACTTTACAAACACAAATGTCAACAGAATAAGCAAACCCTACCTTTGGGGACATTTTTTCTCTTATTTTTTTATGCAGTACAAAGTAATCATGTGTTGGGTTGGTGGGTTGTGGGGGGTAGGGTGCAAATCTTTCTAAAGTTTCTTGCCAAAGATGAAACTTAGGCAAGTGGGGAAACTTCAAATTTGAAAACTTAGTGGAAAAGATATTCCAAAGTAGAATAAATCTAAACTGGAAGCCCAAACTTCTCTGATCCCCAGGTTAGCACCTGCCTCTACATTTCAGGATCTAGAGAAAGATGAGAAGGTGTGTCAGAGATTCCCCGCTGCTCAATTCCAGTAATTCCAGGAACCACATGCAGGCACTACTTTGCTCTGAATCCAGACTTTGAGGATGCTGCATAATTGAAAATAGTAACTCTCTGCTATGTAGAAGCTCTTCAGCTTGCCAATAGAGCCACAACCCTTTCACCGCAGCATCTGCCAGCTGAGTGCATGAACGAATGCGTGGCAGCACTGCTCTATCATGGTAGCCCCTTGCTGACTATACAGTACCACAGCACAGGCACTCCGTCACACTCTGGGGACCTTTCTGAACAGGCTGTTCCAATTTTTCATTTTCCTTTCTACAGGACTATGCAGACACAATGCACTGTGACCTCTTGCATTTGCATATGCTAGGATTTGTAACGCTTCATTGTCTTCTAGGAACTTTGCTCTTTTGATTCCTCTTCAAGAGTTTGACCTATTCTCTCTCCACTCGTTAGTTCACAGCTTATGTTGTGGCTGCCCTGAGAAGATATAATGATGAGAAGAAAAGACAGAGAGTGCTTCCATTCTCTGGTTCACGCATCAAATTCCTACACTGGCTGATGTGGGCAGACTGAGGACAGGATGTGGAGAATATTTCTGTGTTTCTCAAGCTTGGCTTCATAGGGTGTACCCTAGCAGGCAGCCAAATCAGGTGTAAAGCTAGAACTCAGACCCAGGCACTCTGAAATGGCATATAGGCTTCTTTATAAAGTATATATTTAATATGCACATATTAAAATCTGAAACACACAATGAAATGAGACAATGTTTTTGGTGCCCTAGACCTCCAGTGCCCATCCCCAGCCATTGCTACTAGCATTTTGCTTGACCGGTGTTCTATAATGAGCTCCTTCTGGCATGCAAGCATACTCCTGCCCTTACACACACACACACACACACACTGTATTTTTTGGTTTTTACACAAGAAGAATATGTTTTTAAGGTTTATTATTTATCTGAGAGAACTACAGGGAATTAGGAGAAATAAGTGGGAGAGACACAGAGGTGTTCTATCTGCTGGTTCTTCACTAGATGGACCCAGTGGACCGTGGTGAGTCAGGCTAAAGTCAGAAACCATGAATTCTAACCAGTTGTCCCACATGTTGCTTAGGCTATCTTCCACTGCTTTTCTAGGCCATATGCTGGGAGTTGGGTAGAAAGTGAGCAGCTGGGACTAGAACCAGCACCTAACATGCAATACTGACACTGCAGGTTGTATCTTGTTTGTTTATTTGTTTTTTATTGGAAAGGTAGATATACAGAGAGGAAAGACAGAAAGGAAGGTCTTCCGTCAGATGGTTCACTCCCCAAGTGTCCACAAAGGCTGGAGTTGAGCCAATCCGAAGCCAGGAGCCCAGATCCTCTTCCAGGTCTCCCATGCAGGTGCAGGGTCCCAAAACTTTGGACTGTCCTTGACAGCATTCCCAAGCCACAGGCAGGGAGCTGGATGGGAAGCGGGGCTGCCGGGATTAGAACCAGTGCCCATATGGGATCAAGATGTTCAAGATGAGGACTTTAACCACTAGGCTATCACTCTGGGCCTGCAGGTTGTATCTTTAGTTGCTATGCTATGCTATACACTGATTCTGCAGTATTTTTTAATTCAGTTAAAATATGATGCTATTCTTTTCATTTTCACTGATGGTTACACATTGTATATATTCATAGGTTAGTGTGTGCATATTTTTAAGTTTTGTCTTATTTTTATAGGAAGGCATATTTACAGAGAGAATGATAGAGATAACGATCTTCCATCCTCTAGTTCACTCCCCAAATGATCACAATGGCAGTCTTTGATTTGATCCAATCCAGGAGCCAAGTGCTTCTTCCAGGTTTCCCACACAGGTACAGGGTCCCAAGGCTTTGGGCCATCCTCCACTACTTCCCCGGGCTTTCCAAGTGCTTAAAGAGAAAAGACATCTTCAACTCCTTTTCAATCTACCAGCTCCAGGAAATGATACCTACACATCATGGAGAGGATTTGTGAAGCACCTTCCTTGGGAGAGGCTACAGTCCTGGTCTCCTAACGTGAGAGAGTTTAGTTGAAATTCACCTTCTAAACTAAAACTTAGTTTAGACCATGTAAAGCCCCCTGGGGATCCTGCCAAGAGCTTTTCTGCAGTGTGGTAAGACCAGTTTGATCTAGTCACCCCCAGAAAAACATGAAAAGAGTCATGCGAGAGTCACTGTGTATGCATTCGCGGTAAAGCTGGAAGGGAGCACTTGTATTGAGGCATGGTTGCATTCCATGGATTTTTATTGGACTAGGATGACAGAATCTTCCCCGGTTTCTGGAGGCGTGCTGCAAGAGAAAGCAAATGCAGAGATGCAGAGGGGACATCAGCAGTGGGCGAAATGATGTCCTCCTGGATTCTTTGCTCTAGAGGAACGTTGAAATGGCTACAATAGAAGGAGTCATTAGCAAGAGAAGAAATGAAATGTAGCCACCAGAAGAGAAAGGCAGGCACCAGAAGAGTGCCTTTGTTTCAAAAAGCTTCTGTAATGGGAGTCATTTATTAAATTCTCTTAAGTCCCAAGATAATTTAACTAGTTGATTAAGGTACAAATTCAAAAGGGAACTTTGCACCTCTGATTCCCATCCTTCCGTTAGCTAACTGAGATAAGTGGTCATTCACGCAATGATATTAGGGTCGCATAAAAGAATTTTCACTAGAATCACTTTTACCTGGAAGTAAGATGACGTAACTAACAATGAAAAAGAAAATTGGCTGCTGTATGCTCTGAGGTAACTTTTATTCAAGTGTCTTTCCACCAGGTAGATTTCAAAAGGAAAACAAGGAAATGAAAATGAAAGCTGTAGGTAGCATACACACACACACACACACACACAAACACACTTGCCCATCCAAATTGCAAACTGTTCCTTCTTGTTGTTTGATTTGAAAGTGTAGAATGGACTTTTGGTCTATCAGCTTAAGACCCTTGTTAGACTATACACATTTGGAATCCCTGAAGCTGCCCTCTGCTCTGATTTCAGCTGCCTCCTGGGGCACACACTGCCAGGCGATAGCAAAAGATCAGGTATGACTGGAACTCTGCTGCTTGAGAAAACTGGACTGTGAGCTGGTAGAAGGGAGTGCTTTGTCCCTGCCTCTACAATACACATATAGATGCATGCATGTATCTGTACAGAGACATAACTCTACAGCCAGAGGTATACATCTACTGACATATGTTCCCAATTTTAGATAGTTTCACTTTTATGTTGGTTTAGTTATTATGTAACAAATGTATTGCTTCAGAATCACTGTGAAAATCGTCTCGCGCAGCATGGATTAAAATAAAGTCCCTTTGACTCCCTTTTAGATTGTCTGCTTCCTTAGAAAGGCATTATTGGTTTTGCACATCTCCTAACAAAGAAATGCATACATTGTCTACATTCTTAGACAAATCTTACCATATTTTATTTATTGTCTTATTTATCTTTGCAAACAAAAATACGTGTGTGGATTAAGCAAATGCAATAATTACATAAATGCAGTGCTGCCTTCCTATTTCTATCTGTAATATATAGTATGACTGTTTCTTGATAAGCTGATTGATGTAATTATTAATTTTACTTTGAAGCGCTAGCTATAGAACAAGATGCCACTGTGGTTTCCTGGCATTCCAACGAAGAAACTGTCCTGCAGATGAAGAATAGTGTCCAGGAAGCTTGCATTTTGAAGGCAGTATTACTCTTAGTAAGTGAGAAGTCAGGACTAACAGGTGTATTTTTAGTGATGTTCATGGGATACCTGCTAACCCAGAGTAGGTTTTGTAGAGAATTCACAAGCACATTTGGAAGCTACAAAGGTGGAAATGTCCTTGAAGAAATGACTGAATAGCAAAGGTAGAAATAGAACAATAGCTAGAAGGAAGAAGATAGGGGATTGTTCTTGAAAAGATGAAAGCAAAAATGATATGTTTTATGCTCTTCAACATTTTGATATTTGTAAAATGGTTATTTTGATTTTTATTTAAAAAGGACTATGATTTATCTCTTGCATATATAACAATCCTCATGATTACTTGTAGCAATGATTAATTATGTCTGAATTTTCACTCCATTTTAGCAGTTCCATCAAATTATTCACATTTAAACTCAGGCCTCTAGAATTTCAGCTCCCCAAGAAATATGCACTGACATTTTAATTAACAATTAAATTACTGCATTCCAAATATAAAAAGGACTTTTTATTGCCAATGGACATTAAGAATTAATATGAATCTGTCACATGGTTATGAATACAAAGCTTGTGCCTCTTCAAGTGTTATAATTAAATATCCTTCTAAAATAATTTGGGAAAATTATTTTTAAAGACTGGTGAACATCTATCCACATAAAATTGGGCATGAGTGAGCATAATGGAATTAATGCACAGAAATTTTTTTTTTTATTTTTATTACAAAGTCAGATATACTGAGAGGAGGAGAGATAGAGAGGAAGTGGAGCTGCTGGGATTAGAACCAGCGGCCATATGGGATCAAGGCAAGGACCTTAGCCACTAGGCCACGCTGCCAAGCCCCTGCACAGAAAATTTTAAATGAGATTCAGGGAAGAAACAGTTTTAATGTGATTTCCCAGGAGAATGTTAGGACACTTCGTATTCCACATGGATTATGCAGACTGGGTGTGAAGAGGTTTTGGAAGGGACAAACCTTGTAGCTAAGAAGTGGAATATAATGATGCAGCATAAGAATCTAGATAAGTTTCCATTCAAAATTTGCATGTTGTATAACTTATAACAAAGAGAATACAGCATTTTGTGAGTACTGGCATTCTTTAAGAAAAATAGCATTTCCTTCCTGAATATGTCATTGTTTAGCCACATACAGAATTATATGAAGTTCCCGGTGTTAATATTGGAAACTGACTCAGCAATATGACACCACTGAGGATGCCCACACCCCACAGAGGAGCTTCTGTGTTCAAAGCACTGGTTCCAGATTTTATTCCAGCTTCCTGCCAATGTGGAACCTAGAAGGTGATGGCTCAGGCTTTGAGTCCTATCCTACCACGGCGAAGGCCCAGCCTGAGTTCCAGGCTCCTGACTTTGGCTAGCCTCCAGATGCTGTGGCCATTTGGGGAGAGAATAAGAAGAGGAAAGGACTCCCTTCTTCTCTGTATGTTTCTGTTTCAGGTTAAATGAAGACAAAGACTTAACAAAAACAAAAAAGTCAAAAGCCAAAGATTGCATACACAGCAAGTGTTGATACTCAATTGTGCAGCTTTTCTGGCCTCTGCTGTCCTCCATCTTCAAGAAATCTCGGTGAGATAGTAGAGCAGATGGTGAGGGCTGACCAGACCCCTGAGTGACCTTGCCCTGCTTTGGTTGTGTGTCTCGCCCTGTTTGGGATCTGCCTCTTCTCTCATGCCTGATGGTATAAACAGAACCTTGGACCCTTCCTGCTAATGTCTAATCTGACATCATTCTGATGAAATTTCTCTTCCCTTGTGTTAAAGGAGATTACTTACTCTGAAATTTTGTTAAAACAGATTGAATGCTATGTCTTAAAGAATAAAACAGCAGTTTCCTAATTTGATTTATATTCTATAATGAAGCTAAAAAAGACTCATTTCCAGAATATATTTGCCAATTTCCATAATAATTTTTATATATCTATCATCAATTGACTTATAATGTTTTCCTGAACATATCCAGGCCTCTGAATGTATCCAGCTTATTTTTTAAATGGACAACTTTAAATGTAAAACATACGTTTAAAGAAACTCTTTCATGCTTCATTGAAAGCCAACTCATTCTTAAAAATTCAAATAGAATGAACATGGGTCCAATGATAATTTTTTTTCTTTTTGATACTTTGCCAAATTGTTATTATTATTATTATTATTATTGCCTCTTACTATTTGTCTTTCTTTTTCTTTTTATTTATTTTCACATTTTATTATTATTACTATTTCATGATATAGTTCTATAGGCTCTGACATTTTCTTTATCTCACTCCCGAAAATGTCCCCCTCACTGATAACCCCTATATTGTTACAATAGTATGGTTCTTTAGAAAGAATCATAAGTTCACCATTGTGGACATGGATGATGGCAGAAAGTCCAGCATCCTATTTTCAAGATATATTTAACAGTTTTATTGGGAGTCCGTCTTTGATCTGGAAGTAGAGATGTGTTATCCCCACATCTGGATATGGTAGTCTCAATTGCCATATATCCCCTTAGATGAAAAACAACAAAACAACATCAACAATTGGAAGAAAACTAGAAATCTACAATGCCATTGAGTTAAACAACATGCTACTGAATGACTAATGTGTCACTGAAGAAATGAAAAAGAAAATCAAGAATGTTTTTTAAGAAAATGATATTACTGTATGACATATAAGTTAGTGAAGAATTTAGTATAGTACAGCAACTGCTTTGAAGAAACAAAAATGAAAACAAAAACATCAAAATCCATGATATTTAGTTTCCACTGATCTTTGCTGGTGAGAAGTGTTTGCTACAGGCAACAGATAGATGGGTTTTGTTTTGTTTTTTTTTTTTTTTTTTAATCTAGTCTACTAAACTATGATGTTTGGTTGATGTGTTTAAACCAATTACATTCAGGATTAATATGCATAGGTGGTGATTTGCTCATGTTATTTTAGCAATGGGTTGGTCATTGTTTGATTTTGTTTTCTGTTATTTTACTGGCGTGTTCTTCACATTTGCCTTTGGTTTTGGTGGGTGCTATTCCTTTTCTCTGTCAAGACAACATCTATAAGTAGCATTTGTAGGGCAGGTCTGAAAGAGGAATATTCTTTGAGTTTTTCTTTACTGTAAACAAATTTCATTCTCAACGACAAGTAAAGCTTGGCTGGGTGCATTAATCTGGACTGACAATTTTTTGCTTTTAGATTCTGAAATATTTTGTTTAATTCTCTTCTGACCTGTAGAGTTTCCTGTGAAAAGCCAGCTATGAGTCTATTGCAATTCCTATATTGGTCAATTGATTTTTTTTCACATGTGTGTTTAAGGATGTTTTCCTTGTGTTCAGCTGAAGAGAGCTTGATTTTTATCTGTCATGATGAAGATCAGTTTTGGTCACCTTTGTTGGGAATTCTATGCCCCTCTAGGATGTTGTTTCCCAATTATTTCTCCATATTAGGAAAGTTTTCATCTTTTATTTCATTAAATACATTTTTAAATCCAGCTTCTCTTTTTGTGCCTTCTGCAACTTCTGTAACTATTATATTTGATCTTTTAATAGTATTTTTTAATTCTTAAATAGTTTTTTTAGCTTCACCCAACTCTGCTTCAATCTTTTTTATTGCAACAAGAACTATCTTCCAATTCTGAATTCTGAGGTTCTTTCTTCTGCCTCATTCATTCTATTATGGAGACTTTCCACTGTATTTTAATTTGCCCTACTGTATGCTTCATTTCCAATAATTCAGCCTGATTTTGTTCCAGTGTTGCTATTTCCTGTGTGACATACTCCTTACATTTTTTGAATCCCTGTGTATGTTTATAGTTGTTGATAAGTAAGAAGCCTTATAATGAATTTTCTGAATACTGTGTCCTGCCCCCCTTCATTTCCTAGATGTCTTCCTCAGTTAACTCTGAGGTTGCTGAAGGCTTTTGCTCTTTTTTAGGAATATCTTCAATAATGTTCATTTGCCTCTGTCTTCACTGTTTTTCAAACTAACAGACACTACACCTCTTAGAAGTAAATATCAAATTACATTTTCCCCTTTTAGACATGTATTTGGAAAGATGTATTTGAGTGTAGTGTTTTCCTAACTGACAACGGCTTGTAAATCTAGTTCTCTATGAGCATTTTGACTAAAGACAATTCTCAGGTTGAACCTCAAGCACCTGTGCTGTGAGGAAGGTATTTCTTCAGGGTCCATTCCTATCCACCCTTGAAATGCTTGTGGACTAAACAGGCCCTGGGCATGAGCTGAGACTATCAGAAGAAAGTTCTAACCCTGACCTATTTCGCTGAGCGAAAAATATGTGAAGTTCAAGGGAGAAGCAAAATGAGTAATTTCTGATGAAAGCACAAGTGGACCTACTGAGCCTCCACGAATGACAAGATTTCGTTGGTCATATCCATGATATTTTAGTATCATGTTGAACTATTGCTCCATAAATCCAATTTTAGTAGAAGTTCGTGGGAAATAACAGGACTCCCTGCAAATAGCTTGCTTGTTCTCAACTCTGGGAATAATAAGAGATTAAATGATCTGTAGAGTGAGCACATCCACAGAATTCTGGAAATGTATCCAAGTGTCTATTCCCTTATATCCATAGCTTTGCTCTGCTGGTCTTTGAATTAGCAATGATTTGTCAAACAAGACCCTCGTTGAGGGCTAGCATTGTAGCAGAGTAAGAGAAGTTACCATGTATAATATCAATGTCCCATACCAGAGCATGGGTTCATTTCAAGTCATGGCTGTTGTGATTCTATTTCTGTTCATTGCTAACCTACCTAGCGATGCAGCAGAACATAGCCCAAATTTTTAGACCACTTATATCCTTGTAAGAGTTCTAGATGGAATCCCAGACATTCATTTTGTCCCAACTTTTAGGGGATCATTTAGGGAAGTGAGTTATTTTGTTTCAGACTGTTTACTTTCTGTTGTTCTGAGCTGGCAAATCCCACCCACCCATGTTAGGTTATGCCCCCTCCTTCTTCAAAGTCAGCAAGGGTACATGGACTGTTTTGTTTTCAACTCCCTCTGGTCTTTTGCTCCCACACTGAAAGGGTCATGTGACTGAATCGGACCCACAAGGACATTCTCTGCTTACCACACAGGATAATCATAATGTACCATGAGATATACATTAGGTGATGGAGAAGATGAGGACCAATAATCATACTTCAAACTGTGGTGTTGATGTGTGTGTGTGTGTGTGTGTGTGTGTATACACATCTTGTGACTACAGGGAGATCATTTACTTTAGGAAGTTTTAGATTTCAAACCACAAGTTTTTAGTCTTGATTTTCTATGCCAGATTAAATAACGAGAGCAACAAAAATGTTTAACCAAATATTTTATTTCCTTTGTTATAGGAATGAATGGAATCTTTCATGTTCTTTCTGTAAAATATATTTTGTCTGCTAGTTTCTTTTTAAGACACCACCCTTGTTAACAAATCTGTGAGGGATGCATATAGGGAAAAATAAATATGGTCCCAGTAGAGCTTCCTCTTGCTCTTAAACAATATCTTAATAAAACTTTCTGTGACTGTTGTGTTGAAATAAATAATAACAAAAATAAACTTCAATTCTGATTTCAGTGAGATTTTAAAATAAAAGTCTCACACACAAAAAAACTTTTTTTAAATTAAATTGTTTCTACCATATTTGTTGTGGTGGAGTGTAGTAGAGAGTGGAGTGCAGCCCGAATCTTGTCTCTCAAATCACATAAGCTAACCTGTTTTTCCTTTATTGTTCCCCAAGCCCTACAGGAGGAAAATCTGAATTTTTAGCAGCTGATATAAATGAATTTGAAAATATCCCTTACCTAGTGAAGGGTACAGAAATAAATACCGTCACTGTTTAGTGTTCCCAAAGATTTGAGAACATCAACAAGATGCTTGCAGGCCAATGTTACAAGTGGACCATAGTTCAACACACGTAGTTAGTTTTGTCCAAGGAGAATATGTTGTACTAATCTTGATTGCCAGGCTTTTGCAACAGCACTTCACAAGGAAATATAATTCATAGAGGTGCATCTTACTGGCATGAACAACACTGCGAAAAGCTCTCTGTGAGTGCAAAGTAAAACTGCATTTTCTGAAGTTAAATAGAAACATTCTTCTCTCTGCTTAAACTTTAATGAAACAATTTAGAGCAAAACCATCCTCTTATTTCATAAATTGTTTTCAGTGAAAATACAATACATTTCAGCCTTCGGGCACAATACTTGCTCCTTCATTGCCTCAATTCTACCTGTTGAGTCAAATTGATGGGGACCTGCACTTGGATATTGGCCATAATATCAAGGTCAATTTCATGTTCAGTAGATACTGATTAAAGTGCAATCAGCATGCTCCCCTTTAATCAATAGCATAATGTGCATTTCACAATTGGGCCATATCGGCTGCCTCTCTTCCATATTATCCAGCATGTGCTTTCTATATATTAATTCAACCAAGACTTCATTGTTCATATAGATGGGAATGTAGTCAGAAATGCAGAGCACCAAGACGTAAAAGTTGAAATCAACTGAGTTGAGCAGTTTACTGTGCCAACAAGGAGTGTGAGCATAAGAGGATTCCTCTACAGAATGACTGCTGACTGAGAGGACATAGGAACAGTGAAGCCTGCTCAGTTCACGGTGCCTGCCTGGCTCTTCCCATGAGTCCCAAGGCCAGCTTCCTGAAAAGGCAGGTGGTTCATTTTAGAAGCAGGATATCATTGTAACATGAGTCATGCTCATCATAAAAGAGAAAGAGAAGCAAAAGTCACAGAAGGGGGAATAATAAAAATCAGCTAAGTTACAATTTCAGAAATAATACAATTCACAATTGGTTGCCTAGGACCATTATGTGTGTATATTAGCATTTTATCTTAGTTAAAAAATCAGTGCATTAGAATGATCTCTCTGGCTGATATATTTTTAATTTCTGTAAGGCTGATTTTACACCTTTACTGTGTTTTTATTTCTTTTGAGCCTCACTGGGATGACCACTGTGTTCCTTCTGTTACTTTATTCCCAACGATGGTGATCTCTGAGCCCATGCTTTGCTGCAGCCTCAGGATGCTCTTCCTCCAGGATGGGCCCCTGAAATTCTGCCTCGGGAAGGAAGCAAGGTCCTACGTAAAAACAGTGTGTGATCTCTCCTCTAGTTCCACCTCTCTTTAGAAATCCTGTCATGTTTAGGAAATGTGTCCCTTTTCCCTTGGCCTTCACACCCACTGAGGCTTCTACTACTAGTTACTGAGTTAATCTGGAAAAGTATTGCTTCTATGTAGACTAGTTCCACCTCTCTTTAGAAATCCTGTCATGTTTAGGAACTGTGTCCCTTTTCCCTTGGCCTTCACACCCACTGAGGTTTCTACTACTAGTTACTGAGTTAATCTGGAAAAGTATTGCTTCTATGTAGACTGAGCTGTAACTTGTATAAGTATTCATATTAGAGGTTTTTTGTGTTGTTGCTGATTTTATTTTAGTATTCATGAAGACAAGAAACAGAAGTAAAAATACTTTGGAACAATCATCCTTGGGAGAAACAATAAATAATGTTTCTTAGTATCAATTTCTTTTCCCTGGGATGGGCAAAGTGAATTATAATATGTGATAGATTGTGTCATGATTGAGCTTTAATTTAATGATGCTCTGACTACCAAGAATTAGATATGTTGTTGTATGTCAAGACTTATTTATTTATTTATTTAGTCACATCCACATCATAGTTGATTCTAACCTGAAACCCATTGTACTGGAACTTCAGCTTTCTGGTATTTTTTATCACTGGGACACAAAATACCGAAGGATAACTGATAATATTCTGTTTAATAGAGAAATGTGAGTTTCACGATGATAACTCATGGACCCAGAAAAGCCACCCAGCCAAGACTGCCAAGTAATAGTTAAGGAAGCTAACATATTCCTTTTGAGTGGGGCAACTAACCCTTGGTGGATGTGATACAATCTAAGTTATTCATCCTTCAATGTCTTCTATCTACCTTCCACATGCAAATGCTACTCCTCTCTGCTAAGGGAAAAAATCCAGCTTTGTAGCTCGGGTTCATGGTTCAGTGTCTAGTGAGCTTGATCAATGGTAGCTCCTATTTATAGGTTTCTGATCATTCAGGATAAAATAATGGAACATCCCAGTATAATTTTACTTCTTTTTATTATTATCATTTTATGATACAGTTTCATAGGTACTGGGATGACCCTTGCTCCCTCCTCAATTCCGTCCTACCTCATTGAGTCTGTCTGTATTATTACTATAGTATAGTTGTTCAGACACAGCCATATGTCCATCATTGCGGGCATGGACAATGGCACAGAGTCCAACACCCTATTGTCAGTATAGTAAATAGTTTCATTGGGAGTTCACCTTGGTCTGGAAGTAGAGGTGCATACTGCATTGTATCCTCACATCTGGATATAATAGTCTACGTTACACTGTTGCTATACACCGCCTTAAATGAAAAAGTCACAATACAAAATCAACAGCCGGAAGAAAAAAAATTAACAACACCATGAAGTTAAATAACATGCTACTCAATGACTAATGTGTCGCTGAAGAGATGAAAATCAAGAACCTTCTTGAAGAAAATGATGCTACTCTATGATCTACAAGTCACTGAATAATTCAATCAGAAGTGTTTTGAAGAGATTAAACTAACAAAAAATAAAGTTATAACGAAATCATTTGTTTATGATATGAGAAAATTCTGGTAAGATGTTGAGGCACTATTAAAATTAGCTGACTTGGGCCCGGCGGCGTGGCCTAGCGGCTAAAGTCCTCGCCTTGAAAGCCTCGGGATCCCATATGGGCACCGGTTCTAATCCTGGCAGCTCCACTTCCCATCAAGCTCCCTGCTTGTGGCCTGGGAAAGCAGTCGAGGATGGCCCAAAGCTTTGGGACCCTGCACCCGTGTGGGAGACCCGGAAGAGGTTCCTGGTCCCGGCATCGGATCGGCGCGTACCGGCCCATTGCGGCTCACTTGGGGAGTGAAACATCGGATGGAAGATCTTTCTCTCTGTCTCTCCTCCTCTCTGTATATCCAGCTTTCCAATAATAATAATAATAATAAAATCTTTAAAATTAGCTGACTTTTAAGCAAGATCTACATGTTTGAGTTTTGTAGAATGTACTTTCTGACACCCGTTTCTGTATTGGCCTTACAAATATGTCTCAAAGAAATAAAATAAGAAAGCAAAAAATAAAAGCAGTGGCTTATACAGTTAGCTAATTTCAATTTTAAGGGAAATGTTTATGATGTTTGAGCTTTACAGGGTACACTTTTTGTGATGTAACAATAAAAATTTCCTATTCTGAGAAACATTTATATATATATATATATATATATACACACACACACACATATATATATATATAGAGAGAGAGAGAGAGAAGAAACACAATTCTGTGTCTGTGTCATGACAGAAAAAATTCTGTTCACAGACGCTGTGGTTCTGTTATTTTAGATGGAGCCATTTCATAGCCTAGCTAATCCTGAGCACAGGTGCTATATATTTGTATAAGTCTTGTTTCATTCTGCAGGCAAAAAAAAGGGAGCACTTTTAAAAAGGGATCGATAGGGTCCGGCGGCGTGGCCTAGCAGTTAAAGTCCTTGCCTTGAACCAGGATCCCATACGGGCGCCAGTTCTAATCCCGGCAGCTCCACTTCCCTTCCAGCTCCCTGCTGGTGGCCTGGGAAAGCAGTCGAGGATGGCCCAAAGAGTTGGGACTCTGCACCCATGTGGGAGACCCAGAAGAGGTTCCAGGTTCCTGGCTTCGGATCAGCACAGCACCGGCCGTTGTGGCTCACTTTGGGAGTGAATCATCGGACGAAAGGTCTTCCTCTCTGTATATCTGATTTTGTAAATAAAAATAAGTAAATCTTTAAAAAAAAACTAAGAAAAAAAGGGATTGATATATTTATTGGTAGTGCTCGATCAAAAGAAAAAAAAAAGGTTAAAAATAAAGAATGGGAACATGTACAGAGGAAGATGAACGACAGTCTCAAAACCCCTAAAACAATGAAAGTGTTCTTAACAGGCAGTAGATTCTCATAAAGCAGTGAATGAAGTTCATTTTATGCTGGTAAAAACTAAAAGCCACAAGGAAAATGCAACTCATAATTTTTTATGTCAAGTAACAGCATTAAAATTTGTAAAAGGAAAATTGGTGGAGAGCTAAGAAAAAAATCAAGATTGCCACGGAGTGCAGTGCTGAATATACAGTCCTTAATTTATAACAACCCATGCATGTACAATTTAAATGTAGCCTTAGACTGTTTTAATAACATAAATAATATGGAACAATAAAACATTTTAAATGTTATATATTATCAACAAACTTTCGTGTTCAAGAGTCTGATGAGCTAATATTGCAAACATTTCCTTCAGCATCAGCTTATTAATGTTCAAAGTAAAAATCATGCACAACATTTATCAATGTCTACCTTTCAACTGCACCAGGGATCTAAGCACTTCTGTCTCCCTCCCTCTATGTTCCTTGGTCTGAGCCACCATGAACTGTCTTCAGATATATCATAAACAGGTGGTAACATATACCATATTCTGATTGTCTTGTCCTGACAGCGTGTTCTCCACAGGGCAGAGAAGGCCACCACTGACACAGGAGTCGGACCATAAGAGGCAAAGCCCAGCTCTGCTCTCTCACAGTAAAAGTCCAGTGCTGTCACAAGGGCTGCGAAGCCTCAGGAAAGCTGTGTTCCTGTCCTTGGACGTAACAGTAGCAACCTCTTTGCTTTGATGTTCTTTCTGCCTAAAATCACTTAGGTAACCCCTAGCTAAATTTGCAGTTTTTGGTTAAATTTAACTTCCCAATCTTATTGTTATTTATTGCAACTATGTTTATTATTAATGCAAACTGCCCTCCAAGAAATAGACATGTATCATTTTTTCCTTGTCCAGAGTAAGTTTTTTTTTTTAATGATTTACTTGTTTTTAATATGAGAGACACTTACAGAAAGAGGAGAAAGGGAGATCTTCCATCTGCTGGTTCACTCCCCAAAGGGCCACTGTGCCCACAGTTGGGCTGGTCTCAAACCAGGAGCCAGGAGCTTCTTCCAGGTTTCACACATGGGTGCAGGGACACAAGCACTAGAGCCATCTCCCACAATTTTCTAGACTAACCGCAGATGGATCAAAAGCTTAGTCTGCAATGCCAGGCCCGTTTGAGTACTTTTGTTTTCTAACATGCTCCACTATTACCAGTATCTGCTTCCTATCTCCACAAAGCATGCTGTATGTACATGCAGCTTTATACTAGAAGGCTTGATGATGTATTAATCAATAATAATAAATATAAATAAAATATAAACACATATTATATACCATACATTTCATAGTCAAATGTATTGATTTAAACACATTTTAAAGGCAAAAAAACAGACAGCAATCAATCCAGGATTAGTTAATAGAGAGTAAGACATATCAGGAAAAAATGTACTAAATACATAATCAGAAAAAGGGAGAATTCATAAATATACCTTTGAACTGACTCTTATTCATTCTATCTGAATACAAATAATTTGGAAATTAAATTAACAGCGATAATTAGGTAGTTACCAGTAGCAATATAATTTAAGAATGAAGGGACAGCAGAAATTAAAACAGAAACTTAAGCACAGCAACAAGGATCTATTCATAAAAATAGATATTCTAAAATATTTATAGTGTGAATATAAATTTGTGAACCAATTTAATTGTGCCAATAGGTATTTTAATATTGCTCAAAAAAATAAGAAAATAGCAGATTTACTCATTTTTTTCCAAAGACAGGCTAGAAAGAAAGAAACAAATAAGGAGAAAGTGAAAGGAAAGGACGGAGGGAGGCAGCCACACACGCTCATTTTTGGTGATATTGTAATTGTCTTGTACATTCAGTTTTTTGCACTTAACACTAACTAATGTCATTTTATTCTTTTTGAATAGATTTGTTTATTTATTGATTCATTTGTTCATTTGTTTTTGTTTGCTTATAGACCAAATATACAGAGAAAAAGAGTCAGAGACAGAGAGAAAGCCCTTTGATCCATTGGTTCACTTCCACAGGGGCCATGATTGTCAGGGTTGAGCCATTCCAAAGCCTAAAATTTCGTGTGAAGAAAATATTTCATGCTATAGCATTTGAAGAAATTTGTATCTTTGCTGTTCACTAGCTAAACCCAAATAGGAAAGAAAACTCTTTTTTTAAGATTTATTTTTATTGTAAAGTCAGATATACAGAGAGAAGAGACAGAGAGGAAGATCTTCTGTTCATTGATTCACTCCCTAAGCGACTGCAATGACCAGAGCTGAGCTGACCCGAAGCCAGGAGCCAGGAGCCTCTTCTGGGTCTCCCATTCAGGTGCAGGGTCCCAAAGCTTTGGGCCATCCTCGACTGCTTTCCTAGGCCACAAGCAGGCAGCTGGATAGGAAGTGGAGCTGCCGGGATTAGAACCGGCACCCATATGGGATCCCAGCACATGCAAGGTGAGGACTTAATCCACTAAGCCACCACGCTGGGCCCAAGAACTCTTTTTTTTTAAATGTAATACAGCCAATATACATTTCAAAGTCCTTTTCCTGAATGTTAACACAAGTAGAAAAACTGCACATTAAATCAAACTTGAAAAGAACTTTATGTTACTGTAATTGTTGAGGAATTGTCATAGAGGTAACTCAAATCCACATTTTATACGTGTCAGAAATATTCTTCACAAAATGCTTTATTGAAATGTCTTTCTACATGCAGTGTTGTACTTAGGTATCAATGATGTTTCCTTGGTTTCTGCTTTCCATCTTTAGATCCCCACTGCTGTATTTTAACTCCTATATTCCCAACCAATGCTTTTCTCATCCTTCAATCATTGAAGCCAAGTTCATCCCATCATATCATGTAGCCCCTTATGTTAGATTGAATAACTGATCTCATTGGGTAAGACATCCCAAGCCCTAGGTAAAAAGACTTGGAGAGGGGATTTGCAGACATTGCAATGGAATGCTATCCTGAAATATCCTTGGTGACGCACCATAAAATTGTTCATGTCCTTGTAAAAGAAAGGAAGATAGAACTGGATTCTAAAGCAGTGAAGGGACAATCAAATGCATGCTGGAGTAATTATTCACTTGCTTGAAGATGGAAGAAGGGGATTACCACTCAGGAAATAAAGGTTACATGTATAAATCACAAATGGAAATGCACACTTTCCTGCAGCATTCAGAGCAAGTAACAGCCTTGAGATTAAGCATAAATAAAATCTGTCTTAAAACTTCTAGCTTTCAGAACAGCGAAAGGACTTTTTTACGTAATTTAAAACAGTGGAGCTTGTGGCTACTCATTATAGCATCGAGGTGAAATGAATATAGCCCACATCTCCATTCTTTTTCCTATAAATGGCACGTCATTGTTTGAGGGAATCAAAAGAAAGTGTTTCTGACAAGAAATCTTGATCAAAGAGTGCAATTCTACCACTTAAAAGAAAGATGCATTAACCAAAACATCACAGTAGGAAACAATGTAATAGCATGACAAAAGCACTCTGTGGTTACACAAATTGAAGCGAATGAATCCCTAGTTGAGTGGGAGCAGTTCTATTTTTTTTCCCACATGCTATCTCAACAATTCCCTCAGCAGATCACATACATATTCTAAAGACTACTGTTAACAATCAGAAAAATGAATTCACTCATCTACTGATCCCTAGAATCAGACACAACACACAGCATAGTAATTGCATTGAGAAAATGTCCTAAATTAACATCATCTATCTCTATCTCTATCTCTATCTCTATCTCTATCTCTATCTCTATCTCTATCTCTATCTCTATCTCTATCTCTATCTCTATCTCTACCTCTATCTCTATCTCTATCTATATCTGTATCTATATCTATCTATTTAATAGGCAGAGGTACACACAGAGAAAAGGAGAAACTAAGAAAAGAGAGACAGATCTTCCATCTTCTGGCCTGCTCCCCAAAAGACTAAATTGCAAAGGCAGAGCCAGGCCATAGGCCAGACCTTCAGACTTCCTCCAGATCTCTACATGAGTAACAGGGCTGCAGCACTTGGGTCCCCTTATGCCGTTTTCCTAAGCTCGTCAGAACTGGCATTCATGTGGTTTCCGGCATTGAAGGTGTCAGCGGAATTAACTCTGCCTCAACACTTGCTCAGTTTAAAGAGTGCTAGAGTAAGCATAAGTTTTAAGTTATCATCTCCTAATTAACCCTGCAGCATCCTGTTACCTCTCTTGTTACAAGATTCTTAGTGCTTATTATGTGCTTCTTTTTTTTATCTGTATATTTTCTGAGTATGTTAATCATCATTAAAGAAGGTCATTATTATTTTTTCTCAATTTTTCATTGATATGGATTTTTTCCTGACTTCAAGCTTGTGATTCCTGAGAGGACCATCTTGTTATCTGTGTGGAATGTTCTAGAATAGCAATGATGCAACAGATATGAGCTGGAGAGAGGGAACTTTCAGAGAAGCAGCACACATGTAACAATGACACAGATGAAGGCAGCACCATTGTTAAAGTTGAAGGAGGCCGTGTGAGACACTGCGTCCAGCTTGGCCCAAAGGAGTGGGAAGCGCATATTGAAAGGAACCTACAGCAGACAATACAGAGAATGTCCATTTTCCGAGCTGTCTAAACTGTGTTTATTGATTGCATCTTTCTTCACGTATTTACTAATGGGTCTCAGCCATCCAAGCCATGCATGTTTTATGTGTTCAAACACTTCTATTTCTTTTTTTTATTATTTTAATTCATTAATTACATTGTATTATGTAACACAGTTTCATAGGTACTTGGATTCTCCCCACCCCTCCCCAAACCCTCCCACCATGGTGGATTCCTCCACCTTGTTGCATAACCACAGTTCAAGTTCAGTTGAGATTCCCCCACTGCAAGCATATTCCAAACATGGAGTCCATCATCTTGTTGTCCAGTCAAGTTCAACAGCTTCTTAGGTATACCCTCTCTGGTCTGAAGACAGAGCCAGCAGAGTATCATCCCAGTCAATTGAAAGCTCCAACATACCATCAGCACAAATTTACATCATTATGGAATTAATTGACATAGTAATGAGTAACCAATATGTTAAAAGTAAATGCGAGTTCCCAGCCACCTTCTGTGACCACCTCACCTATACTTCAATTTAGTTTATACACAACATATAGCATTCAAAACATAACATGTTATATATAACATCATATCATCTTAAATTAAGGCAAACATGTGGTATTTAACCTTTTGGGATTGGCTCATTTCCCTTAGCATTATGGTTTCCAGTTTGGCCCATTTGGCCACAAATAACTGCATTTTGTTTTTTTTAATAGCTGAGTAGTATTCCATGGAGTAGATGAACCATAGCTTTCTTATCCAATCCTCTGCTGATGGGCATTTTGGCTGCTTCCATGTTTTTGCAATTACTGATCGTGCTGCTATGAGCATAGGAGTGCATGTTGGTTTCTCATAAAACAATTGTTCTGGATATATTCCTAGGAGTGCTATTGCTGGATCATACGGTATGTTGTATTTGAGTTGTTTGAATGTTCTCCATACTGATTTCCATAGAGGCTGTACCAGCCTGCAGCCCCACCAGCAGTGGAGTAGGGTTCCCTTTTCCCCACAACCTTGCCAACAAGCGTTGTTGGTGCTTTTACTCATGTGGGCCAGTCTTACTGGCGTTAGGTGGTACCTCATTGATGTTTTAATTTGGATTTCCCTTATTGCCAGGGAACTTGAGCATTTTTTCATATGTTTATTTGCCATTTGGGTTTGTTCCTTTGTGAAGTGTTTGCCCATTTCCCGTGCCCATTTCTTCAGTGGCTTGTTTGTTTTGACATTTTGGTTGTTTTGTAGCTCTTTGTATATTCTGGAGATTAGCTCTATATCACCTATGTCGTGCGCCAAGATCTTCTCCCATTCTGTGGGTTGCCTTTTTACTTTGTTGATTGTTTCTCTAGCTGTACAGAAGCTTCTTAGTTTGATGAGGTCCCATTTGTTTATTTTGGTCTTGATTTCTACTGCATTTGGAGTCTTTTTTAGGAAGTGAGGGCCTACCCCTAAGTGTTGCAGTGTGTTTCCAACATTTTCTTCCAAGAGTTTGAAGGCTTCTAGATGTAGGTTTAGATCTGTTATCCATTTAGGTCTGATCTTAGTGTATGGTGAGAGATGTGGATCTATCTTTTTTGTTTCTGCAGGCTATCAACCAGTTGTCCCAACAGCATTTATTGAACAGACCTTCCCATTTGCCTGGATTGTCATTTGTCTTTTTGTCAAAGATTATTTGGCTGTGCCTGTTTGTGTTCCCTTCTGGTGTTTCTATTCTGCTCCATTGATCTTCTTCTCTATTTTTTTGCCAGTACCAGGCTGTTTTGATAATCACTGCCCTGTAGTATGTCCAGAGGTCCGGAACTGTGATTCCCCCTGCTAACTTCCTGTTATTGAGAATGGTTCTAGCTATTCGTGCTTTTTTGTGTTTCCAGATGAACCTTTGAATCATTGTTTCCAGATCCGTGAAGAATGTTTTGGGCAATTTGATTGGGATTGCGTTGAATGTATATATTGCTTTTGGCAGTATAGACATTTTAATGATATTGATTTTACCTATCCAGGAGCATGGGATGTTACTCCATCTTTCGAGGTCTTGTTCAATTTCTTTTTTAAGCAGTTTGTAGTTTTTTTCAAATAGGTCTCCTACATTTTTGGTTAGATTGATTCCCAGATATTTCATGCTTTTCTCTGTTATTTTGAATGGTATCTTGTTGGTTAGGTCTTTTTCCATCTTTGGGCTATTTGCATACACTACAAACACTTCTATTTCTAAAAGTTTGCACTATTACAGCTGTGCAGGGGAAGCCAGAAAATAAAAAAAAAAATCATTTTGTTTCAGCAGTCATTGCTCACAGTCACATCTCTCATGAAAAACTGAGGTTGGTAACAAAAAGGATCCCATCTAGCTTTAGATGCGACAGAGCAACCAGCTGCCTGTGTTTCCATCGCAAAGCTTCCGCTGAGGACTCCACAGAACTGCTGTGGTCCCCTCTAGATGGCTTATTCTGCTGACTTAAGTCTCACTATCTTATTGCTAATTTGTCTTTTTGCCAACATGCACTGGAATGCAGACGATCTAAACCTTAGATCCACTGCAACCCAGTGTAGGAAACCAGAATGGAGTTCCTGGCCCCGGGGTTCAGCCTGACCCTACTGTGATCAATGAGAGAGAGAGAGAACTAGCAGATGGAAGATTGTCTCTCTTTCTGTTTTGTTGTCTTTTAAATAAACAAATAAATCAACTTAGTATTAGCAACATGGTTTTGATCAGTGTTAGCGTGTTAAAAACTCGAAGCATATGCATCTAATTCACTGAGTTAATGGGGAGAGGTCAGAATTCTGTCTTTCCAGATCTGAAAGACGACACAGCATTCAGAGCACCAACTAACAGCTCTCCTTTTGAATCATAGTTCATCAGATTAGGTTCCTTGAAGAATATAGCGTCACTGAAACATGAATATGTCAACCAATCATGCTAACAGGAAGAAAAGTATTAACAACAGAGAACCATGTAAGAATCGGCACAATGGGAGTTGGTGTCAGTTCTGAATGAATACAATTGGATTAACGAATGCCTAGGGAAGTGTGATGTATTACATCTGAGGGCCTGTGATGGTGTATCCATGTCAGTAGCGGCAGGTATTTCAGTGGACATTGTGGTGAAGACTCCCCCTGAATGGGGGTAGCCCATCTGGTAGACTTTGAGGGCGGCAGGGGTGGGGAAGGACAGATGGAAAGAAAGCTGTGTCTCTGTCTTTTGTCTGTTGCCATTTCTGCCTTGCCCAGAAGAAGCTCTCTCTGTTGCTGCTGCCCTGGGTCTCAGCTTCAGGGTTTGTTGACCTCTGTCTGTGGGATTTACACCAGTGGCCCTTCAGGGAGACAAGGTGCCTCAAGACTTTGGACACAGTGTGTGGGGGCCGCATCCTTTCCTTCTCTTGTTTTGCAATTTCACGCACATGGACTGAACATTCTCGTCTCTGGCTCTTCAGCTGGCAGATAGCTCTGGCGAGGCACATTCTGTGACCATGTAAACCAGTCCAACAAGTCTGTCTCATATAAATAAACATTCTATCATTATTGCTTCTACTATGCCAACATTTCATGAACCCGTGCAATTAGTGAGTAAAACAAATTATAATATGTATGGACATTCTGTCTCCCATTCATGGAAGCCGTCAGAAAAGTTAGACAACTTGCCGTTACGATTTGACACTCATGGCCCTGGTGCCCAAATACATCTCTATTCACATCTCTAAAACCATTTGCATAGTTGCCCTACCATGTATTCATTTTTATGATCCACACAGCAGCCAGGTTATAAAAATGTTTAAAAAAAGCAAGAATGTTCATTTGCATATAAAATGCCCCCATTGCAGCCCTAAAATGTGTTTTTCTGCCTATAGGCTCATTTTAAGGCTAGTTTTATTTATTTTCTCATTTTATTTTTGCAAATCTGCATTCCATTTGTTTAACAAATCAATCTTCTGAAAAGCCTAATATCTCTGGGAACAGAGACTATTAAGCTGAGTTAGATTACAATCTATGAGGACACATTGAAAACTCCTAGTTTCTTATCTATAACGTAACTTGAATGACCCATAGAAATTGACTCACGGCAAAAATGTTGTCTCATACATAAAAAGATTACATCAAGACAACCTAAGTCTTGAGACACAGTTTAGACTCCTAAAGCAAGTTATAGGCCACCAGAGAAAGCTCACCAAGGATGGAAATGTGAAAGTTCTATGACAAGAGAAACCTACAGAATGAGGTGCATTGGGAATGTGTTTCAATATGCCTTGATTCAGGCCGGTTAGAGTTTATTGCTTGGAGCAGCCTTTAATCTTCCCAATGCGTTATTATTGCCTTTTAAATAAAAGCTCACAATTGTCCAGTCTACACAAATTTTCAGCAGCAGGCCATACCCCAGGGAGCTGTACTGGTAACACAAGAAATGAAATCAGCGTTCGGGCCTTGGGATTCGGGGGCAACTGCCGCTCCTCACAGTGTGGCGGCTGTGGGGGGTGCCCCTGCCGGGTCGGACCCAATGCTGGGGGCGCACGCCAAAGACACTACCGCAAGGCAGTGAACGAGTCCTCGGCCTCATCCAGGGCAGCCAGTGCACCATGTGGTGCCAAGCTTTGCCTGCTGGCCACCCGGCCGGGAAGCTCTGGGGTAATGGATGTCCGAATTGCTGCTTAGATAGCTCTAGGGTGACCCCACTGTTTCTGGGTTCTGAGTCAATCCTAAAGATTCCCAATGCCAGTAACTCTTCTTTTGGAGAACTTCTAATCACTCAATAATGCTGAGCTTTGAACACCTATAATGCAGAAGATAACCCCCAGATTGTCTAGCAGGATATTTTTTTGCCTGACATGATGTTGGTTCAGGAGACTGGTCACATTAGGCAGGTCCATAATTTTAACTAGCACTCTAGAACCTTATCCTGGGGTGGACTCTGTGCAGGATGTGTGGGCCGCACCCTGTAGAAAGTTTGGCCCCACTGGTAAACCTAAATTTTAGGTTGTTATGGACTAAGCTAGGTGTGTCCAAGGAGCCTGCCATCAATCACAGGTAAAGGGATCCGCCATAGACTGGACTGGGCAAGGCAGCAGCACCCAAATGTGCATCCTGAATAGGCTGTGGGGTGGGCCAGGCTGCAACATTCACCAGCTCATACAAGGCCAAATGGGAGGCCAGAGTACACCGGGCACTGGCCTAAAAACCAATGGCATGTATGTAAACTGGGTTTGGGAGTGGATCAAGTGGAGGTACTTGGGAAGCTCCCCTGGTGAGTCATAGCTCTCGCTGGTGAACACGCCGTCCAGATCTGGGGGTCGGACTAGCAGGGCATAGTAGCTCCAAAATGTGTAAATTGGTAATGGAACGTAATGTACTGGGCAGGACTGAGCAAACCTTTGTTTACAAGCAAAACTAGAAACCAGCATGGAACACAGGTCATACCGAGCTAGGCTCTTGCACCTACTGGTCCTCAGAGCAACCACGGGCATGTGCATGATTTACAGCTAGGAACAAGCCCAATCGGGGAGGTAACGGGACACCCTAACTAGGTTGAGGTTCCCACCAAGGGGCGTATGTGCTAGAATTGGAGCTGCGTTCTATCTAGGAAACAGTTGCAGTCACTCGAGGCACTAGTGTGGGCTGGGATTGGATGCACCAGGCCAGTTCAGACCCCAACACCATCTGGTGTCATGGAGAACCAGAGGGTAGATGTGGGACTGACTAGGCTGGGTCTCAACCCCCTACTGAGCCATGCGTGAGCTGTATGTGGGTATGGACGAGCCATGGCCGGGCTGAAACATCCAACAACAAGAACCAGAATGGGGTGAAAGCCAGCCAGGAAAAGCCACTGTCCCTGCTAGGACAGGACGTGAACTGAGTTGGGTTGGCTCAAGGACCCCCTGGCATGCGCAAAACCTGCCATTGGGAGGGGTTCTGATGGAGGAGCCTGGGCAACTCCTCTGGCAGGACACAGTCCCTGCAGGTAAGCACAAGAAGCATGATAGGAAACAGTCCAGAATAGGCCATGGAAAGTTTCCCACTGGCACACATTCGGCATGGGTCAGGAGCAGACCAGGCTGAATCAGTCCATATCACCCACTGGCAAATCCGATCACCAGATCAGAGTGTGGGATGAGCCGGGTTTGGTCGCGACAAAACCAGTACACATTATGGAATGCCAGGGCAAGGTTGCCTGTACTGGATATGAATGCAGCAGCCAACCAGCACACGTGAGATCCAGGAAGGAAGGGAGGGGCAGAACTGGTGGGGGGATTAAGGGGCTGGTTCCCTCGCCGGACAGCTACTCCCACCGGAGAGCGTGGGCTGGGATAGAGACAGACTAGACTATGCAAGGCTACAACACCTGTGCGCTGCATGTGGAATAGATCAGGGAAAAGCCAGGCTGGGCTGATTATTCCTGCTGGTGCAAGCATAAATTAGAGTGGGTGAGGGATGTTTGGGCATAGCCGGAGAAGCTGGCACTGGGGACTAATTCTGTCAAGTCAAATCACAGAACCACCTAAAGAGTGCATAAACCGGGACAGAGAGACCTGGGAGGGAAAAAGTGGGTTCCCCCTTCTTGGGTCACTAGTCCCATGGGAGGGCATGAAAACTAGGAAGGGGGCTGGGATGGCTAGATAGAGAGGCACTCAACAACACCCGTGAGGGCTGGATGGTTGAGTTGGTTAGATAGAACTAAGCTTTAATACCCATTGACAAGTGCCAGAGCCAAATGGGATGGGGGACAGACTGGTCTTCTGCTACACATACTGGCAAACCAGGGGCGGGCCGGGTGAGGGTTATCGTGGGTCGCCCCAACTAGGCTGCAGCTCCCACTGGTTAGTGTGAGGGCCGAGTACGTGCTGGGCAGAACCAGACTGGACTGCAACACCCATTGGTTCCAGTGCAACTCGAGACTGAAAACAGAACCAACCCAGCAATTGCAACCACCAGCTGATCGGGGTGATGGACTGTGCTGGGCCCTGTGCTTGCTAGAACATACAAGAAACTAATCTGGGAATACCTCAAAGTTTCTTTGGAGATCTCCCCAATCGAACTGCTGGACTCAGAACTCTAATCAAGAAAAGACAGAAGACAGAGCAGATCAATCATTCATCTCAGCTATATATTGGCAGCGAAATATGGGGCAAACGGAGACTTTATGATGGACCATATCAATCAGTGGACGACCTCATCGAGCGAAACTGGCAGCGATTCATAACTGGAGAACTATTAACACCACTTGAGCACATATCTCAGAGCATGCCCCACATCCGGGACTCGGGGTGGGCGGGAAACTCGGTGGGGCTTCTCCCTCAATATCCTCCTTTACCTCAGATACAAGATGGAAACAATATGGATATAATAGTATTGCCCACTTCCCTATCCCCCTGAACCTTTTTTTTTCTTTTTCTTTCTTTCTTTATTTTTTTTAAAGATTTATTCATTTTATTACAGCCAGATATACACAGAGGAGGAGAGACAGAGAGGAAGATCTTCCGTCCGATGATTCACTCCCCAAGTGAGCCGCAACGGGCCGATGCGCGCCGATCCGATGCCGGGAACCAGGAACCTCTTCCGGGTCTCCCACGCGGGTGCAGTGTCCCAATGCATTGGGCCGTCCTCAACTGCTTTCCCAGGCCACAAGCAGGGAGCTTGATGGGAAGTGGAGCTGCCGGGATTAGAACCGGCGCCCATATGGGATCCCGGGGCTTTCAAGGCGAGGATTTTAGCCGCTAGGCCACGCCGCCGGGCCCTCTTTTTCTTTCTTTAACTGTAATTAACTATGAAAAAGATTGTCAACAACAACACAATAAAATAGAAAGAAATGAAATCAGAATGCTTCTCCTGCCAGTCAGTGGAAGCCTGGCCTCAGTCTCCGGGTCGCAGCAGATTTGTGAATTGCAATCCTGAATGGATATGTTTATTTAGTTCTGGGTTAAGCTTCTTAAATTCCAACTAAGCTGATCATTATACATCATTCTGAGTTACATGAAAGGATTCTGCAAACATTGTCTACTGACCTTATGTTAAACTTCAGCCTCTTTCATTACGATGTATGTCCATTTGCTATAATTCACTTTCTCTTGGTTGCCATTAAGCCTCCTTTTGATTTCCATTGTACTCTGGTTCTTTGTGTTAATTCACAAGTCTGCTTTGATGCTGGGTTTCTTTTGCTTCAGTGGAGCCATTAGACATAAAAGCTCAATAATTTTATCACAAAAGGATAGCTTGGAATTTTTTACAGTTGGTACAGAAGCACAACTAGCATAATTTAATTTCTAAAAGTTTCTTGACTTATATCCAGATTCAGGCTTAAACACAGCCATTAAAATGAACATCTTCTGAGATTGCCTGATATTTAATTAAGCACTCACAGCAAAGTAAAAGGTAGCACATTCAGTTCTAATGTTACTTACCAGTATGATGTTAGCTTCCTTTTAAATTCCACCTGCCATCAAAAACTCATATTACAAGACTACATAATGCTGTATTTCATAGAAAGGACAATTTCAAGAAAAATTGGAATTGTGATTATCCCAACGAGTCAATTTTGAACAATTGTATCAACAGTGACTAAATATTTTGCCTCCTAACTTGAATTTACCAAATACCAAGAATATAGTGTGTTTCCCAAGGGCTGTCATGCCAGCAGCCTAGTAGTGCAAGGTATGGCAGTGTTGAGGTGGTGCAACTTCTAAGCAGCAAATACAAAAGAAGCTGAGTAGGCCACTGCAGGTTCTGTCTTACATTGAGGGATGTGTTAATCCTCACGAGAAAGAATTATTACAATGTGAGGCCAGGGGTCAAACTTGGTTCATCAGGTAAGACACCTGACAATGTGCCCATGTGTCACATCAAAACTCTTCACTTTGAAACTGGTTCTGATTCCTGACTCTAGTTTCCTGCCTGTGCATTTTCAGGGAAAAAAAAAAAAACCAGCACTAACTGAGATAATTAGGTTACTGCCACTGAAGTAAGAGAGATTTTTTTAGTTCTTTGCTCCTGGTTTGAACTCCAGGCTGGGATCATGGTGGACATCTGAAACTGAATCCCACTGATGAGAGTTCCTTCTTGGATTTTCTGCTAAGCAAGTAGTGATGTCTACTAGGCAAACTTAGTTCCATACAGAGATGTTAATCCCTACTCACATCTCTGCCATGTTGTGCCATAGTCCAGGAGCATTCCTTGTTAGTTGCTGATATGATATTCTTGGGCTTCTAGAACCAGGAACCAGAGAAAAACACTCTATAAAGACATTACTTTGTTTCTTTTAAGCGGTAGGGAGAGAGAATGATGGTGAGGTCTATCTACTGGTGTATTCCCCTAAAAATCATAGCAACCAGAGCTGGTCAGATAAAAGAGCAAAGCTAGGAGCCTTGAGTTTAGTAATGACTTCCCACATAGATGACAGCTAACCCAGCATTACACTCATGATGACTCAGGTGCAAATTGACAAGAAACTGAAAGTATGAGCAAAGCTAAATTAAAGCTGCACTAATGGAGTATGGGTTACAGGCATACCATGCAGTGACATACTCACTGCAAAAACTTAGACTGTTCAAAAAGAGGCACAAAACAGAGAGGGGCAGTGTATAAATTCACAAATTGAATTTCTTATAAAAGAAGAGGGGATCCTTAGGGGATGGCTGATGGGCAGTGTGTAGATGGAAGAATGAGGTGCAGTTGTCCTATCTTTCAGCAGGGCAAGGCTTCTGTAGTTTGGAGGTCTTGAGATGTTCAAGTGACTGAAGGTGTTTCAGAATTAGCGATGTGGGTGAGATGGAAGTAGTTTTTGCAAGCACTTGACCTACATTCTGACCTTGGTCAACCTTGGTCACTAGGGGCTGGGAGCTCGAGGAATGCAGAGGGTGGGGTGGTGGGCAGTACAAGGCACACTTTAGGCTGATGCTAATGAAGGCAGGAGTAAGTCCTTGGTGGAGCTGTCCTTATTTACTGCCCCAAGATCATGAGACATGTGTTCTTGTGCCTTCATTCTGAAAATCATTTCATTTATGCAGTATCCCATTTCAGGTGGTTTACTCTCCGGGCAGAAACCAAAAATGAATGCTAAATCCAAGGACAGCTCAATTAATTCTATTATCTGGCCATGCTAGGAAAGCATTGTGAGAACAATGACTTCTGACAAGACACGATCTAGGATGATCGAGCAACAAATTTTACTTTTGAAACAAGACACCACTGCCCAAAATGCAGTATTAGAGAATCTGACACTTGGCGATATGAACGTTTTTGACAGAATGGTTTATAAGTTATGATAACAGAGAAGGAGGAATAGAGATTCCATTTACTGCTTCATTCTCCAGGTGATCATAAAACACCCACAGCAGTCAGGGATGGGCCAGTCCAAATCGTGGAGGCTGAAATTCCACTGGGTTTTCCATGTTGTGGACAGAGACATAGTACCTGGGCCACCATCCAACATCCAGGTACCTAGACTGGGAAGCAGAGATATCAGGAATTGAGCTAGCATCTCTATGTGGAATGCAGCAGTCCTGGGGGTGGTTTAAAAAATCTTCCCCGAAACATACACACACAACCATGTACAATTTGCATACACACTTGCTAGTAAAAGTTCTTTTGGTGTCTTTGTAGCAGGAAAGAACTATTGTCCATTTTTTCTCCTTTAAATTTCCTCTGTAGTTCCAGGCATTTCTATCTCTACTATGTCATCTTTAGAGAGATCACTAACTGTGGAAGAGTGAGTGTACGTGAGTGGGACATACACTGGGAACAGCAAGCTTACTCAAAATTTCAGGAGAGGTTATAGGTTTTAAAAACAGATTGTCATTTAAGCCTGGTTGTTAGCGACTGTTAACAGATCTAATATTTTCTATGAATTTGAAGCCCATAAATATATATCCCAGTTTGATGGAGATAATACCTGCTTCTTCTTTTAGAATGCTTATGATATTTCTGAATCACCAGGAATTCCTTGCTGCTCATAAAAGCTCCATCATTGCCTCTCACAATGACAGAAATGTTTCTCTCTTAAGATACAGTTTGGCACAATCAGCTCTTGTCAAGATGATTGACGGGATGGATATGACATGCTTTGTTCCATTTAGGCCGATAGCTGGCTGGTTACAGTTATTAGTGTGTCCTTACTAATCGAATGAACTTCAATGGTGATTATCATTCTAGTGAAGCACAACTCAAGCAATAATGTCTCTAAAATAATGACTATTAAATGACTGGGAATGACTATTTAAAGTGACCGGTCCCAAAGGGAAACTTGACACACTTGGGCATTATACATGTCACTCAACCACTTAATCCTAGGGCCAGGATAGAGACATGGCAACTACTGAACACTGTGTCGGTGTGAAATTTTCACAATTCCCTGATGTAGTAGTACTCTGTCTGTGAGGATTAGCAGTCACTGAAGCTTGATTCAATCTGCTGTTTTAAGTTGATGGAATAAACTCCATCTTAATGCTAAAAACAGAGGGAATGTGAGGTCACAAACCTAAAGGATGAGTCATACTTAGGTCTGTAGGAAACAGCATAGATTGGTAGTATTTTCACGCCTTACTCAAGAAGTTAGGTAAGGAGAATCAACATTTTTGATACCTGATCTGTACAAGTTCTAATTTGTAGATTTTTTTTTTAATGTCTGAAACCAAGGGCAACCACACATGCAGATACTGATATGATACTGATATTCATATATATATATACATATATATATATATATATATATATATATATATAAAATTTTATTATGTTTTACAAAACAGCCTGCGTCTCAGGAAGCTAACAATACACAGAAGAAAGTGATGTGGTCAAGGTTAAAGATCTCTAGCATAATTTTTCCATTGTCCTAGTAAGTCCTTTTGAATCTCCAGTAGTTACTGTAGTTAGACTAAAAATATGCAATTTAATGGTGCCAGGCAAGGACTTTGTGCTTTTCTTGCCTTAATACTCTCCCTGTTTACCTAGAGACGTGCTAGAGCAGGGATAGAGGAGCTGTACTGTACTGCTCCATGCAGCAAAATAATTGTACAAATGTACCTTATTTTCTACTTTCTCTTTAGTACTAACATTAGTATCTTGTTTTAAAAATGATTATCCACTTAATTTTCTACAATTTAATTATTTTCTATAATCATGTCTTCTTTCTGTGCATGCAGTGAGGATAAATATAGAGATACAGTTTTATTCATGTGAGCTCTGTGACATGTTTGAGACATAGATATATTTATGAATGGACCAGCATTGTTTTTGTAATTTTCCAAAGTTAAATTAGTACAATACATTAAGTAGTTGCATTGAATCTGGCTTTGGTTAGCAAATTGAATGCCAGTTAAGATGTATATGCCCCATATCAGAGTACCTTGGTTCTGTCCTTAGCTTTGATTCCCAGTTGCAATTCCCTAACACTGCAGACCTCGGCATGCAGCAGGAAGATTCAGTTGTTTTGCTGATAACCAGAGTGGAGACTTGTATGGAGTTCCAGCTCCTGGCTTTGGTTTACCCCTTCGTAGCCATTCTGTGGACTTACCGGGGTGAGTCGGTAGAAAAGAGCTTAATTCACTTTCTTTTTTTCTGTTTCTCTTTCTTTACTTCTGTCTCTCTAACAATTCAAAATCAAAACAGTTTTGTTTATCCTTTTATTTAAGGAATAAAGATTCCCAGAGGAAGTATCTTTCTTTGTCTGCCTACAACAGTATCATTCTATAGCTTGCCTTCCTGGGGGGGGGGGGGAATACACATATGTAGACATATGTATAATGCATTTATCAGTATTTTATGGAGAATACTGAAATACTTATGTGCTAAAATATAATGCCTTATCCTAAAAAAAAGCCCATTGTTAATATCCTCATTCTTATATATTGTGCTATGAAGAAGCATCACTAAGACAAAGAAAGTGCATAAATACTTTATCTTTCAGCAAATGTTGCATATGGACTTCAGTATAAAAGTTGAGAATATCCCATATTTCATAAATGTTGGAACTATTGGATTTTTATCAGGAATCCAACAATAGTTGTATCTGAGGATTCTAGTTATGGAAGTATGAAGGCAAGTTTGATAGTTTCTGGGGAATACACTTCCATTTACTTCACTGAATTTTACGCTTGCTTGGAATCGACTGAAGATAATTGAAACAAAAGCCATCATGTCATGGAAATGATACTAAAATGGTACTTGTCAAAATTAGCATGCCATAAGTAAGAAACAAGACCCTTACCTTTGATCACACACACACACACACACAAAAAAACAAATCTAAATGGATAAATCATCTAAACCTACATCCAGAAACCATAAACCTATTAGAAGAAAAGTTAGGAAATAGTCTACAAGATATAGGCATAAGCAAATAGAAAAATCACCAAAAGCAGAGACAATCAAGACCAAGATAAACAAAGGGGACTAAATCAAACTAAGCAAGTTCTACACAGCAAAGGAAACAATCAGCAAAGTAAAGAAGAACTCAACAGAGTGGGAGAAAATCTTTGCACGCTACACAACTGATTGGGTGCTAATATCCAGAATATACTAAGGACTCCAGAGGCACAACAACAAACAAGTCAGTTAAGAAATGGGTAAAAGAAATGAGCATATTTCAAAAGAAACAAATCCAGATGACTAACAGACACAGAAAAAAAATGTTCAAGATCTCTAGCAGTAAGCAAAATTCAAATACAAACCACACTGTTTCCATTTAACCCCAATGAGAATGGCACACACACAGAAAACTACCAACACCTATTAGCAAGGATTTGTGGGATAATGTACCTAACTGCCCTGTTGGTGTGACTGTAAACTGGTGCAGGCACTCTAGAAGTCAACACGGAGAATACTCAGGCAACTGATAACATACCTACCATATGACTCAGCGATACCACTCCTGGGAACCTATGTAAGAGAGCTGATACATACACATCAGAAAGCAACCTGTACCTCTATATTCACTGTAGCATGATCAACAATTACAAAAAACAACCCAGATGTCCCTTGAAAAAGGACTGGATGAAGACACTGTGGTACATCTACTCTATGGAATGCTATTCAACTGTTAAAAAGCACAAAATATCACCATTTTCAGCCAAAGGTTTCCAATTGGAGACCGATATGGTCAGTAAAATGAGCCAAATCTAAAAGAACAAATATATATGCTCTAATATAAGACATTTATTGATAACGCAAAGCAAAAACAAAGGTAAACAAATATACACTTGCAAACTCACAAATGAAGAATGTACGGGCATCCAGAATACCAGAAACCTAAGAAATTGTCCGAAAGTATCTGTAGAACCAAATAAAAGTGAACCCTCCAATGAAACTTCTAAATTATACCTAAGTAACAGACTTTCTACCATTGTGTAGGTCACGTGTGTCATGACCCACCCATGTAAATTTGATATTTTACTATAAAACAAAGGGAGAGGAGATAGTATATATGTCCTAGTACTGCTTTTGCTACATATAATGGAATCTTATAGTCTTGTTTTTAATTTCATTACTTCAAAAAAAGTTTTTTTTTTTCCCTCCTACTAATTTCTATTACAAATAGGTCATACAGTAGCATCACTTTCCTCAGGAAGGTTTTCAATTTCTGATTCATTTCTTCAGTGACATATTGCTCATTCAGTAGCAAGCTATTCAACTTCATGGCTCTGTACTGTTCCTATTGTTGATTTTTACTTATGGCTTTTCATTTAAGGGGAAGTATATTAACTGTGTAATAGAAACTATCATAACCAGTTGCAATGAGCCAATGCATTTTGCATGTCTACTTGCAAACCAAAGACGAACTCTCAAAGAAACTGTTAACCCTATCTTGACAATAGGACATGGGCTCTATGACATCGTCCATACCTACAACATAAGGTTACACTTGAATAGCAGAATGATAAGCATATGACTATTTATGAAGCACTCTACCACTGTTACTCTGAAAGTTTCAGTTTGTTTTTCATTTACTCTTATTCTCTTCATCTCTGGCCCATCATTTAAGGAATTTTACTGCAATAGTTAGCATTCACATAATTATTAACAATGGGTGAAAAATTCTGTCTTAACTTGTTATGTTGTGTGGTGCTTTTTAAAATACAATAGAATATTTACAGGCGTGGTATTAGCTAATTTTTAAATCAGACTTACTTGCAATTATCAATGTTCCTGTTTTTCCTCAACTTAAAAAAAATCTTCATTATATTTATTTGAAAGTCAGACACACACAGAGAGGATTCCATCTTTTGGTCCACTCCCCAGATGGCTGCAACAATTGGGGCCGGTGAGGCTACAACCAGGAATGGGAGATTATTGAATTCATTGCACAGTAAAGCAGGGATCCAAGGAATTACTCTATCCTCCACTGGTTTTCCAGGACATTAGCAAGGAGATGAATTTGTAATTGATCAGATGAGACGCCTCTGTATGGGATTTCAGCACTCCAGGTGACAACTTAACTCACTATGCCATGGAACAGTAGATCAATTTTCTAGGCACTCTCCGTGCTGACTTCCTCAGTTGCTACACTAGCCTACGTTCCCACCAACCATGGAGCAGAATAGATGTTTCTTCACATCCACACAGGCATGTATTGTTGGTGCATATCTAAAAGCAGACCAATCTTACTGTGCGGGGTCTCCCCCACAGATTCCTTTGGTACCCTGTTGCCGGAGGGGATGAGCCTGCTGCCCGCCACACAGCCTCCCGGCCCGCGAGAGACAAACAGATGGACAGGGGTTCTGTCTAAGTAGTTCCGATTTATTGGGGAAATTCAATTTCTTATATAGGGTAAGGGATAACCTCAGGATGAAAATTTGGGAATTCCAGGAGGAGAGGAAACTAGAAGCCAATTACTAGGAGAATGACTGCAGAAGCCACCTTCCATAGGCCAGGGGTAGGTGAGTGAGATGGCCCTGGTCAATCAGTATTTCCTTAGAGCTACGTGACTCCTTCCCTGATTCACGCCCAGGGCTCTGTCCTTGGCAGCCATCTTGCCCACCAGTGACCTGGACTGCTAGTCGCCATCTCATTGACTTAATGACCTCTTTGCCCCTGAGCCCCACATTACTGGAGCTATGGAACATCAATGTGATTTGTGTGTGTGTTTCCCTAACAACTAGAGAGCATGAGCATTTTTTCCCTAAGTCTATCAGCCATTTCAATATCTTCTTTTGAAAAATATGTACTCATTTCCCTGCAACCTATCTTCTCACAAATTGTCTTCCTTTTCTGTTTCTGTAAATTTTATCATTCTAAATCCTGCATATTAGCCTGTTGAGTAATGTGCAAAGAGTTTATCCCATCACTTTTCTCATCACTTTCTGGACCATTTTCTTTGATGTACAGACACCTTTATTTTGCCTTTGATTGTATGTGCTTTTGGTGACTTTTCTAAGTGTTTACCAATACCTTTGTCTTGCAAACAGCTTTCTATGTGTTCCTTTAATAGCTTGATGGCTTATGGGGGCAGAGTTAGGCTTTTGATCCATTTATAGATGATTTTTTTTTAATAAGGTGAAAGGTGAGGGTCTTTTTTTTCCTACTTCTACAAACTGATACCCAATTGTCCCAACAGCATTTGCTGAAGATTAAAAATTTTCCCTGGATATTCTATTTCTCCTTTAGTTGGCTGCTCATGTGTAAACTCACTTCTGGAATTTGTATTCTGTTGCATTGCTTTTTGTTGGATGTTTCTGTGTCAATACCAGACATTTTGATTACCATTACCCTGTAGTATATCTGGAGACCCAGAAAAACAAAATAGAACAGCACAAAGCAACAACAACAAAATGCAACATGTCCCATGGTGCCATTTTTAGGTAGAGGGTATCCCCACTTTTTCTTTGTTTTCTCTGGCTCCAATTTCTGCTTCCACTGTTTTCCCATTTATTATTACAGCATTGTACTCCTTTAGTTAGTTACAGGTTTACCATTTTGTGGTGTAAGTACCTCATGGAATTGTGGGAATAGACAAGTTTCATTTCATTCTTTTACTGAAAATGGTGTCTCTGGAACTGACCCTATCTGGCTCTCCTTTGCTTGTTCATTTATGCTGCTGTCCTGTGCTGAAGACACAATCTGTTCTTATATTCCTTTACTTCAGTGTTGTGCACTTGCTATTGTTGTTGCTAAAATCTTGCTGCATATCCTGTGTAGTCTCCCTCTTCTAGTCAAGGATTCCAAGATACACAAAATTGTTGCTCTCGGGCCCGGAGGCGTGGCCTAGCGGCTAAAAGTCCTCGCCTTGAACGCTCAGGATCCCATATGGGCGCCAGTTCTAATCCTGGCAGCTCCACTTCCCATCCAGCTCCCTGCTTGTGGCCTAGGAAAGCAGTCGAGGATAGCCCAAAGCTTTAGGACCCTGCACCCATGTGGGAGACCCGGAAGAGGTTCCTGGTTCCCGGCTTTGGATCGGCACAGCACCGGCCGTTGCACTCACTTGGGGAGTGAATCATGGGACGGAAGATCTTCCTCTCTGTCTTTCCTCCTCTGTGTATATATGACTTTGTAATAAATAAATCTTTAAAAAAAAATGTTGCAAAAAAAAATACCTCTTGGGTTCCCATTTAATTGAGGCTGACTTAATCCTGTAGGTGATCCAATGAGGGGTTGTAGGATTAAATTATGGTGGAATTTGTCCTAAATCATTATAAAGAGAATGAAAATAAGAGACTAAACTAGAAAACACTTGCAATACATCAACTGATATGATGTTAACATATCCATAACATATGAAGGAATATCAACACTACAGGACAGATATCAAATTAAGAGACTGACCCAGTACATGAAAAAGCCAAACATAAACATTCCCTTCAAAAGCACATAGGAAATGGATACAAATGGACTAGATGCATTTTAAGCCATTGTTTTATCAGAGGATAGCAGTTTTTATTTACATGGGAAGAATCAGATAAAGTCACCTATTTAAAAATATAGTGATCATATTTCATGATACTGTAGTTTACTATGGAAAACTCACTGAGAGATTAGATATTAATGTACCTGATATAATATCTATGGAAATTTGCGTGACTTTGACCATGTCCAATGGAGAACTATAGTCAAATCGGCTAATTTTGACAAGCAAAAGCATTTTAATTCATGAAACATTAAATACATCAATCATGAGTGAAAAAGACGTAGCATGGGCCCTGTATGGTGGCCTAGTGGCTAAACTCCTCACCTTAGAACTGGTAATTTTGTCTATTGTTGTATTTCGTTTAGGATTATTTTGGGTATTTTTGCTTGGAATTATGTAAATCGTTGTTATCAGTTCCCTATATTTTAAGTAGCATGCAAAGATTTTCTCCTATTTTATTGGTTCATTCAAAAAAAAAGAAGTGAAATGCAGAAATTGCAATTAACTGCCCAAATTCTCCTATATGCAACTGGTGAACTGGCATATACACCAAAATTTGATGTCTGTATGTTTTATACTATGCTTAAGTAATATTTTGCATTATTCAAAAACATCTGACCATGCTTGTTTAAGGTACACATTTTAGACTTTTTTCTAGAAGCATTGTTGCTACTCAATCAGTTAAAGAAGATGTTAGTTTCAAACAACAGCTTGTTTTTACTATAAAACCATAGGGTAAATGCTACAGGGAAGACAGTGAAGTTGTAATTGAAGGTGCTGGCATTTGATATCAGAGTACTTCTAATACAACTTCTCAAGACTGAAACTGGGAAGGCAAGTGCTGATGCAAGTGCTTACACCACATCGGAGTCCAAGTTGAGCACCTGATTTCTTGTTTTAACTTGGGGGATTAGGGCATTTACAGAATGAACGATCAGGTGGAATATCACCTTTGTTCTCTTTCAAGTATATAACAAGTGAGTTAAAAAAGATTTTTTTTAAAAAAAGAAAACTCACAAGGAGGTACAAGCCCATCAATAGGAAAACTTGCCGTACTTTTGTATTCTTAGTATCTCCAGGACCATGGCGCAACCTGTACAGAATGAATTTCGTTCTTAATGAGTTTCACCCTGGGGGATGTAACCTTTCAGGTGCCACAGGGCTTTCATGCCAGTTAATTTTTAAATTTATTCTATAGATCTGTTTACCTGACCAAATTATTTTAGCAAGAAATTAGTAGTTTCCTTGAGTAGCCTAATGTGGCCAGGCCCTTGAGGCTTCAGGCTATTCTGCAAAGGGAGAATCAGAAAGAGATGTGAAATTATTTATCATTCAAGGTTAAACAGTCATTAGATATAGAAGTAAAGCGATGTTTATGTACCTCTGGTACAAACATCAATCGCGGTGAAGCAAAGTTGAATGTCAAACAGCCTGTTCATTTAGTAAGACAGAAAGCCAGGAGATGGATGACAGTATTTTTGGTGGGATGCATGTTTGTAAAACTACCTGTCATTATGCAACTTGCTTTTAGTGACAATCTAGAAAACACGTTTAGCTAAAAACATAGGTACCTCTCTCTCTCTTCCTCTCTCTCTCCTTCTTTTCTCTCTCTCTCTCTCTGTAAAAATTACATAGATTACAAGTACATTGATTATCTACGTGAGGATACTTCAGAAAGTACATGTAAAGTGAAATCAAAAGAAATTCATTTGGCACAGGAATTTTGAAATTCAAGGTTAATTGTGTGTGTGTGTGTAATTTTTAAACTCAACATTATTGTTATTGAATAACATATAAAGCCTAGGTTAGGGTATTCTGGGGTGAAATAGAAATTGAATTTGAAGCACATTATGATTGGGAATCCACTGCAGGGACTTTATAGATTATAGAGACTGATTGAGTAGCCATGTTTTGGACAGTATAGTGTTTGGGGTGCAATTGGAAATGGAGCTATTAAACTGGATCTATATCAATACAGATTTAATTTCACATTACAGGATTTGAGTGATAAAGAAGGAAAAGCATATGGATGAATGTGAGCATTAACTGAGCACTTGCAAAAGGATCCCTACTAAGGACTGCCAATGAGTGGCGGCAAAAATAAAACAAAACAAACACAGCATAGGGAAAGGTAGAAAGTCTGCGTTTGTTTAAGCATGAAGTAGTGACCTGGGTAAAATAACGATAAGATCTGAGCAGTACACAGAGTCTAGTTATGTAGAGGTTGCACATAGAGCACTATTCAAAGCTATGAACCAGCAGTGAGAGCAACTCTTTTCTTTTCCAGTTCAGACACCTCTGTTCTGCTCTTATCTCTGAGACCAATCAAGTCCACTAGAATCTCGTTTCAGGTCCAAGAAGAAGCCTTATGGGACCATTCTTCATGACCACTCTCTCACTGCCCAATGTCGGCATGTGCTGTGAATACTGGAAAAACAAAATTGTGTTTAAACTGTGAAGCCTAACACCTCACTGAGAAGAGAAACTTGCCATGTCTTGGAAATGTCAGCATTCATGTCTTAGCATGTGGCCAGGAAATCACACTTTTAGGAGCACAGCACAGGCATTTCCAAGCCGTTTCTTAAGTGATTAAGAGATCACTAAAGGAAAATGTCTTCCCTGCAGGTTCTTGGCCAGAAACAGGAGTCAGAAGCATTATCATTTCAGGACACATCTGCAAACTCTGTGTCATTCTCTACCTCCTTTCGGGAGAAAACCCATTTCCTCCCTCTTTCCCAGGAGGTGCTTTCTCTTTGCATTTCATTCCCCATTCACTTGTTCACATCACAAATAAAAGTTCTTCGTCTACATTCAATTCACAGCTTTTTATATCTGCAACATACTTAGTAAAGAAACCATCAAAATTTGCTGGTAACGAATCTCTGCCCACAAAGAAGTGATAATCAGGTTGCCTTTTGCCTTCTGTGTTGAATTTTCAGAAATTATTTTACGTAAAATTTTCAACACATGATTGTTTTGTTGGAAACATAAAAGCAGGCTCTGGCAAGTGTGGGTCACATTCACAGGTTGCAAAAACAGGGAGAAACCAAAAGGATGCTGCAGCTTTTTAAATGGGCAAGGGTTGACTAGGCACCCACTCCTCTCAGGACTCACTGCAGGGAACAGTTTGGGAAATGGAATCAGAGACTTAAGACATATATACTGCCTCATGTATCATCATGGGCTATGTTATTCTGAGTGCTGCTACATATCTAATCAATGAATTGTGTTTTAATGCATCTACTGAAGCAACACCGCCATTTCATTATTATATTTTCTTCATTTCCTTCAGCGCATAGCAACAAATATTTGCACATGGAAAAATATCTATTATCCACATAAGTCATTCTTTGCAACATATTAATTTTGGTGCATCTTAAGAGAGTTCTTTCTGGTATTCTTTCCAGCAACTGCCGTGCAGTTCTAAATGCTGGACTGTGCCATTGCTGACAAAATGGAACGGCAATAGTAGATCTGGCAAGAGAGCATTTAGAGTTTATGCTCAACTTGTTGTCATTGGGTTATTTCCAACTGCTGGTTTTTAACCTCTCTCTTTCTGATTGTAGCCCCCACAGGATATGAAAGTTTGCATTTCTGAGTGCCCCATGTCACCATGGAACCAACCAACAGTAATGATACTAGGAAGGCTGGGAGACAACAAAAAAAGTATTGGTAAATGTGATTTTATTCCAATAAACTACATCATTTGAGAGAACTATAAGTGGATCTGACAGTAGGTATTGCAATTTAAAATTATTTTGTAGCTGCAGAATTGTGGGACTGTTGCCAGCACATACAAAGCGGTTGGAAGCTGGCAGCTTTTATGAACTCTAGTTGCAGTTCATTACATGTGAACAATGCCAATAAAATGTTAAACTGTTTTAGGAATAAGATGTAAATACTACAAATGTTGTTTTTTCCTTTTCTTCAAAAAGAATATAGGTAATTGCACTTGAATTAATGTAAACTTCAGCATTCCAGTGACATTTTCTTTATTATTATTATTATTATTATTATTATTATTATTATTATATTTCAGTGCGAAAGCTATTCAGCATGGTGACTTGTGCAAGTTCCTAGTACTTTCATTATATGCTGTATCTGTTATTTTGGAATCTGATGAAATAACAGATTTACTATAACATAGCTAATATGTTTAACATTGGTAAAGAACATTTGCAAACGTCTTTAAAATGATGTAAAGTAATATTTTGAAAAGTGCATTCTCTTTTGTGTACTTACAATAAATTCCAATTTTATATACTTATTGAGAAAATGTTCATCTACAAGTTTTCTCCAAATGACTGGAAAAGTAAGATTGGGCTAGCACAAAGCCGGGAAATACAAACTCCATCCTGGTCTCTACTTGGTCCAACATTTGCGACCATCCCAGATGCGTTAGCAGGATCAGAAGTGCAGCAGGTGGTTTTGAACTGTGATTTTACATGGAGAGCCAGCACAGAAGGAATCTGTGACACCACATTTCTGTCATTGTAATAAACTTCATGTGAAAACTTGTTCTGGAATTGGACTTACACATGGAAATTGCCCATGGCCAAAAGGACACACTTCCCATTTCCTTCTCACTTCTGACTTTCACAAGAGAACCGTAACAAAGGGACTGAATTTTTTAATTTCAGAAAAGAAAAATTTCAAAAGTTTTTTCTAAGAGATTAAGTAGATATAGAATAGTATGTTCAATGAATCCCAATACAGCTGAAGAAAGAGGCATTCCAAGGTAATGTCACAGTGCTGGATCCAACAGAATGACAGCAGAGAGCATATAGAAAAACCAGGCTCATCCTGGGCAGAGCAATTAAAACAAAGCAATGGCTGTGAGATGTGGGGAGAGAGTTGCACAGGTTTTTTTTTTTTTCCTCTACCAGAATGATCTAAGTCAGGACATTACAACACCCATGATTTTCTCCTACAAACTTTATGCCACAGATTTCTTTGAGTTTTAGTGCTGCTTCCAATCTATTGCATGGTCTACTGGATGCTGGCTTTTAGAAGTCACATACAATCCAGAAAAAGAAAAAGATTTACTGATTTTAGGAAACTTGCAAATAAGTACATCTCCCAGACTCTATGGTACAGTGGCATCCTGACAAGTTTATATGTATAAATCAATCATTAGGAGGTTGGAAATTCTTGTTCCATTGATTGAAATAATAACATGGTATTTTTTTTTAATTTAGCATAATTCACACTTAAACCCATCTGAGGAGATTTTGAATCTATGACATTGGGCTAAGTCATTGCTTCCATTTTGTGTCCTGTTTCTGAAAAGTGATCATTTTTTATTTTCTGTCCAATTACTGAAATAATATTTTTTAATTTAATCACAATCTTCTTCGTATTTTGCTATTATAGAGTATATATACTACAGGGGTTGTGCTTACCATGTTACTCATAGTTGGATTCTGGGTAAACACTGTTTTACATTTATATTTTGATTTGATTCCAAGATTTCATGGAGCAATAAGATTATTCTCTTCATTTTTTATTTATTATTAACAATCAGCCAGTTAATAATATACAGAAGTAGAATAAAGGTTACTCTTTCAATTCTGAGAAACTGTTGAGGAACAGTCAGCTCGCTTACCCAAAAAAGGTAGGAAAGCTTTTTATTGTTATCATTAATTTATTCTTATTGGAATGTAAGATTTCAGAGACAAGGAGAGTTAGAAAGATCCGTCATTCTCTGTTCCCCAAGTAGATGAAATGGCTGGAGATGAGCAGATCCAAAGCCAGGGGTCAGAAGCTTCTTTTGGGTCACCCACATAGATGTAGGATACCACAGCTTTGGGCTGTCTTCAACTGCTTTTCCAGGCTACAAGCAGCGAGCTGGATGGGAAGTGGAACAGCTGGGACACAAACTGACTTCCATATTGGATCCCAGCACATGCAAAGTGAGGACTTTAGACACTAGAATATCGCACTGGGCCAAAATGATGACTTTTAACACGTATTTAAGTTTTGTGATGTATCAAAGTACTGCTGAAGTGCTGTTTTCCAGTTTCTTCTGTCAAACTCCCTGTAAGGATGGAGATATGGGTAATTCATGATTATTCATGGTTATTCATTTGATGCAAAATTAGTTCTTATGAAGAGGATTCCCTGCACAAGAAAGGAGCAGAGGGACACCCAGCATGTCATAACATAAGACTCCCAGAAGAGTTCAACCTAATGTAAAATAAATTTGCAATTCATGTCTGACTTTACTGAAATCCCTATTATCTGGGAGATCTTGAACAACTCATTCAGCTTTGATGAGTTCTCATGTGGACCCACTATAAATAAACAATGACAGAACCCATACAATAAGATTTTTTAGTAAGAGGATTCACATGACACGTGGCCTGCCCTAACACATTAGCTGACACATCATAAAAAGTAAACAGTTCTTTGCTTTTTCATTTGCAATACTGCTGAGAAATATCATGAATATTTGAGATCATGAGTAAATAACAAACGGAGGTGAAGTGTCTTCAGACTTGGATAATGCTGTGATAAGGTCTCCCTCAGGGTACCTCAAGGTTTAACTGTATTATATGTGCATGCTCTTGAAAGCTTTTGCTATTTTCCCATTGCTACCCAATTATCTAGTGTGTTACCTTTCCTCTATGGGAACAAATGTAGACAGCTAAGAAGCAGGAGGAAAATATGTTGACTTTTGGGTTTTCAACCCAGTGATTCTTGAAGGGTTTTATTTGCAAAGGATTTGCTGGGGACTTTTTTTTTTTTTTTTTTTTTTGGCAAAGATCTAGCACATCTTCTTTATTTACTAAAGTTCCAATACATTCTTGATTTTCTCCATGAAAAAGCTGAAATGATGGAAACAAAACAAAACAAAATGAAAAGAAATTTTGAAGAGTAACTCCTGGCAGTGCAGTGGAAATTCAAGTGCCTTGCAGTAGGAGTGAAACACATCAATAATCTCTTTTACTAGCAAATCAAGCCTTAGGTGTGGCTTTGTAATCTTTCTCTCGAGAATTGTTTTGTACCTGTGTCAAAAATTGTATCTTTAAAAAGCCATGTTTTCACCTGCTGGGGATAAAATGCAGATGAACTCTATGACCTTTAAAAATGTCAGTGTAGAGGTCAAGCAAGGATGGTTGATCAGGGCAGGAAGGTATAGCCAAGAGTGCCAAGAGACCCATGGACAAGGTCAAATGGAGCTCATAGCCAGAAAAAGAAAACTGCTGGACTGAGTGACCAAAGCTCCCTGGAGGCCACTGGAGAGAAACAGGACTGTTGCACACAAAGAAAATCTGTTGAAACTACAAAAGGTTACAGCTAGCAGCACAGGAGGAAGGTGAGCACAAGCAAGCTGCTCAACAAAGAAAGAACCAATGAATGTGGAGCCAAGACAAAGGTAAAAAGAGCAGACAGACTCTCCGTGGAAGTTGCCCCCTGCCATAAATAAATAAATAAATAAATAAATAAATAAATGGGGGGAGAGAGAGAGAGCTCCATAGGAAAAAGCTCTGGTGAGGGGAGGCAAGGCTGAGTGCAAGCTCATAGGTTCCCTGATACATCACACCTCAGATTAGGAGCAGAAACACTGATTTGGAACCAGCTACTGAGGAGTTAGCTGCAGGAGGGTGATGTGGCTGAGGGTAATATTCAGGAAATAAAGCAGTACCCACACTATACTCAGAAGATGTGCGCCTTAAACATCCAGGTGAAATACTGGAGACAATCAGAGGCTAGGTTGGGATCAACAGCACAAATCTCAGAGTGAACCACAAGGAAAGCTCAGGCACACTCGAGTCAGCGAGCACTAAGACCTAGCAGCCATGTCTCAATGCCAGGAGCATGAAGACTACAGGGACATGCACACCCATAGCAGGAACCAACTGGTGGCATGCTGGAGCAGCCCCACTAACTTGGTAACTGGGAAAACACTGGCAGAAATAATTTTATGAATAGAGCAGCATCCTTAGCAATGACATAAACAAAAAATCTGCAGAGCTTCTTGCTCTACAAACTATGACCAGGACAAGAGAGAGGAAAAATCATCACCCAAGAAGCTAGGAAAAAGAGCCAGGGAAGCAATGACTGTTGAGACTGAAGCGGAAGCTTCCCTGCTTACAAATTTAGAAGCCACGGACACAAAGACTAAAATTGGCTTGAAGAGAAAGCGCACAGATCTGAAAGGCCATGGGAAAGGGGGACAGCAAAACAGCAAACAACATAAATGAGTAAACCAATGTTTGCCTCATATTTTTTTCTTTTTTTACATTTTATTATTATCATTTTATGATACAGTTCCATATTCTCTTATTGCCTCCCCAATTCCCTCCTCCCACACCTAGTTCCTCTATACCATTACTAACATAAAGTTCTTCATACACAGTCATGTGCCCATCATTGCTGGCATGGACAATGGCAGAGAGTCCAGAATCCTCTTACCAAGATATAGTGAACAGTTTCATTGTAAGTCCATCTTTTTCTGGAAGCAAAAATGCATACTACACTGCATCCTCACATCTGAATGTTAGTCTCCATTACACAGCTACTATACATTCCCTTATATGAAAAGTCACAATAAAAAATCAATAATAGAAAGAAAAGAAGAAATTTACAATGCCATAAAGTTAAATGACATGTTACTAGATATGACAGTCTCCATTACACAGCTACTATACATCCCCTTAAATGAAGAGCCACAAAGCAAAATCAACACTAGGGAGAAAAAAGAAATTAACAACATCAAGAAGTTAAATAACACACTATTAAATGACTAGCGTGTAGCTGAAGAAATGAAAATCAAGAACCTTCTTAAAGAAAATGATGCCACTGCATGATCTATGAGTCATTGAATGATTTAATCAGAAGGAAGTGTTTTGAAGAGATGAAAACAACAGAAAACAATAAAACCCATGCAATATAGTTTCCGCTGATCTTTGTGGGTGACGTGTGTCTCCTCCAGACATTAAGCAGATGGGTTTTGTGTTTTAAACCCAGGGTACTAATCTATGATGTTTGATTGAGCTTAAGTCATTTACATTCAGAGTTTAATATGTACTTTGGTCCTGTCATTTTAGAAATGGGTTGTTCATTGGTTTAGTCTTCTGTTGTCATTTTACTGGGAACTTCTTCCCATTTGCCTTTGGTTTTGGTAGGTGCTATTCCTCTTCTCTGTGAAGAGAACATCTTGAAGTATCATTTGTAGGGCAGGTTTGGAACAGGCAAATTCTTTTAACTTTTCTTTATTGTGGAAGAATTTTATTTCATGTTCAAAGACAAAAGAAAGCTTTGCTGAGTATGTTATCCCAGGCCGAAAATTTTTTTCTTTTACAATCTGAAATAAGTCACTCCATTCTCTTCTTGCCTGTAGAGTTTCCTGTGAGAGATCTCTTGTGAGCTTAATTGGCATTCCTTTATATGTCAATTGATTTTTTTCACGTGCACATTTAAGCATCTTTTCCTTATGTTCAATTGAAGAGAGCTTGAGTATCATATGTCGTGGTGAAGATCACTTTTTTTTTCATTATTTATTATTTTTAATTCATTAATTACATTGTATTATGTGACACAGTTTCATAGGTACTGGGATTCTCCCCACCCCTCCCCAAACCCTCCCACCATGGTGGATTCCTCCACCTTGTTGCATAACCACAGCTCAAATTCAGTTGAGATTCCCCCATTGCAAGCGTATACCAAACATAGAGTCCAGCATCTTATTGTCCAGTCAAGTTCAACGGCTTCTTAGGTATACCCTCTCTGGTCTGAATCTTGGGAGTTCTGTGCCCCTCCTGGAACTTGTTTCCCAATTCTTTCTCTAGATTAGGGAAATTTTCCTTTATTATTTCATCAAATACATTTGCAAACTCAGCTTCTCTTTCTGTACCTTCTGGGACTGCCATAACTCTTATATTTGGCCCCTTAATAGTGTCTTTCAATTGTTGAATACTCTTTTTGGCCTGATCCAGCTCTGCTTCCAGCTTTTTGTTTGCTTCCCCCTGATGACAGAAAATATCTGCCAATTCTGAGATTCTTTCTTGTGTTTGCTTCATTCTACTTTGGAGACTCTCCACTGTACTCTTAATTTGCTCTAATGTGTTCTTAATTTCTGATATGATTTGTTTTATTGCTTCCTTAAATTCTTTGAACTCCTGCATGAGCTTCTCATTGTTGATCAGAATCTTTATAATGAGTCTTATGGATTCTGTGTGCCCCATTTTCTCGATGACTTCCTCAGTTAACTCTGAGTTTGGCATAGGATTTTGCTCCTTTGCAGGAGAGTCTTCGGTAATATTCATTGTGCTTTTGTCTCTTCTTTTGCTCTTGATCATTGTACTTCTGGTTAGCAGAGTCTTCTCCTTTTGGCAGGTTTCTAAGTTGTGTCACCCACAGGGCCACAATGCGATTTTACTTATTGCGGTTGGTACACAACTTTTCTTGCAGCCACTTGTGCCAAAATTTCCAGCGAGTTCCAAGTCTGGGTTCTTTTTTTTTTTATTGAACATATTTTATTCTTATATCTCAAATACCAAAAATGATAGAAGCAACATACAAAGTAAAATTATAAAGCAGCTTAACACATAAATAAAGATAGAAAGATTCTGACAAAATGTTGTTAAGTCTTGCCTGGCAAAACTAACAATGATAATACATCAAGACAATATATTTTATATCCCCTAAATGGAAGGTTAGTTCATCTTGTCATTCATGATATCACATCCTTATCATATATGCAGCATGCTTTGTGTCAGATGATTCACTCAGCCATAGGCAATGTTAACGTATGCCATGTTGAGCCCAACGGCGTGGCCTAGCAGCTAAAGTCCTCGCCTTGAACGCCCTGGGATCCCATATGGGCGCCAGTTCTAATCCCGGCAGCTCCACTTCCCATCCAGCTCCCTGTTTGTGGCCTGGGGAAGCAGTTGAAGACAGCCATGCTTTGGGATCCCAATGTTTTGGGATTCTGCACTCACGTGAGAGACCTGGAGGAAGTTCCTGGCTCCTGGCTTCAGATCGTGCACAGCACCAGCCATTGCGTTCACTTGGGGAATGAATCAGTGGACGGAAGATCTTCCTCTGTTTCTCCTCCTCTCTGTATATCTGACTCTTTAATAAAAAGAAATGTATCTTTAAAAAAAAAGATAGGCCATGCTGTACATAAGATGGTTTAAATCCATTTCCAATTTACAACAGTGCAAGCTTACAAATGGCTCATTATAGCTATAGAAACATCAGTGTGATAGAGAAGACAAAAATTTAGGAAAATTTAGAGTTAAAATATGCTTATTTTTTTGGTGTCCAAACTAATTCAGAGCATAAGAGGGATTTGTGAAAAGTAATCAATGTAGGCATTGTGAAAAGAAAAGCACGGATTTTAAGTTATCTGCACCCAAATAAAATCATCTTTTTATTTCCTTTTGCATGAATTTTTAAAGAATGCTAAAATAACGCTTAACCATACACACACATTTAATCAATGTATGTCTACAAATATGTTTTTGTACGTATATCTGTTTTTCATGTGGATTTTTGTATTCATTATCTATCATTACTTCATAAGTTATTTCTAAAAGTGTGACTTCAAACAGTGCACAGTTGTTTTTGAGACTCCTTGGCTGAATTGTGCCCTCCACTTCAAGATCTCTCACAGATTATAATGTATTAATTAAGGTCGTACTCTAATTCAAGGCCTCTCTCAGATAACAGGACACTGATGAAGGTCATGGTCTTACTCTACCTCAAGGTCTCTCACAGACTACCAAGCACTAATTAAGGTGTTTTTTTTTTATTTATAGTTGATTAATTACATTGTATTATGTGACACAGTTTCATAGGTACTTGGATTCTACCCACCCCTCCCCAAACCCTCCCACCATGGTGGATTCCTCCACCTTGTTGCATAACCACAGTTCAAGTTCAGTTGAGATTCCCCCATTGCAAGCATGTACGAAACATAGAGTCCAGCATCTTATTGTCCAGTCAAGTTCAATAGCTTCTTAGGTATACCCTCTCTGGTCTGAAGACAAAGCCAGCAGAGTATCATCCCAGTCAATTAAAAGCTCCAACATACCATCAGCAAAAATTTACATCATTATGGAATTAATTGACATAGTAATGAGTAACCAATATGTTAAAAGTAAATGCGAGTTCTTAACCACCTTCTGTGACCACCTCATTGGCACTAATTAAGATTGTACTCCTATTGCCAGGCTCTACTAGCAAAGTATCTAATTCCAGATTCACACCTGTGGTTGTTGACAAGATTGTTTGATCATGGAAGCCACTTTTTCAATTTCAACATTTCTCTCAAAATAAATAAATAAATAAATAAATAAATAAATAAATAAATAAATAAATTGATTAATTAATTAATTAAGGACGGGCCCAGTACGGTGGCCTAGTGGCTAAAGGCTTCGCTTTGCACACACCACAATTCCATATGGGCGCTAGTTTTAATCCCAGCAGACCTGCTTCCCATCCAGCTCCCTGCTTGCGGCCTAGGAAAGCAGTCAAGGATAGTCCACAGCCTTGGGACCCTGCACCCACATGGGAAACCTGGAAGAAGTTCCTGGCTCCTGGCTTCGGATCGACTCAGCACCAGCCATTGTGGTCACTTTGGGAGTAAATAATTGGACAGAATGCCTCCTCTCTGTATATCTGACCTTTCAATAAAAATAAAATCTTTTTTTAAAACGTACATGTGGATAGTTATTATAAAATACTATTTCAAACTGCAGTGTTTGCTATTAGATTTATCTTGGACATTTAGGCGGAAAGGAAGGGAAAATAGAAGTAGAAATATGATTTAAATGAAAACTTTAGTTGAAAGATATTACAAATTTGTTATGTATGTTGCTGAAACAATTACTTTATAATTGTCCCTTTTTGGCATGAATCATTGTAAAAGACATGGAAGTTAAATAAATTGCATTTATTGCCATTATGCTAAGATACCAAGATTAATCAGCAGAAGTATTTTATTACAAAACAAAATGTACTGTTTTTTTCTCAGTTGACATAATGAATAAAATGTAACTTAATAGGCATTAGGAAAGATGGAGAAGAGCCTCAGATACTCCCCATTGAAAGTCGGTGAGTCCCACAAAGACAATCGTCATTAGCTCTGTATATTTGTTAAAGCATTCAGTACAATTTCCTTCTTTGTTCCATATAATCAATCTGACTCTGTGGTTATGAAACAAAGTCGTAGCTATAGTTGAGTAACTGAACTCGGTAGTATGCCATTCGTGAAATGAAGCAAGTATCTGAAGGTCAATTGGATCGCTGTGGGAGAAAGAAAGGCTGGCATGAGAAGTAAATGACTGTGAATATTCAATGGGGACATCAGCAGTGGATAACTGTAATTAACAAGCCATCTGCTCTGCTTTTTCTTCAGATACAAGTAAAACTCCCAAGAGTTAGTTCAGCTAACTATTGGTTTGGAGGAGCTGATGGCTCAGTGGCTGCCTTTAACAGGTGTTCATACATAAAAACAATAGGATTCTTTAGAAGCACACTCAATCATTCACTGCTATTTAAGATCTACATGACTAGAGATGGACAGAATGGGAAAAATGATGCTGACAGATGGTACTCCCATTTGCCATATACATTCACTGACCAGATTCAAAAGCTGATAACGGTCAGTGACGGTAATTAAGCCTTTCAAGATCTTCCTCCTCACCCCAGCTTTTTATGATGCATTACCATCTTCTTCTTCTTCCATAATAATAATAATAATAATTATAACAATAATGCTTCTATTTTATTTTTAATTTTATAACACAATTCCATTGGCTCTGGGATTTCCCTAACCTCCCAAAATTTGCCTCCCAGACCGATTTCCCCCACATTATACAATAATATAATTCTTTGTAAGTAGTCTTAGGTCCATCATTCTGCTGTTTAAGTGTACCCTGATATTGTGGGTACAGACAAGGGCGTTCCATTGTCAATATATATCCAACAGTTTCAAAGGAAGTTCATCTTTGATCTGGAAGTAAGGATGAATACTTCATTTTATTTGCATTTCTGGATATGTAGTCTGTGTTACATAATTACTACACACTCCCTTAAATGAAAAGCCATTAAAAAATAAACAACAAGAACAAACTTAAAAAAATTACAACACCATGGTGTCAAATAACATGTCACTGAATAACCAATGCGTCAATGAAGAAATAAAAAAGAACCTTCTTGAAGAAAATGATGCTACTGTATGATCTATGAGTCAGTGATGAATTTAATATGAGAAAAGAAACTGCTTTGTAGAAATGAAAATAAAAGCAAATATATAAAGCCCATGAGTTGCAGCAAAAGCATTATTGAAAGTGCTATTGAGCTTATAATTTGCATTAATCTTGCATTATATCAGAGAGAACATATAGTGTTTGTCCTTTGGGGATTGACTTATTTCAATGAGTCTAATGGTCTATTTGGGACCATTTGGTTGTAAATAGTAGAATTTTACTCTTTTTAATAGCTGAGTAAAATTCCATTGAGTATATGTACTACAGTTTCTTCATCCATTCCTCTTTTGATGGGCATTTTGTTTGTCTCCATGTCTTTGTTATTGCAAATTGTGCTGCAATAAACATATTACTACAGATCTTTTTATCATATGCAGACTTAACTTCCTTTGGATACATTCCTAGGTTCAGGATTGCTGGGTCACACAGCAGGTTTATTTGCAGTTGCTCAAGCTCTCCTTCCTGATTTCTATAGTGATTGTACTAGCCTACACTCCCACCAGCAGTGAGGGAGGGTACCTTCTCCTCAAATTCATGGCAGCAGGTGTTGTTAGTGGAGTTCTGAATGTAGGGTGAGATCACAGGAGTTAGGTGGAATCCCAATGTGGTTTTCATTTGTAACTCCCTGATGGCTAGGAGACTGAGTATCTTTATATATATCTGTTAGCATTTGGATTTGTTCTTTTGAAAAATGTCTGTTCATTTCCTTCAACCATTTCTTCACAGGGTCATTTGTTAAGCTGTCATTAGGTTTTTGAAGCTCATTGTAAATCCTGGATGTTAGTCCCCTATCACTTGTGTACCATGCAAACTTTTTTTTCCCATTCTGTTGGTTGTTTCTTCACTATATTGATCATTAATTGCCCTACTGATGTTTTACTTTGATGAAGTCCCTTTTGTTTATTTTGGCTTTGACTACCTGTGTTTTTGCTGTCATTAAATAGCATTTCCTCATTCTTTTATCTTGGAGAGTTCTTCTGTTTTCTTCTATTAATTTGATGGTTTCTAGATGAAGATTTATTCCTTGATCCAGTCAGAGCTTTTTTTTTTTATTTATTTAAATTTAAGATGACGTGTGGGGTTCTTACTTCTTCCCTCTGCAGGCTGCTATCCTATTGTCCCAACAGCATTTGATGAAGACACTGCACTAGTTCCCTGGATTGTTTGCAGTTTTGTTGACAAAGGTTGATTGATTATACACGTGCAGGCTTGGGGTTTCTGTTCTGTTCCATTGATCTTCTCTGTTTCTGTGCCACTAGCAGACTGTTTTGATGACCAGTGCTCTATAGTTTATCCTGAGGTCTGGGATTGTGATTCCTCCAGCTTGATTTTTAATCTTCAGGATAGCTTTGGCTATTTGTGGTCTCTCGTGTTTCCAGATAAAGTTCTGTGGCATATTATTTAGTCTCCATGTGTTTGCATGTATTCATGGGTGTTTTGAATTATTGGTCTCCAGTTTCACTCCATAATCGCCTGAGTACGTGCATGTATAATTCAAAATTTTTAAAATTTGATAGTGCTTGCTTTATTGGCTATAATATGATCAATCCTGGAGAAAGTTAAACTGTTGAAAAAAAGTGTATTCTATCTCCATAGGATTAAAGTTTCACTAGGTATCAGTTAACTTCATTTCCTGTAGTGTCTGAGTGAGTTCTGTTGTTTTCCTGCTGTGTTTTAGTCTCGTCGATCTGTCCACTGATGGTAATAGGGCATTAAGGTCCCTAGTGTTATTGCATTGGAGTCTATTTATGTCTTTAAGTCTGTTCATTGTTTCGCATAGCTAGATGTCCTGGAATTTGGTGTGTATGCATTTATTATGGTGATTTCTTCATCTCTTTTAATGTTTGTTTGTTTACATCAAAGTCTATATTATCTAATAGAAGAATGGCTACACTTGCTCATTTTCCCTTCCATTTTACTGGAATATCTTTTTCCAGTCTTTCAGTTTCTGCTTTATTATTGAGATTTGTACCTTCATGGTGACAGATGTGTTTTGTTTCTTGGTTGACTACACTAATCTCTGATGTAATGCATTCCATTTATATTCAGGGTTAATACAGATAGCTAATTTTTGCTCCTGTCGTTTTAGCAATGGATTATTCTTTGATTAATCTTCTGTTGTCTTTTTACTGGGATGCTTTCCACATTTGCCTTTGGTTTTGTTAGGTGCATTTCCTTTTTCCTGTCAGAAGAACATCTTTAACTCTCATTTATAGGGCTGGTTTGGAAGACACAAATCCTTTGAACTTTTCTTTTCTATGGGATAATTTTATTACATTTTCAAAGACAAAGTAAAGCTTTGCTGGGTACATTATTCTGGGTTGACATTTTTTTTTCCTATCAGAATCTGGAACATGTCACCCCATTTTATTCTGGCCTGCAGAGTTTCCTGTGACAAGTTAGCTGTAAGTCTGATTGTCATTCCTCTACATGTCAACTGATTTTTTTTCTCATGTGCAATTATGGATATTTTCCTTATGCTCAGTTGGAAAGAGCTTAATTATTGTGTACCATGCTGAAGATCATATTTGGCCAACCCTGTTGGGAGTTCATGCTCCTCAGGAGGTTGTTTCCAAATTATTTCTCCATATTAGGGAAGTTTTTTATTTATTATTTCATTGAATATCAGTTTAAACCCAGCTTGTCCTTCTGTGCCTTCTGGAACTACCATAATTCTTATATTTTGGGTTTTAACTATGACTCTTAATTCTTGAGTACTTCTGTTTTTAGCTTGACCTTGCTCTGCTTCCAACTTTCTGATTGTTTCCTTGTTGTGACAAAAAAAAAAAAAAAAACAACTTTTGAGATTCTTTCTTCTGCTTTGTTCACTCTATTATAGAGAGTTTACACTGAATTTTAAAATTTGCTCCATTTTGCCCTTCATTTCTAATAATTTGACTTAATTTTTTTTCACTGTTGCTATCTCCTGTGTGACATATTCCTTAAATTCCTTGAAGTCCTGCAGGTAATTCTCATTATTGTTAAGGAGCTTCATAATAAGTTTTCTGAATTTTTTTATCCTCCATTTTCTTGTTATCTTCTTCAGTTAACTCTGGGGTTCGCAGAGCTTTTGCTTTCTTTGCAAGAGCATCTACAGTAATATTCATTGTACCTCTGTCTTTGCTTTTGCTGTTGGTCATTATAATTCTGGTTAGCAGATTCTTCTTCTGAGGGCTCGTTTCTAAGCTATGTTACCCACAGGTCTACAGATCGGCTGTTTATTGAGTTGGGTACCCAATTTGTCACTTGTAGTCACTTACACCTCTACCTCTAGCGAGTTTCAGACCTGGGCTCTTATGTTAGGCTTCCACGACAGCTTCCCTTCTTAGCCCTAGTTACTGGCTCACCATTCTTCATGTTCTGTGACCCCATGCTGTGGCCACACCATTGTCTATTCAGTTTCCCTCCCACTTCTTTTTCAACCAGTGCCAAGGATTAGGAAGACATCAGGTGTCCTAAATAGCTAAGTTTTTTTTTTTTTTTTGGTGATGATATTGATGAATCCTGTTGGCTCTTCAGTCTGAGAGCTGCCCAAAACCTAACTTGGATAGAGCCTGTTGGGTACTACATCGATACTATCTTCTCTGGAGGACTAGTGTAAGGCATTGAGGTTGAAATGATTTTGCCTCCAGCTTAGCCTATGTACTCACTGCTTTTCTTCTAGTCCCTCAGCCTTTGTCACCCTACACAAATTGTTGCCTGATGTGACACTGTGGAGTTCTGGGTCTTCTGGTTATTAAGTCTGAAGCAGCCAACGTATTGTGGCTCAAAATTGAAGGCTGCCATCTCAGAACTATTTTTTCTGGGGAACCAATGCAAAGGACAGAGTTGGAAGTGATTTTGCACCTAGTCTATCACTTGTGCCACTTGTGATTGTCCTCCATCATATTAGGATGGTATAGTCCTCCAGCAATAGACACCTGTGCAACATCATGCTATTTGAGTGTATCATGGCATGGTAGGTATAGACAATGTTTGGAAACATAGTATTGTATTGTCAAGGTATATTTTTATTTATTTTTTTCAAAGATTTATTTTATTTTTAATTCAAAGTCAGATATACAGAGAGGAGGAGACACAGAGAGGAAGATCTTCCTTACACCCCAGAAACAATAACAGAAGCCAGCACCCAGGAGCTTCTTCCTGGTCTCCCACATGGATGCAGGGTCCCAAGGCCTTGGGCCATCCTTGACTGCTTTTCCAGGCCACAAGCAAGGATCTGCCTGGGAAACAGGGCTGCTGGAATTAGAAACGGTGCCCATATAGGATCCCAGGGCGTTCAAGGCGAGTACTTTAGCCACTAGGCCACCATGCCGGACCCTCAAGGAATATTTTAAAAGAAATTTCAAAGTGCTAATATTCTTAAGAATGGATCAGGTAAACTTAACAACCTTGTATTTGGCTTTGATTTTTAGATGCCATATCAGAGTCACGATCTAGGAAATAAACAGTGATTGCACTCCATTAAAACTAAAATAAAAAATTCTAATCATGGGAAAGGTACCATCAAGGGAATAAGAAAAAGCCCAATTCTAGGATAGAAGTTGTAATAGACATATTTGAGAGAAGATTGCTACTCAAAATTAAGGGAAAAAATCACTTACACTCAACAATAACTAAATAAATAACCCAGTAAAAAGGGGACCATACACATGTATATAAATTTCATATAATTACCTACATATCTGAAAAAAGCCTATGAAAATAATTTTATATCACATATCATCAGACAAAAGAAAATTAAACAACAAGAAGAGATTACTGAGCACCAGTTATAAAAAAAAAACTCAGATCAGTAACATCTCCAAACGTTGTCCAAGAAGCAGAGCAATAGGTACTCTTATTCAATGCTTGTAGAAGATGCTCGATTACAGCTAGTGTAAAGAATGTTTATTAGCTTATAAAACCAAACATGTTGTGATGATAAGATTCAGAAAATATATTCGTTAGCATTTGTGCAAAAAGTTTAAACATACATTTCCACTAAAACTTGCACATATATGTTTTTATAGACTTTAAAGCTACAAAGATATCTCTTAGTTGGTGAATGTATAATGTGGTTTGCCTTCTTATTGCATACAATTAAGTGCTGAAAAGAAATGATAAATAGCAAATAATGAAAATCAACATCTTATTAACTGAAGTATACCAAAATGTACAGACTACATAATGTATGATTACAGTGATAGGACATCCTGGAAAGGGAAATATATGGAGATAATAAAATGATCACTGGTTTCAGGGTGTAGATGAGGAGGAAAGCATCATAATTCAGGCACAGACAGCTTTCAAGGCAGTGAAAATGCCCTGGAGGTGGACATTCAGATATTTTTTATGGCATGAGACACACTCTTCCATCTTAGTCCTGTCCACAGTTACGGGGATGTTTACAAATTTTTAAAAAATGCAACTTCAAATCACATCACACAACCTCAAAAGAAAATGTTAGTATCTGGTTCTCTGCTCTTGCCAGGAAAAGACAAAGGGCAATGACACAGAATCCCATCATGAGGCAGGGAGAACAGGGCTGAAACAGCAAAAGGAGGGAGAAACAGGAATGTGAGTGGACAAGTGATGAGGTTATGAACTTCATTACTCAGCAGAGAGATGGTGTACTTCCTCCTTCACAGGCCACTCAACACCTGTGCAGGTCAGAGCCAGTGCTTCACCCATCTCCACTGCTTCCTTCACACACTTGTTCTTCAATGCAGGTCTTCTCAATATTTTTGTGAAGTGTGGTGGTCAGTTCTATTTTTGAAAACTTCAATAGGGACAGGAACTTGATCTGGTAGTTACAAGACCATATCCCATTTTAGAGTGCCGTTTTAGAATAACAGTATTCTCTCTATGACTCTTTTGGCCTGTTTAATGAATGCTTTTTACAATCCACCAAGTTTTGCCTAATGCAGAAGACTTTCAAGTGTGGCTTAATGAAGTGAGGAAGTTAAAGAGAAGCAATCTTCTTAATTCCTTGAAAGTGAGAGTATTGAGAACCATGCAGAGAATGCACGTGAAGTTATGTATAATCTGAAATATCATTTCAGGAATGGTTCAAAGGCTGAAACAATGTTAAAGTGTTCTTTGGAAGTAGCTCTTTCATTAAGCAACCTGTGAGGCATAAGCACTGCTGATTCTTCAGGGAAAAATATTTTGTTATAATGACTGGTGTTCTGTTGTAGAAACAAAATTTCACAACCTTAAAATACAGGTTGAAATTGTTGATTCAATACTTCAAGATTCTGTAGTCTTGGCTATGACTTTCCTTCCCTATCCCCGTGCCGAGGTCCCTGGAAAAACAGCCACAGATGAATACATGCGTGGATTTATTCATTTGCCACCTAGAATTGAGATCCTGGAGCCAGGTTTTTTTCTATAGGCCCTGGCCATTTGAAATGGTAATATATATTTTGCAAAACTCTATGGATTTGTTTGTACCGTAAACTCAAAATCCTGAAGCTATAGCTGCTGCATGACTTCTGAGCTTACCTCATCTATAGAGAAAAAGCAGCTTTGTTTTCATTCTGGATACAGAGCAAGCATGGTGGTGGGTTTCCCCAGCCAGTTCTCGAGAGAATGAATACTCCCCAGTAACACAGAGGCTTCTGCATGAGCGTCACCTTCGTTCACAATATTCTCAAGGGACCTTGGGAGGGAGAAAGTTTGAACTCCCACATGATGAGAGTATACTTTGCCAGTGATCTCCTAATTAGGTCCCTGAAAGATTGCTATGGCAAATCCCAGGCATTGTTCCTACAATTAGTGATGTTCTAACTTTATTTTATTTTGAAAGGTCGAGTTACAGAGAGTGATTGAGACATGGAAAGCTTGTACCCATTGGTTCATTTAGCAAATGGCTCAGCAAATGGTTTCAACAGCTGGGGTTGGGCCAGGCCAAAGTTGTGAGCCAGTAGCTTCCTCTAGGTCTCCATAGTGGGTTCAGGGGCCCAAGGACTTGGCCTGTCCTCCCCTACTTTCTCAGACCACTTGCTAGGAAATGTATTGGAAGTGGAGCATTGAGGACTCATATGGGATGCAATGCTTCAGTTCACAGCTTAACTGATTTTGCTACAACAATGAACCCCTTGTTCTAGCCTTCTTTATGTCGTTCTCTTTCTTTTTGAATGCAAATACATTTCTGATTATTTTATCTGTGTTCTGAGTAGTTTTATGTCATGGATTAAGCCTTTCTAATATCTAAACTCTCAGAAAAGCCTGCCAGCAGGCCCCAAGACCACCAAGGGTGAGGCAATGGTGTTCTTGGGCCTCAGAACCATCGGAGACTAACTGGTAAGGGATGTCGATTTATTCAGCACAAATTACAGGTTTATAAGGTTAAGGAAGGGGAGAGCAGGAGGGTCTCTTCTGACAGTTGCCTTGCCCGATAATGACACTGCACTTGGACAGAAGGCATGCCTATTCCCCTTGACCCTCCACAGGTGGGCATTGTGAAGCAGGCAGCTGAATAAACAGTGACTTTCAATGTTGGCCTCCTCTATTGAAGTTTCAGTATGAGTCCCCAGTATGAGACCCAGATGGAAGCTTTGACTTCTGGCCCCAGCCTTAGGTGTTGAAACTAAAAAGTGAAACTGGATGCTTAAGGTCAGTCTTTCTGGGCCCAGCAGGATGGCATAGTGGTTGAGGTCCTCACCTTGCACAAGACTGGATCCCATATGGGTGCCAGTTCTAATCCCGGTGGCCCTATTTCCCATCCAGTTACCTGCTTGTGGACTGGGACAGCAGTTGAGGACAGCCCAAATCCTTGGGACACTGCACCCGCGTGGAAGACCAGAAAGAGCTCCTGGCTGCTGGCTTTGGATCGGCACAGCATCGGCCATTGCACTCACTTAGGGAGTGAACCATTGACGGAACATCTTCCCCTCTGTCTCTCCTCCTCTCTGTATATTCACCTTTCCAATAAGAATAAATAAATAAATAAATAAATAAATAAATAAATAAATAAATAAATAAATAATCAGTCTTTCTTTCCCAGCCATAGTTGTGTTTATATATTTGGATCATCAAATTTTATTCATTGATTTTGTGTTGTGCTATCTTATGAGTTCCTATAGTCTCTGGCCTTTTAAATGTGTCTCTCAATTTTTGAATGTCTTTGGGGGGTACGGGGGGAGGCTTCAGTTAGATCTATTTCGAGCTTTTTAATTATTTCCCCATTGTGGCAAGAAATACCTTCCAATTCTGAGTGTCTTTCTTCTGCCTCAATCATTCTATTATTGAGGTTTCCAACTGAATTTTTAATTTACTCCATCGCATTCTGAATTTCCAATGTATCAGCCTTCATTTGATTCATTGCTGCTATTTCCTGTATGACACATTCTTTAAGTGCTTTGAATGTCTGTCTGTGCCTCTCCTTGTTGATAAAAATCTTTGTAACAGTTTTTTTGTTTGTTTGTTTTTATTCTTTATCCCCTGTTTTCTCAATGTCTTCCTCAATTATCTCCAACGTTGACATAGGCGTTTTTTCTCTTGCAGGGAAGGCATTAATCACATACATTATATCTCTGTCTCTATTGTGCTTAGTCATTCCTATTCTGGTTAGAGATTCCACTCCTTAGTGCTGGTTTCTTAGCTGTGATACCCACTGTTCTACAGGTTAACTTTATTGATTTTGATTGGTATGTGGTTCTTCATTGGCAATCACTTGTGCCACTTCCTCCAGCAAGCTTCAGTCCCAGGCTCTTATGCTAGGTTTCTACCACCATCTCTGCAGCCCCTACTCCTGGCTCAACACTCTCCAGCCCCTGTGATTCTATTCCGTGGCTGTACCATTGCCTTCACAGCCTTTTCCCCACTCCTGTCTCCAGCAATGCCCAAATAAGGGAGACGCCAGCAGTCCTAATTCACTGGGTGCTAGTCTTGCCAGAATCTGCTGGCCTTTAGATCTGAGGGCAACCCACATCTATTTTGTTTGGAGGCATAGAATGCCAAGTTGGTACTGATTTCCCTGTGAGACCAATATAATGGACTGAGCCAGAACTGATTTCACTCTTAGCTTAGTGCTTTCCCCGCTCACTGATATCCCTTCACTCCTCTCAATATTTGCCGCAGTGCACAAAATGGTGCCTGATAGCTCCTGGGTTAGTACATGTACAGCTCACTATCACCTTTGCCACAGGACATGAAATGGTGCCCTATGTGGTGCTGGTGGGGATTGGACCATGAAATTCATCCTGTTTCTGCACCACTTCTTGGCATCTGCCACTCCATCTATGCTCGTGGTCAGATCAAATAAATTAGGGCAGGCAGTTCTGTCCCTTGGTTTAGTATTTAGTATTTAGTATTTAGTATTCAAGTATTTAGGCTTCTTAGGCTCCTGCACCCATCTGGGAAACTTGGAAGAAGCCTGTGATTCCAACCCTGCTCAGTGTGGCCATTTGGGATTGTAAACCAGCTGATGAAAGTTTTTTCTCTCTTTTTGTCTTTCCCTTTCTCTGTGAATCTGACTTAAAACTAGCCAATTAACTAACTAAATTGGTATTTTTTAAAAGAGACAAGACAGCAGGCAAGTTAGAATCAAGAACGAGGGACGGTACTGAGCCAAGAAGGTACACAGATGTAAAACCATAGCAAAGTGCTTAGTGCCAGTATTTCTTATCCAGGTACAGCATTATTTTTAAACTGTACAGTTTCAGGAATAATTTTTTTAAATAACATGGTAATTAATTAGTGAAAATATGAACATCTTCTTATAAAAATGTATAAAACATACTCCAAGGTCTCCTGACATTAGCAGAGCAGACTATATCTGCAGTCAATAAGTTACTTTATATATATATATTTGAATTTTTGAATTATGTGGTACAATTTCGTATAGACTGCGATTTCCCCCCAAACTCCCACCCCCGAAAGATTTTCCCCAGTTTACTGCAGTGGTATAATCCTTCATAAGGAGTTGCAATTCCATCAGTCTCTTATTTAAGTGTACCCCGACATTGCTGGTACAGGTAATGTCAGACAATCCACCATTCAAATGACTAACAGACATATAAAAAGATCCTCAGGCTCCCTAGTCATCAGAGATATACAAATGAAATCCACATTGAGGTACCACCAACTCCAGTGAGACTGGTCTACATTTAGAACTCAACTAACAACACCTACTGGCGTGGATGTGGGGAGAAAGGCACCCTCCTCACTGATGGTGGGAGTATAGCTAGTACAAATACTGTGGAAATCAGTATGGAAAGTGCTTGGAGAATTACTAATAAATCTGCCATATAACCCGGCTATCCTGCTGCTAGGAATATACCCAAAATAAATGAAATCTGCATACGATAAGGGGATCTGTAATCCTATATTCTTCCACTAACGCAGCATACATATTAGATGAATGAGAATTAGGTAATATCAGTATTGTAAATGTTCACCTCCAGAAGGTAAGGAAGGAAGATCAAATCTATGACCATAAGATTATGGGATAAAAATATTGGAGATCAGTGGAATTGGGAGCAAGAACGCAAGTGACAACAACATGAAATCAGATGTGATTAATTGAAATAATGACAAGATGACAAGCCCAGTTGACATCAGACTGGCTGAGTGATTAGCTCCATGTGGCTTACACATGAGTGAATACAATGTTAGAGAAGCAGAGTCTGCATGGGCTCCACCGCCAAGAGTACTGCTCCCCCAGCCTCTGTCACTGTCACCTATGAAGGAGCAGCCATCAGAGTCAGTGCTGAACTGAGGAGCACTCGACAAACTTGTTCAATAGAATCTCCTCAATCTCAGATTCAGTTTTCCAAGAGCAGACACTGAACCCAAATGTGGTCCACCCTTGATAAGTCACGAAACTCCCAATGAAGCTCCTGATATATGGTTTATAAGGGCATTGATCCCTAGGCATTAAATCCCAGACCAGGTGAATAGAGCACGGGGTGCAGGGAGACAGGGGACCATGAACTCTACAGGTCTCCAGCATGTATCACTGCAAAATGGCCTAATAAACTGTGAAATGGCTTGAAAGCCACAGATAGGGATAGTGATGTGGTTTTCCAGAATGAGAAACATTGAAATATATATTGATGTGGCTCTGTTCGAAAAGGAATGGTGTAAATGCTTAGGAATCTGCTGTCTAGAATATTGTACACCATCATGACAATGGTAAAATGAAGCACTTTTGCCCCTCATCTCCACAACTCTGTACCCTGCATAGCTGAAGAATCTAGAATCCAAAGGGTCTGGGCTCATGCCAGTAAGCACAAATAGGTTCTCAAGGGCAGGTGGCAAGACACTTCGAACTTTTGAAGTTCATAGACACAGACAGAAAGAAGGGGCAATTGACCATTATTAGCTGGGGGAGGTAGGACCTGAAGTCACACACTTACCCACAAGGGCTGGTCTTCTTGTTGTCTTTAAAGGGCCCCATTGTGAAATGAAAAAAAAAAATGCTGCAACTCAGGTCTAACAAAGCCATGGATACCAGGAACTCAGACTCTCCAACGGCTAAGGATCTCACAAATAAGCTTCTTGGGCAACACAAAGTACAAAGGCAAGGTGAATGGGGCATGGGGCGTAGAAGGAAGTTGGAGGGGCACTAGTCTCTAGTGGTCCCTGTGATGCTGGGACTGCCATGCATCTCATTCACATTTCCCTTGGTAATCCTCAGCTAGAAAAGTTTACTGAGGGCCCGGCGGCGTGGCCTAGCGGCTAAAAGTCCTCGCCTTGAAAGCCCCAGGATCCCATATGGGCGCCGGTTCTAATCCCGGCAGCTCCACTTCCCATCCAGCTCCCTGCTTGTGGCCTGGGAAAGCAGTTGAGGACGGCCCAGTGCATTGGGACACTGCATCCGCGTGGGAGACCTGGAAGAGGTTCCTGGTTCCTGGCTTCGGATCGGCGCGCACTGGCCCGTTGCGGCTCACTTGGGGAGTGAATCATCAGATGGAAGATCTTCCTCTCTGTCTCTCCTCCTCTGTGTATATCTGGCTGTAATAAAATGAATAAATCTTTAAAAAAAAAAAAAAAGAAAAAGAAAAGTTTACTGGGACACAATGTAGTCTGCTTTGCAAATTTGTGGAATTTAGTAGCAGTCAGGAGGCCCTATGTTCTTACCTCTATAAAGAAAGCATCTAGTGTTCCCTTGCAAGGAGCTGCTTTAGCCTGCAAACGGAGACCACAGCCCTGGGAATACCTGAGCAATGAGGGTAAGGAGACACTTGGGCCTGCCCTTCCCTGTCCCCAGCAGGATTCTGCTCTTCCTTGAAGTGTCCTTGTAGATATCTTTCTATACCCTTCTTGCTTTCAAGAACATCAGAACACCTTGATGGATCTTTAAAAAAAATAAAAAAGATCCATTTGAATTTGAATGTCGGAGTCACAGATAAAGATGGACAGTAGAGAAATCTCCAGTGTACTGGTTCACTGCTCCAATGCCTGAGCAGATAGGGGCGGGCCAGACTGGAGTCCCTGGCCAGGAGCCTGGAGCTCCACTGTGGTCTCCTATGTGGGTTGGTTAGATGAAAGCACAGAGGTCATCATCTACTGTTTTTCCAGGAGCATTTGCAGTGATGTCTTTGGGAATTACTCTCAATCTTTCACACAGAAGTGTCATAAAAAGTTTGAAATGAAAAAAAATAATAATAATAAGTTTGAAATGTTGCTTAAATACCTAAAGTCCTATTAAAATCTGAACTTCTGATCTGATTAGTGTGTCCTAATCACAGTAATTTTTATCTCCAGTACTATTTTCATCGTCAGTATCACTCAGCTGCTAACATGATCAGGTGTTCTACATTTCTGTGTAAATTCACAAATGAAGCAGAACCAGCAGGAACTTGTTTGGACTCAGTTATTCGGAAGGAGCTCAGTTATTTTCATTCATGGTTTTAATTTATTCCTGGAAAGTCTGTAGAACTATTCCTGCCCAGGGGCAGCTCTTCTGTGATCTTCGAGTTTTCTTTGAATGGGAATTTTGACTTGTTAGTTTCTGGATCTGAACTCACCCTGCAAGGTGGAGCTAGACCGCAAATTAATTGCGCTCCAGTGAGTAGTGATTCTGAGGCTTTCTTAGCCTTCTGCCCTAAGGATTGGGTCTTTGACTGCCTGGAACTTTGCATCTTGTGTCTGCTATGGTACTTCCTTCTTCTGACATGTTATCATTTATAGACAATCAAACTTTAGGTTAAGATTGTCATTTTCTTTTAATCTCTAGAAATGCATTTCATTCTAGGAGTACATATTCCTAGAATTTTCAACTGTAAGATTTAATGGCAATGGGCCTGGCGCCTTGACCTAGCGGCTAAAGTCCTCACCTTGCGCATGACTGGATCCCATATGGGTGCTGGTTCTAATCCCGGCAGCTCCACTTCCCATCCAGCTCCATGCTTGTGGCCTGGGAAGGCAGTCCAGGATGGCTCAAAGTCTTGGGACCCTACACCCACATGGGAGACCTGGAAGAGCTCCTGGCTCCTGGCTCCTGGCTCCTGGCTTTGGATCAGCACAGCACCGACACTTGTAGTCACTTGGGAAGTGAATCATTAGACAGAAGATCTTCCTCTCTGTCTCTCCTCTCTCTATATCCGCCTTCCAATAAAAATAAACAAAATCTTAAAAAAAGAATTTAATGAATTACAGTTTACAGACCCATTTCTGTGGATAATTCTCATTTTTGTGATTTACTCCATTTTGGCTAATATTTCTGTTTCCAAGCAATGACAGAATCAGACAAACAAGCAAATAAACAGGAAAATTGCTTCTTTGAGTATTTATGGTTTCCTATCAACAAATCTATTAATGCTCTTCTGGTGTCTTTTACATATAAGCATCATTGCTCTATTCTGATTTTCTCTCTGCCATTATCTCCATTTTCCTAGAATATATGGTATTATTGCAATATTTCTTTGACTACTACAATTTCTTCAGCTTACAAATAAAATGTTTTATGGATATAGCCATCAGATAGTCATTTATGGAAGTTGCATTATAAAAGTAAGTTTGTTTCATGTCATTTGATCATAGCAGTTGCTGATAGTGGTGCATCCATGTTAAGAAGTCTGTGGTTTGTGTGTGTGTCTGTGTGTGTGTTCACAATATAACCTGGCATGGGGTGTTTCATTCCTTTTTTAAGATTTATTTCTTTTTATTGCAAAATCACATATACAGAGAGGCGGAGAGACAGGGAAAAAGATCTTCCATCTGCTAATTTCACTCCACAAGTGACTGCGATTGTTGGAGCTGAACCTATTTGAAGCCAAGAGCCAGAGCTTCTTCCAGGTCTCCCATGCGAGGGCAGGGTCCCAAGGTTTTAGACTATCCTGGACTGCTTTGCCAGGGAACATTAAAGTCACTGGTTTAATGCTCCATTTAATAAAATGGTCATCAAGGCACAGTGCTATAACCAAGTGGGTTAAGCCAACAGCTGCAGCATAGGCAGCATTTAAGGGGCCTGGTGTGTGAGTCCCTCTTGTTTCACTTCACATTCAGCATCACTGTAAGGCACTGGAAAAGCTGTAGATGGGTCAGATCTCTGGGCTCTTCCACCCTTCTGGGGGATCTCAAAAATGTTCCTGGATTCTGGTTTCACGTGATCCCAGTTTCAGTCATTGTGACTATTTGGGGAATAAATCAACTGATGGAAGCCTCTCTCTGTGTGTCTCTCTCTTTTTTCTTCGTTTTTTTTTTTTCTCTGCAGTTTTGCTTCACAGATAAGCAACAAACGAATTGTTTAAAAAATGGAGTTCCATCAGCCTAAAGACTCTAATTTATTGTAAATGTAAGCGAAAACACAAACAGAAAGGCAACCATTTAACACAGATGCAGCCAATTTCAAAGCAATACACTGATCACTAATACCATAGTAGTGTTAATACCTCAACACCAATTTCAAAGAAAATTAAAACAAAGTTTGCCAAAATACATTTTCCATAGTATTGCTGTACATGGCAGTTCTTTGTTTGTTTTTTATTTGCTTCTATGTTTAGTTTAGCTCCCTCATAAAAGGGAAAGCATGTCATTCTGGGTCTAGCTTATTTCAATCAATATCATGTCAGCCAGTTGTAACCAATTTTCCTGAAACTGTTTGAATTTGATTAGTTACAAACCAGAATGATGTTCCATTGTGGTTTGTATACCACACTCCATTTATCCACTCATTTATGATTGCATATTCTGGTTACTGTGACCATTGTTACTATAAACATCCTAATGCACGTATGTCTTTCAGTCAACATGATCATGTCTCTTACAGAGCTCGGGATGAGTGTGTTTCTAGCTTGGTTTGCTTGTCATTTTTAAAGAAATCTCCACACTGTTCTCCACACTGGTTTCATTGATGAGCATACCTAGCACAGTGTGAAGGCATCTCCCCTTTTCTGCTTCTCTATAAGCATTTCTTTCTTCATGTATTTCAGTTTTTAGTCATTTTAACAAGTCTAGTGATGTTGATAGTTTTCATATACATGTTGGATGTTTGCATTTATTTCTTATAGAACTTCTGTTTTGAGGTTCTTTTGCCACTTACTTAATGCAACGATTGGTTTTTGTTGCTGAGGTTTTGTGGAATCTTTGGTTGTTTATTTTTAAGCTACTGATACATTCTGCATAGTAATCCTTGTCAGATAGCTAGCTCAAAATATTTCTTCTCCAGTAAAGGGATATCTCTTCCCTGTATTGATAATTTCCCTTGTTGTGAAGAAACTTCTGAGCTTGACATAACCCCATTTGTTTAGTTCTTGTGTTTCTGAGAATTCATCACTTGCATCAATGTCTTGGAGTACTTCCTGTACAACTTGTTGATCCTTGAAACGATGATGCTCATGTGAATACAAAAGCCGGCTGTGGCCGTAGTTACTCAGTCTGACATTTTTTTTCTATCCTTTTGCTATTCTATTTGATCTCATATTCCTTAGAACCCATTTTTAAAATCTACATGAACTCCATTTACTTTCCAGCTTTATGATATCCATAGCCTAATACAGTTTTCTTGACAGCAGTATGAAATTCTAAGCTCTCATTGTGGGATTGCAGGCAAACCATTCTCCTGAAGATGCCAGCTACATGTGAGTATGTTTGCATATCCGACTGCTCTACTTCTGATCCATTGCATTCTAATGACGTGGGGAAAGCAGCAGACGATTGCTTAAGTATATGTGACCTTCCCATCCCTCGCCGGTGCACAATGCACCCCTCTGGGGGATGAACGAGCAGGATGGAAGATCTCTCTGTCTCTCTCTTTGTCTCTCCCTCTTTCTCTTTCTTCACCTTTCTGTCTCTCTCTCTGCAACTCTTACTTTCAAAAACACAAAATCATAAAATACAGTTATACTAAACTCTGATGACTCTAAGCTATTAATCAGAAACTGGAAACAAAATATGATTTATTTCAAGGTTGCTAAAAATGTATTTAACTGAGTTGGGTTGGCTCAAGGACCCCTGGCATGCGCAAAACCTGCCATTGGGAGGGGTTCTGATGGAGGAGCCTGGGCAACTCCTCTGGCAGGACACAGTCCCTGCAGGTAAGCGCAAGAAGCATGATAGGAAACAGTCCAGAATAGGCCATGCAAAGTTTCCCACTGGCACACATTCAGCATGGGTCAGGAGCAGACCAGGCTGAATCAATCCATATCACCCACTGGCAAATCCGATCACCAGATCAGAGTGTGGGATGAGCCGGGTTTGGTTGCGACAAAACCAGTACACATTATGGAATGCCAGGGCGTGGTTGCCTGTACTGGATATGAATGCAGCACCCAAGCAGCACACGTGAGATCCAGGAAGGAAGGGAGGGGCAGAACTGGCGGGGGGATTAAGGGGCTGGTTCCCTCGCCGGACAGCTACTCCCACCGGAGAGCGTGGGCTGGGATAGAGACAGACTAGACTATGCAAGGCTACAACACCTGTGCGCTGCATGTGGACTAGATCAGGGAAAAGCCAGGCTGGGCTGATTATTCCTGCTGGTGCAAGCATAAATTAGAGTGGGTGAGGGATGTTTGGGCATAGCCGCAGAAGCTGGCACTGGGGACTAATTCTGTCAAGTCAAATCACAGAACCACCTAAAGAGTGCATAAACCGGGACAGAGAGACCTGGGAGGGAAAAAGTGGGTTCCCCCTTCTTGGGTCACTAGTCCCATGGGAGGGCATGAAAACTAGGAAGGGGGCTGGGATGGCTAGATAGAGAGGCACTCAACAACACCCGTGAGGGCTGGATGGTTGAGTTGGTTAGATAGAACTAAGCTTTAATACCCGTTGACAAGTGCCAGAGCCAAATGGGATGGGGGACAGACTGGTCTTCTGCTACACATACTGGCAAACCAGGGGCTGGCCGGGTGAGGGTTATTGTGGGTCGCTCCAACTAGGCTGCAGCTCCCACTGGTTAGTGTGAGGGCCGAGTACGTGCTGGGCAGAATCAGACTGGACTGCAACACCCATTGGTTCCAGTGCAACTCGGGACTGAAAACAGAACCAACCCAGCAATTGCAACCACCAGCTGATCGGGGTGATGGACTGTGCTGAGCCCTGTGCTTGCTAGAACATACAAGAAACTAGTCTGGGAATACCTCAAAGTTTCTTTGGAGATCTCCCCAATCGAACTGCTGGACTCAGAACTCTAATCAAGAAAAGACAGAAGACAGAGCAGATCAATCATTCATCTCAGCTATATGTTGGCAGCGAAAAATGGGGCAAACGGAGACTTTATATTGGACCATATCAATCAGTGGACGACCTCATCGAGCGAAACTGGCAGCGATTCATAACTGGAGAACTATTAACACCACTCGAGCACATATCTCAGAGCATGCCCCACATCTGGGACTCGGGGTGGGCGGGAAACCGGGTGGGGCTTCTCCCTCAATATCCCCCTTTACCTCAGATACAAGATGGAAACAATATGGACATAATGGTATTACCCACTTCCCTATCCCCCTGAACCTTTTTTTTTTCTTTTTCTTTCTTTAACTGTAATTAACTATGTAAAGATTGTCAACAATAACTCAATAAAATAGATTATAAAAAAATGTATTTCTTTTTGGTTCGCATGTTATGTTTTGCAGGGAACTACATTGTAATATGGGTTTTTGTATAAACTTAAGCATTTTGGAACTTAGTAATTTCTTTACTTAAAGATTTATTAATTTTTATTGCAAAGTCCCAGATATACAGACAGGAGGAGGTGAGACAAGGAGCGAGAACTTCCCTCAGATAATTCACTCCCCAAGTTGCTGCAACACTGGGACTGAACCAATCAGATGCTAGGAGCCCTGAGACTCCTCGGGGTCTCCCACATGTGTGCAGGGTCCCAAGGTATCGGGCTGTCCTCGACAGCTTTCCTGTCCTCGACGGGTGTTGGAACAGAAGCAGGGCTGCCAGGACTAGAACCAGTGCCTTTATAGAATCTCAGTGCATTCAAGGCAAGGACTTTAGCTGCTAGGCAAAAGTGCCAGGCCTGGAACCTACCAATTTCTTAGGGGCATCTGCAGTGCTGCTCTCAATCACTGGTTTGGAAATTTCTCAGCTCCTGTTCACACATCTCTGGTGTAGATTCTGTAAGAGAAATTAGAAACCACTGGTACTCAGCAAGACTAGATGAGGCCGGACATTCAGTCACGAGATTTTCTGGGAAGCAGTAACCGCAGTCACATTCCTAACGAGTATGAAAATCAGAGAAATATGACATCACACAATTTGATAAAACAGTGGTTTGTTACTGCTTTCCAGATGTCTCATATTAGGTGTATATTTGGTTTGTTATGTTGTCTGAGAGGAAAAACAAGCTAAGGACATCACAGCTCAGCTTTTGAGTGTTGAGGTTAATGAAGAGGACATGTTTGCCTTAGGCAAAGATTTATTTGCTTTTGACAAATAGATTCCTAATCTGCAGAGATAAGTATCAATCCAACAGGCTTATACAAAGCCCATGCAAGAAAGTCAGCATAGGAGGCTAAAACAACTGTTTATGTTTAATATTATTGTCTCTACCTATTGAAGACAGTGAACAAAAAGCAAAACACTCAAACATTCAGCTTCTGAATCAGTGCTGTGGATACAGGGCTTCGAACACAGCTTAAATTTATGATGGAAACTTGGGTTAATTCCAACAAAATCACACAGTTCTTTGATATAGAGACCCTGCAAAGAGTAGTGTCACTGCTAAGCTAACATGTAGATACTAGCCCAGTGTAGAGTCTCACCATCCCAATTTTGCATTCTGTAGTCTGTACACACACTCCACCATGCTTTTAACCTGTCTTTTGTGCACATGCATAAGGCATTGTCTGGAATGAGATCTTTCTATTTGATTTTTTTTCTTGTTATCGTGTTTTATCATTCACAGGTTTCTCTTTGAAGGAAAGTCCTACAAGATAGTTCAAAGACTGTTATTTTGGTTTACTTCTTTAAAAAGACATATTCTGTCAATCGATTTTTAGAGATTAATTTCATGTCCTTCTTTAATTAAATATAGAATGCTGTGTGATGGTGGGGTTAGTATGTTTAAGAACACACAAGTCATATATCTGCTGAAATTTTCAATGTGTGAACACTGCCTTATGTACTGGACTGATCTTAATTTATTGTAAAGATTATTGTAAAGATTATATCATGGCAAGAGCTGTAATTTCCCACAGTGGACTTCACAAATAACATGAAAGCATGGTCAAAATTCATTTTAGCTCAACATTTCAGGTATGAGCTGCTAATCCACCACAGAAGCAACCACCAAACAGCTTACTAACTCATATCTAAAATATATCAAAATCAAAAGCAACAAAAACATAAACAAAACAAGGCCCCAGCCCAGTAACCTAGTGGTTAAAGTCCTAGCTTTGCACTCAACAGGATCCTATATGGGTGCAGGTTCTAATCCTGGCAACCCCGCTTCCCATCCAGCTCCTTGCTTGTGCCCTGGTAAAGTAGTCGAGGATGGCCCAAAACCTTGGGACTGACCCTGAACCTGTGCTGGAGACCTAGAAGAGGCTGTGAGCTCCTGGCTTTGGATAGGCACAGCTCTGGCCATTGTGGCTATTTGGGGAATAAGTGAAAATCTTCCTCTCTGTCTTTCCTCATGTTGCTAGAGAACCACAAACTAAACAACAATATGAAGAGATGGACAAATCCAGTAATATACAGGTATAATTTATTAGGAAATTATGGATAGGATCATGGCCTTGACTAACTGCAAGTAAATGCAAGTAAATTCTCATGCTATGAAGTTAATTAATTAATTAACTTTTAAATCATCTTTATTCTTTCTCTTTTTATTAATATAAAGAGAACAGAAATTTTGTAGGGAAACAATAGGCTTTGGATAACTGGAGTGTATCATTCTTTTCTGAGAAATATTTAGATTCACTTCAGATGGTGCAGGAAACAGAAGAAAGATGCCATCACAATACCTAAATGACGTTGACCTACCAGGTATGAAAAGATTGCCAAGTACACAAAAAGGAATAGGTGGTGATTATGAACAAGGTGACAAAGAGAGAGTGAGAGAGACAGAGCGAGAGATCTACTCTCTGCTGGTTCACTGCGGAAATGACGACAGTTGGGACAAAAATGGGAAGAACCCAAAAATATATCTGTGTTTCACACATGGTGGCAGAGCCCCAACTAATTTTATGACCTCCGTTGATTTCCCAGCTATAGTAACAAGGAGCTGGATCAGAACTCCAATCTGAACAGACCAGCTCTGTGCATGCTGGTTTATCTCATTGTGCCACAACAGTAGCAAATATGTGCCCTATAAATATATGCAATTGTTATAAGTTAATTCAAAACACAGTTAACTTAAAGCTAAAAACAAACCCAAAGGTAAAACAATAGGTGTATGAGAATCACCAGTGAGTCACTTTGCAATGCATGTTTGGTGTTACTTTATGTTGGAATTTTTTTTTACTTCTCGCTTCTACTAAGTTATTAAATAAATTGAATTATTGTGACTCCCAGTGGTGTGTAAGATTAACTACTTATTCTTTCTGTGTAGCCATATATTATCATTTATTTCAACTTTTCCATAGGCTTTTTAGAGTATCCTAGCATATGTGTAGGGGTATGTGCATGGAATGTGAAAGATATTTGGTAAATATCTGTAAAGCATACTCTAGGATAATTTAAAAAAAAAACTTTGCCACAAATGAAAGAATTAAAAATAACTCAAAGGGGATTTCAGCCTATATAAGGGAATACATATATTATGATAAATCTACCCAGAATATGTAAAATAATCAAGATAAAGACATCTTTCATCATCCTTAAAGCTTGAAATGCATGAATAAATTATGACGTTTGTGAGAAACTAATGCCAATCTTTTAAAGTTGTGTACAATCATTTATACTCTCCTTCACTTCCACCTTCAAAGTATCTTTCATACACACTGTTTTTGTCATTAAAAATACTTCAAATTTCTCAAATATTCCCGTGCCATTGAAATGTTGGTTCTGCAAAATTCAGGTGAAAATAGCTTCAACAATTTGTTTTACAAAAAATATCCATAGTATATTTCCACTTAGCAGATCTGAGAAAAGTAAAATTGCGTGTTTGTGAGGCCTGACCATCATGCTTATGCAAGACCTTAAACAAGGAGTGCTGCAGAGTGTAAGACATTTGATGAGAGTCAGTTTGGGACAACGCTCCATGGGAGACAGAAGCAGGCAGTCCCTTCTGTTTCTGCCATCAGGGCCTTCCGTGGTGGAGGTAGCCAGGATAGTGGTTTGCTGATGGTAGCTTGCTGATGTATTTTTTCTTTCCATTGGCAAAACTGTGCACTCTATCACACACCCAGTTCTTCTGTGTGGCTTGACTTTGAGCTTAGGATTTTTTTCACCAGTTTGGATGGAAATTTAATTCCAATCACATGACAGATTACACGATCTCCTGGGTTTTCAAATACTGTCACACCACCTTTACTTTACATGACTTCTCACCTTCATTTCAGCAAAAGGTAAGTGCATGTTTATTTATATTCACTAGCACTATACGCATTTGAATGTGCTCATTGGTAATTAACATAGCATAAATCATTTGACGGAACTTTCCTTGGAGAATTGTATCAGCCGCGAAGCATGAGTTTTACGGGTTATGACAAGGTTGCCACACATAGAGTAACCTCAGGTTGCAATGTGACTCCATGCTGCATGTCTTGCCAGAGGAATGCTTTCAGTCACTGTGCTGCTGCTTTCCTCATCTTAGCCAATATCCTCACTCCCAGCCCTCAGGGGAAACTTCTGTGAAGCAGCAGAAATATGAATTCCTACAGTGTATATTCTTTGGATTATTGATATCATACACTCAGGTTGCGTAACAGTTACCCTTATATCTTTATCATAAAGTGCATTCATTTTAATCTTGCATTGAATTTCACAATATCAGCGTATCACAATGTATTATACCATTCTACTGCTGACAGATATTTTGATTGTTGCTGGTCTCGTGGCTAAAAAGAATAGCATTAAATAAGCATTGTTGACTCTGTGTCAACGGATTCTATTCCTTATAAAGCTAAAAGCAGAAATGACTGATCACAGGTAATACATATATGAAAGTTGAGTTTATACATCCAAACTGACTTTCAAAGCAGTTGTACACATATATATCCCCTCTAAAAACAACCAAAACGCTTTGATACTCATTCATCTGAAGAGAATATACAAATAACTAATAAGCGTGCAAAAAGCTGAGGAGTAGTGACTATTTCTGATACAAAAGGCAATTGCAAGTCAGAACCAGAATGAGATACTACTTAGTACCAACTGGAATCATCATTATAATAAAAAAAATCTCATACATTGTGGAGAATGGATCAACCACTGTGGAAAACAGCATGGCAGTGCTTAAAAAAGTTACATTTGGAATCACTATATTACATGCATTCCTCTATCATTATACCACTTTGACCTTCATTTCTTTAATTAACTATTTTAGACTTAGTTATCTAAAATGCAGATTAGAGAGAGAGAGGGAGGGAGGGAGAGAGAAAAATAGATCTTTCAAGCCTGGCATGATAGTCTGATGGCTAAAATCCTTAACATGGGCCCCGGTTCATGTGCTGGCTGCTGCACTTTGGTTCCCTGCTTGTGGCCTGGAGAAGCAGTCAAGGACAGGTGAAATCTTTGGGCCCTTGCACCCATGCTAGAGACCTGGAAAAATTTCCTGGCTTAAGATTAACTTTGATGTGGCTGTTGCGGCCACTTCAGCAGTGAACCAACGATGGAAGGTCATTCTCTCTGTCTCTTCTCCACTCTGTAAATCTGACTTTTCAATAAAAATAAATAAATCTTTAAAGAGAGAGAGAGAGATCTTCCAATCTGCTGCTTCACTCCTCAAATGACTGCAGCCACCATGGTTCAGACAGAACAAAGCTAGGAATGAGGAATGACATGCTGATCTCCTAAATGGATGAATTCGCCCCCAAGCATTTAGGCTGTCCTCTGCCACTTTCTCAAGTGTAATAGTGGGTAGCTGGAGAAGAAATGGAAGGTCAGAACCTAAACTTGAGCCCATATGGGATGTTGGCTTAACTCACAATGCCACAAACTTGGTCTTGATTTTAAGTATTTCAAAAGGAGGGAGAAAGGAAACGAGGGGAAAGATAGAGAGAGAGAGAGAGAGAGAGAGAGAGAGAGAGAGAGAGAGAATGAATGAATGAATGAGGTATGCTTATTCCCCAGCCACAGTCACATAAGAATCCCTAAAACTTAGAGGCAAACATATAATACTTGCAAATACGTAGAGTTCTTGAATAAATTTCAGTTGTTACTAGTAAAATAGGTCACAATACTCAGGGGGAAAAAAATCAACAGATAGTAATCCTTCCCATAATAAGATGATGACTTTATGAAATGGTCCTTGACCTTTTATCAAAAATATTATCATTTGGCTATTATTGCATAAACCATTAATGTGAAAGTTTCTCATCACAAATTCCTGGAATGTAACTTCACACAATTAAGTGCATTTATGTTTGGGATTCCCACAGCACAAACATTTCAACTTTACCTTTGCCTGCAGGTCTCATGGCTGACCAAACCTTGTAAAGATTTGAGGACTTTTTAAGCTTGGGTTAATTAGCATTCTGTTATATTACTGTAACTCCTCAAGATTACCATCATATTGCAGCAAATGCACTTTTGTTCGATCTGTGAAAATGTCAGGTCTTTGGCTGAAAAAACTGCAGATATTTGAGCTTTTTGGAGTCTAGCAGAAATCCTAATACACATTAAAGGGGAATGCAGACTTACACACTAAAGACAAGAAAATTTTATTTCGAAGACAAAATCTGTTACCCTCCCAAAAAATACTTATTTGTAAATATCACTTTAATGAACTAGCACATTTTCTTCAATTTTATTCCTTCATTTATCCTCTTTAATCCAAGGAATTCCATTCTATCATACCACTCCATTCTGATTCTGTGGGATCTGGAAGATGGGAAGAGTCTAGGTGATCTAAGCAGTCACCTGCTGTGCTTCCAGAGTGTCCCGGAAGCTCTAGAGCACACACCCTACTGTGAAACAGCAAAATTTGGGGGGAAGCAACACTAACCCCCCATTTATCTGAAAAAAATTCACCTCTTGATGGGTGGAATTTAAATTTGAGCTCCGTCATTATTCTTGTCATGGCTATGTTCCATTTCACCAAATAGCTAAACGTCAGTTCCCTCATCCATGTAATAGAGTTAAGAAAAGTACTTATTCATGAGGTTTCAAAAATGCCCACTGAGTGCTAATCATTATTAATGCTACATAAAAACTACCCTATAAATGCAGGAATTGTGAAAAATGAATGAATTAAGCCACCTTCCTAGGACACCACTTGTAAATGATGGGTAGTACTGTTAAAACTCCAGCTCTTCTAACTGAAAACCTGTACTCCTAATCAGCACTCAACTGTTTCTCAAACTAAAGAGTAGAAACTACAAGCAAGAATTACATCTTAAATTTAAATATGGACAAATGCAGTGCTTGCCAAATTCATGGACATCACTGGGTTCACAGCCAATACTTGTAAATTCATTTTCAGGTCACATTGGCATCAATTTGGAAAAAGAACATCTGGTTTGTCATTCGTAGTAAACATACATAAATTGGAGGATTGTGTAGAAGTAACAGGAGGTAAAAGGGAGATGAGAACGTGACAGTAAGGATTATTTTCTTTAAAACAGTTATGTCCATGTCTAGATGTGGGGATTTTCATCATCACTAGGAACCTTCTTAACAGCCTAATTTTATGGACATTTGTTGACAGCTGACTGACACCATAGTTTCATCTGAATCAACATAATAATGTGTTTCTTTTTTTTTAAGATTCATTCAGTTTATTACAAAGTCAGATATACAGAGAGGAGGAGAGACAGAGGAAGATCTTCCCTCCAATGATTCACTCCCCAAGTGAGCCGCAACGGGCCAGTGTGTGCTGATCCGATGCCGGGAACCTGGAACCTCTTCCGGGTCTCCCACACGGGTGCAGGGTCCCAAAGCTTTGGGCCATCCTCGACTGCTTTCCCAGGCCACAAGCAGGGAGCTGGATGGGAAGTGGAGCTGCCGGGATTAGAACCGGCGCCCATATGGGATCCCGGGGCATTCAAGGTGAGGACTTTAGCCGTTAGGCCACTTCGCTGGGCCCAATAATGTGTTTCAATAGAGGGAGAATTTTGATGATGGATAGCAAAACACAGTGAGATAAGAAATAAGTTCCAGTGCTACATAGTACAGTTGGGTGACTCTAGGTTACAGTAGTCTACCATTTGTCTTGTGAAGAACTAGAAAAGAACTTGAAGGCACTTGAAGAACCAAGTAGAAGATATCATATTATACCCCATGTAATGCTCACAGCAATAGCATGATATATGTATATAATGATATATGTATATAATGATATAGATATATAATGATATATCATTACACATATGTATTTATATATTATATTTAATGATATATCACTATATACATTTATATATGTGTGCATATTTTAACATAAATATTTATATAGACATATAAAATATATCTCTACATAAATAGATTATATGTGTGCATGTATTTATATATGATGTGTATATATAAATATGTATGCACACATCTATTTATCTATTTATTTATAGATATACACACACACATTTGTGAATTATAAATACCAACCCTGTTTTGTAAAAGACACTACATCTATTACATGTGCTCCACTACTCTGTCCCCTGTAACAGTGAAAGCCTCTGATCAATTTGATGGTTGAAAGGACTTTGAAAACTGCACTATCTCCTTTGGCAGAAGCAGTGATAAATGAGGGAGTCTTGTGGGTAGCTTTTCTTCACAGCTGCAAAGCACGAAACATCCTAAGATGCATATGAAGCCTTCAAGCCTATTGGAAATGTAATAAACACTTTCCCCTAACCTCCCAGCAGAGCACCGCACAACAAACCTGCCTTATGGTCACACAAACGTAACTCAAGGAAAACGCTTAAAAATAATCTTATTTATGTAAAGTTAGAGCTCATTTTATTTGCTCCTGAAATATCATCCCTTTCAAATTTCTTCATTTCTGGTTTCTCATTGTGCAAATTATTTCCCTGCGGATAAGGGCTGATGCCACTTAATTCCAGGTACCTATTAATAAATCATGTTAAGCTAGATACATAATTGATTATTTAACCCATTTTGAGGGTAATAAAGTAATCTACTTTTTAAAAAAGATTTATTATTATTGGAAAGCCGGATATACACAGAGGAGCAGAGACAGAGAGGAAGATCTTCTGTCTGATGTTTCACTACCCAACTGAGCCGCAACGGGCCGGTGCGTGCTGATCCAATGCCAGGAGCCAGGAACCTCTTCCGGGTCTCCCACACGGGTGCAGGGTCCCAAAGCTTTGGGCCGTCCTTGACTGCTTTCCCAGGCCACAAGCAGGAAGCTGGATGGGAAGTGGAGCTGCCGGGATTAGAACCAGCACCCATACAGGATCCCGGCACGTTCAAGGTGAGGACTTTAGCCGCTAGTCCACGCCGCCGGGCCCAAGTAATCTACTTTTAAATATCCTTTAGGAAATAAGAATATAGCCTACATTTCAATGTCATTTTTATTAGCTACAATAATTTAAAAGTTCTGAATTTTTCTATGTCATACAGGTGAAAGGTCTTTTAACTTGATATTTTATGAGGACATTAAGACTTTGGCTCAGTTAACAATGAAAGAGCAGTCTTAATATTTTTTAAAAGTTGAAATGAGAATATCTTCTGCTATTACCTTCAATTTTTGCTAAATATCTTCTTGAGATTGGTCTCTGAGTTTACCTAGTCAATGAAGAACGAATGAGTATGGTGATTATTTTAAATTATGTACATAATTTTCTTCAATATGTTCTGAAAACAGTACTGTTCTGTGTTAAGAATCCAAGCTCAAGCATATACTGTGATTTTGCAACATATAAATAAATAGTAGGTGACCCGTTGAGTTTCTGAGTTTTCCCTTGTCCTTAGCAAAATTACACCCTAGTAAGCACTGCACTCTCATTCAGTCTTTCTTTTTTTTTGGAAGTCAGCTAGTCATTTTATTATAAAACACCAGTGACAAAATACGATATATCCAACAGATGAATTTTCATGTAGGAAAAGATAATTTATACAAAATCTAGGCTTAACAAATACTTATGATACATATATTATCATTATTGATTTATCTTCAATTTATAATAAAACTTTCAAAATATTTTTCATTCCGTTCTCTCAAAAATCCATATAATACCCATTTTTGCTATTTATTATCAGCATTATTACTGTAACTGCTATCAGTACCATCAGCAATATTTTACTAGTACAAGTCAAAAAATAAAGCAAGGCACAGATTCCACCTACATCACTCTAAAACATTGATTTTCAGAAACATTGGCTATCACAGTTTCAGTTCAAGACTGTCCCTATAACTTTTCCATAAATGGTGACGCCATCTTCACGACCCCGTTAGGTGTTCAGAGATCCCCACGAATAGCATAACTGTTTTGTGATTTGCTAAGTAGAGTCTTCAGCAGGATTGTCAAATACTCAGCAAAATTGTGTGTCCCAATAACTTAAACCAATTATGTTTAACTCCCCTTGGAGCTTCAAAACCCTTGTCAATTCAATTCTCTATAGGTAAAACACAGGAAAACCATCATCACAGATATTCTCTTCTTCAGATCAAACATCTAATTCCATCAATAGAGACATGTCTTATATATCTTGCACTTTACTATCCTGTTGCCTTCCTCTGCATGAACTGATATTTATCAGTGTCCATTTGTGAAAGTGAAAGACAGAACTCTGCATAATTCTTAGGGAGCAGACTACCTAAGTGAGCAGCACAGTGGTACTGTTAGTTTCTTCAATGTTCAGTCTATAAAAATCCTAGGCAATGTACAAATGTTACCCCATATCATTGCTTTGGTAGGCATATCATCTTAACTCCATGAGGAATAGATATCATCATTTTTCAAAAAAAAAAGATGCTTATTTTTGATAGTGACAGACAATGGTCTTGTGCATAGTATTAAAAAATCAGGAAAGAGTGATACAGACATATTATGTAGACATGGAAGTAACTCAGTTTCTGGGGTTGAACTAAAAGGAGCTGGGTACTACAGTACTTGGACAATGCTAATAGAACTCAATGGCTTTTTGTATGGTATATATGTGTAATTCCTTTGTAAATAAAATATTTTTAAAAAACATTAAAAAAATGCCTAGAAGGTCAAAAGATCATGTCATAAGAAAATGTCTGTCTGCCTCCTCATCCATTAGTGCATTCTTTCCATACCTGACAACAGATGCTGAATTTCATTTCTTTATTTGAAACTATCAAGAAACTTCTGACTCAAAAGTTTTGTCCTCACGTTTCGCTTAAGCAAATTATAAGGATGCTTCAGAAACTTCATGAAAAAAGAGAATTCAGTGCTTATATTGGCATAAGAAAATTAAATTCTATGCACATGAAGGAACTTTAAAAATGTTATAGAATGTGGGTATTATGAAAGCCTATGCAAATATTTTTAAATGTTTGCATCAAAATGAACTTTATCTTTTAATTCTATTTTCCATTACTGTTCTAAAATATCTTTGTAACAATTCTATGTTTTAATTTCTCAATTGTCCACTGCAAACCCCATCCTTATAAAAGTACATATTCCTCAGAGTATATTACAGTTATCTCCCAGATGTTACATAAAAGACTACCATTTATCCACCCATACTATTCTTTCATCTAAAATCTTACTCATTGAGTTACAGAATTTATAACTTTATGTGAACTCACATGTTTTTAATGTTTGATGTTTGTATGATTAAAGAGGCCAGAAAGCAAGTGGGTTTTGTTCTTCATAATGTGTCCTCAACTGGTCCATGTCTCTGCAGCACAAAAAAAAAATGTATTTGATATTATTCAGTCTTTTAATGCTCACCTCCGAACATTTACTGCTATAACAATGTAAAAGAGACCCAAGCTGGACAATACCTCCTAGAGTAACAAAACACAGTACTGATATAACATTGGAAGGCAATAGTCATTCTTCTAACTGATCAGAATAGAAATTTAAAAATTAAAACATGAGGGCCCAGCGAAGTGGCCTAACGGCTAAAGTCCTCGCCTTGAATGCCCCAGGATCCCATATGGGCACCGGTTCTAGTCCTGGCAGCTCCACTTCCCATCCAGCTCCCTGCTTGTGGCCTGGGAAAGCAGTCGAGGACGGCCCAAGGCTTTGGGACCCTGTACTCACATGGGAAACCTGGAAAGAAGTTCCTGGCTCCTGGCTTCGGATCGGCACAGCACCGGCCATTGGGCTCACTTGGGGAGTGAAACATTGGAGGGAAGATCTTCCTCTGTCTCTCCTCCTCTCTGTACATCTGACTTTGTAATAGAAAAATAAATCTTAAAAAAATTAAAAGATGAAAAAGTATTTTGAGCTATTATGAGTACACCACAATAACAACTTCATGAGTACTTTAAGTTTGTAGAGAAATGGAGTCAAAATTTAAGCTTATTTTGGTGCAAGAGAACAGTGAGGGAAACTCATGCATAGTTTTTTTTTATTATTATACACATCTTCTATGAGTTTTTGGAAACCTTTTGTATTCATGGCCATCAAAATAATTGCAGAAAAAATATTCTAATGGCATTTTTCTGTGAAATCATTGAATTGTCTTCCTATCAACAACTAACTACATGCCAGGTTCCTGAAAAGGAACAATTCTCTTTCAAATGTGGGTTCATAGACATCACCAAATATGATGCAAGTGAAGGATGCTATTTTGGTTTCTCATGCAAGACAGTAATTGACTAACCACTCACAGAGATGCATCTATTACTAGAGTAATAACCTATATTGAAGAAATACTAAATGGGGATTTCTCCAACTTTGTGCTCCTCATCTTCTTCCTACAGCAGATTGTTTAATAAGCAGCATGGTTCTAGAAGGTCAAAGAAGCAGCAGTATGTTCAAGAAAGAAAAGCTGTGTAAAAGGTGTAAGATGTATAAACAGTCACAGGATGTTAGGAACCAACTTGGGAGTGGATCTCTGAATACCCTTTATGAAACAGAAACGTTCCAGCATGACACTTCAATTCCTTTTTTTTTTTTTTTTTAATTATTTATTGTTTAACTTCAGTAATTACATTGTATTATGTGACACAATTACATAGATACTTGGGTTCTCCCCACCCCTCCCCAAACCCTCCCACCATGGTGGATTCCTCCACCTTGTTGCATAACCACAGCTCAAGTTCAGTTGAGATTTCCCCATTGCAAGCGTATACCAAACATAGAGTCCAGCATCTTATTGTCCCGTCAAGTTCAACGGCTTCTTAGGTATACCCTCTCTGGTCTGATGACAGAGCCAGCAGAGCATCATCCCAGTCAATTGAAAGCTCCAACATACCATCAGCAAAAATTTACATCATTATGGAATTAATTGACATAGTAATGAGTAACCAATATGTTAAAAGTAAATGCGGGTTCCCAGCCACCTTCTGTGACCACCTCACCTATACTTCAATTTTAGTTTATACACAACATATAACATTCAAAACATAACATGTTATACTTAACATATCATCTTAAATTAAGGCAAACATGTGGTATTTAACCTTTTGGGATTGGCTCATTTCCCTTAGCATTATGGTTTCCAGTTTGGCCCATTTGGCCACAAAGAACTGCATTTTGTTTTTTTTAATAGCTGAGTAGTATTCCATGGAGTAGATGAACCATAGCTTTCTTATCCAATCCTCTGTTGATGGGCATTTTGGTTGTTTCCATGTTTTTGCAATTACTGATTGTGCTGCTATGAACATAGGAGTGCATGTTGGTTTCTCATAGAACAAGTGTTCTGGATATATTCCTAGGAGTGCTATTGCTGGATCATACGGTATGTTGAATTTGAGTTGTTTGAATATTCTCCATACTGATTTCCATAGAGGCTGTACCAGCCTGCAGCCCCACCAGCAGTGGAGTAAGGTTCCCTTTTCCCCGCAACCTCGCCAACAAGTGTCGTTGGTGCTTTTATTCATGTGGGCCAGTCTTACTGGCGTTAGGTGGTACCTCATTGATGTTTTAATTTGGATTTCCCTTATTGCCAGGGAACTTGAGCATTTTTTCATATGTTTATTTGCCATTTGGGTTTGTTCCTTTGTGAAGTGTTTGCCCATTTCCCGTGCCCATTTCTTGAGTGGCTTGTTTGTTTTGACATTTTGGTTGTTTTGTAGCTCTTTGTATATTCTGGAGATCAGCCCTCTATCACCTATGTCGTGTGCGAAGATCTTCTCCCATTCTGTGGGTTGCCTTTTTACTTTGTTGATTGTTTCTCTAGCTGTACAGAAGCTTCTTAGTTTGATGAGGTCCCAATTGTTTATTTTGGTCTTGATTTCTACTGCATCTGGAGTCTTTTTTAGGAAGTGAGGGCCTACCCCTAAGTGTTCCAGTGTGTTTCCAACATTTTCTTCCAAAAGTTTGAAGGTTTCTGGATGTAGGTTTAGATCTGTTATCCATTTAGATCTGATCTTAGTGTATGGTGAGAGATGTGGATCTATTTTTTTGTTTCTGCAGGCTATCAACCAGTTGTCCCAACAGCATTTATTGAACAGACCTTCCCATTTGCCTGGGTTGTCGTTTGTCTTTTTGTCAAAGATTATTTGGCTGTATCTGTGTGGGTTTCCTTCTGGCATTTCTATTCTGCTCCATTGGTCTTCCTCTCTATCTTTGTGCCAGTACCAGGCTGTTTTGATAACCACTGCCCTATAGTATGTCCAGAGGTCCGGAACTGTGATTCCCCCTGCTAACTTCCTGTTCTTCAGGATAGTTCTAGCTATCCATGGTTTTTCGTGCTCCCAGATGAACCTTTGGATCATTGTTTCCAGTTCCATGAAGAATGTTTTGGGCAATTTGATTGGTATTGCGTTGAATGTATATATTGCTTTTGGCAGTATAGACATTTTAATGATATTGATTTTACCTATCCAGGAGCATGGGATGTTACTCCATCTTTTGAGGTCTTGTTCAATTTCTTTTTTAAGCAGTTTGTAGTTTTCTTCAAATAAGTCTTCTACATTTTTGGTTAGATTTATTCCCAGATATTTCATACTTTTCTCTGTTATTTTGAATGGTATCTTGCTGGTTAAGTCTTTTTCCATCTTGGGGCTGTTCGCATACACTATGGCTGTTGATTTTTGTTCATTAATTTTGTACCCTGCCACTCTACCAAACTCTCGTACAAGTTCTAGCAGTCTCTGTATTGAGTCTCTTGGCTCTTCTACATAAAGAATCATATCATCTGCGTATAGTGAGAGCTTGACTTCTTCGTTTCCCATTTGGATTCCTCTGATTTCTTTTTCTTGTCTTATGGCCTCAGCGAGTACCTCTAGGACTATGTTGAACAGTAGTGGAGAAAGTGGACATCCCTGTCTTGTTCCAGATCTCAGTGGGAAGGGTTCCAGCTTTTCTCCATTCAGTATGATGCTGGCGTTGGGTTTTTCATATATGGCTTTAATTATGTTGTGGATTTTTCCATCTATGCCTACCTTGGTTAGGGTTTTTAGTAGGAAGTGATGTTGGATTTTGTCGAAAGCTTTTTCTGCATCTATTGATACTATCATGTGATTCTTGTTTTTCAGTTTTTGGATGTGGTGTATCACATTTATAGATTTTCGAATGTTGAACCATCCCTGCATTCCAGGGATGAATCCTACTTGATCTGGATGAATGATCTGTCTGATGTGTTTTTGAATTCTGTTGGCTAGGATTTTGTTGAGAATCTTAGCATCAATGTTCATCAAAGAGATAGGTCTGTAGTTTTCCTTCTCTGTTAGTTCTCTGTCTGGTTTTGGGATTAAGGTAATGTTGGCTTCATAGAATGAGTTTGGAAGGGTTGCCTCTTTTTCTATTGTTTTGAAGAGTTTGTAGAGGATTGGGGTCAGCTCTGTTCGGAATGTTTTGTAGAATTCTGGAGTGAAGCCGTCTGGGCCTGGGCTTTTCCTTGTTGGGAGGTCTTTAATCACTGATTCAATCTCTACTTCAGTTATGGGTTTGTTCAGGTCGTTTGTTGCCTCTGGGCTAAGTTTTGGCAAGTGGTAGAAGTCTAAGAACTTTTCCATTTCTTGGTGATCTTCTGATTTGTTGGAGTACAGTGCTTTGTAGTAATTTCTAATTATGGCCTTAATGGATGTGGTGTCTGTTGTTATGTTGCCTTTTTCATCTTTGATGCTGGTAATTCTTGCCTTCTCTTGTTTTTTCTTTGTCAGTCGGGCCAGTGGAGTGTCTATCTTGTTTATCTTCTCAAAAAACCAGCTTTTTGATTCATTGATTTTGTGTATGGTTTTTTTTATTTCTATCTGGTTGATTTCCTCCCTTGTTTTGATGATTTCTTGTTTCCTATTGTGTGTGGGGCTCTTCTGCTGTTGTTTTTCCAGTTCCTGGAGGTGTGTGTTTAGTTCCTGTATTTGGCGCCTCTCTTGGGCCTTGACATGAGCTCCAATTGCGATGAGTTTACCCCGTAGCACTGCTTTGGCAGTGTCCCACAAATTTTGGAATGTTGTGTCAGAGTTTTCATTGGTTTCCATAAATTTTTTGATCTCATCTTTAATTTCTTCTCTGATCCATTGTTCGTTTAGTAGCATATTGTTCAGCCTCCAAGAGTTTCTGTATTTCCTGGGGCATTTTGAATTGCTGATTTCCAGCTTCATTCCGTGGTGGTCTGAGAGGGTACATGGTATGATTCCTATCTTTTTGAAGTTATTTAGGTTTGCTTTGTGTCCTATCATGTGGTCGATCCTGGAGAAGGTGCCATGCACTGCTGAAAAAAATGTATAATCTGTGGTCTTAGGGTAAAAAATTCTATAAATGTCAACCAAGTCCAGTTGTTCTATTGTTTGTATGAGTTCTGTTGTTTCTTTGTTGAGTTTTTGTTTTGTTGATCTGTCTATAGTTGTTAGTGGGGTGTTAAGATCACCCACTATTATTGTGTGCATATCTATGTCTCCCCTTAAGTCCGTGAGTAATTGCTTCACGTAGCTAGGTGCGTTTGAATTTGGTGCATATATGTTCACAATGGTAATTACTTCCTGATGGATCAGTCCCTTCACCAATATATAATGTCCTTCCCTGTCCTTTTTGATGTGTGTCAGATTGAAGTCCACATCATCTGAAATTAAGACAGCTACCCCAGCCTTTTTTTCTCGTCCATTGGCATGAAATATCTGTTTCCAACCTTTCACTTTCAGCTTCTTCAAATCTCTTCTGGTTAGATGTGTCTCTTGTAGGCAACAGATAGTTGGGTGCTGTTTGGTAATCCATTCTGTTAATCTATGCCTTTTGATTGGTGAGTTCAGGCCATTTGTGTTGAGAGTTAAAATTGAGAGGTTGTGATTTTGCCCTGCCATACTTGTTTTTGTGGGTGTTGATATCTGTGTTATTGCCCTTCCTTGTGTGGACTTTAGTGGGGAGACCTTCCTGTTTGCCATTTTTGCTTATGATTCACCTCCTTTTTTTCTGGAGTTAGTGCATTTCTAAGGAGATTTTGTAGAGCTGGTTTTGTGCTGGCATATTCTTCTAATTTCTCTTTGCTGTGGAAGTATTTGATTTCGTTCTCAAATACGAATGAGATCTTTGCTGGGTACAATATTCTTGGTTGACAGTTGTTCTGATTCAGGATTTGGAAGATCTTTGTCCATTCTCTTCTTGCTTGTAAGGTCTCTTCAGAAAAGTCAGCCGTGATCCTGATTGGTTTTCCCCGGTATGTGATCTTTTCTCTGCTTCGTACTTGTCTCAGGATTCTTTCTTTGTCTTCGTTGGAGTGGAACTTGAGCACCATATGTCTGGGTGAAGATCGCTTTGGGTCATATCTGCTGGAAGTCCTCTGACCGTCCTGGATTTGAGCTGGATTCATGTTCCAAGTGTTTTGAAAGTTTTCCTGTATAATTTCGTCCAGCACCATTTGCATTCCTGATTCTTTTTCTGCTCCTTCAGGAAGGCCAATAATCCTAATATTTGATTTTCTGAGGTTGTCTTTCATTTCTTGTATGGTCTTATTGGCTTTGTTCAGACTTGTCTCCAGCTGTTTAATGAACTGGGTGTGTTCGTTTTGTGTGTCTTCCATTTCAGAGATCCTCTCTTCTGCTGTATTTGTTCTGTTGGTTAGGTTCTCAATTTTGTGCTCTAAGTCAAGGATTTTACTTTTCATTTGTTGTATTTCTGAGGCTATGTGGTTCTTGAATTCCTTGAAGTCCTCCCAATTCTTCTCATTGTCTCTGACATATTTTAACATTATTTTTTTGAATTCCTTGTCTGGTAGATCTTCTATGTCTTCATCTCGCATCTCCGAAATAGACATTGGCTTTCGATCCTTTATTGGTAGGGTGTTGGCACTCTCATCTGGATCATTACCTTTTCTGGTATTTCTTCCCATTGTGTTAGTGTTTCTTTTTTGAGAGACCTAGGCACCAGTGTGCTGAGGGGTCTCCAAGCACTATCCTGTAGAGATCGGAGTCTGCAGGCGTGGAGTAGCAGGGTGTGGGAATTTTCAAGGCACTTTTGGTGCGTCTCCAGAACACTGGACCTCAGGGCGCCACTTCCAGGGCCCAGAGGATTCAAAGCGCACTCTCAGCTCGTCCCCTACAGGTATGCTACCACAGGGCGTGGGGGAGTGAAGGCACTCTCTGTGCGCGCTCCCTGTGCACTGGATCACAGGGCTCGGAGCAAGGGACCATAGGGCGTGGGGTGTTCCAGGTGCTCTCTGGAAACGCCTCCTGCGCAGGCCCGCCCACCCCAGCACTTGCAGGGGACCGACCGCCCCGGCGCTAGCAGGGAACTGCCCAGCCCAGAGGCGTGCTTGGGTTCCTGTGGGATAGCACCGCCCAGCTGAGTGCCAGACCGCAAAGGCACAGGGGAGTATCCAGTGTGCCTTTTGCCTTTCTCCCAGACACAGTTTTGGCAGTTTCAAGGCACTCGCCCTGTGTTCAGGCTCTGTCCGTGCCCCTGGGGGGCCAACTCCCGAAGCCTCCAACCCACCACTGTCCCCACCCAACTCACTCAAACCTCAGGTTCTTGCAGTCTGCCTCTTCCTCTGGTGGGAATCCTGGCCGCCGGTGCGTCTCCCGACTGCTGCGTCCGTTGCTGGTCTCCGCGCGGGTCGCGATGGAGCCTGGAGGCTGCGGCTGGTGCAGGTCCCGGGGCTTGGCGACCAGGGTGGGCAGATGCCGGCGGGTCCCAGTGATTCAGGGTCCTGGTGTCCGCAGCGGGGCAGGTCCTGGCGAGTCCTGGTGACCAGGGTGAGCAGATGCCAGCGGGTCCCAATCACCGCCGGTCCTCACGGCCACAGTGTCTGCGGGTCGGTCTTTGGGTGCGTCGGCGGTTTTCAGCGTCTGCACTCAGAGGTGACTCAGCAGGTCAGGAGCGGAAAGTCGTCTTCCCTGTCCTTTGCTTTGTTTTGTTTTTCCCTGGTTGCTCTTCCGAGTTGTGTGGATTTTTTTGGCTCCACACTGTCCAGGGAACTTCACGTTCTTCTCCCTGTAGTTCTATGCTGCTCCACTTACGCTTTTGTCGCGTTCTAGCCCTCTCTGTCTGTGAGCTCTCTCACAGTCTTCCTCCTATGTCGGCCATCTTGCGATTCTCCCCGACACTTCAATTCCTTTTTAAAGACCCCTCTCACCTCCGGAGGCAATCAGCAAGCAGCAATAGTTATTTCCCCAGCAATCTGAGTCCCAGCTGTGTCCAGGTGGGAGGGGGAATTCACCAGGAACTCAGATGATGAAATCACCCATAGAAATGTGCCTCTTGCTGACTTGTGTAACCCAACCAAGAGCAGAAGCACAGTGGCAGAGCCCAAGCAGTTGAATGTAGGAATAGGGTGGATTTCACAGCTGAGACACCTAATAGTACCTCATTAGGTGTCAATCTGCTAATTAAGGCAAAGGTGTTCGGGGAGGGATAACATTGATCTGCTTGTATACTAACCCAGAGGAAAACCCACTTCCAGCTTAAGGCATTGTACTAGTCCCTGCAAGAAAACATTACCAACTCAGCACCCCATGGGTTTCATCCATAATACATCTGGGTTGCAACCAGACCTAGCTACTAGCAGGTATCAGCAAGAAAAGCTTCTGCAGAAGCCAGGTGGGAAGGGCATTTACCAGGAATTCAAGAAGCAAATTCAGTCACAAAACTGCAGGTCTTGTTGATTTGTTCAATTCTACCACAGGCAGAAGCGGCACAGTGGTGGGCATGGGTATATAAGTGGGCATGGGTACATAGCCTATTTCATGGGCCAGACCCCGGCAGTACTACATTCAGCACCATTTTGTGAACTTGGGCAAAGGCACTGGAGTAATGACAATAGTAAATTTTGCTAAGCCAGGGAAGAACTCACTCCTGGATTAACACATTGCACCAATCCTACCAGGAAAACAACACAGACTCAACTACCACAGGCTCTGCTCAAATTAGTTCAGACACTACCAATAAGAGTGAAACATAGGACAGTTAATGTCCAGCTACTGCTGGAAATGGGAGTGGGAGAAAGGTTTTGCAGGCAACATTACATTCACAACATGGGATTACAGGGGTTGGAGAGTGATGATCCGGGATCATGGCATGGGATCCTGGAATGGAATTTTGGCACAGGAAGTGCCACAAGTAACTGGAAAAAAAAAAAAACAAAAAAACAGGCACTAAATGGGATCAACACAGTCCTCTGGTATACCTGTGGCAACACTGCTCAAGTACCAGCCCCAAGGAGAATAATCTGCTAACCAAAGTTACAATGGCCAAAGGAAAGCAGAAACACAGGCACAATTAATAAGGTAATTGGCACCTCCCCTGAAAAGGAGCAAAAGCTTATGTCAGCCTCAGGCTAAATGAGGAAGACACAGAGAAACTTCTGGATCAAGATAAAAAAAAAAATTATGAAGCTTCATAAACAACAGTGAGGACCACGTAACGGAGTTCAAGGAATACGTTACAAGGAAATATCAATGTGGAAATAAAATGATGCTGAGTTATTTAAAATGATGCACACCATGCAGCAAGTTAAAAATGCACAGCAGAAGAAGACACCTTTGCAATGAGTCTGAAACAGACAAAAAGCTGAAAGGGAAACTGAGTCAAGCTAAGAAAAGCAGCTGGTAGTTAGGGGACATTATCAAACAGCTGCATGTAATGTTATGGGAGTGTTTGAAGGAATGGAAACCAGCTATGTTAAGAAATATATTCAGAGTAATAATAAGTAAGAAATTTCACAATAGGGAGAGAGAGTTGGGGGAAAACACAGGAGTGGCACAGAATTCGCAGTAGAGTTGACTGAAACCAGTCCCCACCATGACATATAACACAATTCTCACTGGTGGAACACAAAGGAAATAATGTGAAATATTCACATGAAAAAACATCATTTAACTTATCAGGAGCCCCAATCAGACAAACAGCTGACCTCTCAGAGGAAACTCTATAGCCTAGAAGAAAGTGAGGTGACATATTCCAAATCCCAAAAGGGAAAAAAAAATGTCAGGCTAGAATATCTTACCAAGCAAAGCTTTCTTTTGTCTTTGAAAATGAAAAAAAAAAAAAAAAAACAACAACAACAAAAAACAAAAACAAAAAAAAACTTCTATTGCAAAGAAAAGTTTAAAGAATTCACTTCTTCCAGGGCCACACTACAAACACTGCTAAAAGAGATCCTACTGATAAATAAAATAATAAAGAAGGCTAAATGAAGCAATGAGCCATTCTTTGCTAAAATACCAAGACCAAATCACTTTCTATCAACATTGACCCTGAATGTAAATTGCTTGAATTCATCAATCAAATGCCATAGATTAGTAGACTGGAAAAAAAAATGTCACCTACAAGAGACACTTCTTACATGAAAGATATGCAGAAACCAAAAGAGAAAGAATGGAAAAAGATATTCCATGCTAATATAAAGGAAAATTGAGATGATGTAACAATTCTTATATTACATAATGTAGACTTTGACATGAAAAACAAAACATTAGATGAGACGAATAAGGACACCACATCTTGATCAAGGGATCATTTCAGCAAGAATAAATCACCATAATAAATATGTGTGGACCAAATTCCAGAGCACTCAGCTACATGAAATGAATATTAGTGGATTTATGGGAGAAATAGTTTCCAGTGCAATAATAATGGGGGACCTTAACACTCCATTAATCTCAAAGGACAGAATGATGAGACATAAACTCAGCAAGGAAACAAGAATTCACCCAGAACTTAATTGAACTAGAACAAAAGAAATTAATTGATATATTTAGCACCATTCATCCTACAGACAATATACCTTTTTTTGCATCAGTACAAACTTTCTCCAAGATTTACCATATACTAGGCTGCAAAACAAGCCTCTGTAAATTAAAATAATATATGAAATTATATCATGTATCTTCTCAGATAAGCATGAAGTGAAACTAGAGACCAAAAAGCCAAAATATCCCAGGAAATATGCAAATACTTGGAGACTGAATAATATACTGTTAAATGAATAGTGGGTTATAAAAGAAATCAAAAGAGAAATGAAGAAAATGCTTTAAATGAATGAAGGCATCATTAAAACT